>NW_026294391.1:66559211-67759211 GCF_007827085.1 Peromyscus californicus insignis
CATTTGAGTCACGTGATGCCTGGTCTTCAAACTTGAGATTTGCTTTGAGCAAAATTGTTCCCCATTACCAAAACTAAACAAGAGTGTAAGGGTTCAACTGATGGGCATATGAGCATTATTATTAAAATCAAGAAGGACCCTTTGGAATTTTTCCAATAAGAATGAGTGTACTCATTTGTGACTGATTGACAGTAGTGACTAAAGCAAGAAATAAACTCACTTCCTTTCTACCCATTTTGCCAGAAAAAAAACTTGTTTGGGTGATCACTGTTATAAGAATAAACAAAGTCAAGCCTCATGTTATATCAGCAACACTCACTTGATGCATTATCCAAATTTGCTGGGTGTCATGAGAGATATAGAATTTATTAGTTAATTGTTACAGAATTTGAAACACCATTTGGAAGATAGAATTAGGATTCAATAAACATTGACAACAATAAAAGAAAATACATGATCATATGTTCTGTCATTAACTAAATTAAAGACAGGATCTACACTGTTTTATGAGTGAAGGCATCAGTAAAATGGGAAAAGTTGGGAAAGCATTGTATGTTAATATTGTATTTTGAAAGTTAGTTCAGAGAAGATACAAGCCACTGTCTTAAAGGGAAAAGGGAATAGGCAAGAGTATATATATATATATATATATATATATATATATATATATATATATATATATATATATATATATGAATGAAACCAGTTTAACCAACTCAGAGTATATACTGAGAACTAGTGTGAGATTGGATAGGTTGATAATAAAAAAAACCTTTGAAAATAGACAGAAAGCTTTGATTCAGTTAAAAGCCACCAAAAGCTGTGGTTCAAGGGACATTAATCTCTTTAATCAATTTTTATCAAACAGAATTCAAATCACACCCATCTCTAGATTTCCCAATGTCTTTCATTCTCATATACTATAAAATGAAATTATTATCAACCATACAGAAATGTATTTGTAGCATTTTACCATATGTGTATCAGACATGCATATTTACCTTGATCTCCTTCAGGAAGCATCTTGAATATTATTGCTATTGAAAAGGAAACTTATTAGTTGGTAAGGTTCAATAATGTTTATTTAAATTCTAAAGTGGTTTTCAATGACATGGAGAACTGTGGATAGGTTTGATAATGTGACAAGTATACTTTCTCCAGACACATATACCATGAGAATTGAATAGTGTCTATTATAGAAGGAGAGATGTTAAAGATTTCCTATGAACTTTCTGGAATGAGAAGATTCTAATGGAATAATTCTCATGTTAAATGACTTGCAATTTTATACATAGTGAATTATTTAGTCATAAGAGTGTTATTGGTACAGGGAAATTGTTTGGGAAGTAATTGGTGCTCCAAAGTTTGGGCAATCTCAGAAGACTTAAATCACCCTCTTTAATCCACACCAACATAGAAGCCAAATATTTAGAATTTGTTTTGACAGAGCATTTATCCATAAAGGAACTAGATCTCAAATATTTGAGGGGACCAGTAGTTCTCATTTCAAAATAAAATGTTATAGTTAAGATACTTTTGGCCAAAAAGGAAAATATATCTGAAGAAGCATTCAAACTGATCTTTGCCATTCACACGGACAGCAAAGAAAATAGCAAGACGCTACAGTGATGGTTCAGTGGTTAAAATCACTGGCTGCTTTTCCTAAGGTAAGTGTTTGAGTCCCATCACCCACACAATGGCTCACAATGTCTGTTAACCTGCTTCCAGAGGATCTGACGCCCTTCTCTGTGGGCACCAGGCACACACATGGTACACAGATATACATGCAGGCAAAACAGCCATACATATAAAATAAAATAAATACGGAAAAAAAAGAAGAGCAAAAAGCTAATAGTGCAAAACTCTGTGTAGATTTCAGACAAGGTTTGAGATAGAAAGGCAATGTTTAAATAAGTTTTATCTAGTGCTGAAAGGATCAAACCCAGGGTCGTCCACATGTTAGACAAGTGCCCTACCAGTTATCCACACATCTAGTCCTTCTTTTGAGATAGGTTCTCTTTATGTATCCAAGGCTGCCCTTGGACTCTCAATCCTTCTGCCTCCACCTCCCAAATAATGTGATTAGAAGCAACTTAACCAGTTAAAATAAAAGTCCTGAGTTATTTAAACCTTTGAATGGGCTGAAAATATGTGTTGAAATAGTTATTTATGAAGTACAAACCATCACATCTTTTGTACCCCTTTTGCATCACTATTTACAAGTGGGGAAAAGTACAAGAAAGTACAGAATGAGTTAATTACCTAAAGCCAATGGATTAATAATGTAGTAAATTATATCTTTCAATCAGATAGAGTTGATCATTTGAAAATGACTTTTAACAACCATGTCACTTGCAGCTAACAGGTAGTAGATGTAGGTTGAAGAGCCAAAGTTTGGCAAAATGAGCTGGGGCTTCAAGGACTGGAGCTAAGTCAAGACAGAATTACTGTTCTGAAATCTTCAGAACAGTGTAAGTGTGTAATAGAATGGTCTCAACAGCCAGAATCAGAAAGCAAAGTCAAAATGCAGGTAGTTAGGAAAAATGACAGGTGGCAATACTCAAGACTATGAACCGAGTAATGTTCAGATTGGGTTACAAACGGTGAGTAAGAACTTAGTTAAAGAGACTACGCATCAGTTAGTAGACAAATTCTTGACAGGACAAACAGCATTAGAATCTATATTGGTAGGAAAAAGTTAGGCAGACATAAAGACCAATCTGAAAAGAAGGGAATCAGAGAATCAAAATAAATGCAGATAAGGTCATTTTGATATATCAAACAAGGAAATGATTGGGAGTCAAGGCAAATCAAGAAATAGAGAAATAATAGAAAATTAAAGAACAGAATATGGGAAAGTAAAGGGGATATATTAATGCCAAAGTGGATCTAACAAATAAGGGAAGCTACTCAGATTTGAGCTGCAACTTTAATAATCCCAATGTGGTCAGACTGAGTCCTGAACATGGAAGACATAATCAGTTTCACCTGTCTACAATGAAATTCATGTGGGCAAAAAGGAGAAGCTTGTAGTAGTCAGATTTCAACAAGAAAACAGGGTTTTTTGGGTGTCTCATAAGATTTAACAATAAAAATCTTTCAAACTTGAGCATCATTTTTTTCCATTAGAGTAAAATTTTCTAAATGACATGTAGCAAAATTATTTGGCAATGGAATTTGCAAGACTATATTTTAGAACTTTGTATGACATTATACTATCAGTTGCATTACACAGACCATGTGGAAATGTTATATCACCATTTTATAAACTTGTCTTACAAAATTGTTCTAATTATTTTTCCTTCAATAGAAATTCCTATTTAGCTTCAGACTATTGATCTGTGTAGACCAATTTCTAAATGGTCTTATTAAATAAAAAACAAACCCAGGGCCAAGTATTGGGGTGAACACTGAAAGATCAGAGAAACAAAAAAAGCCACAGCCAACCTCACCTTGCCAATTCCTCAAATGATCTTGTTTCATCAGACTGCAGCCTTTGAGACCTCATCAGGAATGGATCTCAGCTGAACTGCTGCTAAAAAGCCTAAAAGCTAAAAAAGACTCTAGTTCCTGGTCCTCGTTCCTTATATACCTCTCTGCTTCCTGCCATCATGTCCTGGGATTAAAAGCATGTGTCACCATGCCTGGCTGTTTACAGTGTGGCTTTGAACTCACAGAGATCCAGATGGATCTCTGCTCCAGAATGCTAGGATAATAGGCGTGTGCTAACACTGTCTAAACCTATGTTAATATAGTGACTGTTCTGTCTCTGACCCCCAGATAAGTTTGTTGGGGTGCACAATATATCAACCACAGATCTGTATTGTGCTGTCTAGATAAACAACCTTTTTTGATCACTTTACTACGGTTCCATTTTATCAACCTATTTTTTTTTTTTTTTTGGTTTTTTCGAGACAGGGTTTCTCTGTGTAGCTTTGCGCCTTTCCTGGGACTCACTTGGTAGTCCGGGCTGGCCTCGAACTCATAGATCTCTGCCTCCCGAGTGCTGGGATTAAAGGCGTGCGCCACCATCGCCCGGCCAACCTAATATTTTTAATAGCACAATGAGTAGGAAAGGAATGACAATGAGTTGGGCTACCCCTTCACAGATAAGCTACTTGTTAAGTACTGACCAGCACTAAGCATATGGCAAGACAGAATAGGAAAGTAGAGTACAGAGTAGTGGTTTGAAGTCAACTTGGGGGAATTTTTTTAATATTAATTCGGTTACCATTAAAATATGATGTACAACTGGAAATGCATACGTGATTAGAAGGAGTGAAAACATACCACTGTATGTCTTACAATTTCACACTTAAAACCTTTAAATATAATGTTTTTATAGAGAAAGTATTTTGAATGCAATGTATACTTTTGAAAGTGCCCAAGTTATTTGGTAGTTATAATTTATCTTAACCTACTTACATCTACTTATGTTCTTTATACTTGTTCTTTATCTTTATTTAAGTATAAATAACATAAATAGATGTAAGTATTAAGAATTAAAACACCACTGAGTAAATATGAACCCGGAGTTAGAAGGTGTGTCTTTTAAGAAAGCTCATTTTAGACGGGTAATAATGGGTGGTATTGATCAAGTGATTTTAACATATCATTTGGGCCTGTCAAGGAATGCATAAATAGGGCAGAGTATGCCCCAAGATTTAAAGCAGAACTTCCAATTCGGGGATCATACATATGGAAAAATTATCTGAAGAAACAGAAGGTGGATACTCACACAATATGTGAAATATGGACTGAAATTAATGCTAGGCCAAAATGGATATTAAGATTGCAACAGAGATTCATGAGTTAGACCTGTTTGTAAATCATTACTTTCTTGTAGTGAGATGACTTTATATGCTCTGCACAAACTCAGTTGAAGACAATGGACAATATCCTCAAATTTTAAAGGTACTCTCTTGTAGCTAGAGTTTTCCTGCCTTGTCCACAGTCAGGACAAATCTCTGTCACTCGCCAGTCCCACAGCCGCTCAGACCCAACCAAGTAAACACAGAGACTTATATTAATTAAACTGTTTGGCCTAATGGCTCAGGCTTCTAGCTATCTAGTTCTTACATCTTAAATTAATCCATTTCTATAAATCTATACCTTGCCACATGGCTCATGGCTTACCAGCGTCTTCACATGCTGTTTGTCATGGTGGCGGCTGGTAGTGTCTCTCCCACTCAGCCTTCCACTTCCCAGAATTCTCCTCTCTCCTTGTCCCGCCTATACTTCCTGCCTAGCCATTGGCCAATCAGTGTTTTATTTATACAGAAAGATATCCACAGCACTCTCTATCTGTACAAAGTATAAGAGTGATATTCTAAAACTCTAAGGAACATTATTCTATATTATGGAATTTTTGAACTGTTGAAGACCCCAAGTGTTCATCTAGTGTTTTAGTTAATTATTCACTTTCTAAACAGACTAGTCCTTGGATAATATCCCTTGTAATATTTTTAAACCGTGTATGTCATGAGCAATAAAGGATGAAGACAGCCTACATGAATATTTTAGTGTGGTAACAAAATAAAACATATAAAGTCAGATATTTTAAATTCAAATCTAATCTACATTTATTGTTTCCATAATATTGAACACTGTAATGGATATACTAACATATGTCATCTCATTTAATCTTCATAATTTAGAAAGGAGGAGGTTGATTCTGTATTAAAGATAAGAAGAGTGAATATGAATAATCAGTATGAAAATAAAGCAGAAATTGGTAAACATTTCGTATAACTGAGTTTAATTAACATGAGGTTTGGACAGACAATTAGGTTTTTACAGTTTTTAAAACACTCATTTAGATATATTCCATCCTCCTTTTAATAAAACATCCAATATTTTAATACCTGTCATTTTACTGAATGATAGCTCTATGCCACATGCAAAAAATAAATTAAATTTGCTAATATAGACTTTACAAAAAGTTTATAAGATACTATTACTCCAATTTTAAAATAAGTATCAAGTCTTAGAAACATCATAAAACTTTTATGTATGAGAGCCAATATTCAAATGTCTTTTTTCCTAACAAAAAAGCTTAATTATCCCTAGCTACATTGCCTTCTGTGCTCACTGATATACACATTACTTTTAACAAAAGTCCCAATGGTGAGACTTAACCATGGACTAGGTAAATATAGTACACAGGAATAACTCAGAATTATCTACTGAAATATATGGGGGGCAGGAAATATATGACACCTGACATTTTCTTTGAAATGTTCAATCACAGAACACATTTAAACTAAGAATTTGTGGCAAAGTACTGACAATTGTTGATTCTGAGTTATGTGGACTTGCTTTATTATTCTCCCTTAACATTCTTGTGTATTTAAGTACGAAATAATAATTTGTTTAAAGAAACCAAACCCTCTATTATCTTATACTTCCCAAGTGTCCAAGGGAGACATTCTCATATTCTTACCTATATTATGCTTTCTTTGTGAAAAAACATGCACATAAATAAGTGATATTTATTTACTATTTCTTACCAGGAGTTAATGACTTTGAACTATGGCCCGTCTGAAACATCTGTATCAGAAGGACAAGGCTACCAGGCAATCTGAACTCACAGCCCCAGACTGCTTGCTAAAAAATAAACAACATATACTTCACATGATACAGTGATAAGTTTTATGTGTGACTAATAGGACTGTGTGAAGTTTTCTGTTATTTCTAAGGCTTGAAAAATTCATGACCACAGGATGTTTTAATATTATATCTTGATCCCCTTTATATTTACTTTTTAACAAAATGGGTCATTGTATAAAGAATTATGTTACTTTGACCCCCCCTTAAAGAGAACACATTTCATTTTAACACTCTTACTCAGCCTTACTTTTTGCTCATATAACTTACCTCTATAAAACATTAAATCACATATTGCTTACTTGTTGTTTTCTTCCTTCACTAGATGGTAAATTCCATAAGGGAAGGCTTCAGTTAGGATTTCTTTTGCTGTGATAAAACACTATGACCAAAGGCAACTTGGGAAAGAGAGAGCTTATTTTATCTAATTCTTCCAGGAACCAGAAACTATTGATGAGGGAAATCAGGGCAGGAACTCAGAACTCAAGCAGGGCAAAACCCTGAAGACAGGAACAAAAGCAGAGGTCATGACGTAACACTGCTTACCAGCTTTCCCCCAATGATTTGATCAACATGCTCTCTTTTACAATCCAGGATCACCTGCCATGAGGAGGCATCCCCCCCCCCCAATGATCTGGGCACTCCCATGTCAATCATTAATCAAGAAGATGCATCATGGGCTGGCCCACAGGCCAGTCTGGTGGGGGCATTTTCTCAGCTGAGATTCCCTCTTCCCAAAGGACTCTAGCTTGTGTCAAGTCAACAAAACACTAACCAGCACAGGTAACATATCCTGCCTTTCTTGTTTGTGGTTATTTCAAAAATCTAACAATCCCTGGTAAATAATAGGCACTGGTTTCATACTTGCTGATCACATGAATAAATTGATAGGTTTGTGAGGTTTGGTATCAGGCAAGGGAAAAGTTAAACAATCATTTTATATACTCAAGAAATGATAAGTTGGAGTTCAGGAAGAAATGACCTTCATCCAGTAGCTTGCAGATGGTGGCATAGATGTGCACAGCTCTCAGGGTCCCATAGTAGACTTTAGTAATACAACTTTTATATCTATACTGAGGAATGGTTAGGGTGATAAAGACACTTCAGTTACATTTTATCTTCAATATGTACAAGTTATAGTTAGTATTTATTAGTTATGTTTCATCTTCAATACATATCAATTATACTTAACATTCATTGTCAAATTGAAAAGAAAAAAATCACTTAGGATATATGCTTGTAGAGATATGCTGTGGGATAATGCTCTTGTACATTGTAAAAATTTGTCACTTGAATTGGTTTAATAAAATGCTGATTGGCCAGTAGCCAGGCAGGAAGTATAGGTGGGGCACTCAGACTGGGACACTAACACTCATCACTCTGTTTCCTGATTGAGGATTCAATTTGAGTAACTGTTTCATTCTCCTGCTTCCCTAGTATACATTGTGCCCTCTAACTGTGAGCCAAGATGAACCTTTCTTTCCTTAAGCTGTTCTTGCCAGATATCTTGTCACAAAAACTAATACAGCACCTGTATGAATTAAGACTGTTACATTAAATCATTTATGAGTTTGAGGGCGTGTCCAATCTGGATCTGGAACAGACACCTTCATCCAGTATGGGTAGATAAAGAAGAAAGAATATGAACCAATGTATATATTGATATTTGACACTGTGGGGATATCTAACATGAACAAGTCTTTTATTGAATTAGTACATAGGAAAGACCTGATAGACACAGATTATGAAAGGAACAGAAAATGAACAAGAGTAGATAATAGGGAGAAAGAGATGGAAGAAAAGATGAATTTTGCCTACGTTTAAGTGGGGAACATGTGTGTTTGAAGTCTTGAATGATTTTATTCTGAAAGTGCCTCTCCAAAACTGTATGATTTAATGTCTATGACAAATGTTACACTTTAAGAAAGTGTTAAACGTTAATATGAGTAGAAAATGAACTACAGCAAGCTTAAAACATAGAAATACAGAAGGGAAATAGATACAGTATATTCCTTATTTCATAATGATGGAGTAATCATACTAGCAAATACAAGAAAAGTTCTCTGGAAGTATGGAAAATTAAAAAAATTGAATATAATTAGATTAAGTATTCTTTTTTCTAAGTAGCTAGACATTCAAATTTATGGAGTGACTATAATATATAGAAACTATTGAGCTTTAACGTCCACATTTGATGTATGAGATTATTTTTATCTGAGTTATATCATCATCTGAAATATATCTTATAATACATGATGATGATGCTTTATAATCCATAATTTTATTTAAAAAGTAATACCACTTCTTAACAAGCAAAGACAAGGATATTTCTGACACTCCAGAAATATGTTCAGAAATTTCTAGAAACAAGAAAAATTAAATAATGATTGAAATTAAAGTCCATTATGGAATGTATTGTACAAGAAAACATCTATTTTCAATAAAAAAGAAAAGGGCTGAACTATTAGGAATAAATTATAAGGATATTTATGAACTTATCTCTGGTACATTATTGTTAAAATATGACAAATTATCCAGATCATGAAGTTATCTCTTAACAATAGTTAAACCTAATAATTCAAAATTTCCAAGCTGTGGAACAGGAATTAAATGCTTAAACTTCTCTACCACCACCACACTGCCACCCACTTATCTGTAGTGTTATACTACCTAGGAAGAGAAATAATGACAGTGATTAAGACAAAATAGTGTACTCAAAAACATACACTTAAGCATAATAAATAGTTTCAAAAAGCTGTGATAACAAAGGAAATGCTGCTGTGGACAACATAAACGAATTTTGTTTGGGCTGAGTGTATACCTTGGTGGAAGATAATCTGGCTAACATGTGAAGTCCCTGAGTTAGGTACATAGCACCACAAAAAATATCTGCTGAAGAGTAAGGATTCAAGAAATAGTAAACACGTTACAGGTATATACTTGCACTGGGCTGAAGTAACAAACATGAGCCTGAGGCTCAGACAGTTTGGTCTGGTTAGTTGAAAAATCATTTTGAAAAAAAATCTGCAAATGTAATTGGGATACTTACGCAATGAACAGGAGACTTCCTATATTAAATACAATCTTACAATCAGAAACATGAAATTTGTCTCACAAAACTATACATAGAAATGATGGGAAAATAAGAGCATCCTTTTAAATGCATACATAGTGAACTTCACAAAAAATGTGAAGGAAAGAGTTCCATGTTGTCTCTGTGGGTTTCCAGGAGCTCCATCCAGTGCTTAGCTGTGGATCTCTGCATCTGCTTCTGTCAGTTACTGGACAAAGGCTCTCTGATGTCAGTTAAGGTAGTCACCAATCTGATTACAGGGGAAGGCCAGTTCAGGGACCCTCTTCACTATTTCTTGGAGTCTTTACCTGAGTTTATCCTTCTGGGCTCCTGGGAATTTCCTTAGCAACAGGTTTCTCCCTAGATCCATAATGGCTCCCTCTTTCAAGATATTTCTTTCCTTGCTCTCCCTTTCTGTCCCTCCCCCACTCGACCATCACATTCCCTCATGTTATCTTGCCACATCTCTTTAGTCCCCTCTTCCCCCACCCAACACTCCCAATTTACTCAGAAGATCTTATCTATTTCCCTTTCTTAGGGGGATCCATGCATGTCTCTCTTAAGGTCCTCCTTGTTCGCTAGCTTCTCTGGGATTGTGGATTGTAGCCTGATTATCTTTTGCTTTACATCTAATATTCACTTGCAAGTGAATGCATACTATATTTGTCTTTCTGGGTATGGGTTACCTCACCCAGAATGGTTTTTCTAATTCCATCCATTTGCTTGTAAATTTTATTGTTTTTTTTTCTTACCATTGAGTAATACCCCATGGTGTAAATGTACCACATTTTCTTTATTCATTCTTTGGTTGAGGGTCATCTAGGTTATTTCTAGGTTCTGGCTATTACAAATAATGCTGTTATGAACATAGTTGAGCAAGTGTCCTTGTGGTATGATTGAGTATCCTTTGGGTATATGCCCAAGAGTGATATATCTGGGTCTTGAGGTAGATTGATTTCCAATGTTCTGAGAAAACGCCATACTGATTTCCAAAGTATCTGTACAAGTTTTTACTCCCACTAGCAATGGAGGGGTATTCCCCTTATTCCACATCCTCTCAAGCATAGGCTGTCATCAGTGTTTTTAATCTTAGCCTTTTGACAGGTGTAAGATGGTATGACTTCAGCTAGTTAGAGTTCACTGACTCTGAAATGACAGCTGGGGAGCCTGCACGGGACCAAACTAGGCCCTTTGAGCTCGGGTGACAGTTGTGTGGCTTGGACAGTTTGTGGGTCACTGGCAGTGGGACCAGGATTTATCCCTAGTGCATGACTTGGCTTTTTGGAGCCCGTTCTCTGTGGAGGGATACCTTGCTCAGACTCCATACAGGGAGGAGGGACTTGGTCCTGCCTCAACTTGATATACCAGACATTTTTGACTCCACATGGGAGGCCTTACCCTCTCTGAGGAGTGGATGAGGGTGGGGTGGGGGGGAGGTGTGTAGCTGAAATTTTCCTATGTTCCACCCATTTCGCAGCTGCTCAGACCCAAGTAAACCCAGAGGGACTTATATTAGTTAAAACTGCTCAGCCATTAGCTCAGGCTTACTACTGACTAGCTCTTACACTTAAATTCAGCCCATTTCTGTTAATCTATATGTTGTCACATGTTCCGTGGTTTTATCTATGTGCCATTACATGCTGCTCCCTGGACGGTGGGCTGGTGTATCGTCACTCAGCCTTCCTCTTCCCAGAATTCTCCTTGTCTGTTTATCCTGCCCATACTACCTGCCTGGCTACTGGCCAATCAGTGTTTTATTAAACCAGTGTACAAAAGCATTATTCCACAGCAAAGGTGGGATGAGCAGGAGGTGAGGAGGGTGGAGGAACTGTGGTTGGTACATAAAATGGGAAGAAACCTCTAAATAAAAAAAAAAAAAGAGTTCCATGTTGGTAAGTAGATGTTAAATTATTCCCATTTAAACTTTCTTAAAACAGAATTAAAATACTGGATCAACTTTTTGTTTAGAAAATATTCAGAAACACCAATAAAGAAATATTAAGACACTCAGGAATTAACAGGAAATTTGAAGGGAGATGGAAAATTCAGAGACATAAGAAGGGCAAAGAAGCTGCTTAAGCCCTGAGAATATTTGACAATCTAGGAAATTTGGTATTCTTGAATTTCAACTCTTTGGTATAGACAATTAAGGTCAGAGTGTACCAGAAGTATACTGTTATGTGTAATCCAATCATATTTCATTTGAATCACTGAGAAAACACCAACATATGAATTTATTTTGAAATTTTAACTGATTTGTTCCCACTTACTCAAAGGCAGATGAAAATTCTGGATAAAGTCAAGTTTGTTGTTGTTTTCAAATTATTCCCACTTAATTGTTCAAGGACAATAAGTGAAATAAAGATAACGAACCCAGACATCAAGAGTAAAAAATGGTGGGAAAACAACTGCTTTCAAGTCTTAAACATTTAAGTACAACTCTGGTTACTACATTCAGAGAACTAAAAGAACAATTTTACAAGTAATAATTTTAGAGGAAATGAGAAACTAAACTGGCCAGGAAGATTTGCTAAATCTCTACTTGACAAAATACACAGAAGTCAATTATGAAATACTTAAAGGTCAAAACACCTAAAATTGTGGATTTGATAGGAAAATAAATGCAATTGAATATATTTTGGGAGCTAAAATAAATAAAGATCAGAAGATAACAGAAGAAGACACCAACCAGGTGGTGGTGGCACACACCTTTAATCCTAGCACTCAGAAGGTAGAGGCAGACAGATTTTCATGAGTTTGAGGCCAGCCTGGTCTATAGAGGGAGTTCTAGGACAGCCAAGGATACACAATGAAACTGTGTCTCGAAAATAACAAACAAAATAAGAACACACCGGATTAGCAAGAAGCCTGCCACGGCCATACAGTTTGTAACCAAAAGAAAAAAAAAAAAAAAAAAAAAAACAGCACAGAGGATATTTTTACTATGTTTATAATGTGGCTCCTCTCTTTTTGTCTAGAAAATGTTTTAAAAACTATCCTTTATTCTCTCTTTTATTTTCTTTCATTCTTCCTTTCTTCTTTCCTTCCTTCCATCCATCCTTCCTTCCTATCTTTTTTTTCTTGTTTGGGCTGTTTTTGTTAGTATTGTTATTGCTTGTTTTCCATTTTTCTCATTTTTGTAGCAGTTGCAGGATTTAATTTTGGAAAGTGTCACACCATGAAAACTCTGGAGTCCAAGCCTATCGATCTGTTGTGATATTTTCTAAATTACAGCTGTTTGTCACAAAACAAAAATTTTACAGTCCAGGAATTAATAAATTCTTACCCATAAAAAAAAAAAAAAAAAAAAAAATCAAAATAAAAACCTCTCATTGTGAAAGGGAAAAAAAAAAAAAATAAGAACACACCAAATGTTAAAAAAAAAAAAGCTTAAAGGATCAAAAAGATAAATCAAAATCTTCCATATCTAACCTAACATACAAGAATAAAACAGACAATCATACAAGAAAAAGTACTTAAGAGAAGCCTTTAAAATAGATACCATCTTAAAGAAGTGGCAAGCAAACTATGATCTCAGCAAAACAGCTAAGAAACAATTTTGGCTTCTTACATACACTGATGTGTGCATTATGGGCGGCAACAAAAATGCAATAATAAATTCATTGTTCTGAAAAAATCAAACTGATCCAATCTAGAATTGTATCTACATTGAAAATTTCTTTTGAGATGAGAGTAAAATTAACAGGTTACTAAACACAAGTAGGAAGAAAAAAGACACTGGGCAGTGGTGGCACACGCCTTTAATCCCAGCACTCAGGAGGCAGAGGCAGGCAGATCTCAGTGAGTTCGAGGCCAGCCTGGTCTGCAGAGTGAGATCCAGGACAGGCGCAAAGCTACACAGAGAAACCCTGTCTCAAAAAACCATTAAAAAAAAAAGAAGAAAAAGACAACTCACTCTCAAAAAGAAAGCCAAAAACTAAGGAATGTTCTGTAAGCTGGAAAAAAGTGATACTTAAAGACCATGTGGCAAGATGGCACAGTGGATAAAAATGCTTGCCAAGAAAGTCTCATAGCCTCCTTCTAAGAATCTACAAAAGAACTAGAGAACGGATCCCTGAAAATTGTATTCTGACCTTCACAAGCATTTCATGGCAAACAAGCCTTAATAACACCACACACACACACACACACACACACACACACACACACACACACACACACACACACACACACAAATACTAAGTAAAATATGTTTTTAAATGTATGGTCTCCAGAATGGCATTTAAAAAACAAAGAATAAGATAAAAAAGCAGTGTGTACTGTGGATACATGTAAATGAATACTGACAATCTAAGGGAGTAATCATGATGTTATGTGTGGTTTTCAGTTTTCTGGGAATTTTTCTTAGAGCAATTCAAGATTTACAAAAAAAGGAGAGAGAGCAGAAATTGAGGACATTTACCTTATATTTCCTGTCTTTCCATATATACCAGAGTGATACATTTATTCTAATTGAATCCTCCAAAGCCCACAGTTTATGTTAGTGCTCACTTTCAATGTTTATATTTATTTAATTATAAGAACCAAATATAGAAAATAATGAATATATGAACTCAATAATACAATTTGAAAAAACAAAAGAGCTAAAAGGTTATTGTATTTTTGTTTGAGGTGATTAAAGTTTTCTGTTGAATATAGACTTTGAGATTTTTGGGGGGGTTAAGCCACAAAATTATTTTAGTAGAATCTGTAAATTCTAAAACTACCAAACATTGAAGAAATTATTGCTATACTATAGATATTTCAAAGGGAAATCTATGGTGAATAATTATTTTATGGCAGTATTTTTGAAAATGTTAAAGAAATGAGACAATTTTCCCTGTTTTTTCAAAATAAACAAATAGAAAATCTGAATAATATGACATTGGACAGTTGTTAGTTTTTTTTCTACAAAAAATTTCCATTCTTATGTTGCTCAGATGGTGATTTCCAGAAAATATTTTAGCAGAATTAATTTTATTTTTACATTAAATCTAAGAAAAATATGGAACACTACTGAACTCACTTTTTGAGGATAGTATGCCAATGATACAGAATCTATCATGAGTAAAGATAGTAATCATTCATGATCATAAATACAATTTTCCAAACAAAATGTAAACCAAATATTGCACTATATAAAAAATAGTAATACATCATGATCAACCTGGCTTATTCCTGAAATGCAAATACATTTAATATTATAAAATTAAGAAATATGGTTAGCAAACTTGAAAATATATACAATTATCTTGACATGCTAATAAGTTCAAATATAATTGAACGTTTATGAATAAAAACAAAATTCAGTAGAGAAATAATAGGTAAACTTGGATATTTATTTATTTATTATTATTATTTTTTTTGTGTGTGTGTGTGTGTGTGTTGATGTGTATGTATACGAATGTGGTGGTCAGAAAACAAACTGCAGGAGTCAGTTCTTTTCTTCCACTCTGTGGGGTCTGAAAACTGCAGCTCAGATTATCAGGCATGGTGGCAAGCATATTTACCTGCTGAGCAATCTCCTTGTCTCAGGTGTAAACTTGAATAATCAAGTTGTCAATATCTATTTAAAAACCCCAACAACTACATAAATTTTTGTATTTTACAATAAGACCAGAGACTGTTTTTCATATCATGATACAAAACAAGAATGATTACTATCATTATTACTACTCAATATTCAACATTATTTCAATTCAACGTTTTTAGCACAGTAAAAGAAGAGGGAAAT
Source organism: Peromyscus californicus insignis (assembly GCF_007827085.1). Lineage (NCBI taxonomy): Eukaryota > Metazoa > Chordata > Mammalia > Rodentia > Cricetidae > Peromyscus > Peromyscus californicus. The sequence goes on from NW_026294391.1 coordinate 66,574,625, forward strand.
AAAAAGCATAAGGTTTGGAAAGGAGAAAACAAACTGTAATCTCTTACATTAATATGATTTTCATTTTAGAAAGTCTAAATTGATAGATAAATTATTTGTATTAATAAGTTAGTGTCATATGTTTCTGAATTAAAAAATGGTTATTTCAAATAACAGTACCAAACAGTTAATGAGATAAAAATGTCCTTATTTAATAGATATCTATGCATCTTGGAATAAATCTAATGTAATTTAGAAATTTTATATATTACAATAATATTAGGAAATATAGTTTTCTTCTGGGATGAACCCTGTAACAGGTTATTCAATCTCAAATGGTGAACCCTAAACACTTGAACATACCAGCAACACTAAATGGATTAAGTGGTTATATATATACATATATTATACACACACACACACACACACACACACACACACACACACAGACACAGACACAGACACACACTGTGTGTGTGTGGAACAATATTTATGGAATAAAGCATCCGGAATGAGAGAGGGAATGGGAGCAGTAGTCAGAGAGGGAGAGAGAGGGAAAAGAGAAATGTATTATGAGGGACAAAAGAAAGGCATGTAAAATACCTTTGCAAAATGCAATCTCTCTCTCTCTCTCTCTCTCTCTCTCTCTATATATATATATATATATATATATATATATATATGCACATATATATATTTTCTAATTTTAAAACATGATATGTAGTGTTACCAGGGAGATGGCTCAGTTAGTAAAGTGTTTGCAACACAGCATGAGGACTTGAGTTCAGATCCGTAACACCCATATAAAGAGCTGGGTACAGCACCATGTGACTTCAATCCCAATACTGAGGAGATAGAGACAGGGAGATTTCTGGCTCTAGCTGACCATATGCTCTAGCTAATCAGTAAGCTCTGACTTCAGGGAGAGATTGTATCTCAAAAGAATAATTATCAGAAGCTATTGAGGAAGACCTTCAACATCCACCTCTGGCCTCTCACATGAACTGCCTTCCTCTATGCACAACCTTAAATTGCTTTTCTCTCAGTATATCATCACAGCCACAGAGAAATAAATTAAGGCACACATGAACACATACACACAAACACACACATCATAAATATTCAGCAGATCTAAGGATTTGGAGACAACGTTATTTAAAAATATCAACTCCCTGAATTGATGCATAGGTGCAATGTATTTACAGTACTTTTTCCTCTTTTACAAATTTAACAAGCTGATTCTGTCATTTTCCATAGAAGTAATAATGGCCAGAAACAGCCATAGTGTTCATGAAGAAGAAAATGGCAGGAATTGTTAAGACAGTAAGTTAATGATCGTGGATAGACATAGAACAACAACAACAACAAAAATCCTGAAACAGTTCTATGAATAACTGACATTTTATCTATAGATAAGTAACTTTATGGATTAGTGAGGAATTACTGACTCTTGAATATTGCTGACATGTAGGGAATCACTGCACTGGGAAACCCAAACAGCCTCATATCACACTAATAAGCAAACACAAAAAAGAAAAAAACAAACTAATTGTGAAGGAGGACAGTATAAATATTTTCAAAATAACATAAAATTTTCTTAAATACAAAGCTTCTTTTTCAAAATGTTTTTAAATGTGTTCATGTTGCGTGCATTTGTGTGTGTGTGTGTGTGTGTATGTGTGTGCGCGCGTGTGTGTCACAGCATGAATATGGACGTTGGAGAACAACTTTGTGGAGTCATTTCACTACTTTCACATGTATGTGGTTTCTGGGAGTTGAACTCTTCTGGCTAGGTGGCCTCCAAGGATCAAACTCAAGTTACCATGTTAGGCAAGCACCTTCATCTACTGAGCCATCTTGTCAATCCAACTCAGAAGTTTCTTAAACATACAAAACTCATGCGATGAAGTGAAAGTGGGTCTTTGAGGGAAATTTATAGTGATAAAAACATTGTTAAAACAAATAAGAAAAGAATCAACAACTTAACTTTGTATAATGGGGAAGAATAAAAAGTCAACTTTGAAAGTATGAATAATATTGACTAAACTAACTTGACTGACAATTGTAGCTGAAGTTTTCCTGGTCCTGACTGACCCATGATCAGGACAAATCTCTCTCACCCGCCAGTCCCACAGCCCACTTATAAAATAATCATTCAGAAGCTTATATTACTTATAAACTGTATGGCCGTGGCAGGCTTCTTGCTATCTAGTTCTTATATCTTAAATTAACCCATTTCCATAAATCTATACCTTGCCACGTGGCTCATGGCTTACTGGTATCTTACATGTTGCTTCTCATGGTGGCAGCTGGCAGCGTCTCCTGCCCCAGCCTTCCACTTTCCAGAATTCTCCTCTCTCTGTCCCACTTATACTTCCTGCCTGGCTACTGGCCAATCAGCACTTTATTTATTAACCAATCAGAGCAACACATTCATAGCATAGAGAACATCCCACAGCAGACAATATGAGGAGAGAAGTTGGGTATAGGAAGGAGGGAGATGGAAAGAGAGAACAGAGAGAAAATGAGATATGTAGCTGTTAAATTATTGAATAAAAACAAATTTGACAATATTAATATTGATTTTAAGCAGAAAAAGGATTACAAAAGAGTATGCTGAATATTTTTATACCAACAAATTTGGTAATCTTGATGAAATGGATAAACAATCTACCAAAGTGACTCAGAAGAAAGAGAAATAAATCTACAACTAGTAAGAAGATTTAATTAGTAATAAATCAAAACAAAAGAGGGGCTGGAAAGATGGCTCAGCAGTTAACTGTACATACTGCTATGACAGAAGACCTGAGTTCAATTCCCAGTGCCCATACTGAGCCACTAACAACAGCTTTTAACTAAAGTTTCAGGGGATCCAATGCTCTCTTCTGACCTCTATAAGCACCTGCAATCATATACATATCCTCACATAGACACACACAGACACATCCAGAGCTGGGGCAGAGGAAGAGAAAGAGACAGACAGGGAGCACCAAAAAGACAACCATCCAAAGACAGCCCAGGACAAGATGGAATCATTAGTGAAATGTACCTGATATTTAAAGAATTGGCACATATCCTTTTCCAACTTGTCTAAAAATTGCAACTTAATATTGCAAAGAAAGCCAGATAAAAAATATAAGAAAGCTACAGAACAATATTTCTTATGAAAACAGACTCGATAAGTTATTAGCAAACTGCATTTGATATATTAAAGTAAAAAGAAGTGTTTTGGGGGAAAGGTTCTCTAAAATATATAAAGATATATGTGTATATATTATGTGTATATATGTATACATGCATATACATGTATATATTATGATATAAAAGGTGATTTATCAGATTGGGTTAAATGATATGGGCTGAGTAGTTCAACAATATCTATCTACATCGTAAAGATGTAAAAAACTCAGCAATTGCTCAGTCTGTAAGACTGAATATCTCAGTATGGAGTGTTGAAAGCCAGGAAGTACCCTAAAGTGTCAATGGTAGTGAGTTCACATTGGAAGGTCAAAGAAGCTGGAATGTTTTATCAGCCAATGATGTAGCAGCAGTGATAGAGGTGCTCATTCAGGAAGAAGCAAAGGAAAGCACGTGTACACTGTATTTGTCTTGTATTCCCGTATATCTGGGTATTCCATTGAAAAGTGATGCCTATTTCGCAGACAGACTCCCCCGTCCCCCACAGTTAATCTTCTCTAGAAACACAGAGACACAAATCTGGGTATTATTCTAAATACCAATAAACTGACAATCAAAATCAGCCATCACATAGTAGATATCATGATCAGCTAAGATTTATTTTTGAAAAGCAAGAATGAGCCATAAGAAAGTTAATTAGTATACTATATTCTGTTGATAAAATGAAAACTATGATTCTTTCACTTGTATAGAAAAGCCTCATTTGACAAAGTCCAACAGCTTTATTGATTAAGAAAAAGGAATTCGAACCATCCACATTTGGAAAACTCACAGAGAGAAACATTCAGTAGTGTATAAATGTAAGTTACTGCTAAGATCAGTAAAGATGCCCATTTTGTCAGTTCTGTTCAATGTAGTATTAGGTGTCCTAGCCAGAGCAACTGGGCAAGAAAAATAAATTAAAGAAATAATAATTTAAAATTAAGAAGTATATCTGTACATGCAAGAGACAGAATCTATTTACTTATTTAATGTGTGTATGTGCACAAGTACAAGTGTGTCTGTGTTAGTGTATGTGCACAAGTGTATGCAAAGATGCCATATAAGGCCACAAAGGTCATACAATTCCTTGGAGCTGGAGTTATAGGCAAGCCAATATTGCACCAATGGGTACATCTTTCCAATATTGTAGAATACAAGTCACTATCTTAGTAAATTATTGGTAAGTTATCTACTACAGCAACCTGCATTGAACTTTCTAATACTAGGTAAACTACCCACGAGGGAGGGCGTATCCAGTTCAGTTGAAGCTTGATTTATCTTTCATGCAACCAACCAAGATATTTGATCTTTAGCAATATGATCTTACCATCTAGTTCTGGTAGGCGACCAAGAGCAACAGCAATATCCTATGTTGTTTTGGGAATCTCTGAGGTTTTCCTGACCAGCAATTTATAGGGATACATGCCACATATAACCCTGGAATTTTTGTCTGATCACTCTTATATTCTTGGATAAGCATTATCCATCCATGTAAAATAACTTTGTTCAAACTTTTCTGTAAAAAATCATTTTAAAATTAATTTCACTTGTAGGTGAAATCTGTTTAGTTGTATAGTCCACTTTTTAATGGGGTTTGTTTGTCTTGGTGTTTTAATTTTCAATTAGTTTGTGTATTCCAGACACCAATCAAATATCAGGTATATTACTGGCAAAGATTTGCTTTTATTACTTCTTTTACTTTGTGATTATAATATAATTACACAATTTTACTTTTCCCCTTCCACCATCCAAACTTGCCTATATACTCCTCATTGCTCTCTTTCAAATCATGGAATTTTTTTATTAATTGTTGTTACAAGCATACACACACATACACACATATATGTATATATGTATTTATGTATATATAAATACAGCATTATTCAGACTGAGAATGTTTGCAAAGATTTTCTTCCATTCTGTATGCTGTCTCTTCACTTTTAGGGCAGAAGTTTTTATTGTTGCTGTTGTTTTCCTTTTAAGGAGGAAAGAGTTTGTTCTATTTACAATTTCAGGTGTTCTAGTTTGTTTAATTTCATGAAGTCCCACTTGATCATTGGTTCTGTTTCCTGGGCAACTGGAATCCTTTTCAGAAAGTTCTTACCCAAGCCTGTATTACGAAGTGTACTCTATACTCTTTCTTTTGGAAGTTTCAGATTGTTGTTCATAAATTTTAGAACTTTGATCCATTTAAAATTTATTTGTATGCAGGGTGAGAGAGGAGGATCAAATTTCAACCTTTTATGCACAGACATCTAGGTTTCCCAACACCATTTGTTAAAGATGTTATATTTTCTCCAATGTGTATTTCTGTCATCTTTGTAAAAAGATTGGGTGGCTGTAAGTGTGTAGACTTATATTTGGGTCCTTGATTCTATTCCACTCATCAATTTGTCATTTTTGAGACAGTACAATGCTGTTTATATTACTGTGGTTCTGTAGTATAACTTTAAATTAGAAGAATTAATAACTCCAACAGTGCGGTTTTTTTTGGTGTTGTTGTTGTTGTTGTTCAGGATCATATTGGCTATCTGGATCTTTTGTGCTTCATATGAATTTTAAAATTCTTGTTTGCTTTATTTTGTTATTTTAATTCATGTGAAGGACTGCATTGACATTCTTTTCAGGGTTGTTATTTGTCTTATTTCCCACCAGACTTGATGGTAAGACCCTATTGCTGAATGTAGCACATTCTTTGGTCATAGAATATAAAGAAATCAAGTTGGTATTAACCGGGAAGCTTTCTCCATGTGGGCTAGATTTCACAGGCTTGAATGTTTCTACTCAGGCTGCCAGAAGAATTAAAAAAAGCATCAGCAGTCTTACAGAGCTGAGAACCCTATGAATGACAAAAATGACAAACATAGCAAGATATGCTCATGGGTGCAATCAATCGTTCCACAGGTGTTATGAGATTAACCAATCACTTTCTGCTCAATATTTAGGGACCACTTCATAAGATGAAACTTAAGCCTGGTACTGTGACCTGGCCAAGATCCTGATTGGGGAGCTCATAGGACCCAGGGGTAAATCTACTACTATCATCCTGCTAAATGGACATGGTATCAAACTAAGCTCTAATTCATATCTCTTTACTCATAGATTAGTACAGCTCTCAGACCTCATCAGAAAAATTTCTTTGTACAGTAGACTGTGGTTAATACAGAGACTTACAACTGATTATAGTGGAAAATAAGTATCAGTGGAGTACTTAGTTACAAAGTGAACATCTCTATCACTCCCAAGGCTTAGGTTCCATCACATAAGAGCAAGAGGAGAGATTGTAAGTGCCGAAAGTTAAGGATGGTTTGGAGTACAATGGTGTCTTCTGGATATGACAAGTCACCTGTTCTCACGAACTTACAGCAGTTATTGTTGCCTGCATAAGAAATTTATAAGATAAAACCAGGCAATATTCTAGCATGAAAGAGGGGAGAGAGGCTCTTAAGACCCAATCCAAGCTGAGGAGTTGCTAACAGCTGATGACTTCTAGTGAAAGGGCAGTCAGTTTTCTTCAAGTGTGTGGTCCTTGGTAGATCAACAACAATTCAGTGTATAAGCATGTTGGAATTGTAAAACTGACTTGGCATGTTATTTAAAAGATAAGAGGGAGACAACAACATTGGGGGGTGGATATATGAGTAGTTAGGTAGAGGAGTGGGGGGTCATTATTATCAAAATAAATTCTACGAAATTCTTAAAGAATTAATAAAAACATTATATTTATAAAACTTCTCTTGTTGAGTAAGAAGGTAGAAAAATATTCTTTTGTTGACAAGCCCTACCACTATTGATAGTAGAATGTATCTCTTATCGTTATACCATAAATAAGGACAGAAAAGTATCAGACCATAATTTAGGAATAAAGCTGTTAGAATCAAATTTGTAAAAGAAATTTGCAGAAATTGGGATATATTTTTATAGGGCATACACATTCAATTGCAAAGAGGACTATATTCTGAGGTTCTAATATACCTGATGGTAACCATAGTTAACATTACTGGTGGTTGTCATTAGCTTCCTTGGGTTGTAGTTTTCCTTCTAGTAATTTATGTAGGGCTGGATTTGTGGATATGTAATGTTTAAGTCTGGTTTAGGCATGAAATACCTTGTTTTCTCCATCTACAGTGGATTGAAAACTTTGTTGGGCATAGAAGTCTGGGCTGGCATGTGTGGTTTCTTAGTATCTGCAGAACATCTGTCCAGGACCTCCTGACATTCAGAGTTTCCATTGAGAAGTCAGGTGTAATTCTGATAGTTCTGCCTTTATATGTTACTTGACCTTTTTCCTTTGCTGCTCTTAATATTCTTTCTTTATTCTGTATGTTTAGTGTTTTGACTATTATGTGACTAAGGGACTCTTTTTTTGTGGTCCAGTCTATTTAGTGTTCTGTATGCTTCTTGTATCTGCGTAGGCATGTCTTTCTTTAGGTTGGGAAAGTTTTCCTCTATAATTTTGTTGAGTATATTTTCAGTGCCTTTGAGCTGGAATTCTTCTCCTTCTTCTATTCCTATTATTCTTAGGTTTGGTCTTTTTATGGTGTCCCAGATTTCCTGGATGATTTGTCATAGAAATTGGCTGTATTTGTCATTTTCTTTGACTGATGAGTCTATTTCTTCTATTGTATCCTCATCACCTGAGATTCTCTCTTCCATTTCTTGTATTCTGTTGGTTATAATTGCCTCTATGGTTTCTGTTTGTTTACTCAGATTTTACTTTTCCTGAATTCCCTCAGTTTGTGTTTTCTTTAATGCTTCTATTTCAATTTTCAGGTCATGAACTGCTTCCTTCACCCGTTTGATTGTTTTTTTTCTTGGGTTTCTTGACTTTCTTTAAGAGATTTCTTGATTTCCTCCTATTTTTTGTTTGTCTTTTCCTCCATTTCTTTAAGGAATTTTTTTCATTTCCTCATTTAGGGCTTCTATCATCTTCATAAAATTGTTTTTAAGGTCATTTTCTTCTGGATCATCTGCCTTGGGATGCTCAGGTCTTGCTGCTGTAGGATCACTAGGTTCTGATGTTGCCATATTTCTCTTTAGGTTGTTTAATGTGTTCTTACACTGCCGTCTACCCATTTCTTCCTTTAATCCAAACAGGTGTGGCTCCAGGTCACTCTTCTTCCAGGTCCAGGTGGGGCCTCTGGCTCCTGTGGTATAGCATGAATCTTAAATAGTCTTATTAATAAAAACAAACCTGGAGCCAGGTATTGGGGTGAACACTGAAAGATCAGAGAAGCAGAACAAGCCACAGCCACCTCAACTTGCCAATTCCTCAGCTGATCCTGTTTCCTCAGACTGGATGCCTCTCAGCTGAACTGTGTTGCTCAAAAGCCTAAAAGCTTAACCAGCTCTAGTTCCTCGTCCTCATGCCTTAAATACCTTTCTGCTTCCTGCCATCACTTCCTGGGATTAAAGGCTCTTATTGCCATGCCTAGCTGTTTCCAGTGTGGCTTTGAACTCACAGAGATCCAGAGGGATCTCTGCCTCTGGAATGCTAGGATTAAAGGCGTGTGTGCCACCATTTTCTGGCCTCTGTATCTAGTGGCTGTTCTGTTCTCTGACCCCAGATAAGTTTATTAGGGTGCACAATATTTTGGGGAGCACAATATCACCACACTGTGGTTGTTCTTCTTCCCAGTTGGATCAGGAGAGGGCTTATTGCTCTGGTGGTCACTGTTCCCAATCAGTGCAGCGTGGGTGTATGGATCCTGTGGTCACTGTTCACATTGCTATCTTTTTCACTTGAAACTATATGAGATTTTGTGTCTTTATCCCTATACATACAAATGGTTACTATTGTTCTTGTTCTTACATCCATTTAAATGTCATAATGGGTACACAACTGATATGTATGTCAATTCATCACATAATACACCTGAAACTCATACAATATATACTAATTTCAAAAGTGACAATTTTGCAGTTAGAGAGATGGTTCAACGGTAAAGAGCACCTGTTACATTTTCAGAAAACCAGAGTTTGGGTCTCAGTGCCCACATTTGGAAATTCACAACTGTTATTCCAACTTCAGGCAATCTGGCACACTCTTCTGGCCTGTATGGGCATCCATACACATATGTGTGCACACATACACACACACATACACTAATAATTTCTTTTAATTCACAGTTTACACAGTCATTCAAACTATAGTTAGGTAATTATAGAAAATCTGAGGATAATGTTAGAATGATTGCTAATATCCAAACAACAGAGTCAATATTAGGCTTTCTTGAAATCTCTGCCCAAGAAATTAGTCTAAAATCTTTCAATTTATCCTCATGGAGATTCTTAGGACAAGGGCAAAAAGCAGCCACAAAATATCACAAGAATCATCTCTAGCCCAATTGCTAATAGTATTCCCCTCTGAAACCTCTGATCCAGGCCTCCATAGTCCACATGGATCTCAGTACTACTGTCTTCTAAGCTCCTACTAGGAGGTTCCATTAAGCCTCACTTACAGGGCTCAACCACTTTTCTACACCAAAGTCCCAAATTCTTCCATTTTCTTCAAAAAATAAAAATGAAAACAAACAAAAAACAGCATTGTCAGGCCCGTTACAGCAATAGCCCACCAACTTCTGTCATAGTTACTTTTCTATTGCTGTGGTAAGACATCATGACTGAGGCAATATAAAAAGAAAATATTTATTGGAGTCTTGATTACAGTTTTAGGGAGTTAGAGTCCATGAACACTATGGTGGAAAGCTTGACAGTAATTAGGAAGGTATGACACTGGAGAATAGCTGAGATCTTACATTTTGATCCAAAAGCACAAGGCAGAGAGAACTAACTAAGAATGGCACTGGCTTTTCAATCCTCAAAGATTGCTCCCAGTAACATACCTCCTCCAACATGGGCACACCTCCTAATCCTTTCCAAACAATTTATTTGAGAACCAAATATTGAAACATATGATAATATGGGGGTCATTTTGTTTCAAATCACTACACTTGCCTTCCTTTAAATATTCATACTTTGAAATAGATTGTCTTTTAAAATAATGTGCCATTTTTCTGTTTTAATACTTTTCAATTTAGGGAATTTATAAAATAAAGAACACCAAGACTCATAAAATTGGTGCACTCTGTGTAGACCAATTAAGTATATGTGTATACATGTATGTTTTCTTTAAAAATAAGTAAATTTGAATTACACAAAACTAACTTAATATTTCACTTATTATAAACTGATGTTTTTTTTCAATGTGGTTTTAAGACTATACATTAGTTAATTTTCCAGTCTACCACAATTGAAACAATCTTTAGTTGCTGGAGATGCTAACTGCATTGAATTTTTTGATATTTTAATTCCACAATAAATATCTTTGTATTTCCCATTGAAACATTTTCCAATTTAAAACAAATTAGATGTGAATATCTGTGTCAAATATTATTCACATTTTAAGCCTTTGAATACATATTAGTAAATTTCTGTTTAAAGGATTTTACTGGTTTAGAGTAGCACAATCAGGGGCTTTTTTATCTTAACTTTTTTGACTCTTAGTTTTATTATTGTTATAAAATGCTGAACCTTCAAGGAAAAAATGGCATCTCATTTTAACTTGCATTTCTGAGGTTACTATAATAATTATTTTCTTCATTTGTGAATTGCTCATTCATGACCTTAGTTCACTTCAAAAAATAAAGTACTTTTTAATCTAATTGGCTAATAAGATGTATTACAAAATCATAAATTAATTGTTTTTTTTCTAAAGACAGCATCTCATAGAGTCCATATGGGCCACCAACTCAATATATAATCTTATTGCCTCCAACTTCAAGTGCTGAGATTACAGGTGTACGCCACCATATTCAGCTAAAAGACAATTCTTTATCTAGAATATAAGCTGCAAGTCATTTCCAGTCCACTAATGATTTTTGGTTATATTGTCAAATCTACTGTTTTCCAGATTTTTTTAGTTTAAACAGTTAAAAATATCTTTATTCCTATAGAAGAAATAATTATTCTCATTTTCCTTTGATATTTTATATTTTCAATTTTTATATTTAGCTCTCAAATATATGTTTTTTAAATTTGTGCAAGACCTAGAAATTAAAATATTTTTTAATAGTTATGATAATACTGTTTTTCAAATAATTCATCCATACTTTCTTTATATGTAGTTTAAACAACATCTCAAAAAAATCTATGACTGGCAGTCCCCACCAGCAGGCAAGCAGATGAGAGACCAGCCTCCAGATTGTACCACCACACAATGGACTCTGTCCCTCCAAGACCCATTCCATTGCCTAATCCCACACACCTGAACATCCTCACCATGGCCAGCCCTCCACTGAAACCCCAGCAGACTACATAGGCACAGGCACAAACCACACGAGTTGGAAGAACAAGCACAGGCACAACCCACAGCAGTTGTAAGAACAGATCTGTAAATGCCAGTGTCACAATACATTCAACAATTGAAAGAGTAAGATGACACCACCAGAACCCAGTGATCCTACAACAGCAGGACCTGAACATGCCAATGCAACTGAAACACAAGAAAATGATCTTTAAAATAACTTTATGAAGATGATAGAGGACCTTAAAGAGGAAATTTAAAAGTCCCTTAAAGAAATCAAGGAAAAGACAAACAAAAACTTGGAAGAAATAAATAAATCCCTTAAAGAAAGCTAAGAAAGCCAAGAAAAAAAAACAATCAAACAGGTGAAGGGAACAGTTCAAGACATTAAAATTGAAATAGAAACAATAAAGAAAACACAAACTGAGGGAATTCTGGAAATAGAAAATCTGCAGAAGCTAACAGGAACTGCAGACACAAGCATCACCAACGGATTACAAGAGATGGAAGAGAGAATCTCAGATACTGAAGATTAGATAGAAGAAATAGATTCATCAGTTTAAAAAAAAAATTCTAAATCCAATAAATTCCTAACACAAAACATCCAGGAAATCTGGGACACCATGAAAAGACCAAACCTAAGAATGATAGGGATAGAAGAAGAAGAAGAAGAAGAAGAAGAAGAAGAAGAAGAAGAAGAAGAAGAAGAAGAGAAGAAGAAGAAGAAGAAAAAGAAGAAAAAGAAGAAGAAGAGGAGGAGGAAGAGGAGGAGGAGGGAGGAGGAGGAGAAGGAGAAGAAGAGGAAGAAGAAGAAGAAGAAGAAGAAGAAGAAGAAGAAGAAGAAGAAGAAGAAGAAGAAGAAGAAGAAGAAGAAGAAGAAGAAGAAGCCCAGCTTAAAGGTACAGGAAACATATTCAAAAAAAGCATAGAAGATAACTTTCCAAACCTAAATTAGGATATGCCTGTAAAGGTACAAGAAGCTTACAGATTGCCAAATGGGCTGAACTACAAAAAAAGTTCCCTCACCACATAATAACAAAATATTAAACATACAGAATAAAGAAAGAATATTAAGACTTGCAAAGGAAAAAAGGCCAAGTAACATATAAAGGCAGTCCTATTAGAATTACCCCTGACTTCTCAATGGAGATTCTAAAAGCCAGAAGGTCCTAGACTGATGTTTTACAGACACTAAGGGACCTTGGATGCCAGCCAAGACTACTATATCCAGCAAAACTTTCAGTCACCATAGATGGAGAAAACCAAATATTTCATGACAAACCAGATTTAAACAATACCTATTCATAAATCCAGCCCTACAGAAAACACTAGAAGGAAAACTCCAACCCAAGGAAATTAGATGCACCCACAAAACCACAGGTAATAAATAATCTCACACCTGTAGCTGGAGATTTCTCCAGTCCCACCAGGGCCCACATTCACTCAGAGTCAAGTAAACACAGAGTCTTATATTACTTATAAACTGTATGGCTGTGGCAAGTTTCTTGCTATCTAGTTCTTATATCTTAAATTAACCCATTTCTATTAATCTATAAGTTGCCACGTGGCTTGTGACTTACTGGTACTTTCACATCATACTTCCTCTGTCTCTGGCTGGTGACTGCTGACTCAGCCTTCCACTTCCCAGCCTTCTCTTCTCTGCTTATCCCACCTATACTATACTTCCTGCCTGACTACTGGCCAATCAGTATTTTATTTATCAATCAATCAGAGCAACACATTCACAGCATACAGAAAGACATTCCCAGCACACACCAAAAAAAACCCAGAGAAACACATACACTATCACCACTACCACCACCAAGACCCAAAATAACAGGAATTAACAATCATTTGTCATTAAGATCTCAATATCAATAGACTCATTTGCCAATAAAAACACAGGCTAACTGAATGGATATGAAAACAAAATCCATCCTTCTGTTGCATAAAAGAAACACCACAACTCCAAAGACAGACATTACCTCAGAGTAAAGGGCTGAGAAAAGAGCTTCCAATCAAATGAACCCAAAAAACAAGCTGATGTAGCTATCATAATATCTAACAAAATAGACTTCAAACTAAAATTAATCAAAAGAGATGAAGAAGAACATTTCATATTCATCAAAGGAAAAATCAATCAAGATGAAGTCTCAATTCTGAACATCTATGTCCCAAATACAAGGGCATCCACATTTGTAAAACAAACAAAAAAATTACTAAAGCTTAAATTGCACATCAAACCCCACACACTAGTAGTGGGAGATTTCAACACCCCATTCTCACCACTGGATAGATCTGCCAGACTAAAACTTAACAGAGAAATAAGGGACCTAACAGAAGTTATGACTCAAATGGACTTAATAGATATCTACAGAACATTCCACCCTAACACAAAATAATATACATTCTTCTCAGCACCTCATGGAACCTTCTATAAAACTGACCACATACTTGGTCATAAAGCAAATGTCAACAGATGCAAAAAAAATTGTAATAACCCCCTGTATCTTATCAGATCACCATGGGTTAAAGTTAGAGTTCAACAGTACAAACTACAGAAAGCCTACAAACTAATGGAAATTGAACAGTTCTCAACTGACTCACCACTGGGTCAAGGAAGAAATAAGAAAGAAATTAAAAACTTCATAGAATTCAATGAAAATGAATGTACAACATACTCAAACTTATGGTACACTATGAAAGCAGTACTAAGAGGAAAGTTCATAGCACTAAGTGCCAACATAAAGAATTTGGAGAAATCTCACACTAGCAACTTAACAGCACAGCTAAAAGCTCTAGAAAAAAAGAAGCAAACTCACCAAGGAGGGGTAGATGGCAAGAAATAAACTATGGGCTGAAATCAATAAAATAGAAACAAAGAGAACAATACAAAGAAATCAGTGAAATAAAGAGTTGGTTCTTTGAGAAAATCAACAAGATAGATAAACCCTTATCCAAACTAACTAAAAGGCAGAAAGAATATCCAAATTAACAAAATCAGAATTGAAAAGTTGGACATAACAACAGACACTAAGGAAATTCAGAGAATCATGGTCATACTTTAAAAATCTGTTCTCCAAAAAATTGGAAAAATCTAAAAGAAATGGACAATTTTATTGATAGGTACCACAGACGAAAATGAAATCAAGACCAAATAAACAATTTAAATAGATCTATAACCCCTAAGGAAATAAAGCAGTCATTAAAAATTTCCCAACCAAGCTGGGCAGTGGTGGCGTAAGCCTTTAATCCCAGCTCTTGGGAGGTAGAGACAGGTGGATCTCTTTGAGTTCAAGTCCAGCCTGGTCTACAAAGTGAGTTCCAGGACAGCCAGAGCTATAACACAGAGAAACCCTGTTTTGAAAAAAAAATCCCCCCCCCCAAAAAGCCTAGGGCCAAATGGTTTTAGAGCAGAATTATATTGTTCCACACAATTGAAACAGAAGAAACATTGCCACATTCTTTTTATGAGGCCACAGTTACCCTGATACACAAACCACACAGAGATGCAACAAAGAAAGAGAAGTACAGACCAATCCCCCTCATGAACGTTGATGCAGAAATACTCAACAAAATACTGGTGAACCGCCGGGCGGTGGTGGCGCACGCCTTTAATCCCAGCACTCGGGAGGCAGAGGCAGGCGGATCTCTGTGAGTTCGAGGCCAGCCTGGTCTACAGAGCGAGATCCAGGAAAGGCTCAAAGCTACACGGAGAAACCCTGTCTCAAAAAAACAAAAAAAAAAAAAAAATACTGGTGAACCGAATTTAAGAACACATCAAAAAATCATCCACCATGATCAAGTAGGCTTCATCCCAGAGATGCAGGGATGGTACAACATATGAAAATCTGTCAATGTAATCCGCCATATAAATAAACTGAGAGAAAAAAGCACATGATCATCTCATTAGATGCTGAAAAAGCCTTTGACAAAGTTCAAGACACCTTCATGATAAAGGTTCTGGAGAGATCAGGGATACAAGGAACATACCTAAACATAATAAAAGCAATATACAGCAAGCCAACATCCAACATAAAATTAAATGGAGAGAAACTCAAAGCAATTTCACTAAAGTCAAGAACAGGACAAGGCTGTCCACTCTCTCCATATGTATTAAATATAGCATTTGAAGTTCTAGTTAGAGCAATAAGATAACAAAAGGAGATTAAGTGGATAAAAATTGGAAAGAAAGAATTCAAACTTTCACTATTTGCAGATGGTATGATAGTATACACAAATGATCTCCAAAATTCTACCAGGGAACTCCTACAGCTGATAAACACTTTCAGTAATGTGGCTGGATACAAGATTAACTAAAAAAATCAATAGCCCTCCTATATACAAATGATGAATGGGCTGAGAAAGCAATCAGAGAAACATCACCCTTCACAATAGCCACAAATAATATAAAATATCTTGGGGTAACTCTAACCAAGCAAGTGAAAGACCTGTTTAACAAGAACTTTAAGTCTTCATAGAAAGAAACTGAAGAAGACATCAGAAAATGCAAAGATCTCCCGTGTTCATGAATCTGAAGGATTAACATACTAAAAATGGCAATCTTACCAAAAGCAATCTACAGATTCCATGCAATCTACATCAAAATTCCAACACAATTCTTCACAGACCTTGAAAGAACAATAACCAACATCATATGGAAAAATAAAAAACCAAAGATAGCTAAAACAATTCTGTACAATAAAAGAACTTCCAGAGGCATCATCATCCCTGGTTTCAAGCTCTACTATAGATCTATAGTAATAAAAACAGCATGGTACTGGCATAAAAACACACAGGTGAATCAATGGAATTAAATCAAACACCATGACATAAATCCACACATCTATGAACACCTTATTTTTGACAAAGAAGCCAAAATTGTATAATGCAAAATAAACTTCAACAAATGATGCTGGCATAACTGGATGTTTGCATGTAGAAGAATGCAAATAGATCCATATCTGTCACCCTGCACAAAATTCAAGTCCAAGTGGATCAAATACTTCAACATAAATCTAGTTATACTGAACCTGATAGAAGAAAAAGTGGGAAATAGCCTTGAATACATTGGCACAGGAGAAAACTTTCTGAATATAAAACCAGTAGCACAGACACTGAGACTGACAATTAATAAATAGGACCTCCAGAAACTGAAAAGCTTCTGTAAGTCAAAAGACATAGTCAATAAGGCAAAATGGCAGTCTACAGAATGTGAAAAGATCTTCACCAACCTCATATCTGACAGAGGGCTATATATAAAGAACTAAAAATATATAAAGAACTCAAGAAACTAGACATCAAAATACCAAACAATCTAATTAAAAAATGTGCTACAGATTGAAACAGAGAATTCTCCACAGAAGAATCTCAAATGGCCAAAAAACATTCAAGGAATTGCTCAACATCCTTAGTAATCAGGGAAATGCAAATCAAAATGACTCTGAGATGCCATTTACACCTGTCAAAATGGCTAATATCAAAAACACTGATGACAGCTTATGTTGGAGAGGATGTGGAGCAAGGGGGAACTCTCCTCCACAGTTGGTGGGAGTGCAAACCTGTATAGCCACTTTGGAAATCAGTATGGGGACTTCTAAGAAAATTGGGAATCAATCTACCTCAACACTCAGCTATACCACTCTTGGGCATATACCCAAAGGATGCTCAATCATACCACAAGGACACTTGCTCAACTATGTTGGTAGCACCATTGTTTGCAATAGCCAGAATCTGGAAACAACCTAGATGTCCACCAACCAAAGAATGAATAATGAAAATGTGGTACATACACACAATGGGATATTACTTAGCAGAAAAAAAAAACAGTGACATCATGAAACTTGCAGGAAAGTTGTTGGAACTAGATAAAAATCATTCTGAGTGAGGTAACCCAGACACAGAAAGACAAACATGGTATGTATACACTCATAAGTGGATATTACGTGTAAAGCAAAGGATAACCAGACTACAACCCACAGCTCCAGGGAGGCTAGGTAACAAGGAGGACCCTAAGAGGAATGCATAGATTTCTCTGGGAAGGGGAAATAGATGAGATCTCCTGGGTAAAGTGGGGCTGGGTTCAGTGGTCAGGGTGGGGGGGAGGTGATGTGGGAATGGAAAATGAGGGATCAGGTTGGTTGAATTGGGGCAGGATGGAGGGGTGAGTAATGAAAGAGATATCTTGATAGAGGGGACCATTTTGGGGTTAGAGAGAAAGCTGGTAAGCCAGGGAAACTCCCAGGAAATCACAAGGATGACCCCACCTAACACTTCTAGCAATAGTGGAGAGGATGCCTGAACTGGCCTCCTGTAATCAGAATGGTGACTACCCTAATTGTCATCAGAGAGCACTCATCCAGTAACTGATGGAAGCAGATGCAGAAATCCACAGCCAAACATTGGGCCAACCTCTGGTAGTCCAGCTGAAGAGAGGGAACAAGCATTATATGAGCAAGGGGGTCAAGATCATGATGGGGAAACCCGCAGCGACAGCTAACCCTAGATCATGGGAGCTCAAGGACTCTAGACAGACAGTGGCATGGGACCGACCTAAGCCCTCTGTATGTGGGTAACAGTTGCGTAGTTTGGTCTGTTTGTGGGGCCCCCAGCAATGAGATCAGGATCTGTCCTTGCCTCATGAGCTGGCTTTTTGAAACCTATTCCCCATGTTGGGATGCCTCATCCATCCTTGATGCAGGGGGAGAAGCTTGGTCCTGCCTCAACTTGATATGTCATGCTTTGTTGACTCCCATGGAGGCCTGTCCATTTCTGAACAGAGGAGGAGTGGATGGGTTAGGGGATAAATGGGAGGTGGGGGGAGGGAACGGGAAGACAGGAGGGAGGGAAATCCATGGTCGGTATGTAAAATGAATGAAATAATTTAATAAAAAACAATCTATGACTGAAATTCTAAGAATTTCATTTTCTTTTTATGGATTCCTTTTGGTCTTGCTTTTGCTATGTGAGTGGATATTTCATTTATACTTTACATAGGAAAAACAGGAGTGTCAGATATGTTGGGTGATTTACTTTAGGCCAACCAGCTTATAAGTATTATACCCCAGGCTTTGGAACTCAAGTTATCTGACTACTATCCAAAAGTCCTTTGTCACTACCAAAAAGGATCAGGCATTTCAAATAAGTATTGGAACTAGAGAAAATTTCAGGTCATTTAAAAGTTTATAATTGTAGATATGACCTCTGTATTTTAATTTGGTAATTTAAATCACTAAAACACACTTGTTTATGTATACTAAAATTAGTAAACATTCATCTAGAAACAAAACCTAATATACTATCAGTGACTGCTGAGAAAGGGAGAATTAGTCTTCCTCAGTGATGAACCTGTAATAAGCTTTCCAACAGTAAGTGGTCCACCTTGAAATTAAATATATCCAAGCAAATCTAAACAGACAGCAGGGTTTATTTAGTTAGTCTTAAGTTTGTAAGTTTAGTCATAATTTTATTTAGTTAGAATTTATATGTAACAGTAACAATTAAAAAAGTAGTCACGGATTTGAGAGGGAGTACGGGGGGATACATGGAGTGGGTTTCAGGGTAGAAGGAAAGGGGGGAATGATGTAATTCTGTTTTAATTAAAATTTTAAAAAGAAAAAATAAATCTCATTTTTCTTTTACTTTAAAAGATTTTTTTGACTCCGTTGTTATTAAACACTGAAAATTTTATTACATATATAATGAAACAATACTGGTAAGATTACGTTATTGCATATGCACCCATTTAAATGCCCTTTGGTGTTGAGATAGTTATACTAAAAATACATGTAATTCAGATCAGTGTTGTGCAACTCAATGACACTTGAAATTGCTCTTAGCCATTTTGTCATTATGAGTTAACATATATAATACAGAATTCAAAAGAAATGAATTTTCCAACAGGTATTTTCATTTTAGGGAATAACACTTTTTTTTGACTGTGATATCTGGAATTGAGGTCTGAGTATCACGGAGTTGTGATGATTTTCCTGGGCTGACTCATAATATGACTGCTCTCATCATGGAACTTATTGCCGTGGTCACTGCAGAGCAAAGATCTACAGAAGAAAATTCAATTTCCAATTCCTCCTTGCTCTCACAGCAGCATGACACTTTTTCTTATGTTCTCACATACATACAAAGGCAACAAATCCAGACTTAACTTCTTATATAAAAAACAGTGATATTTTTTCTCAGTTACTAACACCTCTCTTACTCACCCCCTTCCCTATTCCCTTGGAAGTCAAAGAAACATATCATTACACATACCACCAGCAACATAATTCTGTAGCTATTTTATTTAATGTAAGCTCTCTCCAGGGGTTTGCATTTCAGTCCTGTAAACATCTGGAAATTTAACTCAGAGGATTGATTAAATAGTTTCAAAAATTAACTTTTAAGCAGTTTGTTGTTAAGCATTTAATTTTATGGTTCAAATGAAATAAACTAAAAGGTAGTGCAATTAACAGGATTCTAGCAGGATTGTCCATGAAACATTTGCATACACACTTTTGTTATATAAAATATGCTTTTAAACTTTCAATCTAATATCTGATTCCTTATTTCAAATGTCACTTACTTTAAATCCATTCGATTGCTTTCTCTCAAGTAAGAAATTGCTATACCCCCCTGGTTCAGACATTAATGATCATTTGCTGAAGGTAGTAACTGTTGTTTTTTATGATGTATAAATGTATTCTTATTATTATTTCTTCTACTCAAAATAAACACAAGTAATGAAACCTAGAGTGTTCTCATAATGTTATATTTTTCTTTTAAAATAATTGATGTTTAGATGAAAAATATGAAACAGTAAATGTCATAGATATATTTATTTTGGCAACATGCAGATGATAATGTTATTAAATAAAATAATTTATGCTTTCCTTTGCTCTCAAAAATTATTAAGAATGTATCTGGGCGTCTGGAGAAATAGCACAGCTGTTAAGAGTACTTGCTCCTGCAGAGGATTGAAGTTTGATTGCCAGCACATGGTGTTTCACAACCATCTGTAACTCTAGTTCCAGTGAATCTCATGCCCTCTTCTGACCTCCATGGATACTAAGCACCTACATGGTACACATATATACACACAGGCAAAAAACACACATAAAATAAAATGAAAACATGTAATAAAAAAGAATGTATTTAGGGATAGCAAGATGGCTCAGTCGGTAAAGACATTTGCCACTAAGCCTGGCAGCCTCAATCCCCAGTATTCACATTGGTTGAGGGAGATGACCAACTCCCCTCAATTTGTCCTCTGCTATCCACATGTGTCACCCTATACACCCCAACAAATGAATAAGTGTAATAAAAAGAATGTGTATATTGAGGGAACAATTTTGTTCTTCTCTCACCCTGTGACTATTCCACCCACACACAGAGAGAGACAGAGAGACAGAAATACATAGACAGAGATACTCACACACACATACACACACACACACACACACACATACACACATACACTTCCACTTTCATCCTGAATGTGTATTGGCACTTCAAAATTAATACACAAAAATGAAATTCATATTTTCATATTTATCTTTTCTGCATCTACAAGTCTCTATCAAAGAAACTGACAACTTACAGGAACCTAGAATCACTAAATACTCTTTACTCAGTTTCCCATATTTAAATTGTTAGTTTTTATTTTGCCTTTGCAATATTTCTTATATATGTTTATTTCTTTAAATATATACTAATGTTATCAATGTCTAGAGAGTATTTCATGTGAAATATGAAATATTCCATGGCATTCATTTCTTTCTATCTCAATATAGTGACAACAGTGTCTGAAGAAAAAAAATCTATTTGAAAATGTGACTCCACTTACATTACTCTGAAAGTCAAGTTTCCTTACTACCTATGGCATAAAGCCCACACATTTTATTATTCAATACTTAAAAGTATTGAAAGTCAGACAATCTGTTCTTAGTCTGTTTTCTAGTTTCCATTGTTTATACTCTCCGTTTTGAACTCCCACACATCTTACACTCAAGCTATATCACACAGCACTTCAAAATCAAATAACCTTGCACTCCAGAAGTGCTGTCTTGTATTTTGTTCCTGTCCTATTATGCCATCATAGCACTTTGTACTTTGATAATGTGTTTGGCATTTTAATATGTTCCTCTTGGTCATCAACACAGTGAACTGTGTCACAGTCTATTTTCTGGCAGATTTAAGTTGAGACTTTTGATATTTGAGACAGCTGTAAGGAACACACTAAAGATAATGTCCTTCAGGTGTTTTATGCACTATATTATTTTTCTAACAAAATATTAAATATATTCAATAAAAATCATGGATTTCATATAAGAAAGTCATATAAAGAGTGTTGTGTATTCTCAGCTATAGCAACTTGTCTACTTTATGCTAGTTTGCATATATGCAAATAAATGAACTATTTATTGTTTATCTGATCATATGCTCCTGTGTTCTTCACATAGAAAAGTGTTATATAACTTGATTTTTTAATTAATAATGATAATTTTTAGTTTTAAAGATAATTTATTAGTAGTTGTTTTCCAAAACTATGTCACATAAAATTTCTCACAGGCACATATTCACATTTTACTTTCAAGAAACATCTACTCAGAAAAGAAATGCACACATAAATAGGATTAATCCAAGTTGGAATGATGGTCGGATCATTTTTGGGGTTGCCCAGTCATCCATTCCCTTCCATTAAACAAGTTCATATGGAATGAAGGATTTGGGGCCCTTATCTGTGGCATCCTGCTATTGCTCTATAAAGTAACATCCATTTATAATTTAAAGTTTCAGAATTCATATCCTATTTCTCACAAATAATTTATAAATATTTCCAAAACAGTATCTTCTATTCAATTGTTCCTTTAAGCTTTAAACATGTATTTTTGTTAACTCTGTTAAGCTATTGTACATTCTGAGAATATTAGTTTGTTCTTTTTTTATTCATTGATAACAGTGGCTATCAATATATAACATGGGGAAATGATGGACATTCATAGTCTCACAGGATGCAGTCATAGGTAATACACTACTAGTTTCTCCCAAGTGTTGAAGTAGTGATAGTCTAAGCTTACCTAAACCTTGTACGCATGAATGCATATCCAGCCATACAGCAGAAGCAGTGATTTCTGAAAACATTTTATCTTTAAGCCTTCCCAAGCTTAATAATCCTTTAAAATCATGCTGGTGAAACATGGTTCTAGTATCACAGTAATAAGAAACAGAAAAGTAATGAGATACCACAAATTTTAAATAAGAATATTTCAAAATAAAAGTTAAGGACTGAGAGAGTAACTCAGTGGTTGAGTGCTTGCCTCTCATCTGAAGGACCTAGGTACCATGCCTTAGTGCCAGTGGGAAGATAGAAAACAAAAAAAAACAGCATTTCTTTTAAAAATGAAACTTGCACTTACTTTAGTAAAAATATTTCTACTATTGCCATATGGTATATATGATAATAAGCTTCATAGCTGTAAATAAGCTTTTAAATTTTGCAACAAATTTCATTTGTCATAATACAATGCAATAGTGAAGCACTTACATGTTGATTATTTTTATTATATGTGACACATAATGCTATTTCCCCTTTCACATTATGAATTAAAAATACTTGCCACAGGTTTCATGTGAAGAAGCATTTTGTGTCAAATATGAGAGAAAATATTTCAGTTTAAATGTTTGAGGTATAAGTCAATTTCCCTTTTCAAACACAGAAGTGTAAACGAAAGAACAATGGTACAACCGAGGTCTAACAAATAATCTCTTCTTTTCTGCATTTCTCTTTCTAGGTCTGAAAAATCGCCTTTTCATTTGAAGCCTTAACTTAATAGCCTTTCCTGACATTCTGCAGCTCACACTGATTTCTCCCTTTCCCGGACTCCTACTGCACTGAGAAGCAGCACCACACAATTTTGCACTTAATTGTTATAATAGTTTCATGAGTCAGTCTTCTCAACTAGATTGTAAGCTCTTTAACTGCACAAATCATGTCTTACATGTCTTGCCTGGAACAAAATTGGATAATTGTTGATTAATAAATGCAGCCAGCAATTTTCTCCTTTTTGAATGTTTCTACTCCTCTCATCTGAGCCTGCTTGGGAAAGGTCAGGTCCAACAAAAAAATAATTTTTTTAAACTAGGCATTCAACAGTATCTTGTAATATTAGAACCATGATAAACAAGATCTCCAGAAAATCAAGATACATTGCATATGTAGTCTGAATTTTATAAGACACATTAGTATATGTCTTCAGAAATTCTTTGTAAAAATGGGAACATTCTGTATGAAAAATTCAGCATCATGTGTTGGGCATATATGATGGATTGGTTATTAGTTAAGGAACACAAATGGATGCAAAAGGCTCCTGAACAATAAAGAAGACAATTTACTCACATCACTATGCTAGTTTCTTTACATAATATGGTTTGCTTTCACTCTCCCCATAAAAAGAATCATGCTCATTTTACAGGGGAATAAACTAAAGTGTAGAGAGGTTAGGTTATTTGTTTAAGGGCATAGCATCCAAATAAATGGTTGAAGCAGTACTGAAATCCATGTTTGTCTATCTTCAAAACTTGATATCATCATTTTCAATGAGTCTAATTCCACAAAGAAAACTGTATAATATATTGAGTCATATGATAAAATATGTATCACATCATTGCACGTTGTATATGTGTTATGAAATGTCACAATATATGCTATTAATATATACAATTAAAATTGTTAATTAAAATAAAAAATATTAAAATAAGCTAAGCATTGTGGTATATGCTTTTAATCCAACTATCCAGATGTAGAGACAAGTGGATCTCTACGAGTTCAAGGCCAGTCTGGTCTAGAGGGTTCCAGGCCAGCTACAAATATCCAGTGAGATAATATTTCAAAAACAATATTAAAATAAAATGATTACCCTGGTAAATATATGCAGAATAAAACAAGAACATGTATCTTAAATCTTATGGGAGCAAAGGAGAGGTGATACACAGGGAAAAGAGTGACTGAGCCTGCTTTTTAAGAACTGAGGTAACATTTTCTAGAACATTTCTAAGTTGTATATTATAATATTACTTTTTAAGTTTCTGTAATTGCAGTTGCTATATGTAAAGATTCATTTATTTTGTTTGGTGTGTATGAGTGCTTTGCCTGCATGTATGTATGTGCATCATATGCATGCCTAGTGGCCAAGGAGGTCAGAAGATGGCATTGGATTCTGCTATGGGATGGTCTTTCTGTACACTGTGAATATGTGTTGCTGCCGTTGGTTAATAAAGAAGCTTCTATGGCCTATGGCAAGGCAGAATAGAGTCAGGTGGAGAATCCAAGCAGAGAGACATGGAGAAGAAGGCAGAGAAAGGGGAGATGCTGAGCACTACCAGGGGAGCAAGATGTAATGGAACATAGGTAACACAATGAAGCCACGTGGCAAAACATATATTAATAAAAATGGGTTGAATTAAGTTGTAAGAGTTAGTTAATGATAAGCCTGAGCCATAGGCCAAACAGTCTGTAATTAATATAAGTCTCTGTGTTTACTTGGTGCTGAGTGGCTGCGGGACACAGGAAAACTTCTGGCTACAGGATTTCCTGGAAATAGAGTTATTGATGGCTGTAAGCCATCATGTGGGTGTTTGGAATTGAACACAGGTCCTCTGCAAGAACAAGTACTCTTCACTGCTGAGCCATCCCTCCAGCCACCCTTACAGTTGCTATTTTATATTTTATGAGTAGTTTTGATTGTCTTCCTTGAAACTCAGATTACATGACTTCTGATACTATATCTTTTATTTCCCATCACAGAACTAACACAATTCCAGAAACATAAGGGAAATTTAGGACTATTTCTTGAATGACTGAGTTAATGGATAGTATGATATCTGAGTTGTGTGCTAAATGATCAATAGAGTAATACAAGGTGAAAAATATGAGAAATAGTTCCTCAATAAGAAAAAGTTGAAAATTAAGTTCTTTAATGAATAGATAAACTCAAGTAAGTATTTTTAAAGTCACAATTTGTACCCTAAGTAAGAGAGGTTCCAACAGTCAAAAATTTGCACCCAATATTAAGAAGGCACATTTTGTATGTAATATTTTGTCTTGCTCTGAATAAGACTTCAAAGCAAACCAGTGACAACTGTAGCTTTTCCAAGAATTGACAAGAATGTTTCATCACATATTTCCAGACCAGGGTGGAATATTTATATCTAGCATAATAGTGACTGGAAACCATAACAAGGCATTTAAGAATGTATTTTAACATAACAACAGATCCATTTCTCATAAGATGACTCTAAAAATAAATATGGAGCACCAGCATAATGAAATAGGCAAGTGGTAATAAAGATAACCTGATTCTGAAGACCTGATTGCAATAAGATTACTATTGGGTCAGAAGCATGTTTTCATATATTTATATACAAACTAGTGATTATTTAAATAGGGAATTTCTATTTCATCTTCTTGGAGGACATGGTATCTAGTAGTGAAATTATGAGAAAATTATCTTAGAATTCAAATGCGCACTGTTATTTGTTCTATGTAATCTTGGATAGTTAATTATAGCCAGAGGCCAGGAGTGATAGTTAATATCAAAAAATCCAGCTTGGTATACAAAGGCAGGAGGATTGTCATAAGTTCAAGGCCTGTTTAGTCTATGTGGTGAGTTCTAGGCCAGCCAGGACTACAAAGTAAGACCCTGATTCAAACAACAACAAAATTACATCTAGAAGTATGAGTATGATAATAAACCCATGGATTCTTGATACCAACACTACAATTGATAAAGTATCTTCCAAAGTGAGTCTCATCATGCTTGCATCATTAGAGTCATGAAATATGCAACATATTTATTGACACATGATATCTGTGACTCAGCTAGTTAGCATTAAACATGTGACTATAATTCTACCCAGCAATTTTTTGAAAGTCTGAATTGATTTCTTTTTTATTTGGTACTTTTACATAATAAATATATCCCTTTCAAAGCTTTGTGTTATAAAGCAGAGGTAATTAGAACACCTCCTATTTAAATGTTAGAAGTTCTTATGGAGACTGCCATTATTTTTGTTCTTTCAAAAGTTTATTAATCTCAGACTGAAAGACTCAGCAAAATAGATATATTCTTTATTCAATTATCTGGAAAAAAAAACAAACTCATTATTTACTGTGACATATGAGGCATGTAGAACAAGTTAATGGAATTAGAAACCTTCATGGAAGTAGGTATTGATGAGTTCTAAAATTATCCCATAGTTTCTTTATGCATCATGTCATTGAAGTAAATGTATTGAAGATGGTGAGAAATAGAACTGATTTAAATTCATGAGGAAAACCTGCCTCTTGATTGCTAATAAGCAAACACTACTAAGAAAAACAAGTGTATTCTTCTAAGAAAGCCATATTATTTTATGTGTGTGTAAAGACATATTTTTGTAAACTGTTTATAGTGCATATTATCCGGTTGAATACCATGAATACAAATGGGAATATCATAGAAAATTTAAGCAGCAAATTGAATATGTGCTGTCCAAACACTTTTCACAGATAAAGATATTTCCACCAGAATATTTGGGTTTAAGTTGTTTACTTGTTAATTTCTCATGAATTCTGTCACTATTGTCTCCATATCCACACTGTTAACATTGGCTACAGTTCAATCAGTATTTATTGTATAGTCATCATGCTAAATGTGTATAATGGAAAAGGGATTATACAAACATGAATTAAACATTATCTGGCCCCAGTTATCAAAGAGGTTACAATATAATGGGAGAAATCATGCACACAATTAACTTATGAATGGAGTAATCATATTGTAAACAGGATTTTGTAAAATAATTTACCAGCTATTGGTAAACTATGAATTTCATGGTATGTTTTTTATGTTTATCATGATATTGAGGGCAAAGGGGGAGAAGACAAAAGATACTATTTGACAATTCTTGCTACTAAACTTTCACATCCTCAGCTAGGGAGGGTCTACATAGCAACCAGTTCTCATCATATAAAAGTTGAAAACAACTGTGAAGGCATTTATCAAAAAGAGAAAACATACAAGAGATATTGAGACCATGATTGGAAAAAGCACATGGACAAATAGCCAAACTAGTGGAAATGCATGAACTGTGAACCAATGGCTGAGGAGCCCCCATGGAACTGGACCAGGCCCTCTGGATAAGTGAGACAGTTGATTAGCTTGAACTGTTTGGGAGGCCCCCAGGCAGTGGAGCCAGGACCTGTACTTGGTGAATGGGCTGGATTTTTGGAGCCTGGGGTCTATGCTGGGACACTTTGCTCAGCCTTAGTGTAGGGAGGAGGGGACTGGACCTGCCTGAGGCTACCAACCTGGGCTGACTCCCCAGGAAAGACCTTGCCTTGGAGGAGGTGGGAATGGGGGGCGGATTGGGGGGAGGGCTGGGGGTGGGAGGAGGGAGGACGGGGGAATCCCTGGCTGATATGTGAAATTAAGTTAATTATAAAATAAAAATATTTAAAATTAAAAAATGAGAAAAATTATAATATTGAATACATAAATTTAACTATACACAAAGAATAAAAATATATAAATAGTTTTTAGAAAAATCAAAGTTTCTTCTAGTTTTAAAAAGTTGCTGGAGAAATCACATAGTAATTCTGAAATCTCAATTTGTATTTAAAACTTTGTCTAATAATGGTATAAAAATAAATCTTACTGGTCACCTGCATATTAATACAAATCTTACTTGTTCCAAAAAAGCCTTATCTGACTTCAGGTTTCAATGATCACCTCCTCCAATGAGCTGCTATGGACTTCATTATGTGAATTATTCATTTACTGCCTGATGATAACGCCTATATAGTTGTCTTGTGTTTTTGAAAAAGATTTACTACAGTCTGTCCCTACATGAATTGAATGCAATCTTCTGGATAACAACAAAGGCATCTTAAAATACTTTGTAAGAATTAACTCCTAGTGCATTGCCACTCAGATTTTGAGTAGATATTCAATAAACATTTATTCAAAGACTGAAACTTCTCTAATTCAGATTAAAGGACCATATCAACAGCTAATTAATATGTCTAAAATGTTTGGGGTTACACAATCTTTTTTTTTTCTGCTCAAATACTCTTATTATGGACAAGATATAAAGTGGTTAGTTTTGACTTCCTAAGTATAAAAATCAGTGTTTCTGGGAACTTTCAATAATGGCAAAATAACTTAATTTAGTAGTGTAATCCTGCAAACACAAGGGAAAGAGGGAGAGAAAGTAATGTCTTTGTAACACCAATGACAAAAGAGGGGCTTACATGCAATTAGTTAGTTATGCATCACCAGTGAAGCACAATGTGATAGATGTGGTTGCAGTTCTCATTACAAATAAGAACAAATGCAGGAGTACTCTTTTTGTAAAGTTGGATACATAATCATTTATAGAGGAATATGTTTTGAATTTTGGAATATCTATTTTGTTTCTCATTTGATTCTAACAAGAGCCGTACCACAGTATGGTTTCTGAGTACTGTTTTTGATGTTTTGTGTATAAAATAGAGATAGAAAAAGGCTTGCAGCACAATAAACTTTAGATTCTGCATAGCAGTTGTGGATGCTTCAAACAAGTCTTTTAAAATAAATGGGTCAAGTAGAGTGTACAGATTCAGAATTCTCTAAAAGCAGAATTATCAAAATGACTAAGATGTTATTTTCCCCTTTAAAGTTTTAACTTCTCCACAGAGTTGAATTGTGTTCTGATAGACATTGCTCATAAGTGAGGTAAACATTTGAAAATTTTTAAAGGATAAACACACACATTTCTTATTTATATTTGTTACCACAAGAAATATTTCTACTTAGTCACCATTTTTAAAACAGATTAATTCTAGAAATAGCTTTGAAGTAATACAGTAAGTCAGAGTAAAATTGCTTTCATTTTGTACCTTTGATAAAAATGCTAATCAATTACTGAGGAAAATGGTAAAAATTAAAGAATATTTTAGAATAATCAATACAATTATCTTTAGTCTAAGACAGAACTATTAATTAGGCTTCCTGAATCTTGTGAATTTCAAAATGGACGTATCTCTTGGTTTCTCACTTTTTTTTTGCTAATGTAATAAAAAATAAGGAACAAGTCCATATTGATACTTAGAAAAATTTGAGTATATTACACCTAAATGTCTTGTTCAAAACCTCTTATTAATTGGATCGAAGCATGTGGAGCCAAGTAAGAAAATAATTAATGAATTAAGTCCTGTAAAATTTTGAAATATATATTTACCTATATGTACATGTATATCTATGACTGTACTCAAGCGCTTTTACAACATCTAAAAGTCTTCTAATGTAATTTAATGATTTATTTATAATTCCATGTGTCATGCCAAAAGTAACCATAGTGAGAAAAATGAGGAAACATTACAAAATTTGTGTGAAGAATAAGAAATAAAAAAAATACAACTAGATTTTGAAGTCAAAGCATTTCTATTTTATCACATACATAACTAGGTACAGAATTCATGTCTTTGCATTTTGTTAATCCAAAACAGTAATACAACTTCCAAATTACTTTGATATAAATTCTAATCCTGACCTGATTCATAGTGTCACTTTTCGTTTCTTTGTACATATTCCATGATGCTTGAATATCATGGGAGTTTTAAAAGAATGTGATTTGTTGTGATCTGATTGGTATCACTCATCAGAACAGCTTATTCTTTACTTAATTCATCCCTAAAGTCTTGATAGCCAATTACTAAAGTATTATTTCTATATCTATTTCAGCAAAAGTTATGTAGCTAAGGTACCAGGAACAGTAGCTATGTTAAGACTGGAAAACAACCCAGATTCCTGGAGCAATATTTTCTGATTTCTAGGTACTCCATCCTAACAACTTCATCAGAGAAAGGGAGAATTTTTTAACACAAATATTACTGAATTTTATTTTTCTTTTGATTATAAATTTCACACAGGTCCCCATGCCCTTGTGGAGTTGATGTATGAGGAGAAACTTATTGGAATTTTAAGGTTTTAGATTTACAAAATGTCCTGAGTAGTTTTATGTCAACTTGGCACAAGCTAAAGTCATCTGAGAGGAGAAAACCTCAATTAAGAAAACATCTCCATAAGATCTGTCTGTAGGCAAGCCTGTAAGGTATTTTCTTAATTAGTGATTGATGGAGGAAGGCCCAGCCCATTGGGAGTAATTCCACCCCTGGTATATTGGAACTAGGTTCTATAAGAAAGCAAGCTGAGCAAGCTTAAGTTCCTGTCCTGACTTCCTTTGATGATGAATTGTGTGATGTGCAAGTGTAAGCCAAATAAATCCTTTCTTCACCAAGTTGCTTTTAGTTATGGTATTTTATTACAGCAATAGCAATCCTACCTAGGATACGTAATAATCTGGTTATCTCCTCTAGGCTTCTGAGTGGATAAAAATAACCATGATGTTTTTATTGTTTCCATCGTAGAAAAATATTAGTGACTTAGCTTTCTGGTCTATTATCTGTTATATCTGTAGAGGTTTTTATTCTATTGATCATTGGAGATCATTGGAGAAAATAATGGTTACTTATATCCAAGAAAGCAAAATATCCATATCCATACAATTATTTTTCATTGTCTTAAGCCGTAATTAGCTATTATCTATTTTGTGATAGGAACTTTTCTAGGTCCTAGAGATACAAACAACAGCAGTGCCCCTAAAGATATTACACTAAAGTAAGAGAAACAAGTTATCAAGCAAACAGATGAACAAAATAAGGGTTGGAGGGCTCTGTGTTAGAAAGGATGTAAAAGGAAGACCTGCTTGAGGAGGTTTCATTTAATTAAGAGTCTTATAGAAGATAGGTGTCATATTAAAACATACCCTATGTCCTAGTTCACAATAACTGTCAACTTGTCACAGCATATAATGGACTAAAATATTTCTGAAGGGACAGCTAGCAATGGAGAAAAAGCTAAGCTAGAAATACTTTGTACTGTGCTGAGGAAGGAGCAGGATGGAAGGGTGGAATCAATGGCTCAGTTTGGCTCTGTTAAGTTTGGGTGCATTCTCAATATGAAGGGGAGATGCCAATGTGTGGTGAATTTGGAGTTTGAGAACTAGAGGAGATAAATTAGACATCTCACTTGGTCGTTATCGATGTAGAAATTAAATTTATAGCCTTGGGGCTTTAAAAGATCATTTACAAAATGTATAGGTAGAAGACATTTATCACGTTGTATTTCACTCTATCACTTCAGTTGTTACTGCTTTATTTTTCACTATATTTTCATTTTTCTGGTTTCTGCATCTCCTACTTAAGAATTCAATTTTCTGACATCTTGATAAATCTATCTTTCTTAAATTTTCTAAAAAAACTCAGGCTATTATTATGAATTACCATTCATATAGACCCACCTCACAGAGCACTAGGTTTTCACTTGTGGGCTCATTCAAATGCTTTCTATTAACTGTCAATGTTCCCCAAACTTTCACCCACATCTTTTGCATTTAGAGTTAGCTTCATATGCCCTACAATAGGATTTCTGATTTACGCAGCAATAAAGATTCTTTGGCAGTAGATATCCAATAAGTAACTATTTACTGTATGAAAGCATGAGTATATGAAACAAAAGGCTAAGTGAACAGGCAGCCATATGGTCCATTAAGTCTCTTGATGGCTGGATTCATCTTGTAACAATAACATTATTTTAATTATAGGCTTGATAATTTCTGGGAACTCTATAACATATAAAATCACCCCCAATGAATCATCACTTATGAATGCATTCTGATTTTGTTCATATAATATGGAATAAACGTTAATGTGGGCAATAAAATCTCATTGTGTGAAGTGGAAGCAAGTTGCCATCTATACTGCTGTCAAATTTTCCATATACTAGCTACAGAGTACAAAACTGACACATATCAATGCTTTTTTTTTTCCCCAATGACACTTCGTAACAGACAACTCAGAAGTGGCCAATTTGAGTCCATTAGCTGAGGCATATAATGTCAAAGATAAAAGATTCTTCAAGTACAAAAAAAGTTTTATTAATAGAGGTTTTCTGGTTGTAATATTACATTTTGCACCTACGTGTAAATAGAACATAGGTATGCAAAAACCATGGGGCTCTATTCCCACTGCACTTCTGTCTTATTAAATAGAGTGGTAATTGATTAAATTAGTTGATCCATTAGGTAAAATTAGGCTAAGAGCATTATATATTCATCTGTGAACAAAATTTTGGAAGGAGTCATAATTGAAATCTACACTTATAGGTATTCCGCAGAAAGTAGAATTCATAAATAGACAAACACACCACAATGAACTGAAAATAATCTTCAGATATAATTTTCATTAAATTGTAAAATGTTAGAGCTGGAAGAGATTATGGAAATTGCCTTCTGAGTCAAAATGAGTCTCCAAGGTAATTTTATTTTTTACATAGAAGAACAGAGTATATATGACTTTGGATTTTCACACTCTGGACTCTTTATGGTATGCTATATTGCTTCAGTACTGAAAAAGAAATTACTATTTGAGATGAAGTTAGAGAATGCTATTTTTGTAAATGCTAAGAAATTTAATTTCTTAGCTGTAGACAACAAATACACATATGATCAATCCTTATTAACCAGCATTGCTCAACAGATGGTATTTGCTTCATATAGTAGGTGGTATACCCTATTTACTAAATTATGTGCAAACTGCTAATGGATTGCAATTTGAATGATCAGTTACACATTGAAAAATGGCATGGGTGCTTTTTTAAATGAGACATGGCATGTGGGTATAAATTTAATGCCTTCCTTATGGTTTTCTTTTTAGAGGATTTCAATTATTTCTTTGTTGCTCTAATTTCACCAATGTATCAATATACACTTATGGATTTTAAGATAGCCAATGTGTATTTATTCATTGTTGTTACTTTTCTTGATGATATTGAAATTCCCTCAATGTGACCAGTAGGGAGTCTCTGTAATATGACTCAGAATTTTTTGAAGTTGAAGTAGAATTCTCTTGTTTATTTTATTGTTGAAAAAACACTAATTTCTATTATATGAGTTATTTAGAATAGTTAAACACTGAAGCAGAAAATGGATTGGTGTTCACCAGCAGCTTGAGCAAGGGAGTTATTATTCAGGGCATATTAATCTATATAAAATTAATAAATCATTGATATCCATTTTTATTATGCCTATAGTTAACAACATTGTATTTTACCAGCAAGAATCTGTTCAAATGAGGGATTTCATTTTAGAGGTTGATATTCCTTTATGTTTGTTAACCAGTACACAAAGGAGAGATAAAGAACAATAGGAAGAGAGACAAATGAACATGATCTACAAAATGATAGTACAGTTGCCTGTAGCTACACCCTAATTACATTAAGGCAAATGCAAGAGACAACTATTCAACAATTACTGGAGAGTCACATGGAAGCATTACAGTGACATATGATAAACACCAATTTTAGACTGTGACCTTGATTTTTAAGAACCCCACCCTGATTTGTGTTTACTTTTCTATTGCTATTTTGCTCTCTGGCATTATCTACTCACCAAATAATCTACATTGAGATCTTCTTTCATTGCAAACAATATTTTGTTTTGTTTTTTATTTTTCTTCTCTCATATATTACATCCTGACCTCAGTTTCCCTTCCCTCTTCTCCTCCCAGCCCCTCCCTTCACCTCCCCTCTCACCCAGGCAAACAATGTTTATATAATTTCTCTCTCTCTCTCTCTCTCTCTCTCTCTCTCTCTCTCTCTCTCTCTCTCTCTCTCTCTCTCTCCCTCCCTCCCTCCCTCCCTCCCTCCTTCCCTCTCTCCTTCCCTCCCTCCCTCCCTCCCTCCCCCTCCCCTCTCTCTCTCTCCCTCCCTCCCTCCCTCCCTCCTTCCCTCTCTCCCTCCCTCCCTCCCCCTCCTCTCTCTCTCTCTCTCTCTCTCTCTCTCTCTCTCTCTCTCTCTCTCTCTCTCTCTCTCTCTCTCTCTCTCTCTCTCTCTGTTGCATTCATAGGATTTGGTTCCAGGACCCTGTGCAGCTGTCCCTTCACTGAGCTAAGCCATCAGTACAATTTTAACAATTGCCTGATGCGTGTTCAGCCTAGCCTTTAACTTGTAATTGTTCTGTCTTATCCTGCTATGTGACTGGATTTCAAGTACACACTACCATGCCTAGCTAAAGTAAAAATTGTATCCTTCTATATATACTTTTAGCAGTATGTGTTAGTTGTACATATTAATCATATAATAGATTTGATCATATGAATTCTGTCTGTAACCCTTTCTTACCTTCTCCTTTGCCATTTCATATCTCTAATAGTCCATTTACTTTGAAGTCATTTCCTTGCTTAAAGTTCATAAATGACCAAATATGTGATACATATCTTTGTAGATTTGTCTTATTCTGTTATTCTTATTATGAATTCCAGTCTCACCCATTTTCCCATAAATGAGAAAATTATATTTTTATTGGCTAAATAAAATCTTATCTGTAATCTAATAACTACCATCAAGGTACTTACTTTCCTTAAGACATCTTTTAGTCACCTTATCATGCACAGTTGAAGGTACTTTTGTGACTACCTTAATCTTTCTCTGTCTCTCCTGCCACACAGAATGACCAAGCTCTGTAATTTCTTCTTTCAGAACTCAGTGTTGAATTTCTTGTGTCTTTTCTTCTTAATATTTTGCATCCTAATGTCTCTGCTATCAGATTTAATTTCCCCTGCTTTCCTCATGTAATACTGCCATATACATACTTGACTTCTGAGAAATTACTATTGAATATTTTTTCATTCTTAATTAAAAACCTAGATTAATTGTCCTCCCTGTTTTCAAAAGAAGTTTGAAACCTTCCAAAGTGTATCCCTCCTATTTCTCCCCAAGATATTCCTACACTAGTTGTTTCTTTTCTCACTGAATCTATAAGGTCAACTCCTAATACTTTTTTCCTACTCTCACATTTTTTTTACTATTATAACCCTCCAAGGTTTCCGTTTTTGATATTCAACTTAGCTCCAACTCCTCTTTAAAATCTTTTCCAATTATTAAATCTCATAGGAGGCTTTCACAATTCTGAATTCTTGGAAGCACAATCGCATGTGATTTTGTAGACTATATCTATAAGCATCTGCATAACCACATTTGGTGTGTGAAAGGCAGAGATCATGCACAATTTCTCATACCTTATGTGTATCAATTCATTTATCAGAAATTTGAAGTTAATGATACAAATTTCAGAATTGTTTTCAGAAAATATCCTAGCAGAATTTTTAGTGTAATACATGCTTTAAAAACTCTAGTAAATTCTGTGGTATTACTTTACAGGACCTAGCATAGTGTTTTGAATATAGTAGTACAAAAAACATCAAAAGCCAATGCCACATCATTGCCAGTTTTGTAGCTGTGGACATTCAAAGATGTAATAATTTGCCCATTGGCTAAAAGGAGAGAAAAAGAGTTAGGGATAAAAGAATATACTTCTAAGACACTGCAATGTTCAGCTGAAAGTGTTAAGAAAACAGAAGAGGGGAGCTTGTCTTAAGAAACTATAAAGATTCTTTTTGTTGAATTCATGTTTGAGTGCTGAATATTAAAGATGATACAAGAATCCTTTTCAATGCCATCATCCAAATAATAACTATTTATAACAGCAGTGTAGGAAATAGTCCAAGATATTCTTACATCTGCAAAAGACAAAGGGCCATGGGAAAGAAGTAAGAAGTTAGGTCAAGATAAATTATCAGAAACTCTGAGTGAAAGGGGAGGGACGGAACAGGAAGAAAGAAGAAAAGAGAAAGGGAGAGGAGGGGAGAGGAGGAAAGAGGAGGGGAGAGGAGGGGAGTGGAAAGGAGGGGAAGAGAGAGGAGAGGGGGGGAGAGGAGAGGGGAGAGGACTGATTTTCTAGTGATCTTTAAAGAAATATAATCCAGTCTTTTCCACTTAGTTTGTGAGAAATAAGAGTGACTGAAACTGGCAAGGTCTTACTTGACATTAAATGTAGTCATTTCTAGGCAATTTCCTATGTGCTTTGGGCTTGAGGATAATTGCAAATATCTCAAAAGGACATAATTATGCCTCTTCAGGTCATTTCATGTAATAATTAGCATAACACTCCATAGATGTTAAAGGGAATTGTTAATTATCTTCATCTTCTTCATTTAAATGCATGACAGACTTCTTTACAATTCTCAAAGTGATTTCCATACATTCAGATTCAATGAACACCTAATTCAATTATAATCAATTTTTATATCATGTATGCTTTTACATACATCTTCGGTCTTCCTGACAACACTTGAAAGTAAGGAGAATATGATAATTATTCATATTCAGAAGGTTCAGAGAAACTATGACTTTCCAGAACTACATTGGCAGTTAGTGATAGAGTGGGTACTGAAAGGCTTGATTTATATATGCATACCAGTCCCTAATTTCCACTTTATAATACTAACATCAGTTAGGTTCTTAACAAAGCCCTTTTTTTATAAATTAGTGACATTTCAGATTTTAATCTGTCAAAAAATTAATTCATTTCACAACTAGATACTACTGACTTTGACCCCCAGTGATACCGTCATTCACCCATTCTTAAAAGTATTTGTGTTCTTTTACTCTTCCTGTGTGCCATAGATTATCTAAAAATTGATGAGTTTTCATCTAAATATATCAAAAGAATCTATGGCTTTTTTATTCAATCAATCAGGGGCTAAAACATAGGTTCTACATATTCCCTACTAGCTCTAATACTCTCAAATTGAAACAAATATATGGAAATGTTAATACTCTTTCTGGTGATATAATTCCATTATTCAGCTGTGGGTCAGGACATAAATTTCTTTCATTACTTTGAAAGGCATGATAGGGAAATGTAGAGAATGATAGGTTTTGCTTTATGTATCTTTGTACCCTACTTTAAATTTATTTTTACAAAATGGATTGTTGCAATTTTAAAACTTAGAAATTAATTATTAAAAACTAACCCCTGTATCTCCTCAAGAAGTATTTATCAAGAACCTAAAAAGCCCTTTGACATTGAAGACAAATGTATTCTTTGTTTAAATTGACGTTACAACAGTGGAAAGTTCTCTGAAGAAGTGCTTTGAAGAGGCACTCCTGCCATGCTCCGGCAGTGATTTTTATCATGTAATTTTCACATTTCTTGTTTTAAGACAATCAAGATACTTGAAACTCAAGAATTCACAGGTGTTGCCGGGCGGTGGTGGCGCACGCCTTTAATCCCAGCACTCGGGAGGCAGAGGCCGGTGGATCTCTGTGAGTTCGAGGCCAGCCTGGGCTACCAAGTGAGTTCCAGGAAAGGCGCAAAGCTACACAGAGAAACCCTGTCTCGAAAAACCAAAAAAAAAAAAAAAAAAAAAAAGAATTCACAGGTGCCATCATAAACTTTCTAAATTAAAATAACTGGGACTGCTGTCCACAACTCTCACGTTTTAACAAATATCAATGATGATTCTTCTGTACATTAGAGTTTCAGAAATCCTCTATAGTAGAATAGTCTTAAAGTTGCTTCTTGTAGCTTGCCTTCATTTTATTTTGTTTCTGCAGTGAATATGCAGTATTTAAGAAAAATAAGTGATTTAAGATAATTCAACCAGATGGATGAGTAAAAGTCCATGTTTCCCAAACTCAGTGTAATAACATGGGTATGGGTGAATTATAGAATGCTTCTTGAGAGAATGAACCAACAACTGTATGAGGCCAGTAAAATGGATCAATGGGCAAAAACAGGGTTCAGTGGATATAAGAAAAGAATTGACTCCCACAAGTTGTACTCTGACCTCCACTCCCACATTATGACACACAATTCTGCACACACACACACACACACACACACACACACACACACACACACACACGGAAAGTATTGAAAAACATTCTCCCTTTTTATAAAATCTTTGAAATTTCCATCTAATTTATTTCATCATATTCACCCCCTACCCACTCCTCCAAGAGCCACATCTATTCTCCATACGCATCCAACTTTGTGTCCTCTTTTTTAAACCATCAAGTCCAATTTGGGCTGCACATATATTCTTGGAAGTGTGGCCGTCCAATAACATGTGGTCAACATATAGATATAGATACAAGATATAGATATATAGAGAGGTAAAATGGAGTTACCTAATAATGGAATGACAATGCCCCTTCTAGTTACCATAGGCTAATAAGTAACCTTTTAAATCTAGGTTTCCGAAGATATTATTCTAGTGATTTAGCTGAAAAAAATATTTTAAAAATAGTAAAGCATACTGTTTTGTAGCTCTCTATATATGGATCATTGGGTTTTTAATATATATTAAAATATATTTATATTATGTTTATTTATTTAAATGTATTACATAAACTTTAACAATCTTTTTTTTTTTTTTTTTTGGTTTATTGAGACAGGGTTTCTCTGTGTAGCTTTGCGCCTTTCCTGGATCTTGCTCTGTAGACCAGGCTGGCCTTGAACTCACAAAGATCTGCCTGGCTCTGCCTCCCGAGTGTTGGGATTAAAGGCATGCACCACTACCACCCAGCAACTTTAACAATCTTAAGTGTACAGTTCATTCACACTAAATACATTCATACTGTTGTATAACAGTCAACATTACCCATCTCCAAAAATGTTTTTACCTTATAAAACTGACATTCTGAACTCATTAAACAATAGTTTATTATTTCCCCTTCTCCTAACCCCAGTCAACAGCATTCTTCTTTCTCTTTCTATGAATTTGTCCTCTCTTATTCTTCATAAACCTGGAGCCATACAGCTCTTGTGTGTGTGTTTTTTTATTGACTGGCTTGTTTCACTTAAGATAATGTCTTCAAGCACACACATGTTATAGAATATGTTGGAATTTTCTTTTTTACGAATAAACAATATGCCATTGTAAAAAGTTTGCTTCTCTAGTCAACTATTGATAGGTAAATGTCACTATGAACATTGGTGTACAAGTATGTGCTGAAGTCTTTACTTTCAGTTCTCTTTTATAAAATTTATTTGTTTGTTAAAAAGATTTTCTTTTAAAAAAATATGTGTATGTGTTTGTCTGTGTGTTTATACATAAGAATGCAAGTATCCTTAGAAGCCAGAAAAGAGCACCAGCTCACCTTAAAGTAGAGTCACAGACCATTGTATATCATATTACATGGGTTCTAGGAACTGAAATCATATTCTCTCCAAGAACAGAATATGAACTTTCTCATTGAGCCATCACTCCATCTCCCCTTACTTCCAATTCTTTGAACATAAATCCAAATATGGAATTACTGATTCATATTATAACTGCATTTTAATTTTTTGAGAAACTGGTGTATCATGCTCAATGTAGCAGCTACAGTATTTTCCATCCTTCCTAACAGTGTGCATGCTCTGGTTTCTCCATATAGTTGTACACACTTTTTTAGTGAAATATTTTATTAATTATTTGAGAATTTCATACAAGGAACACAGATTATTTTAAGAAAAATATAGAAGTAAATGAAAAATAAGATCAAAGATTAATGAAGTAAATCTTGGCAGGGATGAGAGTTATGTTTTGTCAGAGTATAATGAGGTTCATAGGAACACGGAGGCATATCTCTAAAAGGGATCATTTATCAAACTGAGGGATTTTAATATATATTAGAAGTCATTCGATAGGTAAAGTTATGCAAGTAAAGCTTTCTGAAGTTTTTTGTGTGGTATTATGAAAGGTAGAGAATGAAAGCAGAAAAAAAAAACAGAATAAAGGATGTTAGCTAAAACTCCAGTAGAGTAATTCAAAAGGGTTTTATTAGAGCTATAGTGATGCTTGTGGAAATTGGATAATAGTTTAGGAATATTTAGTGACAGTTTATTTCAATTGAGACTTTTTATTAAGCTCTATTCTCTATCACTTCCTATCCCTTCCTTAGTGGACATGAGGTTTTGGTTTTTGACTAGAGGACAGCAATGAAGTGCTTGGCTTTTTTCTGATATTTGATGATGTGACTGATCATGCTAAAAGATTGATCTTTTGGTGATACTGTCTATATATTGAAAATTTTTTAGTAATAGATTTTTGTCCTCTTAA
Organism: Peromyscus californicus insignis; assembly: GCF_007827085.1. Classification (NCBI taxonomy): domain Eukaryota; kingdom Metazoa; phylum Chordata; class Mammalia; order Rodentia; family Cricetidae; genus Peromyscus; species Peromyscus californicus. The sequence continues at coordinate 66,615,109 of NW_026294391.1, forward strand.
ATGCCTGTTTCCCCAAAGGATCATTAACTGCCTTTAATTTTGAGTTATTAATCCCTAAGAACAGAGCTCCTATGTAGTACTATTCTATAGTTTGGGGATATAGTAATATGGAGAGAGAAAATTCTTAATTGGGATGTAGGTTATTATTTAGTGCCAAAGTTGAGAATGACCATGGTGATTATCTGGCTGCTTTATTTTATTATTAATTTATTTGTAAGTACTTAGAAGTCCAGAGAAGATAAGTACTTACATCCACTTTGTCTTATATATATTCAGAAGTCCAGTTACCAATTTTTGTTGTCATAATCTTTGTACTTAAAAAAGTACATATTTGCTAAGCTGGCAATTGTACTTTCATAGGTATAGTCAACATTAGAACTGCTAATATAAAGTTCTTCAGATTGGAATCTTATATACACTATTTAAAATCTCTGGCTCCATATTCTCAGTTTTAAGCTGACAGACATTTTCACCACTCCCCCAATAAATGACAGTCTCAATGTTACACTGAAACTTCCAAACAACCTGTAAAAATTTACCCAGAGAACAAAAATGAAAATGGTTTTAGTATATTTCATTTATTGCCAACAATAGTGCCCCTTATGTGCTAAAAGTAGAAGCAGTTAAAAATGTAGTCATAAAAAAATACTCCTCCACCAGGAGAAAATTATACACTCTGTTAGGAAGAAAGTTGTAGTAGCACATTTTAAAAGAAAAGAAAATACTTCCAAACCAAATCTAAGAATACATCAAAAACATCATCCACCATGATCAAGTAAGCTTTATCCCAGAGATGCAGTAATGATTTAACATACAGAAATTGATAAATGTAATCCACCATATAACCAAACTGAAAGACAAAAACTACATGATCATCTCATTAGATGCAAAAAAGGCTTTTGACAAAATTCAACACCACTTCATGATAAAAGTCCTAGAGAGATTAAGAATACATGAGACATACCTCAACATAATAATGTATTCTATAGCAATCCCATAGCCAACATCAACTTAAATGGAAAGAAACCCAAAACAATTCCACTAAAATTGGGAATAAGACAAGGTTTTCCACTCTCTCCATACCTATTGAATATAGTACTTGAAGTCTTAGCTAGAGAAATAAGACAACTGAAGGAAACCAGGGGCATATTATTTGGAAAGAAAAAAGTCAAAGTACCTTTATTTGCAGATAATATGATAGTATACCTAGGTGACCCTCAAAATTCTACTGAAAGACTCCTATACCTCATAAATACTTTCATCAAAACATCTGGATACATAATTAACTCACACAAATTAGTAACCCTCCTATGTACAAATGACAGACTGAGAAAGAAATAAGGGAAATAACACCTTTCACAATAGCTTCAAATAATACAAGTTATTTTTGAGCAACTCTAACTGAGCAAGTGAATGATTTGTGTGATAAAAACCTAAAGTCTTTGAAGAAAGAAATTGAAGAAGATGTCAGAAGGTGATAAGATCTCCAATGCTCATGTATTGGTAGAATTAAGATAGTAAAAATGGCCATCCTACCAAAAGGCAATCTACAGATTCAATTCAGTCCCTATCAAAATTCCAACACAATTTTTAACAAATCTTGAAAGAACAATTTCAGTCATTTATGGTGTAGTTGAAAGTTTTCCTGTGCCCTGCCTGGTCCCACAACCACTCAGACCCAAATAAACACACAGAGGCTTATATTAATTATAAACTATATGGCCATTAGTTTGGGCTTATTACTGACTAGCTCTTACACTTAAATTAACCCATAATTCTTATTTATGTTTAACCATGTGGCTTGGTACCTTTTCTCAGTTCTGCCTTGTCATCTTGCTTCCTCTCTGTCTGACTGGAGACTCCTGACTCAGAGCTTCTTCTACCCAGAATTCTCCTTGTCTGCTTGCTCCACCTATACTTCTTGCCTGGCTACTGGCCAAGTGTACAAGGGCATTATCCCACAGCATTTCCCCTTTTCTGTCTAATCAAAAAGGAGGGTTTTAACTTTAACACAGTAAAATTAAGTATAATAGAACAGTTACCAAGAAAGAATTACAGTTACAGTATCTAGTCTATTTGTATTTGGCAGAGTTAAGAAGATATTCCATTATCTATCCTATTTTTGTAATTCTAAAGTGACATATCTAATCTATCTTTTATCATAATTAAGGAAAACTATAATCATAACTATCTAGTCTTTACCTACATCAAAGAACCCAGAAGGATACAATATTAACTAAGTAAACAGGAAATACGTTGTAAGCAACTTCCAGAAATCTAGAATGACAGAGAGAGCTGGCTAGCTGGACAATTACCTAAAGTTCCTCTGTAATGTTGGGGCATTCTTCTTCAGCCGATAGGCCTAAAGTCTCTCAGTCACTTCTCTCTGTGTCCTGTAGAATGTCTGGCAGTTTCTTTTGTGAGGCAGGAACCTGGAGGACCTGTATTGATATTGTGTTCCCCCAATATATTTTGCACCATAATAAACTTATCTGGGATCAGATAACAGAACAGCCACTAGACAAACATAGAGGCCAGAAAATGGTGGCACATACACTTTAATCTTAGCATTCTGGAGGTAGAGATGGACCTCTGTGAGTTCAAAGCCACACTGGAAACAGCCAGCCATGATGACACACACCTTTAATCCCAGGAAGTTATGGCAAGAAGTAGAAAGGTATATTAAGGCATGAGGACCAGGAACTAGAAGCTGTTAAGCTTTTAGGCTTTTAGCAGCAGTTCAGCTGAGATTCATTCAGATGAGGACACAGAGGCTTCCAGTTTGAGGAAACAAGATCAGCTGAGGAATTGGCAAGGTGAGGTTAGCTGTGGCCTGTTCTGTCTCTCTGATCTTTCAGCATTCACCCCAATATCTGGCTCCAGGTTGGTTTTCATTAATAAGGCCTTTTAAAATTCATGCTACAAGGACCATCTTGCCTTGCAAGGTTCAGTAGTCATCTTCCTGTGGGTCTTGCATGTCCAGTTTATACAACAAACTGTCAACCAGTCAATGTAAATGTAGCTGGAGTTTTCTCCAGTCCCACCCAGGCCTGCAGGCACTCAGAGCCAAGTAAACACACAGAGACTTATATTACTTATAAACTTTTGGGCCATGGCAGGTCCCTTGCTATCCAGTTCCTATATCTTAAATTAACCCATTTCTATCAATCTGTAAGTTGCCATATGGCTTATGGCTTACTGATACTTTCACATCATGCTTCCACTGTCTCTGGCTGGTGACTCCTGACTCAGCCTTCCTGTTCCCAGAATTCTCCTCTCTGCTTATCCCCCCTATATTATACTACCTGCCTGGCTACTGGCCAGTCCGCATTTTATTTATTAATCAATCAGAGCAACACATTCACAGCATACAGAAAGACATCCTCAGCACATACAGGCACTTTTTTTGCCCAGTGGCTAACTTTTGCCATAAAGAAAGCAAACTCTATAATGAGTTTATTCAATGCTCATCATTTTCCTTGAAGTAATTGGTGCTGGCATGAGCAGATGTGTCTCATTATCCAAAATGTCTAAGTTTTAAAAACATTTAAAATGCCATATTCTGTAGGTCTTTGAAGTGTTTGAAGATTACCTACCTAATTGAATTATATCTATATGTATCCAGAAAACTTAACTAACATGACTATAAGTGTGATCATCATAGATGACTAATTATTAATCTATTTTTTATAAATTTTATTTTATGTACTTTGGTGTTTTGTCTGCATGTATGTCTGTGTGAGGGTGTCAGATCTTGGAGTTACAGACAGTTGTTAGCTGCCATGTGGGTGCTGGGAATTGAACCCAGGTCCTCTGGAAGATCAGTCAGTGCTCTTAACCACTGAGCCATCTCTCTAGCTCCTTAATCTGTATTTCTTAATTATACATTATAATTTTAAATGAATCGCTTAAACATAATACCTTAAACAAGAGTAGAAATATACATACAGTATAACAAAATTAACTTTAAATTAATAATAAACTAAAATCTATAGCAATGTAAAATATTTTAAACAAGTTTCTATTTAGAAGTAGATTCAATAATCTACACTTTCATCCTACCATATTTATATCCTATCCCCATTTTTTCTTTTAGAAAGATATTGTCTATGACCAATAACAATATGTAACCAATCTCTAACAAAGACAAATATCCATAATCCATTTTTTTGGGAATGTGGGCATAGTTTTCTAGGCTACTTCCTGCTGATAGGGGCCACTGGTAGTCTTCTGGGGATCCTGAGAAAATTAAAAATTATGGTCAAACTCTGACTGGATAGTCTGTGATGTTGTATTTTCTGAACTAGTTGCCTTGAAGTTGTTCTGGATGTTGGATCATCTGGAGACCTCTCAGCGGGTCTTCCTTGATCAAGCCATATTAGCCTGGAAACAATACACAGTTTCTCATCTTCTGTGGAAACATAAGCAAAACCTCTTTTCCAAAGCAACATACCCTTAGACATAAATTTTGAAATCAATATATCTTTAAAATATACATATTGATTTAACTTAGCAGCTTTTATAATCAAATGTCTCTCTGTAGTTAAGAATCCCAAAGACAATATAATCCAGACTCCCTGTGTGATTTCCATCTTTATGTGGCTTAGTTTTTATATTACTTTTGTTTTCTCTTTAAAGACTTTATGTTTTAAAACTTTCTATTTCTTTATATAACTGTTTATCCTCCTTTTCCTCTCTTCCAAGCCTATGGACATTTTTACACACACTGTAAACTGTTTAGGGTTTATCCCCTCTGAATCTGTCTTATTATGAATCTATTACTTTAAACTGAAGAATGGCTAGGACTGAAATGGCAGTTTTAGCTGCTGGCTCTACTGACCTCAGCTTTTCAACATGGTGGATCCATGTTTACCACCAGCTCTGGGGGAACCATGCACATCGCTGACTCTGTGAAGCAGTAGGTCTATGCTTCCATCCAGCAGCGTGTAGCCCCCCCAAACCTTATTTTTTGCTTTCCCCTTTTTTTTTTCCTTTTTTGGTCTCTACTAGCAAAAGCTATATCCACCATGCTGCACGGCCTGCAGACGCCACTGTGTACAGTGGCAGGAATCTGCCATGCTGCACTAAAGCCCATATGTAGTGAACCCACCATACTGTAGCTCAAAGTCTGCATGCCAAGGCATCTCTGTACCTTGACATCTTTATATCTCGACCCACATGAAACATGAAGTAGAGCTCAGGGTTATTACTTACTAGTTCTTACACTTAAATTAACCCATAATTTTACATGTAACCAACTGTCTTATTAAATAAGAAACACAGAACCAATGTAAAGAAGAAAGCCAAGAGATCAGAGCTAAGAGACTTACACTGCAGCTAGCCTCTTAAGCCAAGAGACCTCTCCGAAAGAGCTACTTCCTGTGTGTTTGTCTTTATATAGTCTTTCTAGTCTGTCTTTTCATTGGTTGTAAACCCAAACACATGACTGCCTCGTCACTGCCTGTCTGTAGAGACTTTCAGACCTTTTATGGTTGGGATTGAGATTAAAGGCATGTGTCTCCAATGCTGGTTGTATCCTTGAACACACAGAGATCTACCTAGCTCTGTCTACCAAGTGCTGGGATTAAAGGCGTACACCACCACCACCATGCTCTTGCTATGGCTCTAATAGCTCTGACCCCCGGGCAACTTTATTTATTAACATACAATTAAAATCACATTTCAGTGATTAAATCAAATATGGTGGTATTTTATTTGTGCTGGGGGATGGTCTATATGTCAAGTGTGTTGCTGATTGGTCAATAAATAAATCACTGATTGGCCAGTGGCCAGGCAGGAGGAAGTATAGGCGGGACAAGGAGGAGAATAAAGCTGGGAAGTGGAAGGTTGAGTCAGAGACACTGCCAGCCGCCACCATGACAAACAACATGTAAAGATGCTGGTAAGCCACGAGCCATGTGGCAAGGTATAGATTTATAGAAATGGATTAATTTAAGATATAAGAACAGTTAGCAAGAAGCCTGGTACGGCCATACAGTTTGTAAGCAATATAAGTCTCTGTGTTTATTTGGTTGGTTCTGAGCGGCTGTGGGACTGGCAGATGACAGAGATTTGTTCTGACTGTGGGCCAGGCAGGAAAACTCTAGCTACACATAATTCTTATTTATGTTTAGCCACGTGGCTTGGTACCTTTTCTCAGTTCTGCCTTGTCATCTTGCTTCCTCTGTGTCTGGCTGGCAACTCCTGACCCAGACTTTCCTCTCCCCAGAATTCTCCTTTTCTGCTTGCTCCACCTATACTTCCTGCCTGGCTACAGGCTAATCAGTGTTTTTATTAAACCAGTGTACAAGAGCATTATCCCACAACATTATGGAAACACAAAAAGCTCAGGATATTTAAAAACAATTCTAAATGAAAAAAAAAAAACTGCAGAAGGTATCACCATCTTCCTTTTCAAGTTATGCTACAGAGCTATAGTACTAAAAACCACATTGTACTGGCAGAAAAACAGACACATTGATGAATAGACTCAAATTGAAGACCCAGACATATGTCCACACATTTACGGACACCTAAATTTTCATAAACAAACCAGAAACACACACTGGAAAAAAGACAGCGTCTTCCACAAATTATACTGGTCAAACTGGATGGCTGTATGTAGAAGAATTCAAATAGATCCATACTTATAATCCTGCACAAAACTCAACTCCAAATGGATCAGAAACCTCAACCTAAAACCAGATACATTGATCATGATAGATGAGAAAGTGGGGAATAACCTTGAACCCATTGTTACAGGAAAAGACTTTCTAAACAGAACACTGATAGCACAGGCACAAAGATCTATAATAAATGGGACCTCATGAAACTGAAAAGCTTCATGTAAGGATACCATCAATTGAACAAAGCAGCAGCCTGCAGAATGGGAAAAGATTTTGACCAACTCCATGTCTGATAGAAGACTAATATCCAAAAGATATAAAGAACTCAAGAAATTAGATATTTAAAAAAACCAAATAATCCAATTTAAAGATATAGCACAGACCTAAACAGAGAATTCTCAATAGAAGTATCTCAAATGGTTGAGAAACACATAAAGAAATGTTCAACATCCTTAGTCATCAGGGAAATTCAAATTAAAACTACTTTGAGATTTCATCTTACACCATCAGTATTGCTAAGATTAATAAAACAAATGGCAGCTCATACTGACAAAGACATGCAGTAAGGGAAAGACTCCTCCATTGCTAGTGGGAATGCCAACTTGTAGAGCTACTATAGAAATCAGTATGGCAGTTCCTCAGGAAGCTGTGTATCAATCTACTCCAAGATCTAGCTATATCACTCTTGGGCATACACTTATTCATCCTACCACAGAGATACTTGCCCAAACATGTTCATTGCTGCTCTATTTATAATAGCTAGAAATTGTGAGCAACCTATATGTACCTCAATGCATGAATTGATAAAGAAAATGTGGTACATTTACACAATGAAGGACTACTCAGCTGTTTAAAAAAACATGAAATTTACTGGTAAATGAATAGAAATAGAAATAATCATCCTGAGTGAGGTATCCCAGATCCAGAAAGATAAATATGGTATATATTCACTTATATGGGGATATTAGCTGTTAAAACAATGATAACCAAGCTACAGTCCATAGAACCATACAGGTTAGATATAGAGTAAGAGACTGGGGGTACAAATAGATCTTGCTAGGTAAAATAATTAGAATAGACAGTTATGGATAGAGCAGGTGGGTGGGAATGGAAGGATCAACTGGGAAGGAGGGTGGAAGAGAAGAGGGAGACAATATATTGAGAGACAGCTAAAATTAAAGACTATTTGAGGAATAATATAGAAAACCAATAAAGTAGATGCTTCATAAAGTATAGATATATGTTAAAGCAATCTTAATGAAATAACCAAATAATGGAGGAGACAGAATCCCGACTGGCCATCTCTTGTCACCAAATGAAGCATCCCATGCAGGGATTGGGTTATATCTACTTGTGTTGTTGGCCAGAGGGGTCCATGGGAATCCCTAAACAACCCAGACTGGTTCCAAAACTCTGGGTTGATTTCCAGAAACTGACAGCAAGACCCCATTGTTGAAGACAACACCTACACAGTTCAATGAATGTGAAGTCGAGCTGCTGCCTACATAGTCTTCACCCCTATGTGCTAACACCTTTGGTATAGGAAGATACTCTGCAGGCTACCAAAAGACAAATATAAAAACTAACCCAGGCACAAATCCTTTGATCACAATGCTGTCCAGTCTGAAAAATATGATAGTGCAATGGTAGCACAAAGCTTATGGGAGTAATCAACTAATTTCTTGTTTTACCTAAGGCCCACTCCATGAGAAGCAACCCATACCTGACACTGCTTGGGTGACCAAGAACCTGAGACTAGATAGCCCAGGGACCTACTTTTTGATGAAAACAAAAAATTACTTTTCTAAAAAAAATTAAGTCACAAGGAAATAACTCCTAATGGCATTCTGGTATATTCATAGATCAATTCCTTGCTCATCCATCATCAGAAAATCTTCCTCCTGCAACAGATGGGAAAAATACAGAGAACCACAGCTAGACATTCCACAAAAAGTGAGAAACCTAGGAATACTCAGCCTTAAATAGGATGTCTCTACCAAATCGGTCTCAAGGAACCCTGCAGAAGAGGAGGCAGGAATAATGTAAGAGCCAGAGGGGATGGGGGACACCAAGAAAACAAGGCCCTCTAAATCAACATCATCAAAGCTCATATGAACTTACAAAGACTGAGGCATACTTGAAAGGGCCTGCGTGGGGTCTGCATCATGTCCTCTGCATGATACATATTATCGCTTCCAGTTTAGTGTTTTTATGGGATTTCAGAGTGTACCATTAAGTGGGTGGTTGACTCTTGTGCCTTCTCTTGGGCTCCTTTCCTTTTGTTGTTTTGTCTTGTACAACTACAATGTGCTAGTTTTTGTTTTACCTTATTATGTTATATTAATCATATTACATTATATTCCATTTAAAAAGAATTTAGTATTGCTGGGGCAAAAACAATAAAATAAAATGAAGTTTTACAAAAAAAGATAACTCCTGAGATTTAACAAAAGGCACTTTATGAATTTATTCCTTGCAAATTCTAAGTCCAAGTTATTGAATCGAATTTCCCCTTTTAGCAGTAAGCATCTCACATGAAGACCCAAGAAAATGTTTGGTTCCTTTTTTAAAAAGAGTATTTCCCAGAGATCTGCCTGGCTCTGTCTCCCGAGTGCTGGGATTAAAGGCGTGTGCCACCACCGCCCCAAAGCTACACAGAGAAACCCTGTCTCGAAAAACCAAAAAAAAAAAAAAAAAAAGAGTATTTCCCCATGATGATTGATTACTCCATGACAGAGGTATGAATGAGTCTATTTGCATGTGCCATAGCTGTCACTGTCTCTCATTTTAAAATTATTTTGTAACTATATGCACACAAATGTACACATGTGTTCACACACACGCACACATACACACTGGGAAAAGCCCAAATAAAAATAGCTCTTGACAAGGTATTTCTCAAAAAGAACATTGTGTTTTGGCAAATCATATCTGTGTGGTTAGAAAACTCCATTTGAAATCATGTATTTGAGGCCAATTATAGACTCTCTCATCTACATAAATTTTATTCTGTATTTCACATTTGTATTTTATCGTTTCCACGTTCATTTAGTAATACTCTAGATCAGCTCAGAGAAAGTTTTATAAACATCACTGGTGTGATTGTGCAACACATTCAATTATTTTGGATAAACTGATTCTGCCCTTGTTGGTCAATCCATCTAGAAGGTTTTATCCCCAGAACAGTAAATGCTATATTACATACCTGGTAAAATTGAACTGAACAATCCTTTATCAGATACCTTCAATGTATTAAGCAATGTACTGACATTGTGTGCTTGTGTGTGGAGAGAGAAGGAGGCTTGTTCAAGGACAAAATAAACTAATTACATCTAGCCTCAAAATGCTTTCAGGCTGCTGAGGGAGGAAAACACATTAGAATCCCACTGAATTTAAGATAAATTTTAGCAAAGAACAAGGAAATCGAGTAGGAGAAAAAGCATATTCTACTTTAGGTTCAATATATAGCAGTATCAATTATAATTATTTACATAGTTCATTTTAAGTCAAAAGAGGCAAGACCTATAGCACAATAAGTTTTTCCATGTTTGCTGAAACAGTGCCTTCAAATTATCTTTGGAAATTCTGAATCCTCTTTTGGGAACTAAAATCCCATCTCAATATTCTAATGTATCAGCTAAATATAAAGTCAAAACAGTCCAGATGGTACTGATTTAAGTTAATTGATTCTGACATTCCTGGGTGTTTTGGGTAAGTTTCTGAAAAAAAGGGGGAAATGCCTTAACCCAAGAGCACCTTTCTTCATATAAGATAATAGGTGCTGAGAAAGAAAGCCCCTTATCTGTGTCCAGTCCTCCCTAAAGGTACTTAGTTCACCCCCAGCCTACTCTCCTACATATTTTTCTGGCAGGAAGCATTCTTCAGGAAGAAGCAGAAATGGCCATACCTTTTATACTAGGATTTAGTTGACCAAAAGATAAATCAATCCATGAACCAAACTGAATATTGTGTCATGAATGTGAGCTAGAAATGTACAAATCATAGCTATGTTAAATATCTGAAGAACTCTAAATCAACATAGCACAGAAAGTACCTGCAGATCCATATTTCTTACAGAAGTATTTATAATAACCTAATTGTGGAATTAGTGTCATCAACAGATGAACAGATGAAGAAAAATGAGGTACATATTATCAATAGAGTTTTATTTGACAATGAAAAGAAACAAAATATTGGTTTTGTGAGTCCCTGAATGAAAGAAAATATCATGCTGATTCCTGGATACAACTTAAAATTATCATATTATATGAAATAAATCAGACACGGAAAGGCCAACATCATGTTTCCTTTCATTCATAAGCATTAGAATTCATTACAGATGTGTAAAACCACTTATACATATGTATATGTATGGCATGAAATTATAAGAAATTCTAACAAAAAGAAGGAAAATGAAGAGGAAGAGGCAAGCATAAAGATGTAATAGAAAGGCTGAATATGTCCAAAGTATATGATATACTTGAAAAAATATCTCTGTGGAATCCAATACTATGTATAATTACTAAAGTCCAATAAAATATTATGTGTCATGTAATTGTTCTATGCATTAATCACTGGCCAGCTGAATATGGGTGCTGGATGTAAGCCTCTTAGGTCCCTTATAATCTTTGGTGTTAATTTTAAAGTATGTGGCAGAAAAAAAATTTCTATTACCTATGAAGTCAATGCAATGTTTCATACTTTTATGTATCTCATTTCATTTGAGGCCCACAAAACCCTGATTAGATAAAGCAGATCTTATCACTTTATATTTAATATGAACAAATTTAACTTCAGTATTCTTAGATGGTGTTTTTAACTAGAACCACTTAGTAAATGGTAGGGTAGTGATTGAAAGTTAAATGTGACCCAAGTCATTTCCATAACCACTTACAATGTTTTGCTTACTCATAAGGTAAGTACTTCTCAGAGACAAGTCATACTTATTTTTGTGTAGATGACATTTTATATTTATCTAGATAGACATACCTCTTCTGTCAGACACAGACAGCATGTGCCTACTCAACAGCTCAAGTATGTCTTACATTCACAGTGTTCAAGGAGGAAATAACACTCATGTTAAAAACACGGTCCCAAGCTAAAATAAAACCAAAGAAAGCATCTGAACGGAAGTGTTCTGTGCTTTTACTATCCCATATCTTGTGGTCTAAGAGATCTGCTTTCATTTAATATAATTCTTAAAAATTTGGTAGGTGACCCTAAATAATTGTGATAATTATTTTAAAACTATTATTGTGTACATTTTGAATATATTTGTTATGTTTAGGATGTTTTATTTTTGTAAAATATAACTACTAATGATCATTAAAGAATCTATGATAATTATGTGCTGTTCATTCTAGAATGTTATAACATAGGATAGATATTTAGCTTCAATTAACAAAAATATATCCCAAATTAGTATTTCTCATGTGATTCAAAAGCCACATTAAGACTTTCATCATAATATCTTGGCCCATACTTCTCACTGGAGACTCCTGCTCCACCAGAGGCCAGGCCAGCCTCCTGAACCCAAGGTAAAACTGCCCCTCACACTGCAGGTGCTCACCCAGCATAACTCTAACTGCCCCTCTTCTCATCATCACCATATCCCCGTGCACACCTCTGGTAGAAGACTTCTACCTCATCAGAGGGCAGGCTAGTTCCTGAAAACTAGGTAAGCCACCCCACCCTGCCCTCCTGTGTTGCCTGCACCTGTCCAGAATAACCCCAAGTGTTCCTCCTTTCCTTGCCACCTGATCCAGGTGCATAACTCTGGCGGAAGACTTCCACCCCATCAGAGTCCAGGCCAGCATCCCCAGCCCCAGAGGCAGGATAATCATCTTGAACCCAACTCCCTGAAAACCTGGCAGACTGACAGTGGGAGACTTCAGTACCCCACTCATACCACCAGACAGGTCATTCAGACATAAACTTGTAGCTAGAGTTTTCCTGCCTGGCCCACAGTCAGGACAAATCTCTCTCACCTGCCAGTCCCACAGCCGCTCAAACCAGACCAAGTAAACACAGAGACTTACATTGGTTACAAACTGTATGGCCATGGCAGGCTTCTTGCTAACTGTTCTTACAGCTTAAATTAATCCATTTCCATTAATCTATACCTTGCCACATGGCTCGTGGCTTACCGGCATCTTCACATGCTGTTTCTCATCGTGGTGGCTGGCAGTGTCTCTCTCTCATTCAGCCTTCCACTTCCCAGCTTTATTCTCCTTCTTGTCCCGCCTATACTTCCTGCCTAGCCAATGGCCAATCAGTGTTTTATTTATTGACCAATCAGCAACACATTTGCCATACAGACCATCCCACAGCATAAACTAAACAGAAATACTGCAGTTAACAGATGCTATGAACCAAATGGACCTAACAGACATCTACAGAACATTTCACCCAAACACAAAAGAATATACTTTCTTCTCAGCCCCTCATGGAACATTCTCCAAAACTGATAACATACTTGGTCACAAAGCAAGTCTCAAAAGATGCAAGAAAATTGAAATAATCCCTTCATCCTAACAGATCCCCATGGATTAAAGCTGTATTTAACAACAACAAAAACAACAGAAAGCCTACACATTCATGGAAACTGAGCAACTCTCTAATGAATCACCACTGGGTCAAGGATGAAATACAGAAAGAAATTAACGACTTCATAGAATTCAATGAATACACAATATACCCAAACCTATGGGACACTATGAAAGTGCTGCTAAGAAGAAAGTTCTTAGCACTAAGTGTCTACATAAAGAATTTCGAGAGCTCTCATGCTAGTGACTTAACAACACAGCTGAAAACTATAGAACAAAAAGAAACACCCAAGAGGAGAAGATGGCAGAAAATAAACAAACTGGGGGCTGAAATCAATAAAATAAAAAGAAAGAGAACAATAAAAAGAATCAATGAAACAAAGAGTTGATTATTTGAGAAAATCAACAAGATACACAAACCCTATCCAAACTAACTGAAAGACAAATTACACAAAATCCAAACTAACAAAATCAGAAATGAAAATGGGGACATAACAACAGATACTGAGTAAATCCAGAGAATCATTAGGTAATGTTAGGTAAAAACCTTTACTCAACATAATTGGAAATCTAAAATAAATGGATAAATCAAAATTAAATCAAGATCAGATAAAAAAATATAAGTAGACCTATACCCCTAAGGAAATAGAAACAGTCATTGAAAGTCTCCCAACCAGAAAAAAAAAGGCCAGAGCCAGATGGTTTTAGGCAGAATTCTACCAGACTTTCAAAGAAGAGGTAATAGCAATACTGCTCAAATTATTGCTCAAATTAAAAACAAAAGGAATGTTGCCAAATTCTTTTCAGGAGTCTACGGTCACCCTTATGCCCAAACCACACAAAGACGTAACAAAGAAAGAGAATTACATGCAAATTTCCCTCACGAATTTTGATGCAAAAAATTCAATAAAATACTCATAAATCACCTCCAAGAATACATCAAACAGATAATCCACCACAATCAAGTAGGCTTCATCCCAGAGATTCAGGGGTGTTTCAACACACAAAAATCTGTCAATGTAATCCACCAAATCAACAAACCACATGAAAGAAAAAGACTACATGATCATCTCATTAGATGTGGAAATCCTTTGGCAAAATCCAACACTCCTTCATGATAAAAGTCATGGAAATATCTGGGAAACAAGGGATATACCTAAACATAATAAAAGAATTATACAGCAAGCCAATAGCCAACATCAAATTAAGTGGAGAGAAACTCAAAGCAATTCCACTAAAATCAGAAAGAAGACAAGGCTCTACACTCTTTCCATATATATTCAATATAGTACTTGAATTTCTAGCTATAACAATAAGACAACTAAAGGAGATCAAGGGGATACAAATTAGAAAGGAAGACACTAAAATATCATTATTCCCAGATGACTTGATAGTATACATAAGTGACCCCCAAAATTTTACCAGGCAACTCCTACAGCTGATAAACATCTTAGTGAAGTGGCTGGATACAAACAAGATTAAAACAAAATAATCAATAGCCCTCATATATACAAATGTTAAATGGGCTGAGAAAGAAATTAGGGAAACAATGCCCTTTTCAATATCCCAAAAAATATAAAATATTTTAGTGTAGCTCTAACCAAGCAAGTAAAAGACCTGTATGATAAGAACTTCAAGTCTTTGAAGAAAGAAATTGAAGAAGATATCAAAAGATGGATGTGGTGATATTGTGTCCCCCAATATATTGTGCACCCTTATAAACTTATGTGGGGTCAGGGGACAGAACAGCCACTAGATACACATAGAGGCCAGAAAATGGTGGCACACAAGCCTTTAATCCTATCACTTGACAGGCAGTGATCCATCTGGATCTCTGTGAGTTCAAAGACACACTAGAAACAACCAGGCATGGTGACACACACCTTTAATCCCAGCATTTGAGATCTCATGTCTTGCTTGGGAAAGACACATGCCTTTAATCCCAGGAAGTTATGGCAGGAAGCAGAAAGGTATATTCAGGCGTGAGGACCAGAAACTAAAGACCTTTTAAGATTCATCCTACAGATGGAAAGATTTCCCACACCCATGGATCTGTATGATTAACATAGTAAAAATGTCCATTCTACCAAAAGCAATCTACAGATTCAATGCAATCACCATTAAAATCCCAACACAATTCTTTGCAGACCTGGAAAGAACAATACTCAACTTCATATGAAAAAAGAAAGAACCCAAGTTAGTTAAAAACAATCCTGAACAATAAAAGAACTTCTGGTGGTATCACCGCATCTGCTTTCAAGCTCTACTGCAGAGCTACAGTAATAAAAATTGCATGATATTAGGATAAACACAGATAGATGAATGAAGGGAATCAAATCCAAGACACAGATGTAAATCTACACACCTATGGACACCAGATTTTTCAGAAAAGTAGCCAAACTCATACAATGGGGGAAAAAAGCATCTCCAACAAATGGTTCTGGAATAACTGGATGTTGGCATTTAGAAGAATGATAATAGATCCAAACCCTTCACAAAACTCAAGTTCAAGTGGATTAAAGACCTCAAAAGAAAACCAGATACACTGAATTTGATAGGAGAGACAGTGGAGAATAGCCTTGACTGCATTGGCACAGGAGACAATTTTCTGGACAGAACACCACTAACACAGGCACTAAGATCAACAATTACTAAATGGGATCTCATGAAACTGAAAAGTTTCTGTAAGGCAAAGAACATTGTCAACAGGACAAAATGGCAGACTACAGATTGGGAAAGGATCTCCACCAACCCTATATCTGACAGAGGGTTGTTTTCCAAATACATAAAAAACTCAAGAAACTAGACATAAAAACCCTGAATAATCCAATTCAAAAACTGGGTAGATCAAAGCTACACAGAGAAACCCTGTCTGGAAAAAACAAAACAAAACAAAAAAACAAAAAACAAAAAACAAAAATGCTCTAGTACATGTCAGACCATTTGGTGTGGCTTGGACTACAACCATCACCTGTTTAATAAGCTTAACTTTTTCTCTATCACTTCTAGGTGTCAACTCTGAGCTGTCCTACAGCATTGCTTCAGGTGACAGCCTTGGGCAGTTTGCAGTGGATAAGCATGGGGTCCTCAAAACCCTTAAGACTTTGGACCGTGAAAGCCAGTCCTTCTACAACCTGGTCATTCAGGTCCATGACTCCCCCCAGTCTCCTGCCTCCAGGTTCACAAGCACAGCCCAAGTCTCCATCATCTTGTTAGATGTCTGCTGTGGGATGGTCTATATGTCAAATGTGTTGCTGATTGGTCAATGAATAAATCACTGATTGGTCAGTGGCCAGGCAGGAAGTATAGGCGGGACTAACAGAGAGGAGAATTGAGATAACAGGAAGCTGGGTGAGAGAGACACGGCCAGCCGCCATCAGGACAAGGAAGATGTAAAGTACCGGTAAGCCACAAGCCACGTGGCAAGGTATAGATTAATAGAAATGGACTAATTTAAGCTGTAAGAACAGTTAGCAAGAAGCCTGCCACGGCCATACAGTTTGTAACCAAAAAAAAAAAAAAAAAACTGGGTAGAGCCGGGCGGTGGTGGCGCACGCCTTTAATCCCAGCACTCGGGAGGCAGAGCCAGGCGGATCTCTGTGAGTTCGAGGCCAGCCTGGTCTCCAAAGCGAGTTCCAGGAAAGGCGCAAAGCTACACAGAGAAACCCTGTCTCGAAAAACCAAAAAAAAAAAAAAAAAAAAAAAAAAAAAACTGGGTAGATAGAGCTCTAAACAAATAATTCTCAACAGAAGAATCTCAAATGACTGAGAAACAAAGAAATGTTTAATATCCTTAGCCATTAGGAAAATGCAAATCAAAACAACTCTGAGATTCTATCTCATACCTGCTAGAGTGGTTAAGATAAGAAGTGACAGCTCATGTTGACGAGGATGTGGAGCAAAGGGAACACTCTTCCACTGCTGGTGGAAGTGGAAACTTGGATAGCCACTTTGGAAATCAATATGATGGCTTCTCAGAGTATTGGGATTTGATGGACCTCAAGACCCAGTAATACCACTCCTGGGCATGTACCCAAAGGATGCTCAATCATACCACAAGGACACAAATATTTTCATAGAAGTTTTATTCATAATAGCCAGAATCTGAAAAAAAACTAGATATCTCTAAACTAAACAATGGATAAAGAAAATGTGATACATTTATACACTGGAGTATTACTCAGCTGTTAAAAACAATGATATCATGAAATTTGCAGGCAAATGGATGGAACTAGAAAAAAATCATCCTAAGTGAGGTAACCCAGACCCAAAAATACAAACATGTTTGATGCATACCCCACTTGGCTTCATTCAGCAACTGATGGAAACAGATGTGGAGAGCCACAGTCAAACATTAGACTGAGCTCTGGGAATCCTGTTGAAGAGAGGGAGGAAGGATTGTAGGAGCCAGAGAGGTCAAGGACATCACAAGAAAACCCACTAAATCAACTAACCTGGGATCAAAGGAGCTCACAGACACTGAATCACCAATCACAGAGTCTGTACGGGACTGACCTAGGCCCTCTGTTTATATGTGTCAGTATGTAACTTGATCTTCTTGTGGAACTCCTAACAGTCTTTTGCTAGCTTTTGGGACCTTTTCCTCATACTCTGTTGCCTTGTCCAGCATTAATACAAGGAGAAGTACTTAATCTTATTGCAACTTGATATGCCATATTTTGTTGGTATCTATGGGAGATCTTCCCTTTTCTGAATAGAAATGCAGGAGGAGTGGATTGGGAGAGCAAAAGGAGGTAGGGAAGGGGCTGGGGGGAGAGGAAGGAGGGGATACTACAGTTGAGATGTAAAATAAATATATTTTTTAAAAATCCCAATAACACAACCAGACCTTAAAACTTACTGGTATTTTAAAGTAAGAATAAATGTCTGCAATATTTATAGAAAAAAAGATTTTCATTGTAAATTTCAATCACATTTTTATAAGTGCAGAATCTTTTGAGTCAAATCATTATTTGAATCACATCATGATGTTCAGTTGGAAAGAATTTCAGAGAAAATAGAATTTATTATGTATTTAACAGACATGCAGATTCTGTAACATATAGCTTATTGATTCTCTTCTAGTCTCTCTTAATATATTAATAAGAATATGAATGTATATCCCTATATGTATATATGTACACACACACACACACACACACATATATATATATAAAACATTAATTTATTACCTACTTTGTTTAGTTATGTGTGAAATTATGTGTACCATATACATACTGGTGCCCATGAAGAAAGAGTGTTGGATCTCCTGGAACTAGAGTGACAGCAGTACTGAGCCACCTGTTATAGATGCTGGCAGCTGAACCCAGGTCCTCTACAAAAGCAATAAAATACTAACTGATTCCATTTTGTGGCTTATAGTAAAGAAGACAATAGTGTAACATTCATGAAATTATCTTCTCAAGTAGGTTTTTCTTAAATAAGGACATAATCTGATAAGGACATAATCTGATCAGAAAATATTCTACTGAGTTGATTTGGGTATATTGCTTTTGGTATGGCCTCCTGTGTTAGTTTGTTAGACTTCATGTCTATTATTTAGTAAAATAGTAATCATTACTTTTAAAAGTATGGAGCACTGAACTAATTTTAAATGATTGCTTTATACTTGGTCACTAATATTTTTGTTCCATAAAAATAAACTATGATTTTTTTTACAGATTTTAGAAGAACTAAGAGCATTGAAAAACCCTGTATTTGTTAATCAAGTAACAATACTTACAGATTTTATATAGTACTTTTCAACATAGCCAAAACCCTGTGGTTTTTATTATGGGATACAGTATCTCCTTATTTACATAGCAAAGAGGAGTTATGACTTTTCATTCTTTTGTTATTGCTTTTCTGAGATGGTTTCAAAAGCTAGTCTGAAACTTCTGTGTATTCCAGTCTGGTTTCAAAATTGGGATCCTTCTGCCTTAACCTCAGGACTACAGAAATTACAGGTGAATATCATTATGCCCAATTTTTTTTAAGTTTACAACTTACTACTAGTAGTGGCTAAATGAAAGTTTATTAAGAGTAGTTGATCAGTGGGTTTCCCTATTCATTATTTTTTAAGTACTTAACATTAAAATGGATAAAATCATACATAGGAAATTTATTTTCCTGCCCTGCAAAATAAGAAAAAAGTTGCATGATGACAAAATGTAACCTATGATTATCGTCCCATTGTCACATTCTTCCTGATGTTTATTCTAAGGATCTCTCTGATTCCTATGCCTAATACCACCATCCTTTTGTGAACCAAATGGTCTTCTACGTCCATCAAGCAGCAGAAATTATCTTGAATTTCAGTGTCATACTGTTTATCTTGAATTGCCCATTTTCCATATTTTGTGAATAGCTTTTGTTCTTGTGACATTCGAGTATGATAGCCTATCAGAAGCCTTCCACAGTTCATTTTCTTTCACGCAGAATCTTTCCTTTGCTGAAATATGTACTCACAGAATTTTTCTCATAGATCTTGTAGGCCTGTTTTATCATAACTATCTTAACTATACATTGCCTGGCAACTTTACTAAGAGTCGTTAAAAGAACTATTACTTTTCTGTGGTAAAATAGAGAACCAAATGTAAGCAGGTCCAGATTGCTATGGTCACTTGTTTCATTTCTTTCCTCTGTATTTGAAGCAAAAAAAAAAAAAAACAAACAAAAAAAACGTATTTCTAGTTGAACAGTATCACAACGTTACAAAATTGTTGCTGTACCCTCAACTATCTTGTAAATGTTTTATAGAACCAAAAATGTTCTTTAACAGTCCTGAGGGCATTTTTTATTTCTAGTAAGACCATGTGTTATCTGCTTCCTCTAATGCCAGCAAAAAGGGAAGACTTATGGAATGTGGGTAATCTTCACACTGATGATAGGCTGGTAGGTCACAGGATGAGTGCTGTTAAGGTTAGTTATAGGATCATAAGGAGAGTGGTGGAGAGAAAATCTTGCTGCAGTCATTGCTCTCATCTCATTTGCCACTCCTGCTACTTAAGACTGAAAGCTTGGGAAACCTACATTCTGGTTTTAACATGGACTCTTAGAATAGGAGGCCTTATATAGTAGTGAGATTATTTTTGTCCCTGTAAGGGCACTGAAACTAGTGGTGTGCACAGCAAATGCCCTCACAAGGAACAAGGTATAAAGCAAACAGGCCTTAAGGGCTGTGAGCTCTCATAGTAGTTGCATATGAGCTAGGTTTACCATACAAAGTGAAGAAACATATAAGACAATTCCATGAATTGTTTTTCCCCCTAAAAGAATTCTATTTTTGTTGGCTCAATGCAAGAGTGAAATTGGATGTGAGTGTGATTAAACTGTGATATGATTAGATGACCATGATTGATTCAGTTTATTTAGATGGCTAGGCAAGAGTACCTCCTCCTTCACCACTCTGTGTGTTCCTCCTGAAGACACACACTCAGTATTACTTTCTATGATAGAAGACTATCCTTTTGTCAAATGTATACAAGTAGTTGCACTCTTCACCTAGAATCTCCTATCAAACTCAAATGAGTTGAATAGCAGGGAGAAAGTTTTAAAAAGTCTTTGCTGAGGTTTTGCCTTTAAAAGTTGAGTGGTTTACAAGGTATTTATGGATGTAGATAACACAAATTTGCAAGAACACAGGAGACATAAAGTAAAACTTCTGCCTCAAAACAAAAAAAAAATTCTCTGAAAAGTAGAGGGAAGCTATATAGTAATTGTCCCTGAAGATAATAGAATTGTGATCTGTGCACCTTCTAAGCAAAGTGTATGAGTGGGGAAGGTAAATGAAGAAAAACAACTTCAAACTTATTGGGAGTATATTATTGTCTGAATGTATGTTCTACAAAATTTACATTTGAGACAAAATTTCCAATGTGATAGTATCATTGAGGGTGACCAGGAGAAGATGGTGGAGGCCTCAAATGAGTTTAGCACTCTTTGAAAGAGGCTCTAGGATGCTTAGTCACACCTCTATCACGTTAGAACACATGGAGGGCACCATCTATGAAGAATGCTCCCTTACCAGATACTGGATCCTCTGAATATGTCTTATTGTATCACCTGTCATCATAATTATAAGACAAAATATATGTTGCAAGTTATCTGCCATAAAGTAGTTCATTATAGATGTCAGAGAAAGAATATGTGAATGAAGAAGAGACAGATGTATCCCATCTCTTGTGGAAACCAGTTGACACAGGAAACAAAGTCCTAAGATAGCAGCAGCTGTTTGATGTTTTTAAATACAGCTTTAGGTCTGAGATAGCCTCATTGAGGCCTTTTGGGTATCTGAGAAAGGTATAGGTAGCTAATACAGAGTTGGCTTCTGTGGAAAGCTGAGGTTGTGAAGAAGAAATAGAAATGAACTATGTCTGGGCAGATACCCGCCCTCCAACAAATAAGCACTTAGTTATCACTACTCCCAAGTACTACATTGCCACTGTTAAGGATTAAGTCTCAAATGCCACTCACATACTCATATTTTAAACTCTTATTTCCCAGCTGCTCATGCTATTTTGTAAGTTTGTTAAACTTTTAGGAAATAGAGCTTAGATGGATGAAGTACTTCACTGGGGTGTGCCTTTGAAGATTATACTTGATTTATACCTTTTCCCTAATCTCTCTGTCTCTTCTGTGTCCCTCAATCTCTGTTTCTGTGTCTGTTTCTTTCTGTATCTCTGTCTCTCATTATCTCTCTCTGTCTCTGTCTCTCTGTCTCTCTGTCTCTCCTGTTTAAGTAAAATGATTTCTGCCACACATTTCTGTTGCCATGATGCTTTGCCTTACTACATACTTAGAATTAAAAATCCAACTGATCAAGGATTGAACTTTCTGAAACTATAAGCCAAAGTAATTCTCTCCTCCCTCCATTATTATAGTGAATCTTTTTATTCTAAGCCTTACATGATCATAGGCCACCAAGGAGCTGAGATTTCTATGATGTTCTATAGAATATACTGGTCACACAGATGTTACATGAATCTTAAAAGGTCTTATTAATAAAAACAAACCTGGAGCCAGGTATTGGGATGAATGCTGGAAGATCAGAGAAGCAGAACAAGCCACAGCTTCCTCACCTCGCCAATTCCTCAGCTGATCCTATTTCCTCAGACTGGAAGCCTCTGTGTCCTCATCCGAATGGATCTCAGCTGAACTGCTGCTAAAAAGCCTCAAAGCTTAACCAGCTCTGGTTCCTGTTTTTCACACCTTATATACCTTTCTGCTTTCTGCTATCACTTCCTGGGATTAAAGGCTCTTGTTACCACACCTGGCAATTTCCAGTGTGGCCTTGAACTCACAGAGATCCAGACGGATCTCTGCCTCTGGAATGCTAGGGATTAAAGGCGTGTGTGCCACCATTTTCTGGCCTCTATATCTAGTGGCTGTTCTTTTCTCTGACCCCAGATAAGTTTATTATGGTGCACAATATTTTGGGAAACACAATATCACCACACACAAACATGACAATGAGATAGGAAAATAATACCCTGATAGCTCAGTCTATGACAATAGTAATAAGGCTACTAGCAATGTCTCATAAGATTGGATGAAGGTCACCAGACCTTTACTCCATTCACCACTCTCTCCTGTGCTGAGCTACACGTGGTCGCAGGGAGTGATGGGCAGTAGAAGGCTGACTGAAAGTAGGACTCCAGTGATAGTGTTTTTGTGACTTATCACCTACTCTGGGGTGAGACTTTTCAGAGACACAGCTACTTTGGAGTCACCCATGGTCCTTGAAGTAACACTCATTCATGCTCCTTCAAGTATTCCCAGTAAACTCATTTGTTCATCAAGCTTATCTCAGCAGTGATAAGCATAGACTCCACTTCAATTTACCCGGGGATGTCAAAAATACTACAACTTGTAGAATAGGGATCATACTAGAACTTAAGTTCAGTTATTAAAAATATTTTTTTATATATTTGTATTTTGTACTGAAAATTACCTTTCCAGTGTGGTTATTGAACCACACTCAATACACATTATTATTTTGTGTGGTTATTGAACTTCTGTCTTTTACTAATGTAATTATCAATTCCATGTGAATAATGACTGTACTTATTCTTGTTTACAAATACATCACTAATACCTCAAAACAACAACAACAACAATATCAGCAACACTGTATCAATTTCTTGAGAGTATCATGCCAAGATGTAGCAGACTTGTCTGCATAATATACATGACAGGAATTTATTGTTTCATAGTTTTGGTTTATAGGATTCTGAAAGAATGTAGTTGGCAGACATTTGTTGCCTGAATCTTTCTTTGTCCTGATTTTTCTTTTAGTAATTTGCCAAATATTGTTGGTACTGTTTGGTTTATATTTAAATAACTTTTATCACTTTCATTATCATCACATGGAGTTATTCCCATGACTCTATATGTCCATGTTATGGATACACAATTTATATGGAAGTAGGAGCCAATTCTAATTCAACATGGTGTTATCTTGACTAGTTACATCTGCAATTACCTTATTTCCCAAAAACACATTCAGGGATAAGGTGGATTAGGACATCAACATATCTATTTTTAGGGGACATGACAATTCATCCAAAACTATCCACATCTGAAATATTCCATTGGTACTATTAAATGCCAGGCCATGTGCTTAAAGATTATTTACATCACTCAATCAATCCCCACATAAAATATTATTCTCATGCCTCATATAAAGACTAGGGACTCAATAAGTTTGTCTAACTTGTTCTAAGCCATTTAGCTAAAAACAAGCAAAAATGTATGTCTGTCTCCAAGATGCTTGATTATTCAGAAACATAAAGTCTTGATAACTCTTTAATTTATGTTGAGATAGGGTCTCACTATGTGGCTCTGGTTGGCCTGAAACTCACTATGCAGACCAGAATGGCATTGAATTTACAGAGATCCATATGCCTCTGCTTCCTAAATGATGAATTCAAATCAAACACCACTGTGATTAGCAGCTTTTAAATTTGTTATGCCGTGAAAAACAAATATAAAAAGTCATGTTTCACTCAGTGTGTACAGTTTTTACTTCAGTAGCAACTTTTTTCCACAAAGCTACAATAATAATCGAAATATATATATTAATATATATATTAATATATATATATATATATATATATATATATATATATATATATATATTAGATTCTTCTCTCACACAATACAACCCAACCACAGTTTCCCCTTCTTCCATTCCTCTAAACTCTCTTGGACCTGCCCTCTCCCCAAGATCCACTGTCTTGTTTCCCCTCAGAAAACACCAGGCCTCCAAGAGACAACAACCAAATAGAACAAAACAAGATACAATATGACAAGTCAAAAGTCCTCATATCTAGGCTGAACAAGCCAATCCAACAGGAGGAAGAGTCCCAAGAGTAGACAAAAGAGTCAGAGATACACCCACTCCCAGTTAGGAGTCCCACAAAACACCAAGCTAACAGTCATATCATATACACAGAGGACCTGATGCAGATCCATGCAGGCCCCATGCTTGCCACTTCAGTCTCTGAGGGCATATATGAACCCTGCTGAGTTGATTTAGTGGGCTATTTTCTGCGGGTGTCCTCCATCCCCTCTGACTCCTACAATCTTTCTTTTCCCTCTTCCACGGGGTTCCCCAAGCTCTGAGGAGAGGTACCCAATGGATACCTCCAATTTAGACTCTCTTCATACAGTGCCTGGCCGTGGGTCTCTGCACCGGATCACATCTACTGCCAGAGGAAATCTCTCTGATGATGAGTGGATAAGGCACCAATCTATGAGTATAGCAGAATAACAATATTAATCATTTCATTGATTTTGATTGTTTTTCCTATTATGGTTTGTGCCACACTAGGTCTTTGGGCTATCCAGTCCCTGGTCCTAGGCATCGAGGCAGCATCAGGCATGGGATCTTTCTTATAGTCTGGACCTCAAGTTAAACCAGACATTGGTTGGCCACTCTCACAAGTTCTGTGCCATCATTGCCCCAGAACAACTTCCAAGTAGAAAAGATTGTATATCAAAGATTTTTTGGCTGGGTTGATGTTCAAGTTTCTCTTTTAGTAGCCTGCAGAGTACATCAAAGAGACTAGAATGTAGGGGTGAAGGCTTCGTGTAGGCATTAGCTTGACCTCTCTGCATTCAACAAGCTATGTGGATGTTGTTCTCAGCAATGGGGCCCCACTGCCAGTTTTTGAGGAGTGACTCTCTGTACTTGCATCAGCCTGGGTTGTTTGGGGATCTCCACAGGACACCCTCAGCCAACAACTCCACCAAATGCAACCCCAGCCCAACACTGGAAGCCTTGTCTGGCTACAAAGATGGCCAGTACAGATTCCATATCCTCCATTACTAGGAGTCCTCACTAGGATCACCCTCACAGATTCCAGGAAGTTTCCACTGCATGAGGTTTACACACTGCTTCCCAAATGACCCCAATTCTAGCTGTCTCTCCCCACACTCTCTCCCTACATCACTTCCCCATCCATCTGACTTCTCCCACTCTCATCCTTACTGACCCCTAGTCCACCTGAAAAATCTATTCTACTTTCCTTTCCCAGGGAGATCCATGCATCCCTCCCAGAACCCTCCTCTGGGTCTGTGGATTATAGCATGGTTATCCTTTACTTCACAGCTAATATCCACTTAAAAGTGAACAAATGCCATATTTGTCTTTCTGGGTCTGGGATACCCCACTCAGGATGATTTTTTTCTAGTTGCATCCATTTCCCTACAAATTTCATGATATCATTTTTAAACAGCTGAGTAATCCATTCTTACGTTGTGGGAAATCTAGGTTGTTTGCAGGTTCTGGCTATTATGAATAAAGTCACAATGAACATAGTTGAGCAAGTGTCTTCATGGTAGGATGAAGTTTCTTAGGGTATATGCCCAAGAGTGGTATAGTTGGGTTTTGAGGTAGATTGACTCCAAATTTTCTGAGGAACCACTATATTGATTTCAATAGTGGATGTACACGTTTGCACTCCTACAATGGAGGAGTGTTCCTCTTGATCCATATCCTCTCTAGTACAAGCTATCAATAGTGTTATTGATCTTAGCCATTCTGACAGGTGTAGAAGATGGAATCTCAGAGTCGTTTTGATTTACATTTCTCTGGTAGCTAAGGATGTCGAATATTTCTGTGTTTCTTGGCCATTTGAGATTCTTCTATTGAGAAGTCTCTGTTTAGATCTGGACCCCATTTTTCATTGAAAATATATTCTTCTCTCATAATATACATCTCTGACAGTTTCCCCCTTTCTCTACTTCTTCTAGCTCCCCTCCACTTCCCCTCTCCCTCAAATCCACTCACTCTCTCCAGAAAAGTGTTTTTTTAATCTCTAGTTTCTCGAGTTCTTTATATATTTCTGATATTAGCCTTCTGTCAAATTTGGAGTTGGTAAAAACCTTTTCCCATTCTGTATGCTGCCGCTTTGTCCAATGAATGGATTAATGATGTCCTTTGCCTTACAGAAGCTTTTCAGTTTCATGAGGTCCCATTTAATAATCACTGATTTTAGTGCCTGCATTATTAGTGTTATATTCAGAAACTTGTCTCCTATGCCAATGCAGTCAAAGTTATTCCCTACTTTCTCTTCTTCAGATTCAATGTGTTTGGTTTTATATTGAGGTTTTTGATCCACCTGAACTTGAGGTTTGTGCAAGGTGATAAATATGGATTTATTTGCTTTCTTCTACATGCTGACATTTAGTTAGACCAGTACGACTTGCTAAAGATGCTTTCTTTATCCATTGTATGATTTTAGCTTCTTTGTCAAAAATCAAGTGTCCATAGGAGTGGATTTACTTCTGAGTCTTCAATTCAATTCTATTGATCCACCTGTCTGTTTTTAACACCAATACCTTGTGGTTTTTATACCTATTGCTCTGTAGTACAGCTTGAAATCAGGAAGATGATACCTCTGGAAGGTCTTTTATTGTTCAGGATTGTTTAGCTATCCTGGGTTTTTCGTTTTTCCATATGAAGTTGAGAATTGTCCTTTCAAGGATTATTATGAATTGTGTTGGAATTTCAATGGAATTCCACTGAATCTGTAGATTACTTTTGATAAGATGGCCATTTTTATTGTGTTAATCCTACAGATCCATGAGCATCGGAGATCTTTCAATTTTCTTGTATTTTCTCCAATTGCTTTCTTCAAAGACTTGAAGTTTTTAATACACAAGTCTTTCACTTGGTTGCTTAGAGTTACTCCAAGATTTTTTTTTTATTATTTGAGGCTATTATGAAAGGTGATATATCCCTGATTTCTTTCTCAATCCATTTGCCATTTGTGTACCAAAGGGCTACTGATTTTTTTTTTTTAGTTAATCTTGTATCCAGCCTCTTTGCTGAAAGGGTTTATCAGCTGTAATAGTCCCCTGAGGGAATTTTAGGATCACTTATGTATACTATTGTATCATCTTCAAATAATGATAGTTTGATTTCTTTGTTTCCAATTTCTATCCCCTTGATCTCCTTTATTGGGTGTTGATAAAGGCTTTTTTGATTTCTAATGAGATGCTCCGGGTTTTTTTCCTTTTATTTATTTATATAGTGGATTTCATTTACTGCTTTTCATATGTTGAACCATCCCTGCATCTCTGGGATTAAGCCTACTTGATCATGGTGGATGATCTTTTGGATGTATTCTTGGATTCAGTTTTCAAGTATTTTATTGAGTATTTTTGCATCTATGTCCATAAAGGAAGTTCATGTGTAATTCTCTTTTTTGTTGAGTCTTTGTGTGGTTTTGGTATCCGGGTGACTGTAGCCTCATAAGAATTTGGCAGTGTTCCTTCTGTTTCTATTTTGTGGAATGATTTGAAGAGTATTGGTATTAGTTCTTCTTTGAAAGTCTGGTAGAATTCTGCCCTGAAAACATCTGGATCTGGGCTTTTTCGGTTGGGAAACTTAACGACTGCTTCTACTTCCTTAGGTGTTATCGGTCTATTGAATTTGTTTACCTGATTGTGATTTAACTTTGTAAGTGCTATCTATCAAGAAAATTATTTATTTCTTTTAGATTTTCCAATTTGGTGGAGTATAGATTTTTAAAGTATGCCTATGAATATCTGGATTACCTTAGTTTCTGTTGTTATGTTACCTTCTTTGTTTCTAATTTTGCTAATTTAGGTATTCTTTCTCCATCTTTTAATTAGTTTGGATAAGGGTTTGTCTATCTTGTGGATTTTCTCAAAGAACTAACTCTTTGTTTCATTGATTCTTTATATCCTTCTCTTTGTTTCTATTTTATTGATTTCAGCCTTCAATTTGATTATTTCTTACCATCTACTCATCTTGAGTATTTTTCTATTTGATGTAGAGTATTCATGCTTGCGCGCAAGTTGCTATTATGAGATATATACATTTTGTTTTGTTTTGTTTTTTAGTTGCTTAGTGCTATGAAATTTTTTCTTAGCACCACTTTCATTCTGTCCCATATTTTTGGGTATGTTGTATATTCATTTCAATTGAATTCTAGAAAATATTTAATTTTTTCTTTATTTCTGTCTTGACCGAATTTTCATTCAGTTGGGAATTGTTTGGTTTCCATGAGTTTGTAAGCTTTATGTTGTTTCTACTGTTGATGAAATCCAGCTTTAAGCCACGGTGATCTGATAAGATACAGGGAGTTATTTCAATTTTATTGTATCTATTGACAGTTGCTTTGTGTCTGACTAAGTGGTCAATTTTGGAGAAAGTTCTATGAGGCACTTAGAAGAAGGTATATGCTTTGTGTTTGGGTGGAATGTTGGGTAAATAAATGTTATATGCATTTGGTTTGTAACTCTGGTAAGTTCCAATATTTCTCTGTTTAGTTTTTGTTTCGGATGTTTTGGATGACCTGCTCACTGGTGAGAGTTGAGTATTGAAATCTCCCACTCTCAGTGTTTGAGAATCATTATGTTATTTAAACTGTATCAGAGTTTCTTTTACAAAAGTGTGTGCCCTTATGTTTGGGCATAGACGTTAAGAATTGAAATGTCATTTTGGTGGATTTTTCCCCTGATGAGTATGTATTCTCCTTCCCCATTTCTTTTGATTAGTTTTTGTTTGAAGTCTATTTTGCCAGCTATTAAAATGGTTACACCAGCTTACTTCTTAGGTCCATTTGCTTAGAATATTTTTTCCTAAACCTTTACCCTGAGGTAATGTGTATCTTTGATGTTGAGGTGTATTTCTTCTATGCAGCAGAAGGATGGGTACTATATTCTTATCCTGTGTTAGTCTGTGTCTTTTTATTGGTGAATTGAGATCATTGATTATTGAGAAATACAATGACCAACAATTGTTAATTCCTGTTATTATGTTGTTTGTTGTTGTTGTTGTGGGTGGTGGTGGTGGTGGTGGTGGTGTGTGCGCATGTGTGTGTGTGTTGCATGCTTCCCTTCATTTGGTTTTGCTGGTGTGAGATCATTAATTTCCTGTGTTTTCATAGGTGTAGTTAAACTCCTTGGGTTGACGTTTTCCTTGCAGTACTTTATGTAGCACTGAATTTTTAGAATAGATATTGTTTAAATTCGACATTATCATAGAATATCTTATTTTTTCATCTATGGTGATTGAAAGTTTTACTGGGTATAATAGTCTGGGTTGGCATCTGTGGTCTCTTAGCATCTTTTAGATATCTGAAAAGTTCAGGCCCTTCTGACTTTTAGAGTCTCTGTTGAGAAGTCAGGTATATTTCTGATAGGTCTGCCTTTATGTGTTATTTGGCCTTTTTGCTTTGCACCTTTTAATACTCTTTATTTTTTTTGTATGTTTAAATAGTTTTGATTATTATGTGGCAAGGGGACTTTTTCTGGTCCAGTCTAATTGGTGTTCTGTAAGCTGCGTGTACTTTTATAGACATGTCCTTCTTTAGGTTGGAAAATTTTTCTTCTGTGATTTTGTTAAATATATTTTCTGGGCCTTTGAGCTGAGATTTTTCTTCTTCCTCTGTTCCTATTATTCTTAGGCTTGTTTTTTTGATAGTGTCCCAGATTTCCTGGATAGTTTGTATCAGGAATTTTTTTAGATCAAAATTTCCTTTGACTAACATATCCATTTCTTCTATCATATCTTCAATGCCGGAGATTATATTTTCCATCTCTAGTATTCTGTTAGTGAAGTTTGCCCCTATAGTTCCTGTTCACATTGCTAATTTTTTTCATTTCCAGAATTCCCTCAGTTTGTGTTTTCTTTATTTCTTCTATTTCCATTTGGGTCTTGAACAATTTTATTCATTTCCTTCAACTGTTTATTTGTTTTTTATTGGCTTGCTTTAAGGGATTTATTCATTTCTTCTAATTGTTTGTCTGTGTTTTCCTGGCTTTCTTTGAGGAACTTTTTCATTTCCTCCAATTATTTGTTTGTGTTTTCCTGGATTTCCTTAAGGGATTTATTCATTTTCTCTTTAAGGACCTCCATCATCTTCATATAGTTGGTTTAAAGGTCTTTTTATTATACTTATGCTATGTTGAAACATTTAGGGCATGCTCTGGTAGGATAACTGAGCTCTGGTAGAGACATATTGCCCTGACTCTTATTCATTTTGTTCTTAAGCTGGTGTTTAGGTGTCTGGGTTTGGAGTGATTATAGGTGCTGATTTCTGGGTTTGTCTTTATTGGGTGTGTATTTTGTTCCTTGGTTTCAGTTTCCTCTGTGGATTTTCAGAGAATGTATTTGCTGTTTGTCTCCTGTTTTACTGACCTGCTTGACTAGTTTGTTCAAGGAGAGTACTTGCTGGCGTTGGAGGCTGGGGGAAGGGGAGGCCAGTGGGAATCATCTGTGGAATCTACAGGAGGTATGTACAAGGGGGCAAGGAAGGCTGCAATTGGTGTTCTGTTGCAGTTCTAGGGAGGACCATAAACATTGAGTCTGGGGGAACAGAGAGTGGAAAAGGTTCACAGGCAGCCTTCCTGGTCTTCTGGAATGAGAGGCCTGTGGTTGAGCAGAGGATATCCACTTAGTTGGGGGCTGGGACACAGAAACAAGGAAGGCTAAGCAAGCAGCAAGCATGGGCTGTGGGATCCACAGGAGGCACGGACAGGGGTGGTGGGGAGGCTACTGCTGGTGCTCTTTTGCAGTGCTAGGAATGACCATGAGGATTGGGTCTGGCAGAACAGAGTATAGAGTTGGTATTATGGTTTTATCTCTCACATTATCACTATGAATAAAATAATTTTCTGTCAGTGAACAAAAGGGTAGAGATTAAATTGTAATGTATGTGAGAATAGACGTTTTGATAAAATATGTAAAGAAAATAAGGAAGTAAGGACCAATAAAAAGAAAAGATAAATCATTGACTCCAGCAATCTGTATTGAAAGAGGGGATTTCTTTTGTGAATCTATAAATTATACATGCAAACACTCACCTACTTTATCAGTACAATAAGGATGACAATTTTAAGTGTGTACTATTGTGCAATGTAGCATATAAATTTTATTTCACTTAATTTTCATAATTACCTTATGAGATAGGAGCACATGGTTTCATTGCAATCCTGTATAAGAAGTTATAATAGTAATATGCAATGTGCATAAAAGCCCAGTGGCAAAATGCATGTCATTCAGATATGAACCTGGTATAAGTTGAGATTTCATGTATCCATTTCCAACACAATTTCCTTAGTATTACAAGAATAATATGGGAGGGCCAGTCATCAAATTCAGATTTTTGCTGTACCCCAATAAGAAAAACATGCTTAAATCCCATTATTGCTTTTGACACTTTAGGTCATATCTTCCTCTTGCAAACAAATGTGTCCCAATTTCTAGAAATGCCTTAAAGTATACTGACAGTTTATTTGGAGAGAACTACCACTCATTATAGAATACTTGCCAATAATATCATAATGACTAAGTTTTCTTTTCAAAATGTTTTACAATTTAGTTTACCATGGCTATTTGGCCAGTTTTTTTGGTTGTTGCAAGGAAGTCATCAGTGATTTTGTTTGCTTTTCATAAGAAAATTCTGCTTCTGAAAATTCTGCAAGAAGATATATTCTGTACATTTCTATACAACTAGAAGCTACTGGAAAGTTCCATGAACTCTGCATTTGAAAAAAATCTATTCACATTTAAAACAGCACCAAATGTTCAGTGTTAAACATGAAACTGTTATTAATAAAAATATAAAGAAATAAATTATCCTGTGGATATTTTCCTAATACGATCCTAACCACAAGATTCCTATAAGTCTTATGTATACTTGCCAAGTATTGGCTGCTTGATCTTTATCAGAGAAAGCAGCTTTTTCATTAATATCTAATAAGCAGGATGAACAAAATCCACACATTATCCCCATTAAATACTAAAAATCCATAGAGCTATGCTACTGTAGACAGAATACCCAGCAATGATTTGTATTCATATGGCCCTTACAAATCTGTTTCCCTTTGCACCCCAGATTCTTAAGAAACTTGGTGATTATATTTATTTTTGCTACATTTGGCTTTTTACAAGTGGGCTTGTAATTCAAGTAAAGCAGAGATTTTTTCCTTAACCAGGGAAGCTTCCATGGCTGCCAACATCTCATTAAAATGAAAGCTTTTTGGGGTACCTGGATCAATTATTTGATTATATTTGCTTATGGATCTCTTAAGTAGAAGTAAGATATACTTAGTTTCTTAACTTTAATGTGTTTTAGTCTTTTAGTCCTTTCTGAGCAAATGGGAGCTATGCTGAGAATTAGACAGAAATAGTTGGGATATAAAAGAAAAACTAAAAACGTCTTGAAAGTTAACGTTGTAAATTTTGTTCACCATCAAACAGGAAAAATGTGAAAATGAGAATAAGGTGTTTTGAATAATACTGAATTTAAAATTCTAAGCTTGTACAAAGCTCCAGGCAGTCTTGATATTTGGTTATTATACGCATATGTTCTTTTTTTTCTGTAATTGATTTGTACATCACTGCTGCTGTCTTCTCTACAGTGCATTGTGATTTTTCAATAACACAAATCATCTGAATATTTTTGAGCTATAAAATACGTACATTTACAGTAGATAAACACACATCTAGTTCATGTTATTTTCTGGACAATCTGATGCTCACAGTTGAGGAGTTGAGAGATAAACCATCATTTTCTGTGGATTTAATTAAGACTATAAATTCCTGAGAGCACAGACCTCATCATCTGTATATTTTAAACTGCGAATACTGTAACATCACAAACCTCATCCTTTCAAGTGCCTAGGCAACATGTGCATTCGATCTGATTACACTGGGGAAAACAGGCTTCTTCGTAATTTTGTCCTGGAGCCTATCTCTAGCTCTGATTTTAATCAGCTCGTGAGCTGATTCTTTTTGCATCCATGGCTACACATAGTCGTTGACTCTGGCACTTATTAGTAAGTCTCTAAGAGGTACAAAAGTAGACATGTAGCTGATTATTATTTCTGCTCTGATTTTCAGAGAATTTATAAGAGTACAACCACTCCCGTTTACCACAGAAATTTTCAGTACATTTGCAACAGCCCACAAGCTATGGATTTAAAGAATTGGATGGAGCAGAAATAATAAGGATTGAATATCAACAATGTTGCTTCTAAACTGTTTATTCTATCACCAGAAATTAGTTTTAACCTCAGTTCAAATAACACAACATGGTTCCCTTCATTTGTAAATACATTACAAGCTAACTCCATATATCTGTAAATGAGTTACACTATAACATCTACTGTTATGAAGATTCCCTTATTTTTTAATAATGTCAAACAATATCTATTTTTATAACAAAAAGTACTCATTTATGTATTTGTTATATCTGAGTTTTTAAACATTTTTTTCTCATTACAGAACTATAAGCCAAATGTAGAAAGCATATTAAAGCATAAAATGATATAGTGACTAAAAATCACCTATAATTCTGTCACCCAGAGATACACCTTAAGATTTTTACTACATTTATGAATCTACTATTAGATTTACAATTGTACTTATGTACCTATTTCAAGATAGAATCATATTTTACATGTGTTTTGGAGTCTTTATTTTAACCTAGTACTTAGTTGTGGCTATTTTCTCATGCAAATTAATATTCTTCTACAACATGCTTTTAATCATAGAACATCTTACCTCCATATGGACTTCCTGTAATTTACTTAAGCAATTTTCAATGCCTGACATTTTGTTTCTAATTGTTCTCTATTATAAATAATCTAATAATGCAAATCCTTATGTATTAATTTTGCAAACAGCTTTGATTATTTTTGATATAAATTTCTGAGACAGGAATTGCTAGATGATGGATTATGTATGCTCTAAGTATTTTTAACTTTTATTGCCAAATGAAAGCTGTCTTTATAATATGTTTAGATTTTCATGTAGAAAAAGGATCTTAGAATTTTTACCTGCAGAAATAATTATACACATTATGCAAACATTTATTCTCTGGCTATCAAATATTTTCATGCTGAAACGTCTGTAGTTTGTTTCTATCTAGCCACGCTTTGTGTGGCAAATCAGTGCTGAAAAAATATATTTATTTTTTGTTAAATGCAGGACATTTCCCAGAAGCTTTACTTGAGCATGGCTATCATAAAATGAGAATGAAAAAAGCAAAGCACCAAGTGATTTTCCATCAGCCAGCGTTAAGCTTTTTCAGAGTGGGTGTACCCTGGATGTTCAGTATAAATGAAAGTATAGTGGAGACAAACATGGTGAGGGCCATTAAGCAAACCTATTACTACTGTCTACTTTGTACAAAGTATTATGTGTTCATCCTACATTTGATTTGATGTGCATTCATTGTTGGGGATTGGTGTAGTCATATGGAGAAACAAAAACTCTTTTTAAGAACTGTTAGGTTTTGGCTGTTGGTGAGTGAAGTATTCAATAAAAATCCTACATGAGGGATGTGGTAAAGCCAAGTTAAAAAACAAAAACAAATCTAGAATAATTGGTTAAAATTAGAAGTAGGTTTTTTATAATTACAATCAAAGTTTATTCCAATAATTCTGCAATTTAATCTCAGTACCAATTACCCAGTACAAAGAAGACCTCCCTAAAAGTCCCAGGCTCTGACAGGAAATATTCATATACAGAATATAGAAAAACAGTGTATTTCCAAATCAATCTTGATGCTCATTTTCTATAATAAAAATTTTTGTAGAAGGGAGAATAGATAAACATCAGACCATTTTAGAATTAAGATAAGGATGATCATTGATCTATTAAATTTCTGAGAATTATTTGTGCTGAGATATTTTAAAACATTGTATTCATTCTTTTAATACAGTCTTTGTGAGTACCACCTTGCTAAGTACTGTGGAAAGACAAAAGTATTTAATCCTACATAATGGAGAGTAGCAGCATTGTATTGTATCAAACGGTACATAATAATAATGGGTGGTTTATATTGATACATATGTATCAGGTATGATGGTTAATCCTGACTGTTTACATCATTGGATCTGGAATCTAGTAAGAAACACACCTATTAGCAGGTCTATGAGGCCATTTCCAGTAAGAATTAAGAGAGAACAGAAAACTCTCCTCCAAAATGGGCAAGTTCTTTCTGTCAGTTTTCCAGATATTATAGCTGTAAGGAAGAAAATATTCTTGCCTGCTTAGACCTCCTTCTGTATTCCACTCCTTTGCTGCTTGTGGTATTATTGTTTCTATTCTTTTGCTGACATTCAAACCCAAATTCATTTCCCTTCTCTCTAAACTTTTAAAATTTCCTCTCTGGTTTCTTGGATGATCCACTGTTCATTCCAGAGTGTGTTGTTCAGACTCCAAGTATTTTTGTGGTTTCCGTAGTTTCTCTTGTTGATTTCAAGTTTTGTTACATTATGATATGATAAAGAACAAAGAATTCTCTCTCTCTCTCTCTCTCTCTCTCTCTCTCTCTCTCTCTCTCTCTCTCTCTCTCTCTCTCTCTCTGTCTCTCTCTGCCTCTGTCTCTCTCTCATATTTCTTGAAATTTGACTTATGTCCTGTGATGTGATCATTTTTGGAGAGGGTTCCATGAGCTGCTGAGAAAAATGTGTATTCCCTATCTGTTGGGTGGAATATTCTGTATATATCTGCTAAGCCCAGTTGATTCTTAGCTCTAGCTGAGATATACATATAAATTTGAGAGTGGAGTGATGAGGTCCCCATAATTATGATGTCAGAATCTATGTGGTCTTTATGTCTTGTAGTGTTTGTTTTATGAAATTAGAGCCTCTGGTATTTGGTGGATAAAGGCTTACAATTATTACATTTTCTTGATGAATTATTCTTTTTATTAATATGCACTGTCCATTTTAATCTTTTCTAATTAATTTTGATTTGATATTTACTGGTATAAGAATAGCTATTCCAGTTTGACTACATTTTTCATTTACTTGGCAGTTTGTTTTCCATACTTTGATACTAACTTTTTGGGTATCTTTATTGGTTAGTTGTGCTTCTCGGAAAGAAGTTTATAATATTTTTTTAATTCACTGTGCTAGTCTGTATCTTTTTAGTGATGAGTTGAGCCCAATTACATTTAAGTTTATTAAAGAAAGGGGTTTGTTATTTCCTTTAAATATGTTAGGTGGTGTTCTATTTTGCTGAATTATTGGTATTTCTCTTCCTGATCTCATGTTAGTTTTGAAGGTTTTCTGAGTTGCTGTGTTGGGCATTTTTTTTCACATCTGGTTTATCTGTAGCTAGACTATCTTTCATCTTCGTCCCTGTAAAGTATTCCACTAAGAACTTACTGGAGTGCTGGCTTGCTTGTCACAAATTGCCTTAATTTGTTCTTGTCTTGAAATATCTTTATTTCTCCATCAGTTTTGAAAGAAAACTTTTTAGGGCATAGCATTCTTGTTTCACTGTTGTTTACTTTCAGACATTGAAATAGCTCATGTTTGCTCTTCTGGCTTTTATGGTTGCTGATGAAAAGCCTGGGGTAATTCTTACCTAGTATGTAAGTTGTCCTCTTTCTCATACTGCTTTTAGAATTATTTCTTTACATTGTATTTTTTACATCCTAATTATAATATGTCAAGAGTTTCTTCTCTGTTCATTTCTATTTGGATATTTACATGCCTCTTGTGTTTAGAAGCACACTACTTTTTCTAATTTTCTCAAATTTGGAAAATGTTGGACAGTGATTTCATAAAATACTCTATCTATTCCACTGGATTTTTCCTTTGTTCCTTATATACTATGAATTGGCAGGTTTGGAATCTTAAATGTGTCCCAGACTTCTTGGAAATATCCTTCATGCTCCCAAATAACTACACAGAGACTTCTTATTAATTACAAATGCTCAGCCAATAGCTTAGGCTTCTAACTACCTTTTGTAACTTAAATTAACCCATTTCTATTAATTTACTTGCTGTAATGTGGCTTATAGCTTGTTATCTCATCTTGTACACATCCTGCTTCCTCTATGTCTGGCTGGTGACTCCATCCTTCTTCATCCCAGTGAACTCTCTTCCTGCCCACAAGTCCTGCCTAACCTCTTCCTGCCTAGCTATTGACCATTTAGCTCTTTATTAAACCATTGAGAGTAACGCATCTTCACAGTGTACAAAAAGATTGTTCCACAATATTTCCCCCTTTTTGTCTAATTAAAAGGAAGGTTTTAACTCTAACATAGTAAAATTATATACAACAAATCAGTTACCAAGTAAGAATTACACATACAGTATCCAGTCTATTTGTATTTGGCAACTTTAGAGGAAAATATTCTAGCTATCTTATCTTTGTGAGTCTAAACTTTTATACCTAATTTATTTTTTTACCATAACCAAGGAAAACTATAAGTCTAACTATTTAGTTTTTAACTTCACTAAAGACTCCAGAAGGATGTAATATTACCTAACCACAGGGAAACCTGGCTGTCTGGACAGTCACCCAAAGTTCCTCTGCAACATTTGGGGCATCCATCTTTGGCCTAGAGGCCTAGTATATCTTGATAGACATTTTTGAGAAGCTAGAAATTTTGAAGTACTTTTCTACCTTATCTTGGCGAATTTGGCAATCACCTTTTTTGTGTTCTGTTTATTCAATTGGACAACATATTGTCAGTAGTTGAGGCAAGGGCAGTTTCTTGCCCAAATGGCTAGCTTTTGCCACAAAGAAAGTAAACTCCATATGGAGGTTCTTCAATGCCCATCGTCTTTTCTGAAGTAGATTGATGCTGTCAGGAGCAGACGTATTTCAGTTTCATGAAAAGCCTCAGGTTATTAAACATCTTAAATATCACATACTATAAGTCTTTGAAGCGTTTGACGATCATCTATACCTATCTGTCTAAGTATATCTGTTTAACCTTGAAAACAAACTTAATATGACTACAAGTTTTATTATTATAAACGACTAACTACTAACCTATATTTCTTTTTTATTTTTTATTTTATTTTTTTATTTTTTTTTTTTTTGGTTTTTCGAGACAGGGTTTCTCTGTGTAGCTTTGCGCCTTTCCTGGGACTCACTTGGTAGTCCAGGCTGGCCTCGAACTCACAGAGATCTGCCTGGCTCTGCCTCCCGAGTGCTGGGATTAAAGGCGTGCGCCACCACCGCCCGGCTTTTTTTTTTTTATTTTTTTTTTTTATTTTTTTTTTTTTCTTTTTCTTTTTTTTTTTCTTTTTCTTTTTTTTTCCTATATTTCTTAATTATACATTACATTTTCAAATGAGCTGCATAAGCACAATACCCCAAACAAGAGTGGAAACATACATAGAGCATAACAAAAATAACTTTAAATTTGTATCAATAAACCAAAATCCATACCAATGTAAAATATTTGAAGTTAATAGTTGTTCAAATTAGACTCAACAATCCATCATTTTATTTAGTCATTTGCATACTATATTCCTCTTTTTTTTCTTTAGAAAGAGATCCTTGAATCTAACTTCTTTGGTTAGCTTTTTTTCCTGACCACAACCAATAACAACTTGTAACCAACCACCCCTGCCTCAAAATGATGACAAACATCCATAACCCACCAAATGACCAAAACCCACCCAGACTCCAACTCTTGGGAATGTGAGCATTGTTCTCTAGACTACTTCCTGTTGTCTGGGGGGTGTTTGTATCTTTGGAGGACCCTGAGAAAATCAGGATAATGGTCAAATCCCAGCTAGAGTAGTCTGTGAGGCTGGACCACCTCAGCCAGCATCCTTGAAGCTGTTTTGAATGTAGAACTCTGAGGAAACTGCAACAGAGACACTCTGAGATATTGGATCATCTGGGCCATTCATTTTCATTAGTGTCTGGTCCCCTTGCTCTGAAAATACATAAATCTTCAAAGGTAACACGTATCTGCATTAATACAAGTATAGACTGTGTTGTACACAACTTAGTCAAAGATGATTTTTTGCTTTATGTTTGAGCAGGTAAAATATACATCATGTGCATTGTAGTTTTTCTAGGTTTATTTCTTTTTTATGTCCATAGCCACCATTTTCAGGTTGTCTTCCCCAATCAAACCTGATCTTCTTTAGCCTTGAGTGAATCTACAGCTTTTTGTTTTCTGTGGAAATAAATGCATAACCTTTGTCCCAAAGAAACATATTTTTTGGCTTCCATTTTGAAGTTAAGGCATTTTAAATATATATAGATTGGTTTAATTTAGCAGTTTCTATAATCAAATGTCTTTCAGCAGCTATCCTTTGGTCATCAGCAATCAAAAACATCAAAGACAGGGCTGGAGAGATGGCTGAGAGGTTAAGAGCAAAGGCTTCTCTTCCAGAGGTCGTGAGTTCAGTTTCCAGCACCCACATGGTGGCTCTCAACCATCTGTAATGAGATCTGGCACCCTCTTCTGTGTACATAATAAATAAACAAATCTTTTTTAAAAAATCAAAGATAATACAATAACATATAGGATCAAGACTCCCTGTGTATTTCCCATCTCTACAAGGCTTATTCTTTTTCATTATTTTACTCCTCTCTTTAAGGTCTTTATTATTCTTAAACTGTTTTTTTTTTTTACTATGACTGTCTATACCCTTTATTTTTTTCTTCTTAAGCCCATGTATATTTTTAAACACACTGTAACCTGTTTAAAGTTTTTTTTCTTTCCATCTGGATCTGTCTTTACTGAACATCTATAGTATTCTCTGACCATATGAGATAAATCTTACTTAAACTGCTATGTCAGTCACCGGCATGGCTCAACTTAGCACATGTGTTGGCACATGGTGCTGGTGGCCAGCTCTGGCCCTCAAGCAATGGCCAGGAGCCGTGTGTCCATATGCCACTGAGCACTAGCCTGCCTGAGAAACTGCAGGACTAGGAATCTACATCTGGCTTCCTATCTAGAACTTTCTTAGCTTTCTCAGGCCGTGTTTAGATATTGAGCACCACATTGGGCACCATATGTGGTCATAATTTTCTGTCCCCTCAGCCAGCTCCCAAATAACCACACAGAGGCTTATCATTAATTATAAATGCTCAGCTAAGAGCTTAGGCTTGTTTCTAACTAGCTCTTAGAACTTAAATTAACTCATTTCTATTAATTTACTTGCTGCATGGCTCATGGCTTGTTATCTTATCTTGTATATGTACTGCTTCCTCTGCCTCTCTCTAGTGACTCCACCATTCTTCATCTCAGCAAGCTCTCTCCCTAGCCACAAGTCCTGCCTAACTTCTTCTTGTCTAGCTATTGACCATTTAGCTCTTTATTAAACCAATGAAAGCAACACACATTCACATGTACAAAAAGAGTATTATACAACATCCATCCCCCAAATTCATTCTTCTGTGTGGTCTTTTGTGTTAATAATGACTTTGGTGGTTTTTATTTGATTGACCACCTACTTCGTTTCAAATATTACTATTTGATTATTTTACAATGTTTCAATATCCTTGATAACATTTTCTTACATATTTTGAACTTCCATTTCCAATTTATTAACTGTTATGTTTACTTTAGGAGCTATCTTATCAAGATCTTGGAAAGTTTTTTTTTAATTCATGCATCTATTTATTTGACTCATCTATGTAATCATTAATTGTTTTGAACAGTCATACTCCAAATTCATACTCAGATATTTTAGTTATTTCTATAATTTGGGATTCCTTTATAAGGGAGTAGTGTCAGTTGGTGAAGGGCTGTGGGTAGTGGTTGTGTCATAGTTTTTATATTGCTTTGTTGACTTTGATGCATGTATTGAAGTGAGTTTTTTTGATTGGGATATTCTTGTTTCTGCGACTGCTCTTAGACAAATATTTACATGTAGTTCAGCTACCAGGACTTGTGAAACTTGATATTGAATAGCACATGGGTTGCTGAAGTGATTCTGTCTCAGCTATATGCTAACAGAATGATTATTGGAACACACATACTAAGCTCAAAGGTGAATAGATGGAATCAAAGCTTTGCTCACACATGGATTCTATGAAGCAGTTGAAGGCAGGATACCAACTTCAGACCCAAATGAAACATGTCTACTATCAGGGAGCTGTGGTTAGATCCAGTGGCCCCAAATAATCTTTGGAACATGTACATAGACTCTGGGTCCTGCAGTGACCCATAGAACCTCAGACATCAGAACCCTACAACCATATAAGTCTCAGATACACTTGGAAGCAAGGCTCCAATTTCTCAGGGGACCCTGGGGCCACTTGATCTGAAGCTCAGTCCCTTCACTGTATCTGAGACCACTGGGCTAGAGACCTGGGCACAAGTTTCTCTCTGGTCCTACAGAATAATGCACCTCCAGGCTCTTAAATATCAACAAGAAGCTAACCACAGACACAGTAGCAAGAAACTACAAAGGTTAGTGATGAATCATCTGAATCAGTTCATCCTTTGAAAAAGTTAGGATAGACGAACCCTAAACTGATTTGACAAAAGATAAGAGGGAGAAGGTGAAAATTAATAAAATTAGAGGTCAAAAGTATATCATTATGATTAACTTCAGTGAAATTCAGAACATCATTAGAATTTACTATGAAAATTTATATTCTGAAAAGATGGATAAACCAGAAAAAATAGAAATATTTAAAGCATGTTATCCACAAATGAAACAGGAGATCGAGGGTTAAGTTATAGCAATTACATGCCTTGGGTTGAAAACAAAACAAGTGAGCTATGTCCCCATGTCATTGGACATAACTACTTGTATAATCATGTCTAAGTTGATAGAGATTGGGAAGAGTACTCTTAATAAGTATTCATACTTTTAAAAAATACAAGATTTTGAGAGAATATTAATCATGTGATCCATGAGTACTCTTTACAATTAGCACAACCTTTATTTTTGAGACTATGAACACTGGGAATTTATGTAAGTTACCAAAGAATAATGGAACTAGGGTTTTCACATTTTTTAATATTTTATTAAGTATTGCTATAGTGATATCTGAATTCATTACCAATTACTATCATTTTGATTCTCATAACTATTTCATTTAAGTCCAATAATTATCTTTAATAGATTGAGAAACAAAGATTCTGAGAAATTTAGTGATTTGCTCAAGGTTACATAGCTGATAAATTATGGATCAAACCTAGGGGCATGAGTGTGATTTCAAAGCTCTTTTTTAGTCTCTGTAGTATACTACCACTATATGCTCTAGTTTCTAAAACATTATAATGGTTTAGACTCTCAGATTTAAATATATGTAATTAGTTACAATGGATAATTATAATAGATCTTTATATTTACAAACAATTTCAGAGATTTCAACAGGGGAACTTTACTCAATGAACTTGTAGAAATTGTTTCTACATTAGCAGTAAGTTGACTCAAAAAGTAAGGAAACCTGAGTTGTTAAGAGCTAATCAGTAAAAAGATGTCCGGAAAATTTCCCACATACCTGCCCTACAACAACTCAAATCAAAAACTGCTATTAAAGAAACAGGTAACAAAGGATGAATAGGCTTAATTTTCTGCTGGACACACCCATTTGTGAAATTTTAATGTCTTTCTAAATATTTTTTGTAATCCCTAGAATAGACTATTATTTTCAATGTCTATTTATATAATGATACTATGCTTTCTTCACAGAATTAGAAAAAAAAAATTCCTAAATTTCGTGTAGAAGTAAAAAAAGACCAAAGAACCAAAACAATTCTCAGGAAAAAAAAGAATAACACTGAAAGTATGGTAATATCTGGGTCCAGAATATATTACAGAACAATAGTAACAAACTCAGCATGTATTACAAAAATAGATACAAATGCAAACAAAATAAGTTCATGCAGTTGCAACAATATGAGTCTCAACAACTGTTATGAAAATATATATTAGAGAAAAGATAGTGTCATGAACAAATGGTGATGGAAAACTGGACACTCACATTTAGAAAAATAAGACTGCTAATTCTCATGCCATACAAACTTCAACTAAAAATGGATCAAGCACTTCAATGTAGGAACTGAAATTGAAACCACTATGTTGTGTAATATTACTCTAGTTAGGCAAAGATGTGTTACATTTATTTATGCTGCATTTGTATAACTATGGAAAGATGTGTTGCTTTGCCTGCCTAAGGCAACTGAGTAGTCTAATAAAAAGCTGAATGACCAATGGCTAGACAGTAAAGGGATAGGCAGGACTGGCGGGCAGAGATAATAAGTAGTAGTAGGAGTCTAGGCACAAAAAAGGAGAGAACCAGTGAGAAAGAGAAGGAGATGCCAGGGGCCAGCCAGCAAAGCAGCAGCCAGACAGTCAGACACATAGAGAATGGACATAGAGAATGAAAGAAAGGTAAAAAAACCCCAAAACAAAACACAGATGGAGAGAAGGTTAAATTAAGTTATAAGAGCTATTGGGATGAGCATAAGATAAGGCTGAGCATTCATAATTGATAATAAGTTTCTGTGCCATGATTTGGGGGCTGGTGGACTGAGAAAGTCTACTTCAAAACTAGAAGAAATTGAGAGGAAAACAATTTAAGATACAGGCATAGAACATAGTTATCTGAATAGTGATCTAATGGCTCAGGAAATAACAGAATTATCATTAATTATTTGCATTGGATTTTATGAAATCAGATCATACACATCAATGGAAATAACTAACAGAGTGACTAGAAAATACATTGTGGTAAATGGTTGATAGGAATTCATCTGAAAAAGAAGTAATATCCATAATATA
Organism: Peromyscus californicus insignis; assembly: GCF_007827085.1. Classification (NCBI taxonomy): domain Eukaryota; kingdom Metazoa; phylum Chordata; class Mammalia; order Rodentia; family Cricetidae; genus Peromyscus; species Peromyscus californicus. The sequence continues at coordinate 66,659,282 of NW_026294391.1, forward strand.
AAAAGAACTTAAAATATTAACAAAATGACAATACAATCAATACATGGGTGAACAAATTGGATATGCACTTCTCAAGGAAAAGTTTAAAAGGCTAATAAGTATATGAAAAATGTTCATCCATCTTAGCCATATGGAAATGCAAAACAAAACTACACTGAGAGCCAATCTCATTCCAGAACAAATGACTGTTCTCAAGAAAACAACAAATTCTGGTGAGAATGCATGGCTGGTGGTAAGGAACCCTAAGACAATGTTTGTGTAGATGTAAATTAGTGCTTCTATTATATAAGTTAGCATAGAGTGTCCTCAAGAAATACATATGTATGTAACCACAGGTAACATTATCATATGATACGGCTGTAGCACTCCTGGATATGTACTGACATGATTCCAACTCAGCATAACAAAGAAATACATACACATCCATGCAGCAGTACTCACAATAGCCAATACTCACTATATACTATATACTCACAATATATACTATAATATATATTATATTATATTATAATACTATATATGTATATATGTATATAATATCCTATTATATTGCATGATATTATAATACTATATATTATAATACTATATAATATAAAATATATACTATAATTATATATATTCACAATAGCATATAGTAGAGATAATTGCCTACCAGTGTTTATTGTTCAGAATAGCAGTTATTGAACCAGCCCAGGTGCCCATCATTACATGAATAGATAGAGAAAATTTGTGTTAATTACTTGTCTATTGCTGTGATAAGACATCATAATCAAGGCAATTTACAGAAGAAAGAGTTTATTGGGGCTTATTAACTTCAAAGTGCTAGAATCTATGAATAGCACAAGTCTTTCAAAACCTCAAAGTTGGCCCTCATTGACACACCTATTCTAATAGCGCCACAGCTTCTATTCCTTCCTGATATTTTTCACCTATTAGGAATCAAATATTTAAATATAAGAGCATTTGGAGGGCATCCTTGTTCAAACCACCACAATACGGTATGTATACACAATAGACTGTTGCTTTGCTTAGCCATAAAGAACAAAATGATACTGTTTGTAGTAAAATGAACGAAAGTGAAAATTATCATGCAAAAACAGACCCAGAAAGAAAAATGTCATGTATTTTTCTCATATTCAGAATCTAGATTAAGCTGGGTGGTGGTGGCACACGTCTGTAATCCCAGCACTCGGGAGGCAGAACCAGGTGGATCTCTTGTGAGTTCGAGGCCAGCCGGTGTACACAGCAAGATCCAGGACAGGCACCAAAATTACACGGAGAAACTCTGTCTCGAAACAAACAAACAAACAGAAAAACAGAGTCTAGATTAAGTAAAAAGAAATGAGAAGAGAGAAGGGATTTTTTGGAGGGGGGAAGTAGACTCATGGGAAGAAAAGTGATGGCAACAGAAGTCACAGAATGTGACTATGATAAAAGTACAGTGTATATTTTATAAAAATGAATCAGGTATGAAGACCCAAACTTGTAATCTAAGCAGTTAAGGGGCAAAAGAATTTGAGACCAGGTTGCGCTACAGTATAAAACCATATCTCAGAAAATCAAAATGAAAGTTATAATAGAACCATTATTTTGTACATTTAATATATGTTAATTATAAAAAGAAAACAAAAAATGTTACTGATTAGTTTAAACAACAGACATTTATTTCTCATAAGCTGGAGGCTGGGAAGTCTCATATTCTGTGTTCTTTCATGCTTTCAGATGGCCACTTTCTTCCAGTATCAACACATTTTAAAAAGAAAAGGTCTCTTTTCCTTTATTTTTTAAGGACAACAGTCCTATCAGGGAAACTCCATCTTATGATCTCATGAACTTAATTACCTTCCAAAAGTTTTCATCTCTGGTATCCCATTTGTATTAGGGTTCCAGAATGTGAATTTGAGGGAATAGAAACAAAGTATTATAAAGATGAATTAATGGTAATTATTTTTTACTTAACAGATAACTCAATAGAAATCTTAATTATGCAGATTTTTTATTGTGCATCCCTGGAATAAAATGCTAAGATACTTTTTCAAATTAAATCACCATTTATTACACTTATCTAGCCTTTGTAAGGTACCATTTAATATGTTTCTTATAAAAAATTCATAACAGTTTGGAATTAAGGAGCAGGGAGGGACAGGTAAGCAAGAGAAAATCATTAGCATTATGAGACTGCTAGCAGTAAGATTAACGTCATACATGTGTTTTTATGATGTACAAACAATGGAATTTCTGAAAGCATGGAACTAAAGAGTAGTTGCATGTAAGAGAAATCCATTTTTTATTAATAACTACAAAATTAAAGTTGATGAGTTGTTTCCATTGTCTTTGGAGGTTTTATGTGAATGATTTCAGCTATCATCACCAGAGTAGGAGTTCTATACCTGTTGGGAATGTAGAAAATCAAGTTAGTAGATGAAAACTTCCTCAAAACAAATTGTCACATATCACAACAAGCACAATTCATTTTATGTATTTACTTAAATTATGTCTTAGAAATCATCATATCCCAGAGGAGTCTCATGAAACATGACAACTGAATGTAATTTTGTGCCTTAGATGGAATATTGGAACAGAAAGAAGCATATTAAGGACTAAGATCACATAAATGCATTTAGACTTTAGATAATTATGTATCAATATTGGTTCCTTAGTTATAGCAATATGGTATAATGCATTAACAATAGGAGAAAATGAATTCTTGTTTTATAAAGCTGTCTGTGATATTCTTTAAATTTTTCATCAATTTTAAAGCTGTGCTAAAATACTTAAAAGTATATTACCTATTTTTAAAATAAAAATCTACTAGGCTAGAGTGGAAGCATTCCACTAATTACAGCTTAGTAATTAAATGCTAAGTTCTAGTCCAGAAATAATCAAAGACAAAGTAAAATTCAGAAATTACTCTAGTGGAAAGACAGAATACATCAGTTTATGGTGCCCCTTCATTAAATCTCTGTGAAATTTGAAGTATGTTGTTGGTGTTTCATTTTACTCTTTGACTCTTTGGCTTTTGAGAGGCCCACCACCAAACTCCCAAACAAATCAAACAGAGTCTCATTCTTTCTTATGAATGCCAGCCTTAGCTTGGCTTATTTCTAGCCAGCTTCCTTTAACTTAAATAATCCCATCTATCTTTTGCCTCTGGGCTTTTACCTTTCTCTATATCTTTTCTTTCCTTCTTATTCTGTGTCTGGCTGGGTGGCTGGGTGGCTGGCCCCTGGTGTCCTCTCCTCCTCCTTTTCTTGCTCCTCTTCTCTTTTTCTCCTTCTATTTATTCTGTCTGCCTGACAGCCCTGCCTATTTTTCTCTCCTGCCTTGCTATTTGCTGTTCAGCTCTTTATTAGACCAATCAGGTATTTTAGACAAGCAAAGTAACACAGCTTCACAGAATTAAACAAATGCAACATAAAAGAATGCACCACATCTTTGCACCATTAAACAAATATTCCACAGCATAAACAAATGTAACATATCTTAAAATAATATTCTACAACAGGAATATTTAACAAACTGTGTTGGGACATTTTCTAAATGCAAGAAATATTCAGGGAGACAGGTGTTTGAAGTCACTGATAGCCTGGATGTGCTAGAGTGAGACACAGAAGGAAAGTTCGGGTGGCAGGATAGGAAAGATAATGAAGTTAGCATGTGATAGTGCTTAGGAGCTTGACCTTTGGAGTCACACTTATTTCCTGTTGAGTGCACATACAAGATTTTTGGAATAGGGTCACACTTTCTGAATTTCAGTTTTTCACCTTTAAAGTGAATGAATGGGTTGCCTTTCTAACAAGGAAGATTTAATAATACAATTCATAAAACTTTTAAAGATTATTTGACACCAGGGAAATCTTAAAAAGTTGTCAAATGCATTGCAGTTGTTAATCACTTTTACCACAATTAGAGTACCTATTCCTCATTTACTTCTCAACACTTGAATTATTAATCTTCAGTTTGTGAAGGGAAATGTATCTTGTTATTATGATTTGTATTTCTTTGATTATTTTTATGACAAAATGTGTTTTATTGAGCTTACTGGTATTCTGTATTTCTTCTTTTGTGAATAAATTGATATTTCTACTAAGCAGTATTTTTTTCTGATTGTCTTCTATGACTTATTCAAATATGATAGTCATCTTTTATACAGTATAGTGGCACCCATTATCCAGCCATATAAATTGACATAAGCCCCGAGAATGAGAAAAAAAAAAGGAAAGGTTTGGAACACAGAGTCAAACATGGCTTCTTGGTGACTGTGGTCTTTCTGGTAGGCTCTGCATACAGAGGACCTTTTCAGAGGCCTTGCTGTGCAGCAGAGCACTTGAGCAGCTGGCCTGCTAGGCAAAAAACACCTGCTGATTGAACTCAGCAAATTCTCAGAGCTGGGGCAATACTCTTGGCACATGCCAGTAACACTGGCATGAGGTTAGGCTCTCAGGGAACTGAAGGGGGTGGAGCCAGCCACCAGTGCCCTGCAGTGGTTACTTACCAGTTTAAGGATTGGCTCAGAGAAAGCTGCAGATGTGCAGAAAGTCAAGTTGAGACTGAGAAAACCTCTAAACAGATATAGTATGCTTTAAAATGTGCTTAGGTGCTAAAGAAAGAAAAGAAAATTGGTATAGACAGTCACTGAAAAATAAATAAATAGTTTAAAAATAATAAAGTCTTTAAAGAGAGAAAAGTAATATGAAAGGAAAAGGCTATGTAAAAATGAGAAATACAAAGGGCATCTGGATCCTATATGGTGCTTTGTTGACTTCGAATTTTAAATGCTAATGAACAAAAAACAATATCTTCTGAGAGACATTGAATTATGGAAAGTGCTAAATTAAACCAACACATATATTTTAAGAATGCTTTAACTTCAGAATGGAAGTCAGAATACATGTTGCATTGAGGGACAGGTTCCTTCAAAGTTAATGGAGATCAAATTTGACCAGGGGAGACCTCTTGAGGATCTTGGCTACCAATATGAGGGAAAAAGCCAAGAAACATTACCGGACAGGTGGCATATATGCTGATCCATATGACATGGCAACAGCTTTTAGACTGGACAAGACATGATAAATCTTGTTGGCTACAGAGTCCTCATGACTTATTATTGTTATCCTTTCATATGGCATGAATAGAGGTTTGGTTATACAGTCCAAACAGACTTATAAAGTTGACAGATGCCTTTTACCTGCTCAAACATAGAACAACAACAAAAAAACCTGTCATTTTTAGATGACTTGTACACACCACTTCTTCCATACTTGTATAAATACATACATACATACATATATATATATATATATATATGTTATCTTTTAAAATTTATGTGTTTTCAGAAAAAAGCACAAGACACCAGGAAAGACAAGTTGCCGAGGTGATCCAGCCTCTCAGAATGCCCCTGTTGCGGTTTTCTTAAAATTCTGCATCCAGAACAACTTCAAATCTGCTAGCTAGCTGAGATGGTTCAGCCTCACAGACTACTCCAGCCAAGACTTCAGATAAGCTGTACACTTTCACATCACACAGAGACTAAACAAAAAATAATACAGCTAGCTCTCCCAGGACTTGACGTTTATCATCATTTTCTCAGGGTCCCCCAAAGATGATATCACCATCAGACAACATTTCCAAGAGGTGGGGTGGGTGGTTTCTGATCAATCGGTGTGTTATGGATATTTGTCATCATTTGGGGGGTTGGTTACAAGTTGTTACTGGTCATTGTAAGGGAGGAAACTGAACAAGGGGTTGGATTCAAGGAACTCTAAAAAAAAGTAAGATATAGGAATGATGGAATAAAAGGGTAGATTATTGAATCTACTTTAAAATAAAAAGCAACTATTAAACTCATATATTGGTATGGATTTTTGTATATTGATACAAATTTAAGGTTATTCTTGTTAGAACATGGTTTTTATATGTTTCTATTCTTGTTTATATATTTTTGTATATTGCTATACATTTAAAGGTTTTGTTAGAACATACTCTATACATGTTTCTACTCTTTTTTAAGGTATTTTTGTATATCGATTCAAATTTAAGGTTATTTTTTGTTATACAATATATATGTTCCTACTCTTAAGGTATTGTATATATGCAGTTCATTTAACAATGTAATGTAAATTTCTAGACTTTGAAAATTATTATTACAAACTATGTAGGATAATTAAGAAATACAGGTTAGTAATTAGTTTTCTAGCAATCAAATTTGTGGCCATGTTATGTATGTTTTCAAGGTCAAACAGATATATTTGAGATAGACAGATAGTCTTCAACAACTCAAAAACCCTACAGAATATGGCATTTAAAATTTTTTAATAACAAGGCTTTTCATGACTGTGAAACACATCTGCTCCTGGCAGCACCAATTTACTTCAAAAAAGGATGATGGGCATCAAGGAACCTACATAGGGAGCTTGATTTCATGTTTGCCTTGTTGGAGTAGGTATGGCTTTCTTGGAGGAAGTGTGTCACTGTGAGGGGAGGCTTTGAAGTCTCTTTTGCTCAAGCTTCACTCAGTCTGACAGTCAGACCATTTCCTGTTGCCTGCAAGATGTAGGACTCTTAGCTACTTCCCAAGCAATATGTCTGCCTGCATATCCCCATGCTCTCTACCATGATGATAATGGACTAGGCCTCTGAAACTATAAGATAGCCACCCCAATTGAGTGTTTTCCTTTTGAAGAGCTGCCGTGGTCAAGGTGTCTCTTCATAGCAACCCTAACTAAGACACTTACTTAACTTTTGCCTTTTTGCTTCATTTGAACCCAAGTTATGTTGTAGAGGTAACTTTAGAGGATGTATTTTATAAGAGAATTTTCTCTAAGATGAAAAGGATCCTCTAATTTTAGTTCTCATAGCCCAACCACCTACTCATCTCTTTCCCAAACACAAATAACACTCCAGAAATTCCTTTAGCAACATTCTTGATGAGTGATAATCCATGCTCTGCTTGAATACTTCCAGTTATGAGGGTCCTTTACTCCATGAGATTGAATGTATCACTTTTTGACAGTTTTAGTTATAAGATTCTATATTAAACTAAAATCTATTGCTTTACAATTCTCCTCTGTTTTTTGTTCTTTTAATAAGGCAAACAAAGCAATTCTTTCTTTTCTACATGACAGCCTTTCAAATAATTTTAACGCAGATCTCATTCATCTCCTTATCTTTTTGTCTCCCAAAATTTTGTGACAGTGTTAAGGGTATGTTTTTTTTTTTTTATTTATTTTGCAATACAATTCAGTTCTACATATCAGCCACGGATTCACTTGTTCTCCCCCCTCCCGTCCCCCTCACCTTCCCCCCAAGCCTCCCCCCCATTCCCATCTCCTCCAGGGCAAAGCCTTCCCCACAAACTGAGGTCAACCTGGTAGACTCAGTCCAGGTAGGTCTAGTCCCCTCCTCCCAGGCCGAGTCAAACAATCCTGCATAGGCCCCAGGTTTCAAACAGCCAACTCATGTAATGAGCACAGGACCCAGTCCCACTGCCTGGATGCCTCCCAAACAGATCAAGCCAATCAACTGTCTCACCCATTCGGAGGGCCTGATCCAGTGGGGACCCCTCAGCCATTGGTTCATAGTTCATGTGTTTCCATTCATTTGGCTATTTGTCCCTGTGCTTTATCCAACCTTGGTCTCAACAATTCTCACTCATATAAACCCTCCTCATTCTCGTTAATTGGACTCCCAGAGATCCACCCAGGGCCTAGTCATGGATCTCTGCATCCAGATCCCTCAGTAGTTGGATGAGGTTTCTAGCACAACAATTAGGGTGTTTGGCCATCCCATCACCAGAGTAGGTCAGTTCGGGCTGTCTCTCGACCATTACCAGCAGTCTGTTGTGTGGGTATCTTTGTGGATTTCTGTGGGCCTCTCTAGCACTTTGCTTCTTCCTATTCTCATGTGGTCTTCATTTACCATGGTCTCCTATTCCTTGTTCTCCCTCTCTGTTGTTGATCCAGCTGGGATCTCCCACTCCCCCAAGCTCTTTCCCTCGACCCTCGCCTTTCACTACCCCCACTCATGTCCAGGCTGTTCATGTAGATCTCATTCCATTTCTCTGTCATTGGGCGATCCCTGTGTCTTTCTTGGGGTCCTGTTTTCCAGGTAGCCTCCCTGGTGATGTGAGTAGCAGACAAGTCATCCTTGTTTCATGTCTAGTATCCTGCTATGGGTGAGTACATACCATGTTTGTCTTTCTGAGTCTGGGTTACCTCACTCGGGATGATTTTTTTCTAGATCCATTCATTTGTCTACAAACCTCATGATGTCATTGTTTTTCACTGCTGAGTAGTATTCCATTGTGTATATGTACCACATTTTGTTTATCCATTCTTCAGTTGAAGGGCATCTGGGTTGTTTCCATGTTCTGGCTATTACAAACAATGCTGATATGAACATAGCTGAACAAGTGCTCTTATGGTGTGGTTGAGCATTCCTTGGGTATATGCCCAAGAGTGGTATAGCTGGATCTTGGGGGAGATGGATTCCCAATTTTCTAAGAAAGCGCCATATTGATTTCCAAAGTGGTTGTACAAGCTTGCATTCCCACCAGCAGTGGAGGAGAGTTCCCCTAGCTCCACATCCTCTCCAGCATAAGGTGTCTTCAGTGTTTTTGATCTTAGCCATTCTGACAGGCGTAAGGTAGTATCTCAGAGTTGTTTTGATTTGCATTTCCCTGATGATTAGGGATGTTGAGCAATTCCTTAAATGTCTTTCGGCCATTTGAGTTTCCTCTGTTGAGAATTCTCTGTTTAGTTCTATAGCCCATTTCTTAATTGGACTGTTGGGCATTTTGATGTCTAATTTCTTGAGTTCCTTATATATTCTGGATATCAGTCCTCTGTCAGATGTGGGGTTGGTGAAGATCTTTTCCCATTCTGTAGGCTGTCGCTTTGCCTTGTTGACCGTATCCTTTGCTCTACAAAAGCTTCTCAGTTTCAAGAGGTCCCATTGATTGATTGTTTCTCTCAGAGTCTGTGCTACTGGTGTTCTATTTAGGAAGTGGTCTCCTATGCCAATGCGTTCAAGACTACTTCCTACTTTCTCTTCTAGCAGGTTCAGAGTAGCTGGATTTATGTTGAGGTCCTTGATCCACTTGGACTTAAGTTTTGTGCATGGTGATAGATATGAATCTATTTGCAGCCTTCTACATGTTGATATCCAGTTTTGCCAGCACCATTTGTTGAAGATGCTTTCTTTTTTCCATTGTGCACTTTTGGCTTCTTTGTCAAAAATTATATGTTCATAGGTGTGTGGATTAATGTCAGGGTCTTCAATTCGATTCCATTGGTCCACATGTCGGTTTTTATGCCAGTACCAAGCTGTTTTTATTACTGTAGCTCTATAGTAGAGCTTGAAGTCAGGGATCGTGATGCCTCCAGAAGTTGTGTTATTGTACAGGATTCCTTTGGCTATCCTGGGTTTTTTGTTTTTCCATATGAAGTTGAGTATTATTCTTTCCAGGTCTGTGAAGAATTGTGTTGGTATTTTGATGGGGATTGCATTGAATCTGTAGATTGCTTTTGGTAAGATTGCCATTATTACTATGTTAGTCCTGCCTATCCATGAGCATGGGAGATCTTTCCATTTTCTGACATCTTCTTCAATTTCTTTTTTCAGGGACTTAAAGTTCTTGTCATATAGGTCCTTCACTTGCTTGGTTAGTGTTACCCCAAGGTATTTTATGTCATTTGTGGCTATAGTAAAGGGTGATGTATCTCTGATTTCCTTCTCCGCTTCTTTGTCCCTTGTATATAGGAGGGCTACTGATTTTTTGAGTTGATCTTGTATCCTGCTATGTTGCTGAAGGTGTTTATAAGCTGTATCAGTTCCTTGGTGGAATCTTTGGGGTCGCTCAAGTATACTATCATGTCATCTGAAAATAGGGAAAGCTTGACTTCTTCCTTTCCAATTTGTATCCCCTTAATCTCCTTATGTTGTCTTATTGCTCTGGCTAGAACTTCAAGTACTATATTGAATAAGTATGGGGAGAGCGGACAGCCTTGCCTCGTTCCTGATTTTAGTGGAATTGCTTTGAGTTTCTCTCCATTTAATTTGATGTTGGCTGTTGGCTTGCTGTAAATTGCCTTTATTATGTTTAGGTATGTTCCCTGTATTCCTGATTGCTCCAAGACCTTTATCATGAAGGGGTGTTGGATTTTGTCAAATGCCTTTTCTGCATCCAGTGAGATGATCATATGGTTTTTTTTTTTAGTTTGTTTATATGGTGTATTACATTGATGGACTTTCGTATGTTGAACCACCCTTGCATCCCTGGAATGAATCCTACTTGATCATGGTGGATAATTGTTTTGATGTGTTCTTGGAGTCTGTTTGCCAGTATTTTATTGAGTATTTTTGCATCAATGTTCATGAGGGAGATCGGTCTGTAGTTCTCTTTCTTTGTTGTATCCTTGTTTGGTTTAGGAATCAGGGTAATTGTAGCCTCGTAGAAGGAGTTTGGTAATGTTCCTTCTGTTTCTATTGTGTGGAACAATTTAGAGAGTATTGGTATTAACTCTTCTTTGAAGATCTGGTAGAATTCTGCACTGAAACCATCTGGTCCTGGGCTTTTTTTGGTTGGGAGACTTTTAATGACTGTTTCTATTTCGTTAGGGGTTATTGGACTATTTAAATAGTTTATCTGGTCTTGATTTAACTTAGGTATGTGGTACCTATCCAGAAAGTTATCCATTTCTTTTAGGTTTTCCAGTTTTGTCGAATAGAGGTTTTTGAAGTATGACCTGATGATTCTCTGGATTTCCTCAATGTCTGTTGTTATGTCCCCCTTTTCATTTCTGATTTTGTTGATTTGGATGCTCTCTCTCTGTCTTTTGGTTAGTTTGGATAAGGGCTTGTCTATCTTGTTGATTTTCTCAAAGAACCAACTCTTTGTTTCATTAATTTTTTGTATTGTTCTCTTTGTTTCTATTTTATTGATTTCAGCTCTCACTTTGATAATTTCCTGGCATCTATTTTTCCTTGGAGACTGTGCTTCTTCTTGTTCTAGAGCTTTCAGGTGTGCTGTTAAGTCACTAGTGTGAGATTTCTCCAACTTATTTATGTGGGCATTTAGTGGTATGAATTTCCCTCTTAGTACTGCTTTCATAGTGTCCCATAAATTTGGATATGTGGTGTCTTCATTTTCATTGATCGCTAGGAAGTCTTTAATTTCTTTCTTTATTTCTTCCTTAACCCATTGGTGATTCAGTTGGGTATTATTCAGTTTCCATGAGATTGTAGGTTTTCTGTAGTTTTTGTTGTTGTTGAAATCCAACTTTAGACCATGGTGGTCTGATAGAACACAGGAGGTTATTCCAATTGTTTTGTATCTGTTTAGATTTGTTTTGTGGCCAAGTATGTGGTCGATTTTAGAGAAAGTTCCATGGGGTGCTGAGAAGAAGGTATATTCTTTTTTGTTAGGATGGAATGTTCTATAGATATCGATTAAGTCCATTTGAGTCATGACATCAGTTAAGTCCTTTATTTCTCTGTTAAGTTTCAATTTGGGAGATCTGTCCAGTGGTGAATGTGGGGTGTTGAGGTCTCCCACTATTAATGTGTGGGGTTTTATATGTGATTTAAGCTTTAGTAATGTTTCTTTTACATATGTGGGTGCCCTTGTGTTTGGGGCATAAATATTCAGAATTGAGACTTCATCTTGGTGGATCTTTCCTGTGATGAGTATGTAATGCCCTTCTTGATCTCTTTTGATTGATTTTAGTTTGAAGTCTATTTTGCTGGATATCAGGATGGCTACACCCGCTTGTTTCTTAAGACCGTTTGATTGGAAAGTCTTTTCCCAGCCTTTTATTTTTAGGTAGTGTCTATCTTTGAATTTGAGATGTGTTTCTTGTATACAGCAGAAAGATGGGTCCTGCTTTCGTATCCATTCTGTAAGCCTATGTCTTTTTATAGGTGAATTAAGTCCATTGATATTGAGGGAAATTAATGACCACTGATTGTTCATTCCTGTTATTTTTTGGTGGTGATGTGTGTGTACTTCTATACGTTGGGGTTTACTGCTGTGGCTTTATCTGTTGCCTGTGTTTTCGAGGGTGTATCTGACTTCCTTAGGTTAGAATTTTCTTTCTAGTGCTTTCTGTAGGGCTGGGTTTGTGGATAAGTATTGTTTAAATCTGGCTTTGTCGTGGAATGTCTTGTTCACTCCATCTATGGTGATTGAAAGTTTTGCTGGGTATATTAGTCTAGGCTGACATCCATGGTCTCTTAGTGTCTGCATTACATCTGTCCAGGTCCTTCTGGCTTTCAAAGTCTCCATTGAGAAATCGGGTGTTATTCTGATGGGTTTGCCTTTATATGTCACTTGGCCTTTTTCCTTTGCTGCTCTTAATATTCTTTCTTTATTCTGTACGTTTAGTTGTTTAACTATTATGTGGCGAGGGGACTTTTTTGGGGGGTCTAGTCTGTTTGGTGTTCTATAAGCTTCTTGTATCTTCATAGGCATTTCCTTCTTTAAGTGGGGAAAGTTTTCTTCTATGATCTTTTTGAATATATTTTCTGTGCCCCTGGGTTGGTATTCTTCTCCTTCTTCGACCCCTATTATTCATAGGTTTGGTCTTTTCATGGTGTCCCAAATTTCTTGGACATTTTGGTTCATGACTTTGTTGGCTTTAGTGTTTTCTTTGACTGATGAATCTATTTCTTCTACTGTATCTTCAACGCCAGAGATCCTCTCTTCCATCTCTTGCATTCTGTTGATTATACTTGCATCTGAAGTTCCCAATCATTTACTCAGATTTTCTATTTCCAACATTCCCTCTGTTTGGGTCTTCTTCATTTTTTCTATTTCCCTTTTCAGGTCTTGGACTATTTCCTTCATTTGTTTTTATTGATTTTTCTTGATTTTCTTTCAGTACTTTATTGTTTTCTTCCAGGACTTTATTGATTTCTTCTAATTTGTTTGCCCTTTCCTCTAGTTGTTTACAGCATTCTTCCCATTTTTTTGTCTTTTCCTCTACACAAGCCTCTAGCTTCTTCATGATGTCATTCATAAGGCTGTTTTCTTCTGCTTCTTCCAATTTCTGATGTTCTGGTCTAGGTGTTGGAGGAGGGCTAGCACCTGGTGATGCTGTATTGCTATTCATTTTGTTGTATATGTTTCTGCCTTGACGTCTGCCCATCTCCTTGTGGTTCGTTCTTGGCCTTATCCGCACACTTGGTTCAGACAGAGCTGACAGATTCAGGAAGTCTCTCTCTTTTGTCCAGATGGGAGCTCTCTTATCCAAATTGGAAGTCCGGGGCAGGATGGGAGCTCCTCTCTCCCTCTCTCTCCCTCTCTCTCCCCCTCTCTCTCTCCGTCTCCCTCTCTCTCGGAAGTCCGGGGCAGGATGGGAGCTGGGGGCCAGCCTCTAAGTCTCAGGAAGAGGCTTGGGGCTCAGGTGGATGGGCGTGGGGGCAGGGCGTGGATATTGCAGGGTCTGCCAGGGGTAGTGGAGAAGGGGATCCTTCCCGGTGTGGCTAGAAGGGAACCTGCCCAGTGGCCAGAACCTGGGGCCAAGTTGGATAGATCTTCCCGGAGTGGATGGTGCCCAGGGATGGGGTCCGGGGCAAGCTAGGGCACTCACCTGTTCCCCCAAAGGGAAGTCCGGGGCAAGATGGGAGCTGGGGGCCAGCCTCTAAGTCTCAGGAAGAGGCTTGGGGCTTGGGCAGATGGGTGTGGGGGCAGGGCGTGGAGACTGCAGGGTCTGCCAGGGGTCTTGGAGAAGGGGATCCTTCCCGGTGGGGCTAGCAGGGAACCTGCCCGGTGGCCAGAACCTGGGGCCAAGTTGAGCAGGTCTTCCCTGGAGTGGCTGGTGCCCAGGGATGGGGTCTGGGGCAAGGAAGGGCACTCACCTGTGCTCCAAAAGGGAAGTCCAGGGCAAGATGGGAGCTGGGGGCTGGCCTCTAAGTCTCAGGAAGAGGCTTGGGGCTCGGGCAGATGGGCGTGGGGGCAGGGCGTGGAGACTGCAGGGTCTGCCAGGGGTCTTGGAGAAGGGGATCCTTCCCGATGGGGCTAGCAGGGAACCTGCCTGGTGGCCAGAACCTGGGACCAAGTTGGGCAGGTCTTCCCTGGAGTGGCTGGTGCCCAGGGATGGGGTCTGGGGCAAGGAAGGGCACTCACCATAAGGGTATGTTTTAAAGGAGATGAACTTCTTTTCTTTTCTTTCTGTAACTTAACACAGTTTGCTAAAAACAAAACCAAATATAAATGAACAAACAAACAGAAAACAGTCTGTGGATCAGGCAGCTTTCAGAACCAAAAGAAGTTCAGAAAACTTCCAATAATAGGCTTTTTATTACAATAAAAATCAGTTGGGGATGATTACTGAATGTTTCATTTAATTTACCAAGAATTTTTTAATAGGGAGAAAATTAAATCTATTATTTTATAAATCACATCACATTTTTATGAGTAGTTATTGTGTTATATCTGTGATATGAAATATATGATCTTTAGGGGGAAGTTTTAAGAGCAAGTAAGTATACTCAGATCAACTATGTTGTAAAACCATTAGGAGAATTTAAGGTTCCAATGAATCTTTGGTAAGATATATCAAAACCTCACATCTCTGTTCAGTCTATGTCCCTGGAGAACTGATAAAATAATTCCCCTTCCAAAATTAAATGCTATTTAATGGAAATACCTACGTGTTGAATAAATAAGTTGGAAAAATTATTGTACAGAATGGAAAAGTGGTTGGTATAAAATTTGAAGGAGAGATTGCTCCTGGTTAAATGCTTATGTGTGTCTCCAGCTACCTAAAAATGGGGATAAAAAGTGGGCCAAGTGAGCAGTTATCTGCAGCCTCAGTCACCCTAAAAAGACCACCAATGATGTCAACTCCTGTCAGATTATTATTCTACAAAACAAATCCAATCAAAATCCATACAGTGTTATTTGCATGATCTCTACACACAGGATGACAGTCCAGAGCTGGTACATTGCCCTTGATAGCACAGCTGTAAAAACTAAGGAAGCTGATAAAGCTATCAGTTCAGTTTTAAAGATCTTGAAAGCAGTTGAACAGAAATTTGTTAGCAGCAGTGACCTATTTGTAATCAGATATTTACAGTGAGGCAGGTCTGAATTTCTCCTGCATATAATGCAGCAATTCACTTTGACACAACCTGGGATGATGTTGAAGACAGTCTATAAGATGACAACAGGAATTGAGTTTGACTTTGAAGGAATGAAGTGCAAGAAAAATGACATTTTATAAGGAATACTAACAGCAATAAATCTTATATACTTAGGATAAACTTAAAATTTGGTAAATAGTGAACATTCTATGAAACTAATATTCATAGGCCTACTTTTGAAATTGCAATAAAGAGATTGCTAGCAAATACCACTTTTCTTTTTCTTTCAAATATTATCTATTACTTTGTTTTTATGAGGTGGCTATTCAGAATGAGTTGGTTATATTTTTTGAAATTGGCATTTATCTAGTGAAAGAGTCATTGTCAATTAAGCACCATGATATTGATAGAGATAGCTTGATGTAATATTTATGTTTTTAATCAGAGTACTTTAATCAAAGCTCAATCCATATAATTTATGTATCATCTTAATATAGGGTCTAAATTCTTATTTTTGGATGGCAATATTGTTTCCTTATATTTTGGATCATGTCAAATACTACATATACCACAGCAGGGCCCCAGTAGTATATATATATATATGGATTTGGATTATGTGGGCACACATTTACAATCCAACACCAGACTTAGGGAATTAATTATGTTTCAGGCTAATAAAGTAAGAATAAAGGAAGAGTACTTATTGTAAAGCAGGTAAAAGATAAAAGCAGCTTCATAAATAGACAAAACTGCAATATAGCATTTATTTCAAAAGGCTTCTATTTCAAATATGTTTGTCCCCAAATGGCTCCAAATGAATTCTGTACTCAAAAAAAAAAAAAAAAAAAAGCAAAACTCTTGGGGGAAAACCAAGCACGTCATACTGTAAATGTTAAATAATTCATTAAGAGTTTAGTATGCCTGCATGTTGAGCAGCTAGTTGCTCCAACTTTCTAATTTTTGAGATGTTTTATATTCAAGTACATACAGCTTAATAGCAAAATTTAAGTTACTTGATATAATTTGACCTAAAAATGTCCACATGTATATATACAAAATTCTTATATTCTGATGAACCAGAGATAATATGAAGTAACTCTTAGATTTGCTTAGAAATGAGATAATTCTTAACATCATTTTATTTTTCTTTTTTAAACATTCATCCATTCTTTGAGCATTTCATACAAAGTATTTTGATCGTATTCACCCTCTCACTCAACTCTTCCCAATACACCCCCTTCTTCCTGACCCATCCAACACTATATCCTATTTTCTTATTTTATTTCATTTATTTTTACAGTTTTCAAATCCAATTTGTGCTGCCCATATATTGTCTGGTGCATGACCTTCCACTGGAGTGTGCTTGACTTACCAGGGGCTACACTATTAAAGAAAACTACCTTCCCCTTTCCCAGTAACTATCAATTGTCAATAGCTCCTAGGCTAGAGGTGGAACTTTGTCCCCCCACCCATATTGGAATTTGGTCTGGCTTGAGTTTGCACAGGTCTTGCACAAGCAGTCATAACCATTGTGAATTCATTTGTGCAGCTTTCTTATTATGACCAGAAGACAGTTTCCTTGTAGTTATCCACTGCCTCTGGCTCTTATACTCTTTCTGCCTCCTCACTATTCCAGAATGTTTCTTGAGCCTTAGGTGTGAGTGTGTTTCAACCACAACCACTTGTGGCACTCTGTATTTAGAAGTCAGTTTAATATTATGTCACTTTAGCAGAGGATAGAAATATGTAGGCAGAAGTTTCTGTGCCATCTGCCAGTTCCCAAATAAACAACACAGAGGCTTAATATTAATTTTAAATGTTCAACCAATAGCTAAGGCTTGTTATTAGCTAACTCTTACATTTAAGTTAACTCATATTTCTTATCTATGTTTTGTCACATGGCTTGGTACCTTTCCTCAGCATGGCATGCTCATTATGCTTCTCTCTGTGTCTGCTTGGAACTCCAGACTCTGCCCTTCTTCCTCCCAATATTCTTAGTTTGGCTCTCCTACCTGAGCTTATTCTGTTCAGCTATTGGTCACTCAGCTTCTTTATTAAACCAATCACAGCAACATATATTCACACAGTTTATAAGATTATTCCACAGAAATAGATTTTCCCCTTGGGCCTATAACTAGTCTAAACACAGACTGTTGGCCTGACAATGGTACAAGTTCTGGATTATATATATCTTTTAAAGTGGAACTTAAATTTCAATCAGAAAGTGTTTTGTTACTCCCATGCAGGTTTTACCACTATTACACCAATGTACATGTCTTAACAGAGCAGACATGATTGTAGCTAGTAGAGTTTGCAGGTGAATAAGATTCTTGATTACTTTTCTCCTCTAGTAGCATGGACAGCACTTTTAAACACTAAGCTATTTAATAAGTGTGTATTAACTTTATTTCTTCATTTTCTATGGCTCAAGTATGTGATATCTTTAGTAATAAGGTTTTACTATCAAGGTCTAGAGAGTAATCAAAAGAATTTTCAAAATGCTCTAATGTTTGAAAGTCTACGGGAATTCACTGTCCAATAACTCCAAAAGAGATAACCTGTTGCTGGCACTAGAATTTTTATTTGTTGGCTTGTGGTGTTTAGTAGAGTCATTGTTACCCCATTATGTGGTAACTCAATTTTAATTGTTTTTGTATATATATATATATATATATATATATATATATATATATATATATATATGTGTGTGTGTGTGTGTGTGTGTGTGTGTGTGTGTATACATATATATATATATATATATATATATATATATATATATGTATGTATATTAAGAAGCATCTATAGTGGCAGATAAGTTTCCACATGACTTTCCTAAAAGTATTCAGTGAAGAGAAAATGAATATATTTTTGTGATAATTGCTTTCTCATTATAAACATCAAATATATACAAAAGACAAATAATACATTCTAAAAATTAAATCACACACTCAGAAACAATTTATAGATATTATTTTATACATTCCAGTAGGAGGATATACTTATAAAAAAAAGAATGCATTAATACATGGACAGATAGAGACTGTATCAGTAACATATTGCTGTAAAACAACTAGTTGATATCAGTAGTATTAAAAAATAAGGCATCTTTTGTTCTGTACTTTTAATTTAGTAACCTGATTGAAAGGATAACTAAAAAAATATGTTTCTTTCATGGTAAAGGCGAAATACAAAAAAGCCAAGCCAAACTGTGCAGACACATTTCTTATCTCTATTTACATTTTATCTGCTAACATCTGATTGGCCAAAGCAAGTCATATGGCTATATCCAATTTTAAGATTAGAGAAAAATGTTCACACTGAAGCTCGGCAAAGATATGGGTGCATAATTCAACTGCTAAAGGAGTGAATAAGTGGAGCCAATTAGCCTATTATGTATAGTTGGATGAGAAGATGAAAGCCTGATCAAATAGCAGAATTGCATGAGTAAAATATAATTATTCAAATTATTTTTAAAGCATGGCTTTCCTTTGAGGCTCAGGATGACACAGAACTTGTTATATAGTCCAGACTGGCCTTCAAGTCTATCTTCCTGATTCTGCCTGGTTATTCAATTCTATTTTAAAATGAAAGTATTAAATTAAATGTTTCATGAATTTAACAAAGTGAAAGAAACTAAAGGAATTGTTTAACTTCAAGTAAATGTTTTTCTACTATAATGTTTTCTAAAATTTGTTTCTTCATAGGTTAATTCCTTCTCCTGAACATTGTGAAGTGTGCTGAAACAAACACAGATGTACAGGCATTTCTTTAACATGCTGATTTGATTTCCTTTGAATATATACCCATTCACATTAGTAGGGTTACTGGATTGCGTGCTAGTTCTTTAATAAATTTAATAATTTAAAAATGCCTTATTTTCTATGGTAGCTATGCTATTTTACTTTCCTACTAGCAGTATGTAAGAGTTCCTTGGAGCTAGTGGGATGGCTTAATGGGTAACAGTACCAGTACTTACAACCTCAATTTACTCACCAATACCCACATGGTTAAAGGAGAGAAACAATTACTATTAGTTGTCCTCTGACCTCCACATTATTACGTGGCACACATGTGACCCTCTCCACATATAAACAAATAAATGTAATTAAAATGCAAAAATACACCATTTTGTTCTCTTCATTCTTGGCACAATTTTTGTTTTTGTCTTTATGCTAATTCTGAGGTGAGTCATTGTGGTTTTGAGCTGCATATTCCTGATGGCTAGTGATGTTGAACAGCTTTTTAAAAATTTGTATTCAAAATTTTTTCATACAATATGTTTTGATCATATTCTTTCCCCTCCCCCTAGATCCATTCCACCCACCTCCATACCCATTCAACCTGGTGTTCTTTCTCAAAACAACAACACAAAAAATGCCAGCAAAACTAATATAAAACAAAAGTGAAAATCAAAACAAACATTTTAAAGAAAATCAATGAAATAAAAACTATTAAGACAAAAAGCAAGCAAGTACACACACACACACACACACACACACACACACACACACACACACACACACAAAACAACAAACAAACAAACAGAGTATGTGCTCTGTTGGCCAACTAATTCTGTCCTGCCCTGGAGTGTGGTTGATATGCCCATTGACACTCCACTGGAGAAAGCTGGGTTTCCCTCCCCAGCAGGTATCAGTTGTAAATAGCTTCCTGGTTAGGGGTGGGGCTTTTTATCCTCTTTCCTTCATCAGGGCTGGGATTCTGCCTGGTTTTAACTCTGTCATTTATATACCATTTGAGAAATGGATCTTCAGATCTTCAAACTCATTTTAAAAATAAACTTCTTTTTATATTAGAAGAATTTTAAAATTGCTCTTTTGGGGAGATTTTGTTATTTTTCAGAAGGAATCATTGTTACTATATTTTGGGGGTTATTACATTCTGCAAATGACTCACTATTGTTTCTCAACTTGAAAAATAACTTGCTTTGCCGCTGTTATGGGGTCATATTTTCTTTCCCTGGATGCTTTACCAATTTTGCTCCAATGACTTTTTACATTAGGCTGTGTTTCAGATAAATCTAGGGCCATCTGATATTACATTTGCCAGAAAATATCACAACTTTACTATGATAATTCTTGACATTGACAGGTGTTAATTTTCATAGGAAGGTTTTGGCCTTTTATTTGTAGATTCAAGTCTTTTTTTTTTTTCATTTCAGAGGAGATTTCTTCTTATATCTGAAAACTTTTGAAATTATTTTGGAAATCAGTTCCAAAAGAGAAAAACACATTGAAAATACAGTCCCTTACCTCTCCCTCACTCTACCAAGTCTTATTCCACAAAAGCAATCAACTCTAAAATTGTCTTTGTTCTACTCAGTTGTTTAACACACTCAAACAAGGTCAACCGCTTCTCTGATCATTAATGAAAAACTTCCTTTAGTCTTGATTTTGAGTCATAGAAAACAGTTTTTAGTACAGTTTCAATTGTAGCATTTAGAGATTTATCTAGTTGCTTAGTGGTGATGAGTAGTTCTTGGCCAAGTTTCAAGAGATACAAAACTACATAAGCACCATCCTTATAATTATTATTTTTTTTAATTTAATTTTATTTTATTTTACAATATAATTTAATTCTACATATTAGCCACGGATTCCCTTGTTCTCCCCCCTCCCGTACCCCTCCCCTTCCCCTCAGCCTATCCCCCATTCCCATCTCCTCCAGGGCAAAGACTCCCCGAGGATTGAGATCAACCTGGTAGACTCAGTCCAGGCAGGTCCAGTCCCCTCCTCCCAGGCTGAGCCAAGCGTCCCTGCATAAGCCCCAGGTTTCAAACAGCCTTATAATTATTTTTAAGACAGATTCTGCCCATGCTAAACAGACCTGAACTCTATATAACACAGACTGGCTTTGAACTGATGATTCTTTTGCTTCAGACTTCCAAGTGCTCAAGTTATAGGTGCACACTAGCACACCTGGCTCTTATCACACTCTGTTCTTTGAAGAAGGTGTTTTCATTTACAATTCTGTCCTTGTCACTTAAAAAGTCTGCCTCCTTTGTGGTTTTTGTTTTGTTTTGTTTTATTTTGTTTTTGTTTTTACTAACCTTATGCATATCTTTCTAATTTGCTTAATTTCAAAATGGGGAATTACAGGGTCTATTTTGAGAATTTTCCCTTTCTTCCCCACCCCTTTTTGGGTATTTGGGTGGTTGTTGTTCTTTAGACAGTGCCCTGTGAACTCACTGTTCTCCTGCCTCAGCCTCCCAAGTGCTGGGATTATTGGTGTGTGCTACCGTACTTACCTTGAGCAACAAAATTGCTAACTTGAAAGGTGCCTTATAAGTAAAGGAAATAAAATCCTAATTGATGAATGGTCTGTAATTGTTATCAGGAAATTTATAAATTTAATTTATATTAAAATTACTTCCCTAAAAGATTCCTTATCAAAGCGGAATCTTAAAAATATGGCTCTTTATAGAAACTTGATAGAATAATCATGTTTACCTTCTAAGGTTATTATTTCCAGTGCTTTTTCTCTTATTCTTTTTGATGGTTAAGGTCGTAAGTCATATATGTAGAATATAAAAAGAAAAACAAGAACATAAATTTCTTGCATATCATTGTATTACATGAACTGTAACACTTAGCTGAATATTTTGAGTACGTTAGGTATCAACAACAAGGTATGGAAATATCATAGTGAAGCTCATTATTTGTGTAAAAAAGTATACATTAATAATTAATATAAAATGTTAGAAGATACCCCAAACAAATGTCTCATGTGAAAAATACCTTGTTCATCTAGAAGAGAGACAGATATATTTAATACTTTATGGATTACTAGGTACTTCTTATTTTTTGGCTTGAGAAAACTTTCAATTGCCCATATTATATCAGATTAGGTATATGACATTTTTGTTTTATTTTTATATGCCAATCCCCATTTCTTTTTTTTTCTTTTGCAATACAATTCAGTTCTACATATCAGCCACCGATTCCCTTGCTCTCCCTCCTCCCGCCCCCCTCACCTTCCCCCCAGCCCACCCTCCATTCCAACCTCATCCAGGGCAAAGCCTTCCCCGCAGACTGAGATCAACCTGGTAGACTCAGTCCAGGTAGGTCCAGTCCCCTCCTCTCAGGCCAAGCCAAGCGATCCTGCATAGGCCCCAGGTTTCAAACAACCAACTCATGCAGTGAGCACAGGACCTGGTCCCACTGCCTGGATGCCTCCCAAACAACTCAAGCCAATCAACTATCTCACCCATTCAGAGGGCCTGATCCAGTGGGGACCCCTCAGCCATTGGTTCATAGTTCATGTGTTTCCATTTGTTTGGCTATTTGTCCCTGTGCTTTATCCAACCTTGGTCTCAACAATTCTCGCTCATATAAACCCTCCTCATTCTCGCTAATTGGACTCCCAGAGATCCACCCGGGGCCTAGCCATGGATCTCTGCATCCAGATCCCTCAGTAGTTGGATGGGGTTTCTAGCATGACAATTAGGGTGTTTGGCCATAACATCACCAGAGTAGGTCAGTTCTTCGGGCTGTATCTCGACCATTGCCAGCAGTCTATTGTGGGGGTATCTTTGTGGATTTCTGTGGGCCTCTCTAGCACTTTGCTTCTTCCTATTCTCATGTGGTCTTCATTTACCATGGTCTCCTATTACTTGTTCTCCCTCTCTGTTGTTGATCCAGCTGGCAGAAACACATACAACAAAATGAATATTAATACAGCATCACCAGGACCTAGCCCTCCTCCAACACCTAGACCTGAACATCAGAAATTGGAAGAAGCAGAAGAAAACAGCCTTATGAATGACATCATGAAGAAGCAAGAGGCTTGTGTAGAGGAAAAGACAAAAAAATGGGAAGAATGCTGTAAACAACTAGAGGAAAGGGCAAACAAATTAGAAGAAATCAATAAAGTCCTGGAAGAAAACAATAAAGTACTGAAAGAAAATCAAGAAAAATCAATAAAAACAAATGAAGGAAATAGTCCAAGACCTGAAAAGGGAAATAGAAAAAATGAAGAAGACCCAAACAGAGGGAATGTTGGAAATAGAAAATCTGAGTAAACGATCGGGAACTTCAGATGCAAGTATAATCAACAGAATGCAAGAGATGGAAGAGAGGATCTCTGGCGTTGAAGATACAGTAGAAGAAATAGATTCATCAGTCAAAGAAAACACTAAAGCCAACAAAGTCATGAACCAAAATGTCCAAGAAATTTGGGACACCATGAAAAGACCAAACCTACGAATAATAGGGGTCGAAGAAGGAGAAGAATACCAACTCAAAGGCACAGAAAATGTATTCAACAAGATCATAGAAGAAAACTTTCCCAACTTAAAGAAGGAAATGCCTATGAAGATACAAGAAGCCTATAGAACACCAAACAGACTAGACCCCCCAAAAAAGTCCCCTCGCCACATAATAATTAAACAACTAAATGTACAGAATAAAGAAAGAATATTAAGAGCAGCAAAGGAAAAAGGCCAAGTGACATATAAAGGCAAACCCATCAGAATAACACCCGATTTCTCAATGGAGACTTTAAAAGCCAGAAGGACCTGGACAGATGTAATGCAGACACTAAGAGACCATGGATGCCAGCCTAGACTAATATCCCCATTTCTATACTTAAGCTTTCCCCTACTCTTTTACAGAGAAGAAATAGTAAGTTATTTGCCTGAAGCTGGCAACCTGTCACATTCTTTTCCATTTCACTTCTTCTTTTCCTTTATTTTCAGAAATTTCAAAGGCTGATTAAAAATCATTCAATTATAACATACGCACTCTAATTATACCTAGATTAGAAAGAAGCTAGTCAATTTACTATGACATTATTTTAACTTCCTACTAAATTAAGTACATTTTAGAGCTATACTAACACACAAATTTATTATCATTATATTTCATATATTTATACGCAGCTAGAGTTTTCTTGGTCCTGCCTGGCCCACGGTCAGGACAAATCTCTCTCACCCACCAGTCCCGCAGCCAATCAGACCCAACCAAGTAAACACACAGAGACTTATATTACTTATAAACTGTATGGCCATGGCAGGCTTCTTACTAACTGTTCTTATATCTTAAGTTAACCTATTTCTATTAATCTATAAGTTGTCACGTGGCTCCTGGCTTACCAGTATCTGAACATCTCCTTCTCATCTTGGCAGCTGGCAGCATCTCTCTGCCTCAGCTTTCCACTTCCCAGAATTCTCCTCTCTCCTTGTTCTGCCTATACTTCCTACCTGGCTACTGGCCAATCAGCACTTTATTTATCAATCAATCATCCACAGCATTTATACTTATGCATATGGATAATTGAATATGTTATATATAGATATATATTTATAATTTACTACAATTTATGACATGAACAATTCAGCAAATAATAATAAGATTTAGAGAAACTTTATTAGAACCATTACAGATCAGAAAAAAATGTAGTATTTTTTTCTCCTTCCTTCCTTCTTTCCTTTCTTCCTTCATTTATTTATTTTGTATTCTGCCTGTAATGACATTCCCCACTATAAGACAAGAGCTATAGTATTGTGACATTGTAATAGTGACTGACTTACTGGCTAGTCTTTTTTTTTCTTTTTTTTAATTATTATTAAGAGATTTTCTATTCATTTTACATACCAACCACAGATTCCTCTCTCCTCCTGTCCCCCCAGGCTTCTCCCTCAACCCCCTCTCACTCCCACCTCCTCCAAATCAAGGTTTCCCATGGGGAGTCAGCAGAGCCTGGTACATTCAGTTGAGGCAGGTCCAAGCCCCTCCTCCCTGCACCAAGGCTGCTCAAAGAGTCTTACCATAGGCACTAGGCTCCAAAAAGCAGGCTCATGAACCAGGGATGGGTCCAATCCCACTGCCTGGGCGACCCCTAAACAGTTTAAGCTAAACAGCTGTCTCACCTATCCAGAGGGCCTAGTCCAGGACCATGGGGGCTCCTCAGCTATTGGTCCACAGTCCATGTATTTCCACTAGTTTCTCTGGCCATCTCTGTACATTTTCCCATCATGATCTTGATGTCCCTTGCTCATAGAATCCCTCCTCTTTCTCATCAATTGCACTCCTAGAGATTGGCCTGGTGCCCAGCCATGGATCTCTGCATCTGCTTCCATCAGTCACTAGATGAGGGCTCTATGATGATAGGGTAATCACCCATCTGATCACCAGAGTAGGCTAGTTCAAGCACCCTCGACTATTGTCAGTAGTCTAAGGTGGGGTCATCCTTGTGGATTCCTGGGAACTTCCATAGCACTCTGTTTTTCCCTATTCCCATGATGTCTTCATTTACCATGGTATCTCTTTCCTTGCTTTCCCACTCTGTCCCTGTTGTAGCTCGAATGTCCCTTTCCCCTATGTCCTTACCCTCCATCCTTTGCCCTCCATTGCCACCCCTCACCTCCAGTTTGTTTATGTATGAGTACTCACTAATTCTAAAAAAAAAAAAAAAGAATTCATTTAGCTGCCTATACATTGTTTTTGTGTTGGAGTCTCTATCAGTTTTCTGCAGAAAATCATGACCAGGCCTAACAGCAAATTTGAAGTCTCCAGAAAGATGATGGGGAACCACAACAACAACAATCCCATGTGAACAATAAAAATACCACTAAGCTGACAAACTTCACCCACAAATCAGCTTTGGACTACAAACTGCTCCGAACAATTTTAAGATGGCTAGCTGAGATGATCCAGTTTCATAGACTACTTGAACAAGGACTTGAGATAAGCCCTGAACTTTGACATTACGCAGAGACTGGACAACAAATGATATAGCTACCTTTCCTAGAACTTGACAATTAACCCAAAATTTTTCTTTTCAGAATGCCCACAACCAACAGGAAGCAATTTCAAGAACAATACGACCACATTCCCAAAGAGGTGGTGTGGAGCAGGTGGTTTTTGCTCTTTCAATGGGCTTTGGTTTGGTATAATTTTCAATGTTTAGGAGGGTTGGTTACAGGCTGTTGTTGTTAATGTTTAGGAAAAGGGCTAAACAAAGGAGATTAGATTTAAGGTTCTTGTTTGAAAAAAAAGAAGATATATAGAAATGATAGAATAGAGGGTAGATTATTGAATCTACTCTGAAAAGTAAAGAGAGGATATAGATATGATATAGATGAAAAGATAGATTATTAAATCTACTTCCAAAAGACAATTACTAGTTTTAAATACTTTACATTGGATTGGATTTTTATATATTGTATACAAATTATATATATTGAGATTGATATTGTTAGAAAATGCTGTATGTATTTTTTCTAATCCTGTTCAGGATATTTTACTTAGACAGTTCATTTAACAATGTAATGCACTTTGCTATTCCTTGAATGTTATTATTACCAACTATTAGGATATAAAGAAATGAAAGTTAGTAGTTAGACATTACAGTCAAACTTGTAGTCATATTAGGTATGTTTTCAAGGTCAAGCAGAGATATATTTTGTAAAGACAGGTCATCTTAAAAACCTTCAGAGATCTATAGAATATGGCATTTAAAATGTTTTAATAACTTAGAATTTTTTCTTTTTTTAAGACTATGAGACATGTCGGCTCATGGCAGCACCATTCTACTTCAGAGAAGATATGGACATTGAAGAAACTCCATATGGAGTTAACTTTCATTGTGGGAAAAGTTAGCCATTAGGCAACAAAGTGCCTTCATACCGACCACTGACAGTATGCTATCCAAAATGGACAGACAGGACACAACACAAAGGACTAAGGATTCTTGCCAAGACAAGTGTGGTTGTGGCTTTAGCAGCAGGTGTCCTCTGAGGCCAGGACAATATGGCACCATCCCTGAAGTGGCCTTTGTAATCCGGAAAAGGTACAGTGCCCCTTTCTTCGAAGGCAACTGAACAGGCAGTGGACCGATGGCTTCTGGTGTGCAGTGGAACAGCAGCTGAAACAGTTATTCTTGAAAGGGTAACTAGGTTGATGGAGTCTAACCTCTCAATGGTATTTAATAAAAGAGATGAAGCCACCCACAACCCTAGAAGAATGGGATGTTGAGATGAAGCCACCCACAAGCCGAGAAGAATGGACAGCTGAATTTCAAAAACACCAGCAATTTCTAGAATTTAAAATCCTGATTCATGACAGGACACTGGTGGAATTCAAGTTTATCTGGTACATGAAATACTGGTATGAATATGAGGCCAAGCTGTAGGCCTTGTGTACATCCTACTTCACAAATGAGTCTGTTAGATACGCTAAGCCTGTAGCCCAAAGATGATGCCCCAATGTGCAGAGAAACCTGGGGTGACTGTCCAGGCAGCTGGCTGTTTCTGTCAACTCACATTTTTTTGGAAGTCGCTTGTTTGCACTTCCTATTTTACTAGATAATATTATTTCCTTTTTGAGTCTCTGAGGGAGTTGAAGATTAGATAGTTATAGTAACAATTTTCCTTGTTAAGGAATTTCAGAAAAGAAACTCACTAAGAGGTGTAAAGTGTATAAATCTGAAAGACAGTATAAGATCGTTCTCCATTAGTAATACAAGTTAGGATAGAAAGTGAATCAGGTACATTTTGGACTTACAAAATAGGATAGGTAATGGAATATTTTCTCTGAAATTGTCAAATGCAAATGGACTAGACATTGTTGGTGAATTTATTGCTTGTATATATTGTATATAGTTATTGTCCATATTGTATATATTTTCTTATATTAGTTATATCTTTTTTACTTTTTTATTTTTATTAGACAAAAAAGGTGAAATGTGGTGTTATTTTATTTTGTACGTTAATAAAGTTTGCCTGGAGATCAGAGGAAACAACAAGCTATTAACACAAAAGTCAGGCAGTGGTAGCACACACCCCTAATCTGATCACTTCACAGGAAGGGTCTCTGTGTGTTCAAGGTCACACTAGGGAAGAGAGCCAAGCATGGTGACACACGCCTTTAATCCTAGTACCAACCGTAGAAACCTAGAGGTCTGTACAGACAGGCAATAACAAGGAAGTGAGGTAACTGGGCTAAGAGCCAATGAGAGGAAAGAACAGCAAGGCAATAAAAGCCTGTGTAGGCAGGAAGTCAGTGTATTTTGGAAGCTACAAAGCTGGTGAGGTAAGGTGGTTGGTGGCTCTCACTATTTCCCTGATCTCTAAGGCTTTCACCCCTATATTTGGCTCCATGTTCTTTATTTAATAAGACTGCTCAGAAATTCGTCTACACTTGGGTATATGCCCAAGAGTGGTATAGCTGGGTCTTGAGGAAGATAGATTCCTAAATTTCTGAGAAATTGCTATACTGATTTCCAAAGTGGCTGTACAAGTTTGCACTCCCACCAACAGTGGAGGAGTGTTCCCCCTGCTCCACATCCTTTCTAACATAAGCTGTTATCAGTGTTTTTGATCTTAGCCATTCTGAAAGGTGTAAGATGGTATCTCAGAGTCATTTTGATTTGTATTTCCCTGAGGACTAAGGATTTGGGCAATTTCTTAAATGTCTCTCAGCCATTTGAGATTCTTCCATTGAGAATTCTCTGTTTAGCTCTGTAGCCCATTTTCTAATTGAATTGTTAGGTATCTTTATGTCTACTTTCTTGAGTTTTTTATATATTTTGGAGGTCAGCCCACTGTCAGATGTGGGGTTGGTGAAAATCTTTCCCCATTCTGTAGGCTATCGTTTTGTCTTATTGATGGTGTCCTTTGCCCTACAAAAGCTTCTCAGTTTCAAGAGTTCCCATTTATTTATTTATTTATTTATTTAATTTTATTTTTTGGTTTTTCGAATATTTATGAAGTGGTTTCCTGTGCTAATGCATTCAAGACTACTTCCTACTTTCTCTTCTATCAAGTTCAGTGTAACTGGATTTATGTTGAGGTCTTTGATCCACTTGGACTTGAGTTTTGTGCATGGTGAAGGATAGGGATCTATTTGCAATCTTCTGCATGTTGACACCCAGTTATGCCAGCACCATTTGTTGAAGATGCTTTCTTTTTTCCATTGTGCACTTTTGGCTTCTTTGTCAAAAATCAGGTGTTCATACAAGTGTAGATTAATGTCAGGGTCTTCAATTCAATTCCATTGATCCACATGTCGGTTTTTTATGACAGTATCGGTACAAGCTGTTTTTATTGCTGTAGCTCTATAGTAGAGCTTGAAGTCAGGGATTGTGTTGCCTGAAGAGGTTGCTTTACTGTACAGGATTCTTTTAGCTATCCTTTTTTTTTTCGTTTTTACATATGAAGTTTAATATTGTTCTTTCCAAGTCTGTGAAGAATTGTTTTGGGATTTTGATGGGGATTGCATTGAACCTGTAGATTGATTTTGGTAAGATTGCCATTTTTATGTTAATCCCACTTATCCATGAGCATGGGAGATCTTTCCATTTTCTGACATCTTCTTCAATTTCTTTCTTCAGTGACTCAAAGTTCTTATCATACAGGTCCTTCACTTGCTTAGTTAGAGTTACTCCTAGGTATTTTATGCTATTTGTGGCTATTGTAAAGGGTGATGTTTCTCTGATTTATTTCTCAGCCCTTTTATCATTTGTATATAGGAGGGTTACTGATTTTTTTAGTTAATCTGTATATTATCATATCGTCTGCAAATAGTGAAAGTTTGACTTCTTCCTTTCCAATTTCTATCCTTTTAACCTCCTTTTGTTGTCTTATTGCTCTACCTAGAATTTCAGGTACTATGTTGAATAAATATGGGGAAAGTGAACAGCCTTGTCTTGTTCCTGATTTTAGTGGAATCACTTTGAATTCCTCTTCATTTAATTTGATGTTGGCTGTTGGCTTGCTGTAAATTGCCTTTATTATATTTAGGTAAGTTCCTTGTATTCCTGATCTCTCCAAGTCCTTTATCATGAAGTGGTGTTGGACTTTGTCAAAGGCTTTTTCAGCATCTAATGAGATGATCATGTAGTTTTTTTCTTTCAGTTTGTTTATATGTTATATTACATTGACAGATTTTCATATGTTGAACCATCCTTGCATCCCTGGGATGAATCCTACTTGGTCATGGTGAATCATTTTTTGATGTGTTCTTGAATTTGGTTTGCCAATATTTTATTGAGTATAGCAATGTTCATGACTGAGATTGGTCTGTAATTCCCTTTCTTTGTTGCATCTTTGTGTGGTTTGGGAATCAGGTAATTGTAGCCTCATAAAAAGAGTTTGGTAATGTTCCTTCTGTTTCTATTGTTCAGAACAATTTGAAGAGCATTGAAATTAGCTCATCTTTGAAAATCTGGTAGAATTCTGTGCTAAAACCATCTGGTCCTGGGCTTTTTTTTCAGTTGGGAGACTTTTAATGACTCTTTCTATTTCCTTAGGGGTTATTGGTCTATTTAAATAATATATCTGGTCTTGATTTAACTTTGGTACATGGTACCGACCCAGAAAATGGTCTTTTCCAGTTTTGTTGAGTACAGGTTTTTGAAGTATGACCTGATGATTCTCTGGATTTCCTCGTTGTCTGTTGTTATATCTCCCTTTTCATTTCTGATTTTAATTTTGATGTTCTCTCTCTGCCTTTTGGTTAATTTGGATAAGGCCTTGTCTATCTTGATTTTCTCAAAGAACCAACTCTTTGTTTCATTGATTCTTTGTATTGTTTTCTTTGTTTCTATTTCATTGATTTCAGCCCTCAATTTATTTCCTGTCATCTATTCCTCCTGGGTGAGTTTGCTTTCTGTTCGTTGTTGAGCTTTCAGGTGTGCTGTTAAATCACTATTATGAGATTTCTTCATCTTCTTTATGTGGGCATTTAGTGCTATGAATTTTCCTTTTTGGCACCACTTACACAATGTCCCATAAGTTTGGGTATGTTGTACTTTCATTTTTATTGAATTCTAGGAAATCTTTAATTTCTTTCTTTATTTCTTCCTTGACCCATTGGTGATTTATTTGGGTATTATTCACTTTCCATGAGATGTAGGCTTTCTGTAATTTTTGTTGCTGTTGAAATCTAACTTTAAGCCATGGTGGTCTGATAGAATACAGGAAGTTATTCCAATTTTGTGTATCTGTTGAGATTTGCTTTGTAACTGAACATGTGGTCAATTTTAGAGAAGGTTCCATGGGATACTGAGAAGAAGGTATATTCTTTTGTGTTTGGGTGGGATGTTCTGTAGATATCTATTAAGTCCATTTGAGTCATAACTTCTGTTAGGTCCCTTATTTCTCTGTTAAGTTTCAGTCTGGCAGATCTATCCAGTGGTGAGAGTGGTGTGTTGAAGTCTCCCACTACTAGTGTGTGGGGTTTGATGTGCGATTTAAGCTTTAGTAATGTTTCTTTTATAAATGTGGGTGCCCTTGTATTTGGGGGATAAATGTTCAGAATTAAGACTTCATCTTGGTGGATTTTCCCTGTGATAAATATGTAATGTCCTTCCTGATCTCTTTTGATTGATTTTAATTTGAAGTCTATTTTATTAGATATTAGGATAGCTACACCAGCTTGCTTCTTAAGTCCATTTGATTGGAAAGTCTTTTCCCAGCCTTTTACTCTAGGGTAGTGTTGTGTTTGAAGTTGATATGTGTTTCTCTTATTCAGCAGAAAGACCTGTTTTCGTATCCATTCTGTTAGCCTGTAATTTTTTATAGGCAAATTGAGACCATTGTTATTAATAGATATTAATGACCAGTGAATGTGAATTTCTGTTACTTTTTGGTGGTAATGTTGTATGTTTCTCTTCTTTGGTATTTGTTGGTGGGGGGTTATCTATTGCCTGTGTTTTTATGGTATATCTAACTTCCTTAGGTTGGATTTTTCCTTCTAGTGCTTTCTGTAGGGCTAGATTTGTGGATAGGAATTGTTTAAATCTGGTTTTATCATAGAATATT
The DNA here is from genome assembly GCF_007827085.1 of Peromyscus californicus insignis. Classification (NCBI taxonomy): domain Eukaryota; kingdom Metazoa; phylum Chordata; class Mammalia; order Rodentia; family Cricetidae; genus Peromyscus; species Peromyscus californicus. The sequence goes on from NW_026294391.1 coordinate 66,691,146, forward strand.
TTGTTTACTCCGTCTATGGCAATTGAGAGTTTTGCTGGATATAATAGTCTGGGTTGGCATCCATGGTCTCTTTCTCTTAGTGTCTGCATAACGTCTGTCCAGGACCTTCTGGCTTTCAGAGTCTCCATTGAGAAGTCAGGTGTTATTCTGATGGGTCTGCCTTTATATGTTACTTGGCCTTTTTTCCTTTGCAGCTCTTAATGTTTTTTCTTTATTCTGTATGTTTAGTGGTTTGATTATTATGTTGCGAGGGGACTTTTTTTTTTTTTTGATCTAGTCTATTTGGTGTTCTGTAAGCTTCTTGTATCTTTATAAGCATTTCCTTCTTTAGATTGGGAAAGTTTTCTTCTATGATTTTGTTGAATATATTTTCTGTGTCTTTGAGTTGGTATTCTTCTCCTTCTTCTATTCCTATAATCTTAAGTTTGGTCTTTTCATGGTGTGCCAAATTTCCTGGACATTTTGGGTCATGACTTTGTTGGTTTTAGTGTTTTCTTTGACTGTTGGATCTATTTCTTCTACTGTATCTTCAATGCCAGAGAACCATTTTACTAAAATCTCCTGATTTATATCCTGCCTTTCTTGATTTATTTGCATCAGTATAGATTGTGGGGACTCTAGAGATTTTTTTTTGTACAATGTGAGGAAGGACCCATTCAGTTCTTTTTATGAATTCTATTCTCTTGCTTTTGGGATAACAACTGTTAATCAGACAGAACAGCTATTCACTACACTGTTCCCTATATTTTCTGTTCCCTATGTTTTCTGTGCTTCACTGAGTAATAAACTTAACTGAAATTTGGTTCTTGGAGGTCTTTCTTGACTCTGATTTCATAATCAATGACTATGTGTGTTAATTTTTATTCAATGTGATGATAGAATTCCTAGATAAGTTCCCTTTTATTTTCCAAATTTTCTGTCTTTGAAATCCTTATTAGCTGGATATTGGGCATCCTGTGCTAATTACCAAATTATATTCTTTTCTTCATTATTTTTTACCCTTTCATATTTTTCTTTCTATACTTTCTACATTTCTATAGTCTCAGCATTATCTCTTAAGTCCTTCCATTATACTTTGCTATTTTATTACTGGTACGAAATAGGTGTAAGGTATGGATCAAATACTTTAAATATTTTAAATCCCTTGTAATGATCCACCATGGAAGTTCAGAACCACAGAGGAAAAAAAATCAAAACAGAAATTCAAAATTAATCAAATATATTGATTTAATTTATCATTATACAGGAAATAAGAGGGGTAAATGCATATAGCAAAGGCACCTGAGGATGATTTCAGTCAAGTTCAAATATTAAAATTTATATGGAACAAATATTTTACATTATGTGAAAAAGGAATGGATCATTTGCTATCAGAGACACAGCAACCACCTTCAATGAGGAATTTAAATTTTGTTTTAACAAAATAACCGCTAGGAAGATAACACTTTAAGGTAGGGGTGTGTGTGTGTGTGTGTGTGTGTGTGTGTGTGTGTGTGTGTGTGTGTGTGTGTGAGTGTTTCCATGCATGCATGTGCATGCTTGTATCTACAGATGCTGGAAGAGTAGGAGGGTGTTTGATGCTCTGAAGCTGGAGTTACAAGAGGTTGTGAGCACTCTAGTCCAAATGGGAGCTGGGATCTGAATTTAAGTTCTCTGCAAGAGCAGCAAGCTCATTCAATCCCTAAGCCAGAAGAAAACATTTTTAAAAAATTGTTTTGCGCCCGGCGGTGGTGGCACACGCCTTTAATCCCAGCACTTGGGATGCAGAGCCAGGCGAATCTCTGTGAGTTCGAGGCCAGCCTGGGCTACCAAGTGAGTTCCAGGAAAGGCGCAAAGCTACACAGAGAAACCCTGTCTCGAAAAAACCAAAAAAAAAAAAATTGTTTTGTTATTCATCTAAGAGTAACACTTCATTTTTGTTTTCAGAGACAGGGATTCACTATGCAGCCCTGGCTGTCTTGGAACTCCCTATGTAGACCAAGATGATGTCAAACTCAGAGTTCTGTCTGCTTCTCAAGAACTGGCATTAAAGATATGTACCACCACACTAAGCATAACAATGTCATCCATCATTTCTATCATCTGAGAGTTTCCCATAGGTATACAATTTGTTTGGATTACATCCATGCTATTTTACCTTCCTCCCAGTGGCTGCACTTTAAACTACTAGTGGCCTGGCTGCTCAGGCCTTACCCTGGAGGGATTCTGTTCCCCAGACAATGACTCTGTTGCTGTCTCTAAAGGTAGCTTTAACTAAATCTCTGTCATTCTAATAAAACTCTAGATTCAAAGGCGAGGGTGAAAGCCTGCGAGTTCTGAGAGTTAAGAGTAGCAACTGGCTAACTTTTTCTCTTAGCTGGAGCCCTGAAAGCCACTCTCCTTCCACACTGCCCCGACTAATAATCCCACCTATGCTCCCGCAGGCTACATTCTGCCAACAAGTAACTAACCCCGCCTCTCCGAGCCAGGTTAGTTTTTAATCCCTGCACTTAGGTGGTAGAAGCAGAAGGACAAGAAGTTTACAGGAATCCTCACTAAGTAACAAGTTTGGGGCCAGCCTGAGATACATGACACCTTGCCTCACAGAAGAAAATAGCATTGTGGTTGTACTGTTATGACATCTTTTTGTTTGAAAAACTGCATAACAAGAGTATCTGATTTGTTGTTGTTTTGTGACAGGATCTTATTATGTAGCTCTGACTGTACTAGAACTCACTATGTAGACCAGGCTAGTCTCAAATTCACAGAGATCCAACTGCCTCTGTCTCCTGAGTGCTAGAAATAAAAGCTTAAGCTGTCACACCAAGCTAAGGGTATCTTTTTTAATGTTCACGGGAGGTAGAATTGAAGAAAAATCCACAAGGGTGACCTTTTTTATTTTACTCTGTAGCATCCATCCTCTAAGGAGGGAGGAAAGGAGCAATTGTCATATAAAAAATGCCCATTGCCCATGGAAAACTTGTGATTAAGAGGGCTTTCTCTAAACTCCAACTTTCTGAAAAATACAGAAAATTGAAGGAAAACATGCTCAGGGATAAGTGAAATAACAGTTTCGGTAAGATGGGACCTCAAATAACTATCCTCAAGAGAAGTCTGCGGCTTCATGGGATTCTTCCATCCTTTCTTATTTTACTGTCCATCAAAGATTAAGGACTTGCAGCACACACACACGTAGACAGTGGAAACTGAAAAGATTGAAGAATGCTAAAAATGTTAGAAGAAACCATGCAGTGTCATATAAATAGGAAATAATTTCACAATTCAGGAAAAAATGTTTCTTTGTTTCCTTTAATAAACCATGGAATATGTAAACCTCTTCTAAGAAAAATTAAAGAAATTATACAAATTTTCAAGAATGAGAACGAAAAATATAATATGAAAGCTTTCAGAACTTAAAAGAACTCACAGTTTACTTTTTTGGATAGCAAGAACAGAAAAGTCTGATTATTATTGTCATATACCTCTCTCAACCTCATCATGATTTTGTGCTATCTAGCAGGTACATTTCTTGGTTTGAGATTTGTTGACATTATAAGTTATTTTCCACATTAAAAAATTCTTCCATTGATATTGGTAGACTTTGGAGGAAGAAATTCAGTAAATTTGTCTTGAGTAGTCCATTTTATGCAAATTGATAAAGCAGCAAATAGTTTTTAAATTTTTTTCTGGTCCTTTAAAAACATAAAATACCACCTATATTCCTTATAAAGATGACACAACTGGGACCCATATATTAATGACTTTCTCAAGTAGATAGTTACATGAATCATTAAAATTGTGGTCCTTATTAAAATGCAATGGCATTTTTAATTAGAAAGTCATATAATATACAACATTCTACAGAGAACTTGGCCCTGTACCAAGAAATTACTGCATTATTAGCATCTGTACATATGCATAAAATATAATAAAAGTAGAACCAGCATTAACACAAACAAAATTTTAATAAAATTATATTGTATGAGGAATTTTTGTTACCTAAGTACATTGTAGCTGCTATTGTTTCAAAATACAGTTGTGAAATGATAGATATGTTAATCTCCCTTACTATCATAATAATTTTACTCTCTTTCTCCACATATATATGTGTGTGTGTGTGTGTGTGTATATATGTCCAGTAATAGCTTGTACTAAATCTCAATTACACACAATAAAATTTATTTTTGAGCTAAGCTAATTTATTATTGGGAGACATTATAGCCCAGTTAACAAGTCATAGAAGAAGTAAAAAACTACATGTTCTATACTAATTTATAATTTAAATCTGAATTTTGCATTCTAAGAACTTAAGAGATTGATCTCTCTCTCTCTTATCATTAAAACTATAAGAGCTACTTTTCCCAATTAAAACAATAAAAATTGGGAATAGATGAAAAGTCAGACATTAATAGTTCAGAGACAGATACATCCCTAACAAAGACCTTAACTTGAATCTTGTTTTCATTCATAATTTATATGGAGTAGAGGACATAACTTACTTCTATTCTTCAAGGGTAAAAATGAAAATAAATTGAATTAATTTCTAGTTTTCTTATATGCCAAGGCTTACAGGTTCTACATTGACCTTCTCAGAGGAAAATATTGATAGGGCGAGCTAGAGTTGTTTAAGAGCCATTTACTATGTGTCTGTGGAAAATTTTCTGAACATTATAATGTTCTACAAATTAACTGAAAAGATTTAGGAATAACTGAAGTTATAAGATTGGGAGTAACATGTAAATTTCTAGTTTTGAGTTTCTAAACCATAGAAACTTCGTATAGATGTTTTGCATTTTAAAATGATAAGCCATTAGAAACTTACTCAAAAATAGAGACATTTTTCCTCAAATACTCAGAGACATTGAACCTATGGATGCAGCTAACGACATTTCATGAGGAAAGTTTTTGGCTCTAAGTGCTTATATATAATGTCACAGATAGAAAATAAATAATGATATACTTCACATCTTAGAAAACAAGAACAATGCCAAACTCAAATTTAGTTGACAACCAGAAACATAAAACTTTGGAGTAGATGACCTGTCCATTGATAAATATGAGGTATTGAAGTGGCAGGAAGAGGCAGTGAAGGACTGCTATGAAATAATATGTTTTCTGGATATTACAGCACCATTACACACATGAATTCCCAGCAAGTGTAATTGTGTACAAAAGATCTGCACAAGTTCATGTCAGCCATAATTCTACTTTGAATGGGGGAGGACTTCATGATGTCCCACCCCTGTCCAAGGAATTATTGACTATTGATGGCTTCTGGAGCTAAAAGGTTACCTATGCTCCAGTAGATTTCCCATTCACATAAAGGCAACACTGAATAGATTCAGTGGATCTATTAACAAAATAATATAGGAGGGAAGGATATATAAGTCATGTTCTGGGAGGAGCTGGAGGAGAGGCAGTGAGGTGGATATAATCAAATCACTTTGTAGATAAATATTAAAAATTTATCTTTCAAAGAAATTTTCAAAGAACAAATTTAAAAATATTTTAATAGGGCAAAAATGATGAAATGGAGACTAAAATAATATTACAGAGAATCAATCAGAGTTGGCTTTTTGAAGAGATATACAAGATTCTCAAACCACTACCCAAACTAACCAAAGGAAAGAGAAAATAAGATCTAAATTAATAAATTTAGCGTTGGAAAAGTAGATGTCACTACAGACTCTAATGAACTGCATAGACTCATTAGGTAATATACTGGAAATGTATATTTCAAAATACTGGAAAATCTAAAAAAAAATGAGTAAATTTCTAAACACATATAATATGCTAAAATTAAATCAAGAAGATACACACAACTTAAATTTAACATAGCCACTAAGAAGAAAGCAGTAATTAAAAGTTTTCTCACAAAGAAAAAGCCAGAACAGGAGGAATGTGCTGCTAAATTCCACAAATGTTTTAAGAATGAATTCACATCAACATTTCTAAAAGTGGTCAATAACACCAGGAGGATAAGAACATTACCACATGCATTTTTCAAAGTTAGTATAAGCCTCATACCAAAACCAGGACACAACATAAAAAGAAAACTATACATCATTTCTCTGGTGAACATAGATATAAAAATTCTCAACAAAATATATGCAAATTGAATTCAAGAACACATAAAGATGTGCCCACTAGTGCAATAATTGCATGACTTTTGTTGGGGATTAGCAACTGTTTACTGTTATTAGAGCAACTCCACAGTAAGAAATCATACTTAGTACTATAAACCTGGGAGAAACCCATTCCTGAGGAAGTCATAGGACTGAGGGGAACCTATTAGTATTGTTTGCTAAATGAACATGTGTAGATGGAGTTTTCCTGCCTGGCCCACAGTCAGGGTAAATCTCTCTCACCTGCTAGTCCCACAGCTGCTCAGACCCGACCAAGTAAACACAGAGACTTATATTGGTTTCAAACTGTGTGGCCATGGCAGGCTTCTTGCTAACTGTTCTTACAGCTTAAATTAATCCATTTCTATAAATCTATACCTTGCCACGTGGCTTGTGGCTTACCAGCATCTTCACATGCTGTTTCTCATCATGGCGGCTGGCAGTGTCTCTCTGACTCAGTCTTCCACTTCCCAGCTTTATTCTCCTCCTTGTCCCGCCTATACTTCCTGCCTAGCCAATGGCCAATCAGTGTTTTATTTATTGACTAATTAATTAGCAACACATTTGCCATACAGAACATCCCACAGCACTTCTCCCCCCTTTATTTTTTTCAAAAAGGAAGGTTTTAACCTTAACAAAGTAAAATTACATATAATTGGGAATTTGGGCATAGCTTCTCTTACTACTTCCTGCTGGAGGGGGGGCGCTGTATCTTATGGGGACACAAAGAAAATTTTAGGATCATGGAGTAGTCCATGAGGCTGTATCGTCTGAGCCAGTTGCCTTCAAACCATTCTGGATGTTGGGTCATCTGGGCCATGGTATCATCGGAACCCTTTCAAGGGGTCTTGGCTGGTCAAACCTGATGTATCTTAATCTGGAACAAATCCATAGCCTTTGCCTTTCTGTGGGAACAAAAGAGACTCTTTTCCAAAGCAACATATCCTTATATCCAAATTTTGAAGTCAAGGTATCTTCAAAATATACATTTGGCATATTCAACAGCTTTTACAATCAAATGTTTTTCTGCAGTTAAAAATCCCAAAGACAACACAATCCAGATTCTCTGTGTAATATTCATCTTTACATGGCTTGTTTTTTATATTAATTTTACTGTCTCTTTAAAGACTTTATTTTTTAAACTATGTATTTGTTTATATAACTGTATATATCACCATATATCACCTTTTCTGTCTCTTTCAAGCCTACGTATATTTTACACACATTGTAGACTATTACATCTGAATCTGTCTTATTGTGAAATCTATTGTTTTAAACTGCAGCAGCTGTGACTGCTGGCTCCGCCCACCTCAGCTTGCCAACATGGTGGTGGTTTACCACCAGCTCTGGGAGCTATCGGGGGTCTATGCTTTTATCCAAGCAGCGTGTAGCCCAGAAACCTCTTTTTTTGTTTTGTACTAGCAAAGGCTAAATCCACCACTCAGCTCAATGTGCCACTTGCAGAGGCCTCATTCCCGCCATACTGCAGGTCAAGCGTGCACACTAGAAACCCGCCAGTAGCTCAAACCGGCAGCTCCCGCTCATTTGAGAGAGACAATTTTAGCTCTGTTTTAGAATCTTTTTTCTCAGTTTTTAGGTGGAAACTCTTGCCACCACGTTGGACGCCAAACATGATATTAACCTGCCCTCTAAGTTTTGAAAAGTTTTATAAAGTCAATATTTATGTTTATACCTATAGATTCCCATATATTAGTACTCTCAGCCTTCAAGAAGCTTCTAATTGCTTCTACTTACAGAGATGTATAACTGGTCAATATGCTCAGAACAAGTGCCTTTTTAGTGCTCAGAATTAAATGAGACATCTATATCACTTCTCTCTCCAAGGCTCAGAAAACATCATAGAAGGTGGTACAGAAAAATGTAAAAGCTGGAAAACACGTAGGATACTGTAAAGATTGTCTTCTGGGCATGGCATGGCTGTTGTGCCTATGAACACACAGCATCAATCGATACCTATTCAAAACTGGGCTCATTAATGTTTCATCGTGAATAGGAGAGGACTAAATAAGAGACACCTAGGCCAGAGAGCTATAGGCACTTAAAGGCTATGCAGAGATGGGAAATCCTAATTTCTGGTGATAGTCACTGGTTAATTGTTTTCTCACTAAATAAACCCCTGCCCATGTTCATGAAGGATATCCCAATTAAATGTGGTAGGTCACAAAAAAGACATGGAAAGGGATTTGAAAAGAAGCTGTTTGGTGAGGGAGAAAAAGGAAGAAGAAGGAATAATGGGGGAGGGCTTTGATCACATATATGTGTATATGAATTTGTGAAAGAATAAATAAATAAATATAAAAATGCATTAAGATGATCTGATATCACATCCAAATTGCTTTCATCCCAAGAATCTGATTGGTTCAACACATACAAATCAACAATTGTAACACAATGTGTGAACAGTCTTAAAAACAAAGTCACTAAACAGAGAATTCTCAACAGAGGAAACTCAAATGGCTAAAAGACATTTAAGGAATTGCTCAACATGCCTAATCATCAGGGAAATGCAAATCAAAACAACTCTGAGATACCACCTTACGCCTGTCAGAATGGCTAGGATCAAAAACACTGAAGACACCTTATGCTGGAGAGGATGTGGAGCTAGGGGAACTCGCCTCCACTGCTGGTGGGAATGCAAGCTTGTACAACCACTTTGGAAATCAATATGGCGCTTTCTTAGAAAATTGGTAATCCATCTCCCCCAAGATCCAGCTATACCACTCTTGGGCATATACCCAAGGAATGCTCAACCACACCACAAGGGCACTTGTTCAGCTATGTTCATATCAGCATTGTTTGTAATAGCCAGAACATGGAACAACCTAGATACCCTTCAACTGAAGAATGGATAAACAAAATGTGGTACATATACACAATGGAATACTACTTGGCAGAGAAAAAAATGACATCATGAGGTTTGCAGACAAATGGATGGATCTAGAAAAAATCATCCTGAGTGAGGTAACCCAGACTCAGAAAGACAAACATGGTATGTACTCACTCATAGGAGGATACTAGATGTGGAACAAGAATGACTGGACTGCTACTCACATCACCAGGGAGGCTACCTGGAAAACAGGACCCCAAGAAAGACACAGGGATCGCCCAATGAAGGGGAAATGGAAGAGATCTACATGAACAGCCTGGACATGAGTGGGGGTAATGAAGGGCGATGGTCGAGGGAAAGAGAGCTTGGGGGAGCGGGAGATCCCAGCTGGATCAACAACAGAGAGGGACAACAAGGAACAGGAGACCATGGTAAATGAAGACCACATGAGAATAGGAAGAAGCAAAGTGCTAGAGAGGCCCACAGAAATCCACAAAGATACCCCCACAATAGACTGCTGGCAATGGTCGAGAGACAGCCCGAACTGACCTACTCTGGTGATGGGATGGCCAAACACCCTAACTGTCCTGCTAGAAACCCCATCCAACTACTGAGGGATCTGGATGCAGAGATCCATGGCTAGGCCCCGGGTGCATCTCTGGGAGTCCAGTTAGCGAGAATGAGGAGGGTTTATATGAGTGAGAATTGTTGAGACCAAGGTTGGATAAAGCACAGGGACAAATAGCCAAATGAATGGAAACACATGAACTATGAACCAATGGCTGAGGGGTCACCAACTGGATCAGGCCCTCTGAATGGGTGAGACAGTTGATTGGCTTGATCTGTTTGGGAGGCATCCAGGCAGTGGGACTGGGTCCTGTGCTCATTGCATGAGTTGGCTGTTTGAAACCTGGGGCCTATGCAGGATCGCTTGGCTCGGCCTGGGAGGAGGGGACTGGACCTACCTGGACTGAGTCTACCAGGTTGATCTCAGTCCAAGGGGGAGGCTTTGCCCTGGATGAGGTTGGAAAGGGGGGTGGGCTGGGGGGAAGGTGAGGGGGGGGCGGAGGGGGGAGAATAAGGGTATTCGTGGCTGATATATAGAACTGAATTGTATTGCAAAATAAAAAAAGAACATAATAATCACACACACACAAAAAAAAACAAAGTCACATGATCATCTATCAATTAGTGCAGAAATGGTATATGACAAATTTCAACATAACTTCATGATAAAAATCTCCAAAAAACTTGAATAGAAGGAACTTAACTAAACATAATTAAATTTATTTATGAGAAAGCTATAGTCAACACACTAAGTTGGGAGATGAATTTTCCTCTAAAATTTGGAAGGGGACAAGGTACCTAGTCTTACCATTATTGGTTAATATATTGCTCAAAATTTTATATAGCAAAGTTAATCAATAGAAGGAAACAAAACAAAGATAAAAATAAGAAAATAGAAAGTTAAACCAGTCGGTGGTGGTACGTGCCTTTAATCCTAGCACTCGGGAGGCAGAGGCAGGTAGATCTCTGTGAGTTTGAGGCCAGCCTGGTCTACAGAGCAAGTCGCAGGACAGGCTCCAAAGCTTACACAGAGAAACCCTGTCTCAAAAAAAACCAAACAACCAACCAAACAACCAAACAACCAAACAAACAAAACAAAACCAAAAAAGAAATAAAACAGGAAGTTAAATTACCTTTATTTGCAAAAGATATGATATTATACTTACAGGACCCTAACGACTCCACCAGAAATATCTTCAATGTGACAAACACATTCAGCAAAGTAGAAGGATAAAAGAGTCAATCAACATAAGAAATTAAGTATCTTTCATATATTTCAATAATGGACTTGCCAAGGAAGTCATTGGAGAAATATTCTGTTCATAAAGCTTAAAAACAAGTAATAAAGTACTAGGAATAAACATAACCAAGAAAGTATAAAACTTTACAATGAAATATTTAATATTTGAAGAACTAAATTGAATGATATACTACAATGGGAGAATTTTGCTTGCTTATGGATTGGAAGAATTACTATTTTTATTTTATAATTTAATTTAATTTTACATATCAGCCACGGATTCCCCTGTCCTCCCTCCTCCCACCCCTCTATCCTCCCCCCAGCCCACCCCCCCATTTCCATCTCCTCCAGGGCAAGGACTCTCCTGCGGATTCAGCTCAGCCTGGTAGATCCACAAAGATGCCCCCACAATAGACTGCTGGCAATGGTCGAGAGAAAGCCCGAACTGACCTACTCTGGTGATCAGATGGCCAAACACCCCAACTGTAGTGGTAGAACTCTCATTCAATGACTGATGGAAGCAGATGCAGAGATTCACAGCCAGGCCCCAGGTGGAGCCCCGAGAGTCCAATCGGCGAGAAAGAGGAGGGATTGTACGAGCAAGAATTGTTGAGACCATGATTGGAAAAGGCACAGGGACAAATAGCCAAACTAGTGGAAACACATGAACTATGAACCAATAGCTGAGGGGTCACCAACTGGATCAGGCCCTTTGAATGGGTGAGACAGTTGATTGGCTTGATCTGTTTGGGAGGCACCCAAGCAGTGGGACTGGGTCCTGTGCTTAGTGCATGAGCTGGCTGTTTGGAGCCTGGGGCCTATGTAGGGACACTTTGCTCAACCTGGGTGATGGGAGGAGGTTGACTGGACCTGCCTCGACTGAAGAATTACTATTTTAAAAGTTTCTCTATTACTGAAACTGTTTTACAGATTCAACACAATCCCAATAAAAGGTCCAATAACATTCTTCACAGAACAAGGAAAAAAATCCCTAAAATACATATATGGAAACAAATCCCCCTCCACAAAAAAAAAGAAAATGACATCATCAACAACAGCAAAAAACCCCACAAAAACAAATAACCAGAGCAATACTAAACTAAAAGCGCAATGCTAGATTGTAACAATATATGATCTCAAGTTATACTACAGCCATGGTCACAAAGAGAGTCTAGTATTGACATAAAACTAGTGTAATAAACTATAACATCCAGAAATACAATTGCAGCCACTTAATTTTTAATAAAAGTGTAAATAAGGCGGCCTCTTCATCAAATAAAATTAGGAAAATTGAATATCCACATACATAGGAATAAAATTATATGTAAATTTCTCACCGTGCACCATAATCAATTTAAAATGAATAGAGACCTTAATATAATACCTCTAAATTTGAAAATGCTAGAGAAAAACATAAGTGAAAGGTCCCTGCAAGATTTTCTGGGAAAAAAAAAACCTCTAATAGCACAGGAAATAACCCTGAATTGCCAAATTACAAAATTAAAATTCTGCACATAAAAGGAGTTAGCAGAGCAAAGACACAACCCTACAGTAGAATGAGAGAATAACTTTGCTACCTATATCATCAGACAAGGAATTAATATGCTGAATATATAAAAAAATACAAAAATTAAATATCAACTCCAAACTTTCAGTCAATAAAAGCGCTAACAAATGCAGCCATCTCAAAAGAAAAAAAAACACAAATGGCCAATAAATATATTTTACAAATGTTCAACATTCTTAGCCAATAGAAAAACACAAATTTAAAATGCTTTGAAACCCATCTTAACACTGTCAGAAAAACTAACATGAAGAAAATAAATGATAATAAATGCTGGAAGAATATGGGTAAAGAAGAGTCATTATTTACTGCTGGTCATGGAGTAAAGTGTTTCAATAACTATGGAAATCAGAATGGAGGTTTCCCAAAAAACTAAAAACAGAACTTCCATATTACACAGCTACATCCAGATGACTCTAAGTCAGTATAATATAGAGCCACATGCAAATCCATGTTTATTGTCTAAGTTTTCACAATAGTCAAGAAATAGAACTTCTCAAAATGCTCATTAAAAGATCAACTGATAAAGAAATTTTGGTGCATATACATGATGGAATTTTATTCAGGCTTGTAAAGAAAAAAATTAAATCATTGCTTTTTAGGCAAAACGGGCAGGACTAGAAACAATTATGTCATTCAAATTAAACCAGAGTCAGGCATATATGGCATCTTTTCTCTCGCGTGTGTATCCTGGGTTTATATACATAAATAAGCGTGTGGGGTGTGTGTGTGTGTGTGTGTGTGTGTGTGTGTGTGTGTGTGTGTGAATTATAAAATATAGAAAGGAGACCATAAGAGTGACAGAAGAGATCTTAAGAGAAGAGGAATAGAGAGGTCAGTGGAATTCATGTGTCATGACAACAAAATCTGAGCTATTTGAGGGGATAGGGAGGAAGTGCTCAGACGTCAGAGAGAAGGAACAGGGAAGGATAAGGAATAAGAACACACTGTGTATGAAAATGTCATAACATAACGAAACACATTACTTAGTATCCTAACTTTAAAACTAATTGTATAAAGAAAGAATGTTAGAAAACATCACATTGAAATTTTTTTTTTAATCTTTTTTTGTTCGTTTTTTGGGACAGGGTTTCTCTGTATAGTTTTGGTGCCTGTCCTGGATCTCGCTCTGTAGACCAGAATGGCCTCAAACTCATAGAGATCCACCTCCCACTGCCTCCCGAGTGCTGGGATCAAAGGTATGTGCCACCACCGCCCGGCTTATATTGAATTTTTTTAGAACTTTTAGTTAAAGGTTTGTGGAAGCTAGGTCTTGAAAAAGCTGGGGGAAAAAAAGCATCTGCTTTCTCAGATTTGATCATCTTGTATGTGTCAGCCACTTTTGTGAACACTATTTGATTTGATCTTCATCTAGCAAATTGATGGCATCATTGTTGTTATGTACACCTTTACAGTTGAGGAAACTGTCTTTTAGAGGTTAAGTTACCCAAAGTCACCTGGCTAACAAAATTCAAAGTACAAACTTCAGTGCATAAATGTAAGTAAGCCTTGGTCCTTTGATTCTACACCCTCTGGTGTTCATTTTTGCATCTTTCACTTGATAATTCCCTATTCTGGTATCTCTTTTCCTTTGCCTACTCTACCTCTCTGTTAAGATTATTCTACTATAGGAGGCAGTATTTGTAGTGTACTTTGGAATGATGCCTAATGAAGATACAATCTTACTCTGTCTCTAGTTGATTGTGATCTTGAGGTCAGGGTAATCATGGTAGACTTCCTGATAAAGGAAAATTTGCTTTTGGTATTAAAGAATTGGTAAGAATTAAGAATGTAAATATGGTGAGGAAAATGTTAGCAATAGAGAACTGCAGAAACATTATCAATATGCATTTGCAACTGATTGACTTTAGAATAAAGGGGGAAATGGATGAAAGGGCGAGTCAACATACTTTTAACAGTTAGTGCTTAGGTGAGTATAATATAGAGGAAATAACAAATAAGGAAAATGGGAGGCGAGTAGGTTCAGGATGAGGGAAGAGAGTGGGGATATTATTTTTAACAGGTTGAATTAGAAACACTAGCAATATAGTAAAGAGGAAATGCCTAATAAGCATATAAAATTCAGATTAGCTTCATTTGCTTCATTAGCTGGGAGACGATGAGATGGCTCAGTGTGTAAAAGAGCTGGCTATGTAAGCTTCCTGAACTGAGTTCATTCTGTAGATCCCACATAAAGTATGGAAGAGAATCAATTCCTGAAAATTGCCCTCTGAACTTTGTGTGAATTAGCGCATTGACCACACACACACACACACACACACACACACACTTGAAAAATGAAATATAAATACTAGTTTAGGTAGTCTCATACCTTAGTCAATCTAAAAGAATAATGTACAATTTTAGGCACTCCTGCTGTGGGATGTTCTGTATGGCAAATGTGTTGCTCTGATTGGTCAATAAATAAAACACTGATTGGCCATTGGCTAGGCAGGAAATATAGGCGGGACAAGGAGGAGAATAAAGCTGGGAAGTGGAAGGCTGAGTAAGAGAGACACTGCCAGCCGCCATGATGAGAAACAGTATGTGAAGATGCCAGTAAGCCACGAGCCATGTGGCAAGGTATAGATTAATGGAAATGGATTAATTTAAGCTGTAAGAACAGTTAGCAAGAAGCCTGCCACGGCCATACAGTTTGTAACCAATATAAGTCTCTGTGTTTACTTGGTTGGGTCTGACGGCTGTGGGACTGGCAGGTGATAGAGATTTGTCCTGACTGTGGGCCAGGCAGGAAAACTTTAGCTACAAATGGCGTCCAACGTGGTGGCAAGAGTTTCCACCTAAAAACTGAGAAAAAAGATTCTAAAACAGAGCTAAAAACAGTTCCTAATTGTCTCTCTCAAATGAGCGGCAGCTGCTGGTTTGAGCTACTGGTGGGTTCCTAGCATGCGTGCTCGACCTGCAGTATGGCAGGAATGAGGCCTCTGCAAGTGGCACATTAAGCTGCATGGTGGATTTAGACTTTGCTAGCACAAAACAAAAAAAAAGAGGTTTTTGGGCTACACGCTGCTTGGGGATTCAGATGTAATAGTTTACAATGTGTGTAAAATATACGTAGGCTTGAAAGAGACAGAAAAGGTGATATATATAGTTATATAAACAAATACATAGTTTTAAAAAATAAAGTCTTTAAAGAGACAGTAAAATTAATATAAAAAACAAGCCATGTAAAGATGAATATTACACAGAGAATCTGGATTGTGTTGTCTTTGGGATTTTTAACTGCAGAAAAACATTTGATTGTAAAAGCTGTTGAGTTATGCCAAAATGTATATTTTAAAGGTATCTGGACTTCAAAATTTGGATATAAGGATATGTTGCTTTGGAAAAGAGTCCCTTTGGTTCCCACAGAAAGCCAGAGGCTATGGATTTGTTCCAGATTAAGATACATCAGGTTTGACCAGCCAAGACCCCCTGAAAGGTCTCCGATGACACCAAGGCCCAGATGATCCAACATCCAGAATGGTTTGAAGGCAACTGGCTCAGACGATACAGCCTCATGGACTACTCCATGATCCTAAAATTTTCTTTGTGTCCCCATAAGATACAGCGCCCCCCTCCAGCAGGAAGTAGTAAGAGAAGCTACGCCCAAATTCCCAATTATATGTAATTTTACTTTGTTAAGGTTAAAACCTTCCTTTTTGAAAAAAAAAAAGAAAAGGGGAAGTGCTGTGGGATGTTCTGTATGGCAAATGTGTTGCTCTGATTGGTCAATAAATAAAACACTGATTGGCCATTGGCTAGGCAGGAAGTATAGGCGGGACAAGGAGGAGAATAAAGCTGGGAAGTGGAAGGCTGAGTAAGAGAGACACTGCCAGCTGCCACGATGAGAAACAGCATGTGAAGATGCCGGTAAGCCACGAGTCATGTGGCAAGGTATAGATTAATGGAAATGGATTAATTTAAGCTGTAAGAACAGTTAGCAAGAAGCCTGCCACGGCCATACAGTTTGTAACCAATATAAGTCTCTGTGTTTATTTGGTTGGGTCTGACGGCTGTGGGACTGGCAGGTGATAGAGATTTGTCCTGACTGTGGGCCAGGCAGGAAAACTCTAGCTACACACTCCTAAAAATCCAATAATGGTTATATATTTGACTTTTTGAGCCCTTCAAATCAACTTTGTTACTGTTTGGATTTAAACAATAGTTTACTTACTTTTCTCACCAATTTTACCTTTGATATTTAAGAATAGTTTATTCAGCCATTAAATATTCATATTAATGCAAATATAATAAATTAACCACTTATATTTTAGTGTATTTTCATGCAATATATCTTCCCATTTAACTTATTAGATTGAGCATTAGTCATGCATAATATATTTTATCATCCTATAATGAATCCTTACTCTCATGTAAAACCAACTTCTATCATTCTTATATGGAAATTAAGGTCCAGAAACATAAAATTATAGTCTCAAATGGAAACTATATAAATAACAAATGTAAATGGCATGGATATTGTATTTTATTTAGACATATTACTTATACTTTTCATTTTTCCTGCTCAATCATCTGAGACTAAATATTGAAACAGAATCAAGAAAGATAACTATGAAAGAAGCTCATACAATTATTTTCTCTCTCTATTTAAGATAGAACAAATATTTGTGCCTTTGAATGTAATAGGCCAGGAGAGAGGTGGAATTGTGAATGGACCAAAATAATAGCTATGATTGAACTATGATGATTTCTATCAGAAGGGTTCTCAGAATAATACAAATAGAAATTGAACACAGTGAATTACAACCCCCTCTTGTTTACTTGTCCCTTTATAATGAGCTATGCAGACAGAAAGGGGTCGGATGATATATAGGTACTCTTATAGGATTTAATTATGAGAAAGCAATGCCAGTACTTATCTTGGTGCTTGTGATAATTACTATGCAAATGAAGGACTACTCTGCAGGAAAACCTTTGTGTGTGCACGTGTGTGCACATAATCATGGAATATTAAAACCCAGAAGGACAGTTGAGAACATTTAATCCAACCTTATTATACAGATGAAGAAATTGAAGCACAAACATTTTTAATGACTTGGCTAAAGTCATATAGCCATGGAGTATGAAAACCATGATTACAATTTTGTTTCCTTAAAAACTTAAAAACTTATAATATCGAGAAACATTATTGAACAGAGATTGACTGTGGGTTAAAGTTGTAATTCCTAAACATATTCTTTTTGTTAGCTATGCAGTCTTACATAAGTTATAAATAAGCCTTAGAGGACTTATTTTGCTGCCCTTCCTTCCTGCCTCCCTGTTTCCCTCCCTCCCTCCCTCCTTCCCTTCCCTTTTCTTCCTTTCTTCCTTCCCTGCTTCCCTCCCCTCCCCTCCTCTCCCTCTCCCTTCCTCCCTCCTTCCCCTCCCCTCCCCTCCCCTCCTTCCTTCCTTCCTCTACTTCATTTTTTTCCTTTTTACAAAAAAAGAGATAATAGAAGTACCTCATTGCTACTAAATGATGTTAGTTATTATTTAAGTATTTTTTAAAATCATGCTATACACTCCTTCTTGGGAAAAAATTTAAGATAAGTTTTCTAAATCATTGCTGAGCTTTGAGAAAGGAGGGCCTATGAGGTAACAAAGTAGTACAGGAAAATGTTGTCAGCATGATCTTAACTAACATGTTCTGGCATAATTCTTAACTGGAATGCTATTAACAGCCATGAAATCTATGTCTATCTGTTCTTTTATTCCTAAATTCATTCATGAGAACAGCAAGACCACATTAGCAATTTCACCAAGAAGCTCAAAGTGGATCTTCAGCAAAGATATCTGTTAGGCAGAAGCCATTTATGTTCCAGGGAGGAACTTGTGGTAGGATGGTATAGAGAAAAGGAAAGACCAAATTCTGCCTCAGAATAGGAACGGGAATAAAATCTATTACTCTGCCTAGTGGTTTCCTTGGAAATAATCCAATAATAACTTTATACAAAGTACACAATATACTTGTCCTTAAACGGGATTAAAACCCCACATGCAGGTAGGAACACAAGTTTAAGTGAAATGACTCTTAGTCAAGAGCTTTTGAAATTAGAGCTGAAGACTAGAGGACAATGTATTATTTTTAGTGATTATGGTAGAATGTCACTTTCTTAATTTGATCAGTGTTAAAGTACCAGCTGAACTCTTTGAAGTTATTGACAAAGTTAGGGATTGCATCTAGATATCGTGAATTTTGCTTTTATCCAATGTCTTTATCTGCCAAGTGTAAGAACTAATATTTACTCAGTTTTTACTGTGTGAACCTCATTTTCCATACTGAAGATAATACCATTGCCTATATTGCAGCATTGTAAGAATTAAGTAAGATAATATAGCGGTTGAAACAGGGCTTAGTACCTAGTAAATGCTTACAAAACACCAACTGTCATTTTCACACTGTTGTCTAGGACTATTTCAATATTTTAGAATTGGACCCCCTGTATAACTCTATTCTATCTTCTACTATTTTAATTATTATTGTCTTTGCTGCCAAGGTAAGAGCTTGCCTCTGACCCTAAGACATCAGCCATGATATTTTTGAAATAGGATTTTCATAGAGACATACTGAGTAATTAGTCAAATTCATTCAAAAAACCAATAGTGAAGTTGGAATTCAAAACAGGATCCTTTTTTCCCACTAAGTTTTTTATTTAATAGACTGAAAACGAGCAGCAAAAGACTCTTAATTTTACCTTTTCATTCATTTTTAAATGTAATCTGTATATCAAATTTGTATGTAGCTCACTTGTTCAGGGCATTATATTTTGTATAAAGTCATTCAAATTATATAAAATTAAATGTTTACAAGATGAGTAAATTACAGAAAAATACTGTACAACATATAACTCATTGGTAACAATATTGTTTTGTGTACTTAAAAATTATTAAAATAGCAGGTCTCTGTTTATTGTTCCTATCAGAAAAAAAAGCAAAGGAAAACAAAAATTTTGGAGACTTTATATTTGTTTTTTACACTATCAATGATAATAGTTATCATGGGTAAATATATATTTAAAAATTATCAAATTACATACATTAAATGTATTTTGTGCCGGGTGGTGGTGGCACACACCTTTAATCCCAGCACTCAGGAGGCAGAGGCAGGTGGATCTTTGTGTTCAAGGCTGTCTGGTCTATAGACCGAGTTCCAGGAAAGGCTCCAAAGCTACACAGAGCAACTCTGTCTTGAAAAATAATATTTTGTTTGTTGTGTGTCAAGCATATTTCAAGAAATCTATTACAAAATGTCTAAGAAATTTCCTGCTTTCAGAGAACTACATTATTGACATATTGGATTGACTGCCTAATCATATTTAATATACTTTATTATGCTGCTATCAAACCTATCATATTTTCCATATAGATATTAGAGAGAAACTCTGTGAAATACCATGCTAAAGTAAAGATACAATTGTTCACAATATTATCAAAAGACACAGCATAATTAAATGATTTGATGTTTAGCATAGAACAGGACTGAGGTTTGAATCTAGGCCATTATTTTCTAAGTATAGCCTTAGATATGCTGCTTTTTAAGTTGACTTAAGCTCTCTAAGCTTGTTTCTCATCCATAAAAAATATATAATTATATAATATGAAATAACATTATAAAATTATATAATATCCAAGTATGATAAGATTGACAATGCAATTCTAGAGCTGTTAGAAGAATTAAATACATATGAAGTTACTGTCTGGAAGATAGTAAATGTTGCTATTACTTTAACTTTTAAGTAGGTAAAGTGTATCATGAATTGTTAAAAGGGTTAAACTCAATGATACATATTGTCTGTCATGTGTCACAATTCTGCTCCCTACTCTGTTCTTTATTCTTTCCTTTGCTGCACCTGATTTCCTTTCCTTCTTCTCCAATGCCCTTCACAGCCCAAGCACTCCAGTGCAAACCTGGCATGAATGAATAAAGGATGTTTAGCAGTAGCTCACCCCAATAGCTCCTTCTGTCCTGTCGACTTCCAGATTTGTGCTTATTCTACAATGTCCACAATCTTCCCCAAGTATTTAAGATATCCAGTGGATTTTGTACAGAACCCCTGTTGATCCAGAGGCTAATTAAAATGTTTACTCATTGCAGATTAATCTCAATCATAGGCATTGACATAGTGATGAAAGATAAATTCTCTGAGGTAACCAGGCTTCTGTGTGGTTTCTTTATAAGCAACAGTTACTTATGACTTGATATATAAATTAACCTACAGAACAGTCTTTCACAGGGCTCTTCAATTAGGCATTCACAACATACTTACTGTTTAGCTGCCCATGATCACATTCTGGCATCCACTGACTGCATAGGAAGGAGACATAAATGCTTTCATAGAATTGGTAGCTTCACTCATTTTTCCTATGAAATAGATTAATATAGACAAGTCAATTCTAATTTCTGGGTCCCAGTTTCCTCAGACTTGAAATGAGAGTCCTTTGAGCCATTTACAATGTTAATAATTGTTAACATAGGTTATAGTTTCTTTGTTTTATTATCTATAGTGAAAATAACATTTCACATTTGTAAATGTATTTCACACCTTTTTAAGCAAAAGGGCTTCCAAGTATATAATCTAGCATTTTCCTTGTAAGTATTCCCTAAGATACATAGAGTCAAGAAAATTCAACACAGCATATAGAGGTTAAATAATTTTTTTAATGGCCATACAACATATTAATGATAGAAGCAACATGAGAACCCAGGCCTCCTGACTTCTGTTCCAGTGTAACCACACAGAAAGATGAATTACTGTAATATGGCTGTGTGCTGGAAGAAACTCCACTTAAAAATCTTATCACCTGAAACTTCATTACTTTTTAAGGTGACTTATCTTCATTAGTTTTAAGAGGATAGAGCTGTCACTTTCTTCAAGGATTTTCCCCCAAGTACAGTACTTGCTATGTGCCACAGAGACTAGTAAGCATCATTTGGTCTGCATTATAATGGATAATGTACTCCCAAGAGCCAGATGACTATTTCAGTGAAGTTACTAAATAATACCTATGCTGTGAAGATACGTTCCCTTACCTACTTTATACAAGGTGTCTAAGAAGCAGATGTACTTCCGAGACAAGCATGTTCAGAGCTGTCTTCTTTTACCTTTACTTAACTGGATTTGGCAATTTGGTAGCCATACCTTTTAGAATAACATTTGGAATTAGTTTTAAAAATGATCTAAGTAAGAAAAGTTATCATTAAAAGCCAGTGCTTTGATTCTTTCTTCACACTTCCAAGAAGGATGAATATATGGTGTTCAAATCCTTAGCAAATTACAAGTGAAAAGAAGGCTGCACAAGGCAAGCACCCTGACAACCAAACTGACAGCTGACAGTCTGATAGAGACAGAAATGACAGAAAAGCAATAAAGCTCAGAAACAAAACTCACAAAGAACAGCAATCTAGTCATTTTAGCACAGAAGCATCATTCTATAATAACACATTACATTATTCAGATTCTGAAAGATATCCTTAACTTATTAAAACATTAATCACAAAATAGTTTTTTAAAAGTATAGATTCTGCTATTCCTCTAAGCAGCCTGAGGTCATCTGGAAAAAAAAAGGGGTTGATAATTCTTTTTGATCCTGGACCTACCCCCAAATCATGCAAATTAGGAGGTTCAAATCTTCATATTCACTTTAAGAGCACCTGTGAGACCGTCAAGGTCATCAAGGCTTTGCACATTTGAAAAGCCACCAGGTATTTGAAAGCTGTCACTTCAAAGAAGCAAAATTTGCTATTCCTGTGGTACAATAGGGATAAGCGGCAGATACGCCTCGGGTAAATAACGCTGCAAGGCATAGGGTCAGTGGATCTAAAAAGAGAGCTGAATTTTTGCCGCACATGTTTTTAAAATGCAGAGTCATGCTGAAATTAAGAGTGTAGACAGAATCGCTGGTCATTGAATACAGCAAAGGTGAGCAAAGCATCCAAGATGTACCACTGCCCTAATAGCTCATGGCCAGATTAATACATGTATGAGCTCCCACAGCCACACTGAGATTGCCCTCACTGAAAAGGAACATAGTGTTCTTAAACGAGAAAACAAGGCTGCAGGAAAGAAAAAGCTACCACAGAAGGAAATGACAAAATAAAAGTGTGTGGCACAGTAATAAATTCAACATAAAATAAATGCAAATGAAAATAAAAGGAACTGTAATGCTGTAGATTATGGTCCCTGCTTATAAAGATGTTGTATTTATCTATTAAGTAATAATATTTCGGAGTATTAAATTTTAACTTGACATAACATGAAAATAGACAATTGTTTGTGAGGTTATTTTACATCTACAGAAATTAGCTTATTCAAAATGAATAAATCAGGACTGTTATTTTCCAGAAGAAATGATGATTGGGAAATAAACTTCAATTATCTGGAAAACCATGTTGGTTAGAATGACTCATTCCCGAAGGTTCTTCATAGCCTAAGTCACTATACAGCAAATTAGTCAGCATGAGTGATTTTTCTCTAACTTGGCCATCACAGACAGAAAATTGCCTACACTGATATATCTCCTAAAATGGCTCTCGATTAATGTCTTTCTGGGCATGGGAACTTCGCAGAGCACTTTAGGCAATGAGATAACAAACGCTGAGCTGGCTGTAAATCCCTTCAAGCAAAAGAGAATATTTAGGATCACAACTGCAAAGGTGCAAAAGAAACACTAGCATATCACTAAGATCAGCGTTTCCTTACTAAATTATATACATATTTTATAATTATAAAAGGGAAATTTAAAATATCGTATGTTCTCCATAAAAATTGCTCACAAAATATCACAAAACCCTTCATTCTTACATCTCATTAAATAAAAAGATGGCTTAAAGTGAATTAACTAAGTTCCTACTATTCAGGGTAGGTAGTCATATCTACCTGTTGCCCTTAATTTGAGTGGTATATATTCTGTATTTGTTTACATATTAATGTATATTGTGATTACCTTTGGGAGAGAAATGAAAACTTCTGTGTAGGGCCAAAGTACAAAGAATTTGAGAGGGAGCAAGATATTTTTCAACAACGGCAAGACAATGTTTTTTATATGATCTGCTTTAGTTCTTTTTATTTGCAAATTCTGAACCTAATATTCTGGAATTCACCTATATCCTAAATGTATACATTTTCTGAATTATTAACATGGATAAAAGATAGCTGGACTGTTTTCTAACATTATGATTTTTACCACCTAAATAATTGTACTTGTTACACCTTTAATTTGAAAGACAGCTTGTTTTCAGTAAAGGAAAAACAATTAGCTAATGAGTTACAGTTCTACTATTTTTATTTTACATTGAAGAAAAATTCTGGAATTATTGGAATGAGAAAACATCAGACAACTTTGAATCTACAGGGCAAAAGCCTGAATTGTTCCAAGGGACCTATTGTTATATTTCTGGGTATTTAATAAGTGGAAATATAAACTAATTGTAAAGACACTGAAGATTAGATTCACTTTTGATTATAATCTTGAAGCTCTAATTTGGCTGAAGGTGTTATATTGTAGTTAAGTGTGATAGGAAGCCAGTGGGCTAAATGTGTTCATTATTGGTTTGGTACAGAAATAATTACACACACACACACACACACACACACACACACACACACACACACACACACACACACACACACACCAGATCATGTTTCATCGTGAGGATACCTTGTAAACTGGCACAGCACTCCCTTTCCTGACATGCTCTGCGAGAGAAAAACATTCTTCTCATTTCCTCCTCCCCTCCCCTTTTCTTTTCTCTTTTCTCCTTTTCTCTTCCCTGGGATCTTCTTGTCTGGCCTCTTCTTTTGTAGCAAGGAGAAAGTGTTATCACTGAAACTGTGAAGCAAGCAAGACACCTCAGCATACTTTCGACAAAAGGTGATGTTTTCTGTATATTTTGCTTGCACTCCCTGTTTCTAATCTAATTTTCTGATTTGGCATCTTATTGGGAATGGTGAATCCTGTTGGTTGCAGCCACTTGTGAGTCCACTTTGAATGTATTCACATGCTATGTAATACAGTAGTTTCCCTTAAGCCTGATTAAACGGGGCTGATTGAGTCTCACAGCAAGCATGCTGCCAGAATCTGCTTAGCAAGAAGTACGGTTGAAATTGAATGCTTCAGTAGACAAACACAGGCAAGTCCATATACTTCTTTATGCTTAGAATGATGTATTGGATTTATGTTTGCATGGCTGTCAATCTTTCAGATTAGATGCATTTTCTCTTTTTAAGATTAGATGATATCTTGTGGTTGGAAATTATGCATGTATGCAGCACTTGTAGAGAGTTTTAGTCAAGATCCCTAGAATGCTGATGAGGTCTGAAATAAAACCTCTTGCTCATGTCAGTGACCCTAGTTAATTGTCCAGCTTGCTTGGTTAATGTATGTTTGTTTTGAAAGTGCCTGTGTTTTAGCACAATCTCTATTATAGTGGAAAGTACAGTATTTTCTCAGTGTAAAAATTATGGTAGAAAATGACAGAGCCTGCGTTTTCTGTAAGAACACTGTCACAAGGGGAATTCCTTAAGAAAACTTAGAAAGTGTATTTCTATGTATCTGTAACTCACACAATGTAAGTAGGAAGACAGGAAGCCTTTAAAAATATAATATATGCAAATGTAGATGTTCAAGTATTTTTGATTTTTGAATATTTAGCGACTCTATATTTAATAAAATTCAATTTTAAATTTGTGTAAATTAAATCTTAATGAGTTTCACTGTAGCATTTCCATGCATCTATACAATGCACTTCAGTCATATTCTAGGTGCAAGATTTTTAATAAGGTAAAATATTTGGTATTTTACTAGATATGAATGAAATCAGTATTTGAAAATGAGAGTAATAAATGACATTGGAAAAGATATTTTATTCTGCATCATTTTGTACTATCTAGGCATAATTAAGATTATATTAATTTTTGATGCTAAAACTTCAAGTTGTTTGCATTTTGGAATAATGAACAAAAAGAATCACTAAAAGACACTGTGGATAAAAGAAGTCCAACTGACTCAGGTGGATTGTGGCTTCTCAGTACTCATGATGCTTGGCAACACTGTCATCAGTGGTTAGATCTTCTAGAAAAATGAAAATAGTGTAGTTTGTTTCCAGAGCACTGTGACTGTCAACACAATACTAGAAAGTCTAATTACCACAAAAATCTCATCCAAGATGATTTTTATGTAACTAACTAGATTTTATATATATACTATATATATATATATATATATATATATATATATATATATATATATATATATATATATAAAGACAGACAGAAACGTGCCTCTGTCAAAAGATGAGATGTGTCAAATGCAGGAAGTTTTCAATATTTATCATTTAAAATTTTTATAGGGAACTGAGCAAACAGAATTTATAATGACAGTAAAGAGTATGTTAAAACCTACAGTGATAAAATCCAGCTGACAAATTAAACAACACTTGTTGCTACTTTCAGAAAATGCATTGACACCTTTGAGGCAAATTTAATTAAATTTTGGCTAATGCATTTGCCTGTCATTTGGGCTATTTATATTTCTCTGTGAGTGTCTAGTTTGATAGTTATACATAATAAATATTTTTTATTAACATCCAATTAAGTTTTTCATCTTATTATTCTTCAATTGTACATTTTCTTAATATAAATAATGGAAAAGGCTGTGCAAGTCTAAGACTCCTGGGATTTCCAATGTTCTAACATGTTCATTGCAAGTCACTTATTAAATAAAATGACTTGATATCTTCCTACTGTAGTACCCAGTAGCTTTTTAAATATCAGTGAAAAAAATGAATGCACTGTTAATATTTTGTTACTGACTCTATATTCCCTTTTTGAGACCTGTAACTGGAACACTCTGTATGTAAACCTGAACATATTTCTCACTCCAAATGTATGTTAAAATTCTTATTTTAAAGTATATATTTAAATATATATATATATATATATATATTATGTTTTACATTTATAAAACATTGCCATTCCAAGCAATGCCTGTAAAAGCTTAAGCAGTATCATAGTGCTTTAGTTTTTTTTCTTTCATTTAACAGAAGGGCAATTAGTTCAGAAGTAACTTTCCTGTCATTTTCTTGATTAGTGCCACTTTACTGCCTGCATTTGGCAGATGGCTATTTCATTACTAATCAAGATGAAACTCTAGAGTAGTTCTGGCGTTCAAATGGTATCTACTATTTTCAAAGGAATTGCCTGGGACTGACCACTGGCTTGGATTTACCTTTTAAAAATATTGCAATGCCAAAGACTAATTAGAAACTCTCGTTTGTTATGCTCTGACATATTCTGGCTGAACCTTTGAGTTTAATGTATTTATTTAAGATCTACAATGTAACTACAGTTTTCCAGAATGTCATAGATATGTAACAAGAAATATAATTCTGCATTTAAGGCTGGTGTACACTCTGGAATTCAGACAGATATTTGATTTTTAAATCAGTTTGTTCTGGAGCTAATGATAGCAGGGTTTCTATTGTTTGTTTTCTGTCAATGGGATTATATATTTTGTGTAGACATTGTTTAAAGGATTAAGTAGTATTTTATCAGCATGCCAGATAAATATATCCTTACATAATTATGTTCATATTTTCTTTGGTATATTGGCATTAAAATTATGAAAGGACACTTCATTAAGAAGGGCCAATCCAAAAGGTTTTGACAGACTACATAATGTTCCATTTTTAATCACAGTGACAACTGAACAAATCAACAGGCATTTATTAAGTGTTTACTGTGTGCCAGGTACACATAAGAAAGGTTGAATAAAACTGCATGTGTTATATTCTTTTCAATTGCTAGTTAATTGTTTAAATAAAGGCTGTAGCTAAATGTTAAGCCTATTTCAAAGGTGCATTTACTCTGAGAAACCTTGGCTATATGTGGTCAAGGTAATTTTTACCTGCTGATCCTAAAATATCTATCATAAAAGGAAATACATTTAATAAGTACTTACAGAATTTTAAATGTTGCTAGCAACATTCAACTTCGGCTAAAGATTAATTATAGAGTTTCTAGATTATCTAAATTATGGTTTTTCTTCCTTTTCCTCGTGTGTGTGTGTGTGTGTGTGTGTTTCTTCTGTAAAACTTGGACAGAAAACAGTAACACTTCTTCATTTCATGTTTCCACATCATAGTCTCCATCATAAAGGATATGTGGATTATTTGAATAGAGTTCTGAGATGATTTGGAAGCCAATTTCAATTATCTATGCCATCTTTACTCACTGTTATCAAGGATAATTAGAAGTTGGTTAAAAAACAAAACATAACCTCAGTATACTAGTGACAGCAAATAATTTTGCTATAGTCTTAAAGTAACTAGAACTTTTGTAAACATGTAAGTAAAAAGAAAAGCAGAGAACATAATTTGGTTCTCTATAAGGGCTCAGTTTGGTTTTACAATTAATACAAAGGCTTTAAACATACAGAGTGGTTGAAGATTAAGCAAGAGACAGTTAAAGTTAGTAGAACACAAATAAAATATACACTACCATTTGAGATTAAGTCTAGTATACATAGTGAGGAGATTATAAGTATGCTTCTAGATAACAGCAATGGTATTTATCATGGTGATCTGTAAGTTACTTTTGGATATATGCAAGATTATGTGGGGCTACAACTAGCAGTAAGTTTGAAATCTTTCTTTTCTTTTTAGACCTATCAGTAAACACCAAAAGTATATTCAAAGAAACTCCAAGTCCTGCCTACATAAACCTGGTGCTCTTCCTGAGGATTTGACTTTGAAGAAAAGAAATTAAAAAAAAAATATATAGCATGTAGGCAAAGAAAATAGCAAGATTCTAGCTCATCATTGATGTTGATGAGTTATCAGCAGACGATAGGAAGTTAGTCCTTTTAAGAGAGCCAAACTCTGCTGACTGCCTAGGACTAACTCTAAACATATAGGCATTTCTTGATTGTCTATATAAATCGACAATTCAAAGTCATATATATATTTGACCCTCTATATCTGACTAAAATTTTACATAATACATTATAAAACTCTTTTTGGAGTGGAGATGGTGAGTTTAATCACCTAATTGTGTATTGCATTATATTTATAGGGAGACCTGAGAGAGAACAGAGTTCAGAGGAAAAATCAGTTCAGTTTTTAAAATGTGATGGTTATCCATATATAATTAATTGAGATTTGGCTTCTCTACTTTCGTGTTCTGCATGGTGATCTGTTGAATAACCACTGAAGATGTTTTGGTTTGATATTTGTAGTTTCCACAGATTTCCCTAGATCTTATCATTTTAATACAATTAAAGAATATAAAATAACTATATTTTAAGTCTCCACAGCTTATAAATATGTCAATTATGAACTGCAGTCACAAAAATCAAGTTTAATTTGCCAGATCTTATGTCACTCATGGAAATTCTAGAATTTTTAACGAGACAGTAATGGTGTTTGACAGGGATGGAGAAAAAGAGGAGTGTTGCACACCAACATAATTTATCTTCTCTTATGATGATATTTATCAGTGTGATTTGTACTCCAAATACATTTGGGAATCCATAAATGAACTCTTTTGTCATGGCTCCATGAGTAGGGTCTGGTTTTTAAAAGTCACAGACTGGTAAATCCCTACGTGAGAATTTATGTGTCAATTCTGGATGAGGCCATTTCTAATTATTCTATTTCTTTCTTTTATCTTTTTGTCTGTGATGCTGGCTATTGAATCCAGAGCTTCTTATGTTATAGGCAAGTCTGTACCACTGAGCTGTACCTCCAGCTCTTTAGCTTCTTCTAATAGTCACTACAACCCTGACAGGCATACCTATTTCGATACTTAACGGAAAGTTTTGTTGGTCGAATTAATACATGCATAGCAACATAAAAGCCCAGTTACTCAATGTATTGGAGGAAGTCCCTTTTGTGACAGAATTTAAAAAATAGAGAAATGGTAATTTCAGGAGGTTGGAAAGATAAACAAAGAATCTTCTGGAAATGTTTATTAAATATTTTAATAATTTAGCAGCTTAAAATGAATGTTTCATTTTTATTGACAAATCCAAAGGTAGGTTTATTTTTGATGTGATGTGGCAGTTTTCTCAGTATTTAAAAACACAAATGAAGAAGTAACAGAATAATTCTACTTTTAAATTGACACCCAAATTAAATAGTGCTGGTATTTCATTGCTATGTGATGTCAACATGATTTTTAAATCTTTCTAGTAGAATGATTTTATATCTTGCATATTAATACACTTCTTCTTGGATTATAAAGACCTGCTTGCTCTTAGATGGTTCATAATTGTAAAAAAAATTATCCTGTGTCTTCATAATTTTGTGGGGAGGTGTGTAAATCTTTAATATGTATGTAATTCTTATTTGAACAAACAGTATTTTCTTTTTAACTCTGTCAAATAAACATTTTACTGGTTTTTTTCCTAAATTCTGAGATCAGGACTAATTAGGTAGTTTTGCATAATCTTCTGTTGTCATTTGACAAAATTCAGCAGGAAAATATAATTCATAATTTATGAAATAGAGTAGAATGTTGTTTTAGTTTGTAACTTTCGTTAAATATGTCTTTGGTTAATTTGATAATATATGTAGCAACACTGAAATACATCCGTTTTTCTTTTGAATAAAATATTTTTCAGATTGTTTCCTAACTTTGTGATTAAATTAGCTTTAAAAAGAGGTAATATGGAGTAATTTGGTGTCTAATAGTCATCCATAAAAGATTATTTAAGGTATTTCCTTTGAACCTGCAGCAAACTGAGTTTCTTAGACTCTCTTATTGTATTTTAGATATCCCATAGACTGAGAAATACCTTAAAGAAAATTATTATTAGTTGAAACTTTATTGAAAATTCACTTTCCTGATTAAGCTGTATCTGTGTTTGAAGATAGAATGGATATCTGAATCAGTGAAAGGAGAGATAACTAAGTTCAGGACAGAAATTTGCCAGCAAAATCTTGTCTTTACATTGCGATTTGTAACTAAATACTTATTCTCTCTTTCTGTGAAATCAGAATTTTAAAACAAGAGTATACTCTCAATTTCTTGGCTTATATTTGTATGCTTCTTCATTTATATGTATATGTAATAACAATGGTAAAAGAAGAGGAGATGGTGGACTTAGGAGTAATGAAGGAGGGGCAGAAATGGAATGGGTAGGAGGGAGGAGAGGAAGGAGGTATATGACGTATTTATATTTCAATAAATTTTTTGTTTTTGTTTTTATTTTCTGGTTTTTTGTTGTTGTTTTTTTTGAAACACTATTTCTTTGTGTAATAGCCCTGGATATTCTGGAACTCACTTTTCAGATCAGATTGGCCTCAAATTCACAGAAATCCACCTGCCTCTGCCTCCCAAATGTTGGTATTAAAGGTGTGTGCCACAATGCCTTGTTTCAATTGAAATTTTTAAAAAATGACCTATTTATTTGTTTATTTATTGTATTTCCTTAATTTCTAAGGTTGTTGAACATTTTAAAATATATTTTAGCCATTTTATTCCTTCTTTTGATTACTCTTTGTTCATATCCATAGAACATTTTTTTAAATTTGATCATTTGTATTCTTGACTTTTTGTTTTTTGACTTCTTTATATATTCTGGATGCTAATCCTCTGTCAGATCACAGCTGCACATGTGGTCTTCTTCACTCCCTGATTGTTTCCTTGGCGGTACAGAAGATTTTTAATTTCATGAGATCCTAACAGTTGTTAGGCTCAATACCTGGGCAGAGTCTTATTCAGAACATCCTCTCCTACACCCATATCTTGTAGAGTACTGACTAGCAATTTTTCTTCTAGCAGTTTCAGTAATACTGGTTTTCAATTTGAAATCTTTGATCCATTTGATGTTGATTTCGGTGCAAGATGACAGATATGGCTCTTTATTATGTTCTTATGCGTGTAGTCATCCTTAAATTAATTCTTAAGAGAGGAGAAATGGTATGTCCTTGATCTTTATCAGAAAACTCTAGATAGATAGTAACCCTATGAACTTTTAGGCTGTTGAGAATTTCATGTCTCCCTCTGGGTCCAAAGATTTGATTCAGATAACCCAAAGAGAGCAGAAAGCCAATTGTTCCAAATTGGAGATAAGAGCAGAGTAGGTGTCATTGCTAATCAAGGAGAAAACATACACTTCTAGACACAACTTTTTGTTTGTTTGTTTGTTTGTTTGTTTGTTTCGAGACAGGGTTTCTCTGTGTAGCTTTGAGCCTTTCCTGGAACTCACTTGGTAGCCCAGGCTGGCCTCGAACTCACAGAGATCCGCCTGGCACTGCCTCCCCAGTGCTGGGAACTTTTTTTTTTTAATCAGAGGTTCTGTGCTGGATAATTATATGTCAATGTAACACAAGCTAAAGTCATCTGAGAAGGAAACCTCAGTTAAGAAAATGCCTCCGTAAGATCAGGTTGTAGGCAGGTTTGTAAGGCATTTTCTCAATTAGTGATCAATGGGAGATGGCCCAGACATTGTCTCTGGGCTGATGGTCCTGGGTTCTATAAGAAAGCAGGCTGAGCATGCCAGAGAAGCACCCATCTATGGCCTCTGCATCAACTCCTGCTTCTGGGATCCTGCCCTGTTTGAGTTCCTGTCCTGACTTTGCAATGAACAGCAATGTTGAAGTGTAAGCCAAATAAACCTTTTCCTCCCCAACTTTCTTTTTGGTCAGGTTGATTCCCTAACTAAGACAGGTTCTGTCTTATCATTTGATGATTGTCTCATGAGAGGCCACCTAGAGCTGAAGACTTCTTCATTTTAGGAGCAACATTTGGGGCTGTGGTTCAGAAACCCTTTAATTCTTGGAGCAGTAAGCCCTTCAGTGTCCAATCTTGCCACATTGAAGTGTTTGCTTGATATTTAGACTATTTTTCCTATACTGATTTATCTGGTAACAGATATAGCATTTATTTAACAGACTATTTTCTATAGAACGGGAGCCAGAGAAACATCTTACGTTAATATAATTTACATGCAAGACTTGAAGAAGAGCTGAGCAGTGGTGGCACATTCCTCTAATCCCAGCACTCAGGAGGCAGAGGCAGACGGATCTCTGTGAGTTCGAGGCCAGCCTGGGCTACAGAGTGAGTTCCAGGAAAGGCGCAAAACTACACAGAGAATCCCTGTCTCAAGAAACAAAACAAAAACCAAACAAACAAACAAAAAAAAAAACAAACCAAACCAAAACAAAACAAAAAAGACTTGAAGAAGTTCTGCATGCCTTTTGTTCACTCTCTGTTCGCATTTAGTTTTCAACTATTTTTGACCCCTCTATTCCTCCTTTAGTTCCTGGTTATAGAAAACAGAATTAACTATATTTAGTAGGCCATTAATGGTAATCTTGGGTCCTAATGGCAATTTTTATCATTTCCTCTGATGTGAGGAACAGATTGAGTAAGGAATCTGTCTCCAGGGAAGAATTTTGGCTTCAAAGTGGAGAGGAATCCACTTTGAATGACTATCTTGCAGGACATCCCTGGGCAATAGCTGCTAGTTAGTGGTTATTTTTTTAAGGTCTAATTTAAATTCTGTGGTTACATTGTTCTTTAAGTCCATGTTAACCACTTTATTTTTAAAATGGTAGTAAATTTTTCTCAATTGTGAAGGATACATCTGATAGCAAATCTTTAGGATTTAAGTGGGAAGTTATCCATCTAGAAGAAAATGCAACATCAGTTAATGATTGGAGTGTCCCCATTTCACTTGGGGTAGGATTCCCTGCCTGAATCTGAAGTTTTCTTTTCTTTTCTTCTTTTTTTTTAAGATTTATTTATTTATTATGTATACAGTGTCCCTGCAGGCCAGAAGAGGGCACCAGATCTCATTACAGGTGGTTGTGAGCCACCATGTGGTTGCTGAGAACTGAACTCTGGAACTCTGGAACAACAGTCAGTGCTCTTAATCACTGGCTGAGCCATCTCTCCAGCCCAGGCTCTAAAGTTTTCTAGGTCAGTGGCATAAGCTTCATGGCAATTGGGTATAGCATGCTTTGCTCAATTTTTGATTCACCTTGGTCATCAGGGATCAAGCTTTACATCTCTTTTTTATATGTAATAAAAGTATGATGACCTCTCTCAGAAGTAAAGTAAGATGAATTTCCTATCTGTAAGGATTAGAAGGAAACTAAAAAGGAAGGAGCTGCTTATCTTGACCACAATATATCACAGGCTAGTGGTCATGGGGAATCTCTAAATTCTATTCAAGACCCAATTAGTATATTATGCAAAATTAATGCCTCAAAAACAGAAGCACCAATCATTTGGGATCTGATATTACCATTTAAACCAACATAGGGAATACATTGACCTTATTTCATGGCAGTAGGGGACCTTATCGCATGGAAAACAATACAATCGGGCGGTGGTGGCGCACGCCTTTAATCCCAGCACTCGGGAGGCAGAGCCAAGCGGATCTCTGTGAGTTCGAGGCCAGCCTGGACTACCAAGTGAGTTCCAGGAAAGGCGCAAAGCTACACAGAGAAACCCTGTCTCGAAAAACCAAAAAAAAAAAAAAAAAAAAAAAAAAAAAAAAAAAAAAAAAGATCTGCTTAGCTAGCTATTTTTGAAAAGTATATCTGGATTTGGTTAACATGGATGCAGCAAATGACAGAAGTGCAAGTAAAGCAAGAGGGAGTAACCTGAGATATGTAGTATTTTTAAGTGTTCTCATCACATAGACTTCTTTAGAAATATTTTTCTTCTTTGAAATTTTATTTTTATGCATGTGTGTTTGCCTGCATGTATGTATGTCTGTGTACAACCTGAGTGACTACAGAACCCAGAAGAGGGCATCATATCCCCTGGAACTGGACTTAGAGACAGTTGTGAGCCACATGTGGTCACTGGAAATCAAAGCTAGGTCCTCTGCAAGAGAAACAAATGCTCTTAACTGCTGATACATCTAACTAGACCCAGAAATACCTTTCTTTAGAAATTATGAACTCATTTTGATAATCAACAAATATTTACCTCCACTTCTTTCTTAACTTTTATTTTAACTATTTAATATATTTGGAATGATTTTGATACTAAGTATGGGTGATGATACAACACTGTTAATCTTTAATTGGATAAAATAATTGTTTTGCAGCAATGTACTGAATGGCATTTCCTTTTGATACTGTTTTGTGATTCTATGATTCTGATACAGTTGGGATGTTTTAAGTGTTCTCCTTTAGAAAGTTTTTCAAATCCAGTATCCTCTCAAAATTCTGATACTTAGAAAATACTCTTTTTTTAGTCATAGGACCCATAGTTTCTTTCAAAAACTTTTAACTCCTCATTTGTTTTATTTTTTAAATTTTATATATGTATACTATATATGCATCATTTCCCCTTCTCCAGCCCCTTCTGCATTCCCCTTCTATCTCCTTCTCAAATTAATGGCCTTTTTTCTTTAATTATTATTGTTGAATATATATAAATATATATAAATTTATAGATATATAAACACAACCTATTGAGTTCATTTAATGTTGCCTGTATGTTTATGGTTTTAGAAATAACAATTTGGTATTGGATAATCAATTAGGTAGCTCATTCCTGGTAAAGACTGCTTCTCCTTCTCTCAGCAGTCATTGTCTGTAGTTCATCATGTAGGAGTGAAGCCTTGTGAGATTTTTCCCCACCCATGATGGCATGTTAACTGGTGTTTTCAGTATTCAGGTCTTGTTTGTGAAATCAATGTTGAGAGTGTCTGGTACTTTAAACTTAGCCAACTGCCTGTGGCAGATTGAGGCATGGAACTTAGAGAATAAATTACAACTATCAGTTTACTATATCAGTACAATGTCTGACTGTCTTCATAGTACTTATCATTGTACCCACAGACAAGTGTAACTCTCATTCCTCATCAAAGAAACTTCTTTTTACAGCAGACTGAGACCATTATATACAGCCACAACTGGTCAACATGCAGAGAACCACTGCTCATGGGGTTTCCAGCCTCAATTGATATATCTACAACACAATCCCTACACCTAAGGCTCATGGAAAATCATGGAAGAGTGTAGCTAAAAGTTGTAAGGGCTCAGGGACAAGGACACCTGCTGCAAGATTGTTTATTTTTTATATATGACTGTCACCATATTCATAAAGCCTGGTAAGCACTGCTAAGTAAAACAGACAGTATTAAATATGACATAGTGCCTAAAATTGACAGCTCTGAACCTGGATTTCTAAGTTATAATGCTGGATCCACCATATTTTGCTTTCTGATATTAACTTTTCTAAGGGCTATAAACATATCTCAGAGGTAGAGAGCGTTCCTTCATGTGTAAAGTCCAAGCTTCAATCCACATTAGCAGAAAGAAATAAAAGGAAATAAAAACAAGGTCTTCAAGTATCAGTATCAAGTTTCCCCATCTGTGGAACACTGGAATACCTATCTTGCTTTAATTTTGTGAGAATTAAATGAGATGAATTATGGACAGCCTCTAAAGACTCTAAATTGTTGTAGTAGTTGTGTGGGCTACTACTGACAACAGCCTCTTGAAGACAGGGATGTTCAATATCACCTCGATAACTTAGAAGTGAACCTAGAAGCAGAGACATCCTTTTTAATATATTTTTACTAA
This sequence comes from Peromyscus californicus insignis, assembly GCF_007827085.1. Classification (NCBI taxonomy): domain Eukaryota; kingdom Metazoa; phylum Chordata; class Mammalia; order Rodentia; family Cricetidae; genus Peromyscus; species Peromyscus californicus. The sequence goes on from NW_026294391.1 coordinate 66,727,023, forward strand.
TTATTTGACAGTTCCATACATTGCAGGTTGATCAGATTTGTAGATTTGCAAGACAGTGAAAGATGTTAGGTCATTCTGTTTGCAAATAGGACAATTTAACCTGAAAGTCACATCACTAACGTATTTACTAGGTCAAACATGTTTCACAATATTAAATTTAAAAAATAAAATGGGTTGCATTTAAATTGTTCCTCATTTAGAAATGCCATCATATAAAGCCAGTCACTCCAAGTTAGTGGTGATGTGGCCCCCAAACATTATCTGTAGAGCAACTGGAAGAAAAAACATATTCCAAAATCGTTACCCATATATAAATACTCCTTTCACAAATGTAGCTTATATTTTACTAGTTATTTTCTTTAGCTCTATATTCCTAACAGGTGATCCAGAAAACAGACATTCAGATAAAATAAAACCAGCTGATAAACTGACAAACTGTGCTGGATTGATCCTGTTCAGATAAATTAAGTTTAAGTAAATGGTTTCCCTTAGCATGTAGAGCCTTGATTTCGAAGTGACTCATAAATGAGGAATGGCTCGAGAGCGAGCAGAGATATCAGTGACGTTAGTGGTTCCTATTAGCATTCTGATCACATAGGCCTCCTGTGACTCCCTTTCAATTTTTTTCCTTTTCATTAAATCAGCTACTTGCTTTGTGTTCTTACAGGATGGTGAACTAGCCAGTTCATGTTATATTTTTAAACAGTGATTTATACTGTAGACATAATGAAAAATATAAGATTGTAATAACCTTTTCAATGTATGTTGAATTAGACTTCTTTGGGGCTAAGCTTTCTCTCAAAATTCTATTTGAACTTTCTCTGTAGGAAATATTTTAGAATTCTAAAATTTGCATAGGACAATATATCTGACTGTCGTAACAGAAACCAAAAAATAGATTTGACACAGTAGTAAAACGAAACTCACGAGTAACTTGATGTGTTTGATGGGATGAAGAGAGGGAGAGAGAATTAACAATGCATTCTCATTGCATAGGTACTTTACATTTTCATCGCACATTCCTACTATCAAATAGAGAAACAAAATGAGATATTTACTATTACACTTAAAAGAGCTTTGAGAAGCTAAAAAGATGACTCAGTGGTTAAAGAGCACTGTCCAGAGAATCCAGGTTTGAATCCAAGCACCCACGTGGTGGCTAGAAATTATATACAACTCCAGTCTCAGGGGAATGTGACACTCTTTTCTGACCTCTGTGGGCACTACATGCATGTGGTGCATAGATGTATATCCAGGTAAAACACCCATACACACTGAATAAAAACAAATAAAATATCAACAAAAGACCTTTAAAGCCTTAGAATGCCAGAGTCTCTTCATTTCAGCTGTGTTCCTGTCATGAACTTAGGTATGATACTTAATAGAATTTTACATGGTCCAAAATCAGTTATGATTAAACAAGTGATATGACTTCTTAGTTCCTACACTCATTTCTTCCTTTTCGCACCTGATCTGCTATAGAAAACTGAAATTATTCTATAATTTTAGATAATCCTATTTCAGCAATGTAGCCAGTGACATTGTCAAGCTCTCTATGTAGACGGGCATTTTTCTATTTTCTAAAAAAAATTCTATTTTCTAAATAATAATAGATAATAATAAATAATTTTCTATCTTCTATTTTCTAAAAAATAGTACTACCATTTTAAAAAGGTAAATGATTGTGAAAAACAGAAAGGCCTTCAGTATAAAAAGCAGACCATGATAAGCAATTTTGTCTTATACCTCTTTTCTCTAATGAGGCTCCTTAAGGTCTTGTGAATGAGAGAGAAGCTTCAGTGTTGAGCCTTCTTTCTAAATGTCCCTGTTCAATTGCTTCTTTGCACAAAACGAGGAAAACATTAGCGGTATTATGCTTTGTGTACCTTTTGAAATGAAAGTCAGATTTTCCTTTACAATTTTCTGGTGTTGTTAAGAAAGAATAAGCATATAACTCTAAATGTCATAAAAACATGAGTATTAATTTTAAGAAAAATAATGTATTACCTTACATTTACACTATAGAGCACACGAATTCTCTCAATTGATCCACAAACAGCACTTTGAGGTGTTATTGGTATTGTTTTGCAAATGAAACAATTGAGGTTCAGAAATATTAGATTATGTGTTCAAGGTAATTAAGCAACTCACAGGAATAAGACTGTCTGATTTTTGAATAAAGAGAAAACCCAAGAAACTCAGATAGGAGAAATAATTTAGATCATCTGAGCTTGAGAAGATTTAATTTACCCATGCCAGAGGTAAGTGGATATGAGACTCCTAGTATTTTTCCCAATCTAATGTAGGAATTTTGAATGTAGTCTAATTCAGTGCAGTTAAATATTCATTTACAATACACCTAGGGAAAATGATGGTGAAATTAAGTATATTAAATCCATCCATTCAGAATCAATGAATGTTAATACATTTTGAAAGTTCTTATTTGAGGAAGACAAATCACTGCTTTGTATAATAACCAAGAAAAAGATGAAATAACATATACTTTTTAAAATATAAATTTTATTTTTGTTTTCCCAGATATATTAAGATGTAGTCAAAAGTAAATGTGTATATATATATACATATATATATGTATATATAGTATACATGATTTTTTACATGTGTTTATGTTTAGAGATGATTAACCATGCGTAAAAAATTTTAAGATGTACTTTCATACACTATTATTAACTACAATGCAAAATTGTATTATAAATCCTCTGAACTTATTCCTTTCTAACTGAAAGTTTGTATCTTTACCAATATATATTCCCTGATATTTACCTCATCAACCACTTTAAAGAACAATTATACTCTGTGGTTTTATGAATTAAATATTTTAAGATTTTGTGTTATTCAGCTCAAGTACTATTTGTTTTTATATATTTGGCTAAATTCACTTAACTTTTTGTCCTATAGGTTCAAGGCTTATCTACATTATCACAGTTGAGAAAAATTCCTTCTTTTTAAAGGTAGAATAATATATGTATAATATTTTATTATATATATATTTGTTTACATTTCTTTATCCATTCATCTGTTGATGGAAACTTCAATTTATTTCATATCTTTACAATTACAATTACTGCTATTATTCATATGAGAGTGTAGCTAGCCTTTGAATATATACCCCAAGAAAGATTTCTGACTGTTAGAGGTGTTCATTTTTTGAGGAATTTCCGTATTGTTTCCTGTAACTGCCGTACTAATACACATTCCCCCCAATAGTACAAAAGAGGACCCTTTTTTAGACATCTCCTCCAACACATTTGGCTTTTTATGACTATAACAGCTGTGAGGTGATACCTAATCATGGTTTTATTGTATATTTCCCTAAGTATTAGTGATGCTGAGCCATTTTTCCTATATCCGTTAGCCATTTGATGCTATCCTTTGATAACTCTCTATTTATGTCCATTTTCCAGATTTTGAGCAGATTATTATTTCTGTTTTGGAATTGGTTGCTTGATTTCTTTATATATTTTGGATATTAGCTCCCCATAAGATATTTGGTTTGCAAATATATATTTCTATTCCTGATGTTATCTTTGTTTTGTTTCTGGATATTGCTGTTGCTGTACAGAAGCATTTTAGTTGCACATGATCACTTTTGTCTACTGTTTCCTTTGTTATTTGTGCTTTTTTGTCCTTTTGAATTCATATTCTAAAAATGTCACTCACCAATTGTAAGAATATTTCCTATGTATTTTTGCAGTAATTTACAGTTCACATCTTATGTTTAAATATTATATATACTTTCGGTTGATTTTGGATGTGGGTGTGAGATAATTTTTTATGCAGTTATCATTCTCAACACCATTTATTGAAGAAATTGCCTTTTTCCCATTGTACATTTTTGGAAAAATTGTTGAAGATCAACTACTCAACTTTTGTTGTTGTCTTTTGTTTGTTTGTTTGTTGTTGTTGTTTTTTTTTTTTGGTTTTTGGCTTTGTTTTGTTTTTTGAGACAGGGTTTCTCAGTGTTCTCAGAGTAGCTCTGGCTGTCCGAAACTCTGTAGACCAGGCTGGCCTTGAACTTGGAAATTGATTGCCTCTGCCTCCCACCTGGTGACAACTGCTCAAAATTTTATGGTTTTTTTTTCTCTAGATTTTGTGTTCTGTTGTTTGGTCTATCAAGGTCTTATTCAAGCCTCATGTTGCTTTAATTACTAGAATCTTGTAATATAATTTTATTTATTTTGTTTTACGATAGAATCATAGACTCTAGTCCAGACTTGTCTGCGAGTTACTCTTAAGTAGCTGGCAATGGCGTCGAACTCACAGCAATAATCCTACTTCAGCTTCCTGCAGACATTAACTCTTATGCTTTGCTGTAGTATAATTTTAAATCATGTAGCTTGATGTTCCAGCTTTGATCTGAAGTCAAATTCTTGGTCAGGAAGAAATTGGCTTTTAAGAGAGGCAACATGCTATTATTAAGATTCTAAGAAGAATCCACTGTCCTCAAGGATACGCACTCAGGGGTTTTTTATGTTATTATAGATATTAAGTTATTTTTTCAAGAACAAGAAATATTGATAATGCACTCAGTTTTTCTCTTATGTGTAACTACTTTTCTGTGGTGAGAACACTATCTTCCCATGACATTCAATCATTAAAAGCCTTCGGGACTTTCTTTACAAATAGATGGCAGAGAATTTTACAGGATTTAAAATGGAGAAATAAAAGTCAGTGTTTCACAAAGCTGTATGTATATCCTTGTTGATAATTTTAGCACTTGATATTTTGGCATTAGCATCTGTTTAATTTTTTTGCAGCATGCCCTTTGATGAGAAGACTATTTAGCTTGTTTGATAGTAGAAAGATTTGCTCAGGAAAGAAGTCAGCATAAACATTAAGCTTTCTTTTGAAGGAACTGTGCCGAGATTTAAAAGAGCAAAAACATTGTTGGCAGTGTATTGGCCCTCTGGCCAAACTGTGAAGTAGGACATGCCTGTCTTAAGCTCAACTTCCCACCTTGTTTCTTAAATAGCATTGAGGTACTATATCTTCTTGATATCTTTTCTCTTTAACCACTTATCACCTGAAACTTTAATGTTCTCTGCCTCAGTCTCTTGCCTAGAGAACTGATAAACCACCAGTAGATTGTTGATAAGCACAAAAGAGATTCAATCTTTAATCTTCTAGAATTTTCAGATTTAGGCATTATTCCAAAGGAGGGAGTGAAAAATGTTACCTATTATGGCATACTTTTAGCTACTATGGAATTTGAGGGCTAGTGTGTGTGTTTCATCACCCTCAAAAAATATTGTGTATTACAAATACTGTGTATTAAAACATTATGTGTAGACATGGCTGTTGCCTGCATATGTACTGAAAATTCTAGTAGAAACTTTAAAAACTAAAAGGTTTAATGTGACAGAGAGGAAGTGGAAGATGTAGTTCAAATCAATGTTATTGGTTTCAAAATATGAGACGTTCTACACTTAGCTGTGTAGTAATGAGTTCTAGAATTAGTGGCATGTAGACCTCAGCATAATGCTTCTCACAGAGATAATTAATATTTCCTCATTGTTTACTAGTAAATATGTAGTAAGTGATACACTGAGATTCCAAAACAGTTCTCTGGGAAGAGAAAAACAACTCAAATGTAATACGTTAGAATTTCCATGAAAAATTTAATTTAATCCATTCTCCCTACTTTTTCCATCCTTTTAAGCCTATAGAACTCAAATTTCTTTATCCCCATGCCTCTTCTCACACCTCCCATATCTATCTGCATATTTTCCACCATGAAACTTCTCTTCTGAGTAAATACTTTCATTAGCTTCTGTATGCAAGAAATCTGGAACTAGTTGGCTTTGGTTCAAATTATAAACCTACCACTCACTTATCTGTCTAAACTTTGTATCCTTTTTTCAGTTTTTCAAGACAGGGTTTCTCTGTGTAGCTTTGCGCCTTTCCTGCAACTCACTCTGTAGCCCAGGCTGGCCTTGAACTCATAGAGATCTGCCTGCTTCTGCCTCCCAAGTGCTGGGATTAAAGGCGTGTGCCACCACCGCCCGGCTCTTTTTCTGTTTTTCAAAATGGAAGCCGATGCATTTAATTTTGGGATTACTATGGAGGTTCTAAATATTTATTCTCAGTTTCTGTTCTGATAACCTATCCCCACTCCCATGTGTGTATGTGTATACTTCAAATCTCCAGCACATGTTAAATGAATCAATTTAGATAATGGAAGCTAAAAGAATTTTAATTGTGTGTATATGTTATTAACTTTCTTAAAATAGTAACAAGGTTTTTTATAATGAATATGTTGGATTAAAATCATTTAAAGAGCTTCCAAATGGAATGTGATGGCATATTACTATAATGCCAGCACTTATGGAGCCGAGGCTGGAAGTGCTTTACTTCCAGGATAACCTAGATTACAGTAGTGCAACCTTTTCACGAAAAATTGTGTGTGTAGGGGAATGTGTCACATGCACCTCTCCCTTCTTAATCAGTGTTTGCTCAATTTGAATTTGCTTTTCTGGCTAGTTCAACATCCTCATCCTCATCATCATCATTAACATTAATTATTTTACTTATCTATAAAATTAGGTGATGCCTTCAAGGGTCACTAATACTGTAGGGTTGTTAGTCTTCACACTATGTGGCCCTGGTCAATTATGCATACATGTTGTTCCTTTTACCGTTTCCTGGTTCTGTCAGGTGTCACTTCTTGCCTCTCCCAAGGTTAACCTCAGTTTCTTGATCTAAAAACAATGGAAAACAATTAATTATTATTTTGCAGGGTTTTTGTTCTATTTGTATTATCTAAAGTGTGAAAATTACTTAGAACACTGCCTAGTATGTTTAAGTATTCAGTGAATATTACCTTATTATATTTTTCTAAAATGGCCATTTAAAGTATTGATATTACCTGAACTGATACTCAAGTTTGGTCCTACTCTTATACTTCTCAGTCTCAATGTAGATACCATATTTGCCTCTACCAATTTTGACTGCTTATCAACATGCCTAGTATTTTCAACCTCCTTTCCCTCTGTTATATATGATTGTGCTTCTCTTCTTTACAATTAATTCTTATCTTCCATACATTTGGTAGTCTAAGTCCTTCCTTGACTGTATCTGATATCTCTTTGTCCACTAATTACAGTCTACAATTACTTTAAAAGATCATTTATTTCATTTAAATGTCTTTCAGCTCTATTAGTTATTGAAATTTTTAACTTACCTTTGGATTTTATAGTGTTGATGAATATATATGTGCATATGTCTTGAAGCCAGAATCTGATGTTGGGTGTTTTCCTCAATCAATCTCCAGTGTATTTTATTTTAGACAGCATCTTTCACTGAACCTGAAGCTCACCAATTTGGCTAGAATGGCTGGCCAGCAAGCCCCAAGGATCCTTGTATCTCCCCCTACCCAGTGCTGGGATTTTGTAATATATCCTATGACCTGCTTGTGTACATTAGTGCTGAGGATTGAACTCAGGTTCTCATGCTTATCTGGCAAGCATTTTATGACTAGTCCATCTCCCCAGTCCTCATTTTTCAACCCTGTAAATGTAGTTGTATGACATTAATCTTACATTTAGAAATATTCCAAGCCTATTTCTGATATTTATAAGCTGTGCAACAATAAATGTGTCAACATATCTCAAATAGTTTTCTCATTGAGGAAATGGGAATAAAAATAACTACCTAATGCAAGTGCTGTAAGAACAGCAAAGTGGATTTTGAAAGTGCATTGCACAGGTAATGCTCTGTTTCTTGACCTTTTATGTAGGAATTATCAGTTTGAGCAAATTCATTGAGATTTACAGTAATGAAATGTGCATTTTACTGGTTCTAGTGCAGTAATGCACACAACGCTTTTTAGAAGAAACACTAAATAAATGTTAACACAGTTTCTGGCATTGAACGATACCAGAATATTCAATAATTGTGGGTTTTCATTAATAGTACTTGCAAACTAGACTCTATTTCTATCACTCCAAATTTACCAGTGATCTCTGATCAATATATCCTATGTCTTCTCTTGTTTGAAGAACGGCCACCATCATTTTGAAACTTTTTCTTCCACCAAGTTTTTCAATGTTCCTAAACTATCCCTCTCAAATACTAACTGATGTAGCCAGGATTTTTTAATTTAGTAGATTTTTTTATTTTGTAAATTTCTGTGCATAGTTGTTTGTGTGTCTGCATATATGTTTATGAGGATGTGTTCTTCACTCTTTTCTGTGTTTGTAAGTACAAAACTTATCAAGAAATTAGCCTAAGGAACTAGCTTTTTTTTCACCTTTTGTTTTTGAGATAAAATGTCACTTTGTAATTCAGACTGGCTTAGAACTCCTGTGTCTACCTCCTAAGTATTGGGATTACAGTATAAATCCCCACAATTTGCTTATAGGAGGTAGTTTTGAAAGGTTATTTGAATGGAAAGGAATAGATAATGAAATGGATATGCATACCAAATAAGGATTTGGGTACCACCAGCACTGAGCAATAGTTAAATTCCAGTAAGTAAATGGTGTCAGGTCAGTGCATAGAGACAGTTATATTTTTCAGAGAAAGAAATAGCAAAAATAGGAATAAGGGATAAGAGAAATTTGTAGAGAGGTAGGGTTTTTGCCAGAATAGTTTGCTGTCCAGGAAGCTAAATCTTATGCTTATAATATGCGTATAATTTCCATTAATCTCTGAAGGAGAAGATTTTCTGAAGGAGATGGTTCTCTGAAGGAGATGAAATAATTGCAAGAAATTATGAAAACGTTAAATCTCTAATATTCCTATTTGAGCGGTGATAGATAAAACACTAAGTGGGAGTTTAAAAAAAAAAGGGTTCAAGTCCCAGTCTTTTTTCCCCCTTAGCCCACAGTGCTGCATTGGGCAAATAACTTAATCTTCCTGAGCATCAGCTTCCTCATCTTCTGATAGATTTTAACAGTCTCTCCTCCCAATCATTTTCAAAACTTTGCTGTCAAGCTCAAATAAGATAATATATGTAGAGATACTCTGCAGTTCTCATGGCATCATACAGATGCAGGGAATGATTTGTGAGGTACTTGTTACATATCCCCTCCCATGCAGCTGCCATGTGACTGGATGCTACTACAGTAACGTCAGAGAGAGCAATGACCAGTAGATGGATGAAGGCTGTTGCTTAGAGGAGTAGATTACTTTGGGAAGCATTTCTCAGAGTACAGACCTGGTGGCAAGCTCTCTGACTTGTAAGAGTCAGTGTTGTTTGAATTCCATCCTGAACGTGACAACCTGCTGTTTATTTATAGGTGAGTCACTTTTTCTTATAAATTTATAGTTGAATCATGTTAAGCAACTGTGCCTGCTCTGTATAGAAGATCGATGAAGAAAACAGGAAAGAGAAAAAGTGGGTTATTTTTTTTGTTATTGTATTTTATTAGCCAGTAATGTAAAGATAAAGAATATATGTTTTAGGAATTAAAGAATTAATTAAAAACTGCATTGTATATATCTTTAGGAGCATATTTCTGAATTTCTAATGTGCAAAATTATATTTTGCTTGGGGAGACTAAATTTCCAGGCTGAGAAAAATGATTTCAATTGATATTTGTATAGCTTTATTGTGGAGTAATTAACAAATATAAGTAATAGATGTATCTAAGGTGTGCAGCATGTGGTGTTTTGGTTTACATGTACATTGTGACATGATTATCATGATGAAGGTAATTAACATCTGACATAGTTGTCTTTTCTCTTATGATGAGGATACTTAAGATCTGCTTCTGATGCTTTATTGTTAATAAATATGAAGTGAGCAATACATTATTAACTATATTCACTGTGATGAATGTTAGGTTAACTGAGTTTTTTTATGGAATTGTTTCTGTTTATGCAAATGAGATGCCTATCTTGTCTGAGGTACTTGAACCTTACAAGAAGGGAAGAGGAAATATGAATTAATTGTGATTACATAGTTAAACTGAATTCATGATTTCATTTATATCACAATACAAAATAGAGGAATATGCCATAGCACTTTTATCTTGTGCTGCTACGTGGTAGAAAAGGCAAGGGAACTTGTGTGTGGTGTGTGTGTGTGTGTGTGTGTGTGTGTGTGTGTGTGTGTGTGACAGAGAGAGAGAGAGAGTTTATGCACGCATGTTGATATGAGTACAATATATTCAGAATAGCTTGAGAATGTGTAAATATTTATACTAATATATGATATGGATGTTATTACAGAAATTGTGTCAGAGATTTTGTGCAAATTTTACCCTGGCAGTACTCTGTAGTTTGATTTTTATGCCAATGAGCTACTGATTTTTTATTAAGCTTTGGTTTATAATTACTGTCAAGGTAACAAATATAATGGTGGCTATGTACTCCTAAGAATTCATTTTTTTCTGCTAATGGTATATCATTTGCTAGAGGAAATAAGGTGCAAATGAAACTCTTTTGAAATCTGTGACGCAATATTCATAAGCAATAATACTATTATCCCCACACTGTGCACTCAGATCCCTTTACTTAAAAAAAAAGGATTTTAGGTTATGTTATATACCTGCAATGTTTCATTCTTAGTTGGCTTCCTTTTTCACATTAATACACATATCCGTGTGTGTGTGTGTGTGTGTGTGTGTGTGTGTGTGTGTGTGTGTGTGTGTACATATAACATCTGAAGGGCTAAACATAAAGGGGCAGGAGGTATAATTAAACCTTGCCAGGTCTTGGTGATTGACATTACACAAAGCTACTGTTAAATTACACATATTTTAAGAGGGAGGTTGGCAATAATTATTAACAAATTAGCACAGATTAGTTTGTCAGATTAACTTGCAGGATACTGAAACCTTGGCAATAACAACAAATGAAGTTTTATGCCCTAACTTTAAACAAACCTCCAAATAAAAATGCCCCTTTAATTAAATAACAGAAAGTAAGGTTAACAATTTGAATGTGCCAACCCCAATCTAGCTTCTGTACACACACACACACACACACACACACACACACACACACACACACACACACAGGCTTTTGAATGGTGCACTCAAATACTGAAACCTAAGACAATTTCACTGTGGTTATACCAAAGTTATGTCAGTAATAATAATAATAATAACAGTTACATATGTACAGCATATATACATAAAATGAACAAGGAGGAGAGAAGCTACTTTGAGACATCTGATAAAGGTGGTAAACATCTACCTTTGTAAAAATGGACATGAGCCAGCATATTTTCCCCTGCTTGCTAACTGGCTCTAATAATTTCATTTGAGCTGAAGTGATTCATGTATATTCATGCCTGTAAAATGCTTTTTTTTCTGTGTTGCATCTACTCCCCCCCCCCGCCCCCGCTCATCATCATCTGCTTTCCCTCACTCATCGTTAGTGTTTGGATCCCCCCCCCCACTCCCTACTGCCTTTGCCTCTTCCTCGTGCCTAGATCCTGGGAGGCAAACCTATATTTGACTTCACAAAATTCTCCATTCTTTTGAGATGTTTAAATATGATATGTGTGAGGTGTTTGTGGAAGTGCGTCAATGGGGTATAGAAGTTTAGGCTCTCTTTCCAACGTGTAACTTGAAACAAGTATTTTTCTATGTCAGCCTCAGTTTCCCCATCTATAAAATGAAAGAACTAAATATCATTATTTTCCAGATTAATTTCAGGTATATTCAGAATTCAGTAATTCCCTTTGGTGGACCAGCCTTTGGGGTGGGGGTGGGGGGGTGATGAAATCCTTGGAGAAATGTTTTTCAGTGACTATGGGCATTAATAGAAAGCTTGATTTACTTTATTTTTACTTTATTGTCACTTTTAGATGTTTTCTTTCATAAAGGATTTTAAAATATATGCATTTAGCCACTGTGGTACAATGTCTGTCGCCCACAGCTTCAATAATGGTTGGCGCAGGGAAAAGGGATTTTCAGATACGACATCGAGGGCTGCGAGAGCCTCAGAGTATAATTTCAGCATTGTCTGAAATGGAGGCTACAGAATCAGATTCACAGCGTCAGGGGGTCAAGGGATTTTTTTTTTTTCATCACCACCTGTGCTCCGATGAAACAGAATAATCTATCTTGCAGTGAGAAAACAAGGTACTTCCGTGGGTCTACTTTAAACACACAGCATCTCCGTCCACGGCACATTAATACGGGGAACTACTTGAACTAATCCGAAGCATCCGCGGAACATTGGGTAACTACAAAAGACCCTGGTTCTAGCCTTTCCCGACTCCTCCGCCCTTACCCCGAAGTCAGGACCTCAATTTTATGCTCTGTGCAGATTAGGAAAGGCAAAGTAGGTTTCCCACAGGCTTTAGGAGGGGGCACGTCTCCCCTTTGCCTTAGGTCTCCAGGGGGGGATCCTTTTATTTGTGCATCTAGGACCACCTGTTGCTCTGCCCTGACTTTTCTTCCTCCGCTGAATGCACGCTCCTTCAGCAAGTGCCCAGGGTGTGCGGTTGATGTCGCCAGAGACTCCCTAGAGCGCTCGGGCAGCTTTTCCGACAGTTCCGGGAGGGCAGGCAAACTTTGAAGGGAGGCTTTGGGGTGTCCACAGAGGGCAAGGGTCAAGGCCGGGGGGTGGCGGTTGGGGGAGGGGGCCGAGGCCGGCGCGCACGCCCCCGCAGCCCTCCGCCGCCGAGCAGTCCCTACGTCACGTCGACGGCAAGCGGAGCTCCCTCAGCACGCGCCTGCGGGCGGTTGACTGCGAGCGCGGCCGGCCGGGGGCGCGAGGCGGAGACGGCGGCGACTCCATGGCCGGCCTGGGCCGCTGACAGGGGAAGGGGTGGGGGGGGAAAGGCCGGCCACCGCGGGGCGACGACGGCGAGGAAAAGAGGCAAGTGACCAAGTGAGGCGCCCCGGGTCCGCCTCGGGGCGCTCGGGAGGGCAAGGCGCCTTGGCGGGCCAGCCCGGAGCAGCACGCGGGGTGCGTGCGGGAGGGGAAGAGAGGCGCGGGAGGTGCGGCGCGAGGCCGGGGGCGGAGGAGGGGAGCGGGCAGCCAACGGCCACAGGCCGCTGCTCCGGACCCCAGTCTCGACGTCCTGGTCGCTGGGCTTCGCGCTTCCCTGCCACCCGCGGTGTGAAGAGCTCCCGGGAGGGACCTGAAGCGGAACTTCGGGGTGAGGACGGAGCTGGGCAAGAGTCTGAGGGGAAGGCAGGCGAGGGCGGGAAAAGGGAGCGCAGCGCTGCTGGGCCGGCCGGCCGGCCGAGCCGCTCACACTTTGGCCCCCTGTGGCCCCGAGTTTGAATGGCCCTCTCTGAGGTGGGAACCCCAAGCTTTCTGGTTGTCCGTCAGGTCAGTGTTGGGCACCGCGGGGAAGGAGATGGGAAAAGGGGGTGTGAAGGAGATGGGAAAAAGGGGGTGTGAAGGAGATGGGAAAAGGGGGTGTGAGTTCTAGGAAGGTATACTTGAGCTCAGCATGAGGGAAATTTCCCACAAAATTTAGCCTTTGCCAAGCCTTTGGGATACTGTGCTGGTCATGCCAACCTTAGAATGTTGGCTTTTTTTTTTCCCGTTTTCTGCCCCCCACCTCACCCCCCACATCTTGACGGGGGAAGGTTTTTGATTAGATAGCAGTCCAACTGCCCTTTAAATGTTTAAATCCCCTGAGCCCATGATTCACCTTTTATGATCCTTGTCACCATTATTTATATTATTCTCTTACAGAAATAACCGTGGTCAGTTCAGCTGCTCTTGTAGAATTTGGTTTGCTTTAGATTTTAACGCCTTAATGCTTTGGATGTGGTAATAGGACATCTATTGTGTATTTAAAATACATACAGCTTAATTAAAATGCTAATAATTAGGGGCCCTCCAGTTTCCAGCTCAGCACCCTACACAGGCTGTAGACCCAAGCCCTTCAGCATAAAGCAAGGTTAATTAGCTCTTTTCAAAGCTGGACAACATTCATAGGAATAGATTCTGAGGTCTTAAAAGAAAATTTTCCACTATTTTAGACCGCAAATAGTTTAGTTGTAAAATTTATTTTGCCAGTGTTTGTTTCCTTTCTTTTATTTTCATTCTTAAGAGCTGAGATAAGAACTCTGGGTGAATGGTTTGTATAAACAGACATATGGATTTTCAGCAGTCTGGGAAAACAGGCCACAGTCCTCTTATCAACAGTTAAAAGAAAAAGCAGTGGGTGCCAGAAAGGCAAGAATCAAATCATCTGGGTAGATTAGAGAAAAAAGAATGGAGGAAATTATCCCCATTGCATGCTGAAGACCCGTTTAAAAAAAAAAAAAATAGAGGACTGTAGATGATGCTACAAAATCACAGCAGAACTATGTGTTTTAAACTAGTGAAATTCCCCATGCTTGCTTGCCATATAGTAAGCATACATCACGTATTTATTGAATGTTCAAATGTACTTGAATGGAATGACATATTTTCATTTTTATTGGAACAAACTTTCTGCAGAATGTCAGCACTTCATAAGTGTCATACTAATATAAATTTTATTCTTTTCATAGTAACTAAGGAAAGATTTTATAGTTCACCAGTGGTGCTTACCTAAATCTTTATTTTATCTCCCACTCTCTCTGTTCTGTATAGTCTCTGCTATCCTCACACTTCGTGCTGGTGGACTCCTTGCTGCTTTCATCTGTATTTTAAGACAGCTGGCGGTCTGACAGTAAGCATCAAGATTTTTTTCAGATCTATTTCATTAGTAGCCTTAGTAGTTTGAGATGGTTTAATAAGTGTGTGACCCTAATACTTGACTGAAAATTCTAACATTGTGTTGACAATGTAGTAATCATTATTTTTTAATAAATTAAAGTACAATTAAAGCTAATTCTAGTGACTCCCACCATACTCCAGTGAACAGGCCTAATGGATAGATGGCTCTTGTTAAAGTAAATGGGTCACAAAGCAAAATGAAGTCAGGTTTCTGGGAAAGAGACAGGTAGGGAGGGGCAGGGACTAATGGGGGAGGGGGAGAGAGAGATAAGAAATGTTGGTGAAAATAATCAGAATGCATTACAAATATGTATGAAATTGTCAGTGAACGAACTTAACAAAAAATATGTTGTGCCCACAAGTCTCATTAGCTACAATTTTCGCTGCTCAATAATCATATATGACTAATAACTACCATATTGAACAGTGCTAATGTAGAAGATTCTGACATTGCTGAATGTTCTTCTATTGGACAGCATTGTTCTAGAAATCCTGTTAGCCCATGCCATTTCTTCAATTTGAGAGTCAAATTCAAACTCAGTTTTATTGAAGAGCATGGTACAAGTAAACAAAATATTTCTTAGTAATCCAAGAAATAATTATGTAAAGAAGGGTTTGAGTAGATTGGGCTAAGTGAGGAGGGAGAGAATGGTGTTTTATTAATTAATTTGATCTTCCTTATTTAGGATGACAATGTGAGACCTATATTGAATATTTGTTGGAGAATTTCTTTGTTTATTTTAGAACACCTATTAAAATATGAATATTGTTTACATTTTGTAAAGTACTTCTATATAATAATAAAATTTAGTTAAAATACAGAAAGGAAAAGGAAAAACAGGTTTGGAGAGTGTCTTTAGTATCACAATCTTATCTCTTAAATTGTTATTAATATGCCATTTTGTATTTTCTTTCGTTTTAAATTTATTTTTTTGTCTTTTAAAACATGGTCTCATATAGCCCACATTGACCTCGAATTCTCTACTTAGCCAAAAGAGGGAGCTTGAATTCCTGATCCTTCTGCCTCTGTCTCCCAAGTACTGGGATTTGCAATCATGCCTGCCTTGGATTTTGCTTAACTTACGGATTAGGAGTTGAGTGATACAGCATGAAAGCTGCAAAAAAAAAAAAAAAAAAAAAAAAAATGGGGAGTGGGACAGGGGGCTTCGAAATTACCAAGACTAATAAGGATTCACATTTTCAGGATGAATATTTTGGTTCCAGAAAGCATTTTACATCTAATTTTTGTAGGTGGGGCAAATTCTATCATCTCCTCCATGGCTCCCTTTTGTCTAGTTTTCTTTGGTTTGACTCAGATGCCACCTGCTGCATGAAGCTGTTTTCTGTGCAGATAAGCATACAGTTCTTAACATTTTTTATTATACTTTTAAAGTTAATTAAGGTTCATGTATTTTTTAAATCTTTTTTTAGTGGAGTCTTTTAATTCCTTCTCAGTACAAAACAAATCGTTTGGGATATTTATTTGAATTTTTTTGTGTTTTTCTAAACAGCTGCTCAGTAAATAATGGTTAAAATGTTAACTAATAGTCAAATATTTTCCCCAAACTTCCACACCTTATAATATATGATAATGAATTTAGAGTGTATGAATAAATAAAGAATTAACCTGATTAAGTTCTACTATTGCATTCTTAGGTATTGAAATTTTCTCTGTCCATTCTGAGAGATGGCACGCTTGTTTCGCTATTTCCAGGGAGATCCTGTTGTGACATCTTCTCCCACTGAAGTTCGTATGTGGGTAGAAGGTAAGATCTCTTGAAACATATTTTATTCTTGTCTCTCCATGTCACACTTCATCTTTTAGTTGACCATATTTTATAGACATTTTGTACACAAAAAATGGCGCTTTTCAGCCTTTCAGTATGATGTTTCAGTATTTAAAGTTTCCACCTGAACTCTGTAACTTTAAGGACACACCATTTTATTTTCTGTAAATACATTTTGAGAATAGTTTCATGTTTGGGGTGAGGATATAGTGTCAGTAAGCTTGCCTAGCATGTGCAAGTGCCAGGGTTCAATTTCAAATAATACATGTGATCACACATTCACATGCATAAACATTTTTCCTTGTTTTAATTAGTGCCATTCTTGTGTAGATATTGGAATTAATGTATTAATTAGAATTAAAATAATGTGTTAATATAATTAACGTAATTATTAGAAACAATGAAAACATTCTGAAATAACGGCAGCATATAAATATAGAACACTAGTTGATATGCATTATTCTATAGAAAGGAAGAGGATAGGTAATGTAGGGGAATAAGTGCAATGAAAGGAGAGTTAAATGTAATTAATTTTATTAGTAATTAAAATTTATTACACTTTATATTTTTAACCATTGAGAGATAAGTTTAAGCCCATCACATGGTGTTCACGTTAACAGATATTAAGTGAATAATACATTTACTGAGAAGAAGGAGAGAACCAAAGACGTCTTTCTTCAATTTTCTATATAACTATCAAATCAAAGAATACTCTGGCAAAATTGCAGTCAGTCCTTAGTATTTTTTTTAACTATGAAAACTCTTCTAACGATAATATGAATCATTGAGACATTGGAACGTTTTCTTTACATAGTGATTGGTAATGATGGTTTAGGATATTCTGCTATGTAAAGTAACTTGGATCAGGGAAGACATAGATGAAAATAAAATACGTATAAAAAATTATATTATTCATCTATAAAATAGCTTTCATATGTTACTATTTCCTCATATTTAGTTGAGATGGTGCAATTATCTATCAATGAAAGTATGTAATAAATAATTTCAATTGTATCAAATTGTTTTAATGCAGAAGCATTTCAAATGAACACAGCATTCCATTTATTTTTTCACATTTATTTAATACTAATGTTTATAATTTTTAATCTCTGAAAATGAAATTTTCTAAAGCCATTATAACTTTGTGTTTTAAGAAATAGCAACTTGGTTCCTACTTTTGGGATGAAATTTTAATTTCTTCATTGCTATTTCTATCTTTGTTTCTGTGAATTATCTTCTTTTAGTTTTCATACTTTGAATTTATAAACTAATGAAGACAGTAATAATGTAAGAAGAAATTCCATGCTCCCTGTGTTCCCATAACTTTTTCTTTCTTTCTCAGTACACTTTCTGTCAGTCATTCTAATTGTGGCTCAATATTTATGTATTTATGAAGTCATATTTTATCTATTCTTTATAAAATTTTAAATTATTTGAAGATACTGAAATGATGTTTTCTCTCTTTGTATATAATATGACAATTCCTTATTGAATAGTATATGCTCATTAAATAATGTTACTGATGATATAATAACTTTATTTCCCATCTCAATTTTTCTATACTATTACCCTTACCTCAAGACATGTTCAAGGTAGCACTCTTAGTTAACTTTTGTTTGATGATATGGGCATATTTTATAATAGTATTTGTAAAAGAAAGTAAATGAATTATAGGCAACTGACTTTAATGTTTTTCATTCTCTCACCAAATAAACAAAGACCTTTTCCTTACTATAATCTTAACTTTGAGTTTGTCTGATTCATCATGTTACAAAATTATTGTAAATGTAAATGGTTTCCATTATATGAAGAGAAAAAATAAATTTGACTTACAGGAGACCTTTCCCTCAGCTCTGAGAAGACTTGGGAGTTTACAGGTAACCTTTATTTTAGAATGTTCCAATAACTTTAAAAAAGAAAACAACAACAGGTTAATCTGAGATTCTTACTCATATATAGTGCTGCATATTTAAGTTCAGGTACTTGCATTTTTAAATTAAAATGTAATTGCATAATTTACCCCTCTTTTCTCCTTCTAGCTTTTCCTCCCCATATACCCTCTCAAATTTATGGCATCTTTTTCTTTAATTATTGTAACATATATGTTTATATACACATTTGGGCAAATAAATACATAAACACAACTTGCACTTGGTATTAGAAAACCATTTAAGGCTTTGATCCCTTGGGAAGACGAATTCACCCTCTTTTATCAGTCATTAATTGCCTATAGCTCTTCTTCTAGGGGTGAGGCCCAGTGAGAGTTCCCTCGTCCATGTTGGCATGCCAACTGGTATTGTCACTGTTCTGGTCTAGTTTAGATATCCATGTTGTTGAGTTCATGATTATGACTTGCCTGCCATATCTAGAAGACACAATCACGCAACAGATGTCCTGGCCCTCTGGCTCTTACAATCTTCCCCATTCTTTTTCTACAATGTTCCTTTAAAGGAAGTATGTGTAAGGAGTATGTTCTAGGTATATGACTGTATCACAGTCGTTCTCTGTATTTTGACTAGTTGTGGATTTCTAAAATGTTCTTCATCTGCTGGAAAAAGAAGCTTCTTTAATGACATCTGAGAGCTACATTCTGTGTGGATATAAGGATAAGAATTTAGAATACGTTTAAGAATTATTCTGATTTAAGAAAGTAGCTGGACTAGTTTATTCTCTAGGGTCCATGAACTCATTAACCATGGGGTAGTTAGCTAGGTTCACAATACTAGGCATGATTTCCCTCTTGTTGTGCAGACCTTATATCCAATGAGACAGCTGTTGTTTACCATGAAGATATGGATGCCACTATTAGACCTTTAAGGTTATTTTGCCCTATTGGCCACTTTTGTGTTTCATAGGCATCACAGATGGATAAGACTATTGGTTACTTAGTCTTTCTAAGTTGTATTTCTAAGTCTGAAATACAACACCCAAGATACTTTTCTCGGTATCTTGCGCAATTCCTTCTGGTAATATGAGAGCTAGTCTTCAGGAAAGAGGCTTTGAGATCAGAGTCATCTCAAATCTTCCACGTTTGTCCAGTGTCTGAACAATGTTGTCTTCAGGAATAAGGGCTTACCTTCAGTTTCTGGGAGACAACCAAGGGCAATAGGAATAGGCTATATTGTGTTGGTAGCATGTTGGACTCTCCTGACAAACAAGATGAAAAGAGGCCTCTGGTACTTGATACTGAGACTTTTGTCTGTGGCTCTTGGGAGAAACATTATCATCCCAAGTTCCACAACTCCATTTAAACTGTGTGTGTATACACATATGCTTGTATGCATTATGTGTAATTTTAGATAAATATAAAATAATATATGATTCTCCATACATTTTTCAAATATTTAGTGTTATTTCTCTCTCCTCCCTTTCCTATACCCCAATTAATGGCCTTCCTCCGTTTTCCCCATTTCTTCCTTCTTAGCACTTATATCCTGTTATTCCAGTCTCTAGAACCCCCTGCTCCACATGGTTGCTTTCTATTTTCCTTGTTTCTGTGGTTACTCCAGGTTATATACTCACATCTGAAGATTTGTGTCTAGGATCCATAAATGAGGGCAAGCATATGACACAGACTCACAGACTTTCTAAGTCTGAAATACAACACCCAATATAATATTTTCTAGTTTCAATTTTACCTGAAAATTTCATGATTACATTTTTCTTTACAGATGAGTAGTGTCCCATAGTGTATATGAACCACATTTTCATTATCTGTTCACCAGGTGAAGGACATTTAGGCTGTTTCCATCTCCTACCTTTAGTGAATAGAGCACAATGAATATGGCTGAGCAAGCAAATATCTATGGAGTAGGGTGTCAATTCTTTTGGGCCTTGTGTCAAGCTGGGTCATATGGCAGATTGATTTTTAGTTTTTTTGGTAATTCCTCACACTGATTTCCAGATTGGCTGTACTAGTTTACAATCTGAACAACAGTGAATGAGGGTTCCCTTCCTCCAATATCCTCTCCAGTATTTGTGGTTAGTTGTTTTGTTGATCTTAGCATTTCTGACTGGGGTAAAATGAAATCTTATAAAGATTTAATTTGCATTTCCCTAATTGCTAGGGATGCTAAACATATTTTTAGGTATTTATTAACCATTTTAATTCCTTTGTTTTAGAACTCTGTTCGGATCTATAGCCCATTGTTTTGCATTCTCTATTTTTAAATTTTATTGTTTTTTATTTTTAAAATTAAAATATGATTGCATCATTTTCCTCTTCCCTTTCCTCTCTCTACTCTCATGTATCCCACCTACTCCCTCTTGATAGCTAGTAACAGACATGATTGTCCTCCTCTTGGGTGGGCCTTAAGTCCAATTAAAGACCTGTTGGCTACCACCAAGGTATGAGTGCCACTATTTGCACCCTTAGGATTTTTGTGCCTTTATATTTATCATTATTGTTTATAGGCGTTGCAGCTGGGTAGAAATGAATGGTGGTTGCTTCTCTTCATTGGAAGATTGTAGTATGAAAGCTAGTCCTCAGAAAGGAAGCTCGCAGATCAGATATCCAACTCAGATCCTGTGGGTCTTATGTCCAAAGTGCATGGTGTCTTCAGCAGTAGGAAGTTACCTTCCCCCTGTAGGAGGTATCCAAGGGCAAAATAATAGTCTGTATTTTTTGGAGGAGGGGGTCTCTTGGACTTTGCTCACCAACAGTTCCAAAGGGGGTTTCTAATGGATGGTATTGGGATTTTTGCTAGACAATCTATGGTCCTTTGCAAAGTATTGTCAGTTCAAGTTTAATAACTTCATTTGGATTGCATATGTATATACACACACACAGACTTACATGTATTATATATAATTTAGCTAAATAGAAAATAATATGATTTTTTACAGCCTTTTCAGACCTCCTTAGTGTTATTTTACCATGTTTCTTCCTTCTCCTTTTGTATTTACTTCCTCCTTCCGCAGTAAAAGTGCTTCCCCATTTTATGCACTTGTGACTTCCAAATTACTTGTAACCTTGTTTTCCCCTCTTTAGTGATCTACCCCACCAAGGTCCCTTTTTACTTTCCTGACATCTGTGGTTACTTCAGGCTGTGTACTTGCATCTGAAGATATGTTTAGGTCATACACACTCCCCCGGGTTCTCCAAGATCTGTCTTCCCCTTCCCTAGTCACCCAAGTTTATGTTCTCTGAAGTATTTTATTAATTATTTAAGAATTTCATGCAATGTATTCTCTTACCCAAGCTTCATACCTCCCTCTAACTACTCTAAGGTCCATTCTGACCTCTGCACCTTTCAAATTAGTGTGCTCTTAAAACCAAACAAACAACAAAAAAAAAACCATTGAGTTCAATTTGTACTTGATGTGAGGATATACACAATGTCTTTCCATCAAGTTCTGGTGGACAACCAAGAACAATGGCAACAGGCTATATTGTTTGGGGGAGTCTCTGGGCCTTCTCTGACCCTTGAAGTAAAGTATCTCATACCTGGCATTGGACTTTTTTTGGTAGTTTATGGATTTTGAGGTGAGCATAATACCTGAATAGGGTAACTCCCAATTAAAAATCTCATTATATTAGGAAGTTTAGAAAATAGTAAGCTTCCATATGTCTATATGGATTTTTCAAACATCTTATTGTTATTTATCCACCCTCCAACACTCTCCGTTACCCCATCCTAAGCCTTCCTCCTCATTATTCCCCTTTCCCCTTCCTATCCCCTATATTCTTTTGTCCTCCTTCCTTAAGATCTTTGTTACTCCAGTCTACCTGTCATTTCTTTTTTTATTTTAATCATTCTACAGGTACTCCAAGTTAAACACAAAAATGTGAGAACTCACTCAGTCTTTTCCAGCCCCATTCACGTGTGAATTTCATAATTTCATTACAATTGAGTAAAATTCCATTGTATTTAGGTAACATATTTTCCATTAAACATTCATCAGTTGATGGGCATCTAGGATTTTTCCATGTCTTAGCCATTGTGAAGAATAACCATGAACATAGATGAGCATGTGTCTTTGTTGTAAGAAATATTCTTTTGGGGGCAAACAATGACAATAGCAATATCCTGTAGCATTATGGGAGTCTTTTGGCCAACTCTGAACAGCATCTCAAAAGAGGACTTCTCATGTCTGCTGTTGGGTTTTTGTTAGATGGTCTTTCGTTCTTGGAGGAAGCATTGTCAGCCCAAATAGGAAATTTTCATTTACTTTGATATTTATACACCTATGTATATGCATTATAGATATTTTACCTCCTCCCTCCTTCTTCTATATTTTTCCTACCCCTCCCTAATTATAGTCCTCCCTGTTTTTCCAGTTTCCCTCATCAGATCACTTGTATCCTGCTATTACCTTCTATTGCTCCCCCCCAACTCTCCAGACTTAACAGTGATTCCTTTTTACTTTCCTGTTTTCTGGAGTTAGCTCAGGATATATGTTGCTAGAGTTTTCCTGCCTGGCCCACAGTCAGGGCAAATCTCTCTCACCCGCCAGTCCCAAGCCGCTCAAACCCGATCAAGTAAACATAGAGACTTATTTTGGTTACAAACTGTATGGCCGTGGCAGGCTTCTTGCTAACTGTTCTTACAGCTTAAATTAATCCATTTCTATTAATCTATACCTTGCCACGTGGCTTGTGGCTTACCGGTACTTTACATCTTCCTTCTCCTGATGGCGGCTGGCAGTGTCTCCCTCCCCCAGCTTCTTGTCCTCTCTCTTCTCCTCTCTTAGTCCCGCCTATACTTCCTGCCTAGCCACTGCCAATCAGTGATTTATTCATTGACCAATCAGCAACACATTTGACATATAGACCATCCCACATCAGATATATACTTACATAGAAGATTTGGAGCTAGAAGCCTCAGATGAGAGAAATCATGGGAAATTTGTCTTTCTGGGTCTGCATTACTTTAGTCAATATAATCTTTACTAGTTCCACACATTTACCTGCAAATTTCATGATTTTATTTTTCTTTACAGCTGAAAAGTATTCTGTAGTGTATACATTCCACATCTTTATTATCCGTTTCCCAGTTGAAGGACATGTAGGTTGTTTCCATTCTCTAGCTATTGTGAATAGAGCATCGACGAACATGGCTGAACAAGTATCTTTGGAATAGGATATTTAGTCTCCTGGGCACATGCTAAGGAGTGGTATTTTTCTTTCTTTTCTTTTTTTGGGTTTTGTTTTGGTTTTGGTTTTTTGAGACAGGGCTTTTCTGTGTAATTTTGGTACCTGCTGTCCTGGATCTCACTCTATAGACCAGGCTGGCCTCGAGCTCACAGAGATCCACCTGGCTCTGCCTCCCAAGAGCTGGATTAAAGGCATATGCCACCACTGCTCAGCAGCTAGATTTATTTTTAGCTCTTTGAGAACTATGCACACTGATTTACAAAGTGGCTGGACCAGTTCGCCGTCCACCAACAATGTATGAGGGGTCCCTTTCCCCCATATTCCTACAGCCTTTGTTGTTGTTTTCTTATCTTTGCCATTCTGACTGGGCTTAGGTGAAATCCCAGTGTTGTTTTGATTTACATTTCCCTAATTTCTAGAGAAAATGAACATTTTTGAGCTATGTCTTAGTCATTGGTTTTTCATCATTTGAGAATCCACTGTTCAGGTCTCATGGCCATTATTTGGATGGGTCATTTAGTTTTTAGACTTCTTTATATATTCTGGATATTAATCCTCTGTCAGATGTATAGATAACAAAGATTATCTTCCATTTTGTGTGCTTCCTCTTCACATAGTTGTTTTCTTTAGCTGTGTGGAAGCCTTCTAGATTCACGAAGTCTGCTTGTCAATAGTTGGTTTCAATTCCTGGGCAAATAGAATTTTATTCAGAATGTCCGTTCCTATATCTGTATCAAGTAGGATACTGGCTATTATTTCTTCAGGTAGTTCCAGTGTTTCAGGTTTAGATGTGTGATCCATTTAGTGTTAGTTTTGTGCAAAGAGATAGAAACAGGTCTAATTTTCACTCTTTATCATGTGGACATCCAGTTTCCTTAGCATCATTTGTTGAAGATGCTTTCTTTTCTCCAGTGTATGTTTTTGGCGTCTTTGTCAAATATTAATATAACTTGACATCTGGAATGATAATCACTGTAGCTAGAGTTTTCCTGCCTGGCCCACAGTCAGGACAAATCTCTCTCACCTGCCAGTCCCACAGCCGCTCAGACCCGACCAAGTAAACACAGAGACTTATATTGGTTACAAACTGTGTGGCCGTGGCAGGCTTCTTGTTAACTGTTTTTATAGCTTAAATTAATCCATTTCCATAAATCTATACCTTGCCACATGGCTTGTGGCTTACTGGCATCTTTACATGCTGTTTGTCATCATGGCGGCTGGCAGTGTCTCTGACTCAGCCTTCCACTTCCCAGCTTTATTCTCCTCCTTGTCCCGCCTATACTTCCTGCCTGGCCACTGGCCAATCAGTGATTTATTTATTGACCAATCAGCAACACACTTGACATACAGACCATCCCACAGCAAATCACTCCATAATTGTCCTTTTTATTCAGGTTTGGCTTTCTGTGGTATTTCATGGTTCCACATAACTTTTAGGATAAAGATAATTTCTATTTCTGAGAAGAATGAAGTTGGAACTTTGATTGGGGTTCCATTGAATCTATAAATAACTTTTGGTAAAATGGTCATTTTTTGCAGTGTTAACTCCACAAATCCTTGAGCATGGGTTATCTTTCGATTTTTAGTCTCTTTATCTCTTCTTCAGAGGCTTGAAAGTTTCACTGTAGATGTCCTTCACTTCCTTGGTTAGATTTATTTCTATATATTTTTATTTCTTTGAGACTATTGTGACTTGGAATGTGTCCATGATCTCTTTCTCTGTATGTTTGTTAATGGTGTATAGAAAAATTGATTTGTTCAAGTGGATTCTGTATACTGCCACATTGATGGCTCATTTTTCATTTCTAGAAATTTTCTGGTAGAATTTTTGGCATCTCTAATATATATCATGTAATTTGCAAATAGTAATAGTTTGACAATTTCTTTTTCTATTAATGTCCTTTTTTTGCTTTATTGTACCACCTAGTGCTCCAAGAACAATATTGAATAGGAGTGGAGATAGTAGACAGCCCTGTATTGTTCGTTACTTCAGTGGGATGGCTTTATTTTTTTTCTCTGTTTAGGATGATATTGGCTGTGGGTTTCTCAAATATAGTTTTATTATGTTAAGATAGGTTTCTTGTAGCCCTACATTCTCTAAGACTTTTATCATGAAAGCATGGTGGATTTTTGCCAAAGGTCCTTTCTGCAACTTTTGAGATGATCATGTGACTTTTGCATTTAAGTCATTGTGGTTTTTCACTTTTATTGATTTCCTATGTTGATCCATCCTTGCATTTCAGGAATAAAACCATCTTGGTTATGGTCTATAATATTTATTATGTATGTGTGTACTCTGCAAGTATTTTATTGATCATTTTTTGAATCTATATTCATTATGATTACTGGTCTATAGTTTTTCTTTTTTGGTTGTTGTGTCTTTGCCTGGTTTTGGTGAAGTGACACTGGCTTCATTGAAGGAGTTTGGGGGTGCTCATTCTGTTTTTCTGTCTTAGTCAGTATTCTATTGGTGTGAGAAACACTGACCGTGCAACTCTTATAACAGAAAGCATTTAATCAGGGCTTACTTACATTTTCAGAGGTTTAGTTCATTATCATCATGACAGGAAACATAGAGATACACTGGCTTACATGGTGCTAGAGTAGCTGAGAGTTTTGCATCCAGATTTGTAGGCAGCAGGAAGAGGCTAGTTTTGGGCACTTTTTAATTGGAAGGCTTTTGATTACCATCCATCTCCACATTTGTTATGGGTCTGTTTAGGCTATTGATTTCTTAGTTTAATTTTGGTGGTTTGGCTGAATCTAGAAATTCATCTTTTTTTATGTTTTCCAACTTAATGGAGAATAGGTTTTTAAAACATTTCCTTGTAATACTCTGAATTTCTTTGGTAGCTATTGTAATGTTTACCAGTTCATTTCTGATTCTACTAACTGACATCCTTTCTTTTCTTTTGGTTAGTTGGGCCAGAGGGTCTGTCAATAGTGCTCATTTTCTCAAAGAATCATCTATTATATTTTCTGATTCTTTGTAATTTTTGTTTTTACTTCATTCATTTCTGTTCCAATTTTAATTATTTTTTGACATGTACTGGGTATGAATTTGGTTTGTTCATAGATTTCCAAAGTTTGGAGTTGCACCATGAAATCATTTACTTGTGCTGTTTCTGATTTTCTATTATGAACACACAGAGCTGTAAATTTCCCTCATAAGACAGTTTTCAGTGTATTTCAGCGATTCTGCTTTGTTGTGTTTTAATTTTCATAATATTTCAGGCTAGTTTTGATTTCTTAGTTCACTTTTGTCCCATCCACATCATTCAGTGATGATTCTTTTAATATCTATTAGTTTGTGTATTTCATAGTGGTTTGTTGTTATCAATTTTAGGTTTATTGCATTTTATTGAGAATAGACTACAAGGAGTTCAGTCTTTTTGAATTCATAAAATTCTAGTCTATGTCCCAGGTTGTGATTTATTTTAGAGAAGGTTCATGTACTGCTGAGTTGAATGTGTTTTCTTTGGTGTTTGATTGGAAAAGTCTTTAGATATCTGTTAAACCCATTTGATATATATCATCAATTGATTCTGGTGATTCTTTGTTTATTTTTTTGTTCCGAATACCTGTATATTGTAGAAAGTGGTGTACTGAAATCACCTAACTTAATGGATTGATGTTAATCTGTGCCTTTAAATCTAGAAGTATATTTTCTATGAAATTGAGTACATCAGAAAAGTTTGGTAGATATGTTTAAGATAGGAATGTCTTCTTGGCTGTTTCTTTGATTAGAATGAAATGCTTCACTTTTTCTGTTCTTGTTAGTTTTAGTTTGAATTCTGTTTTGTCAGATATTAGGATAGTAACACCTATTTGCTTCCTGGTACGATTTGATTGGGGTAAACTTTTTGCCTACCTTTACAGCTAGAATTTATTTTGATAGACAAGAGACGGATAGATTTGTTTATGAATCCATTTAGTCAGCCTGTGTCTTTTGATTGCATTATTGAGGCCATTTATAAAGTGATTATTGAAATATATGTGTTAATTGTGGTCATCATGGTGTTGATTTTTGGTGGTAGTTTTTGTGTTCTCAGTGGTACTTTATGCTTTAGTAATTATGGCTTCATATTTCCCTTCACAGTCTCTTGGCTGTGCTTACTTCTTTATTAATCACAAGATATTCCTTCCTGTATTTTCTTTAGGTTTGGTTTGTTAAATATAACTTTTTAGGCTGTTAATATTGCGGAAAGATTTTTCTTTCACCTTTAACTATGGTGGATATTATTGTTGCATATATTGGTCTAGCTCTGTTTTCATGGTCTTTTAGAACTTGGAATGCATTTCTCCAGGGTCTTCTGACTTTGAAAAGTTCCCATTGAGAAACCAGTTATTGTTTTTATGGAGTTTCATTTATATATGACTATTTTTTTCTCTTGAAGCTTTCAATGCACTTTCTTTGTTCTTTATACTTAGTATTTTAACTGTAGTATATTGTTGAGATTTTCTTTTCTGGTCATTTGTTATTATATGCACTTCTATCTGTTTGGCTGTGTCTTTTTTCAGTTTGGGGAAGATGTCTTCTAAGATCTTGTTGAAGATCTGGTCTATGCAATTGATCTTGGATTCTTCTCCCTCATCTGTGCCTCTGATTTGAAAGTTTGGTCTTTTCATTGTTTCTCATATTTACTGTATGTTTCTTTTCTGTGTTTTGAAGTTTTTCTTATTTTTTTG
This sequence comes from Peromyscus californicus insignis, assembly GCF_007827085.1. Taxonomy (NCBI): domain Eukaryota; kingdom Metazoa; phylum Chordata; class Mammalia; order Rodentia; family Cricetidae; genus Peromyscus; species Peromyscus californicus. The sequence goes on from NW_026294391.1 coordinate 66,755,238, forward strand.
TTCATTTTATCTAGACCCTGTGTTTTATCATCAAGCCCTGCCTGATACTCTATTTTCTACTTGATTCATTCTGCTTTTAAAGACTTCCTTTGAATTTTCTAGTTAAGTTGCTGAGTTTCTTTTCTTTTTTCTTTCTTTTTTTGTTTTTTGTTTTTAGAGACAGGGTTTCTCCGTGTAGTTTTGGTTCCTGTCCTGGATCTCGCTGTGTAAACCAGGCTGGCCTCAAACTCACAGAGATCCGCCTGGCTTTGCCTCCCCAGTGCTGGGATTAAAGTCGTGTGCCATCGCCGCCCGACTGTTACTGAGTTTCTTAATCTCATCTTCATTTCAACTTGACTCTTCTTCATTGTTTTTATCTCTGTTGAATTATGTTTTCAAGTCCTGGATTGTCTTCATCATTTCAATTAGCCTTATGTTTATGTTTTTTGGGGCATCACATAGACATTTATTCCCCTTAAGTTCTTTCTCCTTAATTTCACTGAACTGTTTCTTTAAACTCCTTGAATTCTTTGATAAAGTTTATTATTCTCTTAAATTCTAGATCCAATGATCATCTGTAATTCTCATTGACAAACATTTCTACAGGATGGTAGGTCTGGGAGGGGAGATAGTGGCTTGATCATCCATATTCTTTGTATTTTTGCAGAGAGATCTGTGTATATAGAATACGTTTGTTAATTCTGTATCTGATAGGGGCAGAAAAGTTTTGTTGGTTCTGTGTCTGATATGGGGCAGAAGAGAGGATGTACTAGTATGTTCAGGCTAGAGGTAGAAAATGGCATAGGTGGTATGAAGTCAGGTGGACAGAGGGGTCTGGAGTGGTGTAGCTGATGTGTATCCTGGTCCAAGCCTAGAATGTAGGGATAGAACTGGCTGGGTTTGATATGGTATGGGAAATGTCCATGGGTTGAGGAATAGTCAGGGTTTTAGCATAATCCTGGAGGATGGCTGTTGTGCTGGCAGGGGTGGCCAGATTAATCAGGGGAACTGGATATAGGACCCTGGATATATCTGGAGATTTGAGGATGGTATATGGAAAGGGGAGGGTTAGGAAGACCCAATAGGCTAGACCCTGGAGAAGGATGTCCAATATCTGGCTTGATTAAGTCATAGTGTTTTAGTGAATCTGCCTCCCTTGAATAGTTTTCTCCATCTTAGCTGAGACTGTGTAGGCAGTTGGAGATAGAGTTTGATATTTCTTTTCCACCATATTGAAATCTAGAAAAGTTTCAAGTTGAGTCTTTCTTTTCATGATGTCTGTTATTTTTGTGTGTGTGTGTGTGTGTGTGTGTGTGTGTGTGTGTGTGTGTGTGTCTTCATCAATTTTCTGCTGTGTTAGTAAAATTTTAAGAAAATCTGTAAGAAATTGGACTGACTTAATTTGGTTTAAGATTTTGTTGATTGGGAAGTTCAAGTGCAAAGTGTCAGTATCTGACATTTTGTATCCTTCTATGATAGAGGGCAGAAGGGCAAGTGAGAATGTGAAAGGAAAGAAAAACAAATGACCCAACATCTTTGTGTGAGAAAACTATCCACACATTAACTACTTCAGTTCTGTAATGATGGTGAAACCACACTACACAGCATTAATCATATTTTAATATGAGTTTAGGCATTTTATCCCCTCTTCCACTTCATTCTTTCTCTCAGGCTTCTCTCTTTTTGTTTATTTTGATGACAACTCCTATCGCTACATGTATACTAAGAACATGTCATAAAATCCCCAGGTACAATATACAAATCATATCTCCAGGATAATAGATTATCTTGATTGTAGGCCTGTTAAAAACAGAATATTTTGGCTTATTTCAAAGCCTGAAATACAGCCGGGGAGGAGGCTGAGGGTGGGAGCCACCCAGGCCTTTGGAATTTGCCCCACTTGAGCGCCAGATATTGGTGAAATTATTATGGCCACTCCACGTAGTTAAAAGGAGATTTATTTAATGGCGTAACTTACAAATTAAGGGATAGGTAGGTCGCGGGGTCTGGGGAAGGTGTATCGCAGTCCAGCGGTGTTCTCTGGAGCTCTCTCTGCTCGGTCCATCTCCACTGTTCAGGGTCCCGGAACAGAGAGAGCGCTGGCCCATCCAGATCTGGGGTCTCCAGGTGCCTCCCTTGGCCCTGCCTTGTGTAGGCATGACAGTTGCCAAAGTCTCAATGGGGGTTGGAACTTCCAGATCAAAGCTGGAATGGCTACCCACTACAGACATAGATAAAGGTTTCTTGAAGCCTGATACCGTTCAAGTATATCACACTTGCTGCTGTTCTCTGATTCATAATATCTAGTACAGAAATCCTAGGATTTCAGAATCATTTTAAAATTTCTCATGTGAGGACTGAAGAGATGCCTTAGCAGTCAAGCTCTTATATAGTACATGAGTTCATTTCCAGCTCCACACGAAAGAGCTAATAAAGGTATGTATCGGCAGCTAAATGGCATTCTGATGCCTATGGCTTCTTTAGGCACCTGCACTCATGTATACATACCTACATTCTGACATACCTGTGTACAAATAATTTTAAATGAAATACATTTTAAGAAAAAATTCCGATATTATTTTATGAAATTTAGACAGTTTTATACTGATATGTCTCTGCTTTATCAACGTGACCATATACTATATTAAGATCATGAACATTGAAATTAGGTAAAAATTCATGTGTCTATGGAACATCAAATTTGAAGAGCACTAATCATAATTTTCAGTGAAACATCAAGAAAGATTTATTTGTGTTGCAAATATGAATACCATGTATAAAAAGGAAAAAGACAAGGAATTATTTCAGTATATGAAGGAAAGTCTTTCATAATAGAAGATGTGTATCTATCATTGTAAGAGGTGAAAATATGTCCAAAATTAATAATGAATATTTTTGTTGATTCAGTTTAGAAGAAATACAAATGTTACTTAAAGTTTTACTTATATATAATTCCTTCATTTAATGTAGACTAGAGAACTGGTGGGAGGAAGGAAGATCAAAAAAATGAGAATAAATGCTGTTTCTATGAGTTGAGCTTTTCAGTATTCTCATCATATAATCTCTGACAAATCATTAGAACATTTTGCTTTTCATTAAATTAATTTATTTGTTATGAACATTTGACACTGACTGAATTCCCCTAATTTCTTAAACTCCTGGCACTAGTGTGGGAGCCCGTTTTCAGGTTCCTTGTGGATTTACCCAGCATGTCCGCATAGAGGATGATTAGGACCACGGGCCTGAGTGCAGGTGTCTGGGATGGTCTGCACTTGGCTGTGCTGGGGGAGGAGGTATTTTGCTCCACCCCTTGGCGTCTCTATAAATACCCTGGGGCAGAGACAGTCAGGGCCCCATTGGAAAAGGTTCCAGGCCCTCTTGAGGCTATCCTTTATTTTGTATCTGTTTATCTCTGCAATATAAATCCTTCTATCTAATATTTCCTGCTGCTCACACTCAAGAAAACTCTGGGGAGCTGTGGGGTTGGTGGGTAATCGCCCCACACACTAGAACATTGTCAATTCTTGTTTGATCATTTTCCATGCCTGTGGGATATAGTATGTTATATGTTAATTTTCTATAAGGAAAATTTTAATTTTATAGAAATATTTTAGAGGAGTCAGAAATACAAAACTCAACTTTTTGGGGTGACATTTTATTTGAAAAATCATATCTTTCTTTTTAATTTAATTTTATTTTATTAACATTTTTTCATTCATTTTACATACTGACCACAGTTTTCCCTCCCTCCTCCTAAATACAAAATACCTTACAGTGATATTTGAGGATTTGTATACATATATTATCAAGCATGGACCTTCCTTATCATTTCCAACTCTAATGTTGATGTAATATACCACAAGAGTTTTAATTTAATGAATACTATGCTTGTTAATATGCATGGACTTTTCAATATTGATACTTCAGTTTTGAAATGACTTAGACTTTTTCTAAAATCTGTAGTTAACTGGAAGCAGCGTTTTATAATAAAGGTAATGCTTCTTTCGGTATTACTCATTGACATGAAGTTCTGATGGGATGCCTTTGTATTTATTTAATAAACATGTTGATGTATTTAGAACTATTAAATTAATATGTGTTGTGTATTAAAAAACAGCCAAAAAGAATAAACGAATAAGAGTAATTCATAAGCTTTGTAGTCCATTTACCAGAAGCAACTTTTTATATGCTTCTATGTAAATTTCTACACATGAACATACAAAATTATATCCTTTTACTTTTATAATATTGGAAGACTCAAGTGTCATTTTCAAAGCATATTATATTTCTGTTTGTTGGCAAAAGATAATTTGACTCTACCTGTGGTTAAAATGTGAAAAGATTTTACCGTAGGGAGGAGATAGAATTTTCACTTTTTCCCTAACAAATTATGTACCAAATTCACTGTGAAAGTGTTATTTGCAAAATGTATCAAAATAATGATCAAATCTATTTCCTTTATCTACTTTTACACATTATCTCATTCAGTATTAATTTCATAGCATAAAACTATATGTAGAACATGGTGTTTAGTACTAAAAGGGACTCCAAGAAGTCATATAGAATTTTTGTATCAGTTATGCTTCATAGTTGGTTATAATAAGGGTAAGGAATGTTCCCAGTGAAGTACTATTGAGAATGTTAAAATCCCAATAAAGTTTTTGGAAGAGTCTATGCTGTCATCTTTACATTCATAGATGCCACAGATAAAAGTAAGTGGCATCTATGTACTGAAAGATTTAAAATAATTATGGGGCAAATCATACAGACAGCTAAATATTCTAAGTGATGTAAATATACCTATGTATTAGTTCTAGATTTGCTACAGTTTGACTTTGGAATTTCCTTCAAAGATCCATGTTAAAACTATGGCCCTTAGAGGTATTTGGAAGTAAATACTGGGAAGGGATGCATAAAAGGTAGTCTTTCAGGCTATGAGAGCTATGTCTTTGTGGGTCCCCTGATCTTTTCCTCCACTTTCACTTCCTGGCCACAGAATGAGCAGTATTACTCTGTTACACACTCCCTACTTTCTCTTTTTTTATATTTGTTACAGCTAAGCACTTATACACATAAAGGTGTCTAATACAAGTCCACTGTAGCGTGTCATGAACTACCATCTTCATAGGAGGAGTTAAAGTAATACATCAACTCTCTAACAATGATTTTAGAAGGCAGTTTCTAGCATTTTATTGTCCTTCTAATTCAAAGTTGGGGCCCTATTCACCTTATTTCTCATGGTCTCACTATAATAGAAATTGTAAGCAGACTTGTTTTGTACCATTCATGGCATTCTTATTTTTAGTCATGTTACAGTGCAGAAGTTTATGATTTTCACAAGTTTGTTGTCATAACAGATGGAAGAAGGGAGGAAATAGCAATTTTGGAATTATATTCACTCAATTTCTCTTGTAGATTGAATTCTACAGGAGATAATCACCATGTATAAAGACCTTTGGAGTCATCCAGCTGTAACATTTAAAGGCATATTGAGGAAAACAGAAAAATAATTATCAGATACTACCTTACAGTCAATGAAATAAGAGTTTGAGAGAGTGAAAAATGGCAAGATTTTGTTTTGCTTTTTGAAATGGGGTTTCACTGTGTATAGCCTTGGCTGGCCTTAAATGTACTATGTAGACCAGGCAGTATGCAAACTTTCACCGATCCTCTTGCTACTCTCTCCAAAGAACTGAGATTACAGGCATGCTCTACTATGCCTGGGTAAATTAAGGGTATTTTGTACAGTTTTCTATTGTTAGGAACAAAATAAAGGTGTTTTAAGGTCTTTATTCAAAATACAAATCTATTTAAGTTCCCATCTTGTTTGATTAATCCTTGACATTTAGGGAATATAGGCTTTTTTCCAATATAGAACTTGAATTTCTTTTGTGAGGGTAGTGACATTTCTGAATGAAGAAATAGATTGGTCCTTCAGGATATCACAATTAGAGATATTCCTGATAACATATTTTAGTTCTATTCATAGGAGTAAATACTGCCTAAGCTTTCTTAGCAGGTAAAGCAGTTTCTTTATTATGTGAAAGAGCACCTTCTGAAACATTTGCTTGTAGACAATTTATTATATTGGCCATAATGTGTGTGTACTTTTCCCAATTAAATTCTTTCTGGTATTAAATGAACAAAATTAAATTATTTTATTTTTCATTAAACAATTATTTCTTTTGGGGGATAAATTTATGAAAATTACATTATTACTATAAATTTCTAGCAGGGTATACTTTCTAAACATACACTCTTGAGTGAGAATCACACAGGAAGATTTACATTAATATTGGCATTTGAGTTGTATGACCTGAATATTTTATTATGATAATCTATACCTTCTAGATCTAGAAGTAGCAGCACACCATTCTCTTTTCTTTTCAAAGAGAGGAAAATTATGAATATTGTTCACTGTCAACCTGTTAAATAACAAGAAACAGCCATTTTCAAAGCAAGTCATTTCTAAACGTTACCATGCTTGCACTCTGTTTTAGACTTACAGTCTCCAAAATTGTAAGAAATTTTATTGTATAAGCTATTCAGTCTATGGACAGCACTACCTTTAAAAATTAATTAAATATGCGAAAACCAACTTCTATAGTTTTTCAGTTTTTGATACTAGCAAATAAAGAACTAAATCTTCAGATGATAATTACTCTTATAACATAATCACTTTTTGTTATATATGTAAGATGATTTCCTAGGCTAAAATCTATTTTATTCTTTTACTCTTCTGCCTGTGAGAGGATCTGACTAAAGTATTGGGTGGGTCTTCCATGCTGAGAATTATTTTTGATTCTAGTATTTTCTTTTTTATCTCAAATAACCAGACTTATTTCTGGTGGGTGAACGTGACAGTTTCCTAAGGAACAATGCAGCTTTCCATGTAACAACCTCATTGTTATTTAGTAGTTACTCTCTTCATTGTTACAATAAATTATTTCTATTCAACCATGAGTGCTCACATTGCATTCTTACCTGACCTAGATTTTCAGTTGTAGATACCAAGAGATAGCAAAGTCAACTGTTATTCACTAGTCATTTCTTGAGTATACCTTTACTAGTCAGTTTCTCTTGAGAGCCTCTGGGTGTCATTTAGCCTCTCTCAGCAGGTGCATTATAATTGGAAATATAACAATTAAAATATTTTAAAAAATTATTATTCATGCTAGCTTTTGTTTTCTCTCGGGCAGATGAATAACCTAGGTTTATATTTTAATTTGGTGAAACTTTATTATAAAGAACTTGTACATTTAAAAAAATCACATAATGAAGTTAAACAGACCCAAACACTTTACATTTCAATGAAGTTCAATACAGTTAGAATTGCATTTTCAAGCTATAGAGTTTCAAACTGAATTTTAACTCCTTACTTTCAAATACATGACAGAGTTAAAACTAGAAAAAATTAGCTTTATGGCCTCTCTCATGACTAAAGTTTCTGTCACTTGCATTTAGTCTTTCCTTATCATCATATTTACCCTTTCTTGTTTGTCTTTCTATATGTTATTCTGTATCTACATATGCATCTGCTTATACACACACACACACACACACACACACACACACACACACACACACACACACACTGGCATGCATCCACAGAAACACAGTACAAGATAGGGTTTGCATGAGGGAGAATATGCAAGTTTTTTCTTTCTGAGATTGTGTGACTAATATCTTTATATTATCTTTTACTTTTTTGGGGGGGGGTTGTCGAGACAGGGTTTCTCTGTGCAGCTTTGCACCTTTCCTGGAACTCACTCTGTAGTCTAGGCTGGCCTCGAACTCACAGAGATCCACCTGCCTCTGCTTCCTGAGTGCTGGGATTAAAGGCGCGCACCACCACCACCTGGCATCTTTTAGTTTTTATAGCAATTTTATATAATTATGTCATTTCCTCGCTTCCCCAACCCTTTTCCTCTCTCCAACCCTTTCCATGCACCACCACTCCCTGCACTCTCTCTCAAATTCTTGATCTTTTTTTAATTGTGTGATTAATTTTTGATAAAGGAGGTGAAAATGTACTTGGCAAAAGATATCCTTTTCAACTAATGGTGTTGGTAAAACTGGTTATCTGCCTGAAGAAGAATGAAATTAGATTCATGTTTTCCACCTTATCCACAAATCAATTCAAAATGGGTCAAAGAGTTTAATTTCAATTCTGAAATGCTGAAACTTAAGGAAGAAACATAGGGAATACTCCTTAAAGTGTTGGTATACTCAAGAACTTTCAGCATAGAACACCAATAGCACAGCAACTAGCCCCAAATTCAACAGATGACTCCACAGGAAAATAAAATGTTTCTGCAAGCAAAGGAAATCATCAGCAAAGCAAACACCTCAGAAAATGGGAGAAAATTTCTACCAGCTATAAAATAGACAGGGGCTAATACCAGAATTTATAAATAATGATAGAAATTTGATACCACAGAAATTGCCAATCAGCAAATAGGGTAATGTTGAAGAGATAGTTCAAAAATAATAAACACAAGTAGTCTGTTAAAGGTGTTTAACATTACTAGCCATTAGGGAAATTCTATTACAGGTACATTGAAATACCACCTCACCTTAGTCAGAATGACTGTCATCAAGAAATCTGACAAATATTGGAAAGATGTGGAGAGAGAGAGAAACGCTTACTAACTCTTGGTGGAGTTGCAAATTAATAGAGTAATTATGTCAGTAATTACATCAGTAACTGATGTCAGTCTGGAAATTCCTCAAAAAATTAAAAACAAAATGACCCAGCTATTTCATTCCTGAGCGTATACCCAAAGAACTCCATTGCCTACCATAGAGATATTTACATCTCCATATTCATTGCTGCTTTATTCACTCTAGGAAGGAAATCAACCTAGTTGTCAATCAACAGATGTATGGGTACTCAATTATATATAGGAATATTATTCAGCTCCAAGGAGAAAATAAAATCATAAAATTTTCAGGAAAATGGATGGACTTGGAATGTATAATACTAAATTCTTGATAAATGATAAGAAAAAGTTTGGAATAAAAGTGATCAGTTGAAACTACCTTCACAAACTTGCCTGTCATTGCACATGGAACATGCTAATTTCTACATCATTTGAGTTTTAGTTCAAAAAATTTTCATACTGGAAACATGTTAAAAGAGCATGTTAAATATAGTCTAAAATGATGTGTTACTAATATTAATTTTCCTGATTCTTTGATGTGAAAATTTAAAGTTATCTATGTGTTTCTCACATAATTCATGACAGAGCTGGTTTAGCCTCACCAGTGCCCTTTAAAGACACATACTTTTTAGTGTATGTGCTACTGAAGCAAGCACTAGTGGTATTATTTCACACTACCTAATTTTTGGTCAGAAATAGAAAATATCACAAGAAAATGAAGAGGTATATTGACAAAAGAAAATTTGAGATTGTGTGTGGATTGGCAAACACCTACCTCAATTTCATGTCATGGGTAGCTTTTATCTTACATGATATTTTCATGTTTGGAATGATGTCTTGGGAACCCTAGACTTTCTCATTTATCAGATGCTCAGTGAAATTATGTTCACTGGGGTGATACAGTTGAATGAGATATTTTTAGATAAGTTACCCAATGGATTTCAATCAAAAGGGGCTTGCTAGGATTGGCAATATAGCTAAGTGATAGAGTGTTTGCCTAGTATTTGTAAGGCCTTGGGTTCCATTACCAGCAACTACACATAAAAAAAAAGATGTTGATATTAACTCTGCCAAGTTCTAAACATAGTGACTAGAAACTCTAATCCCACAATGCTGTATAATCTTACATAAATTTGTTATGAACATACTAAATAGAGCTCATATTGAAGCTTTTGGTAAAATATTTTGATTTTTTAAATTCTAAACACTTTTTCTAATTCTATGCTTTGCTAATAATCAATTTAAATAACTACATAGTTAAAATGACCCCTGATGTTATTTTCATTAGTGAGAAATGGTAGCTCTCATTAATGAAATTAGGAGGGGTATAGCAATTCATCATTATAGGTTATCTGAATACTAAAAATAAATTAGAGAAAGTAACCAGTAACCAAAATGTGAACCATTAAATATCCTGGTACTTTTGTAGTATACTTAGTAACATGATCAGATATGAAATTAATTTATTACTTAGTAGAGTGTTTAGGTGTAAGATCTTCATGGGTTGAGAAAGTTGAAAGGATGCTGGGCAGTGGTGGTGCATGCCTTTAATCCCAGCACTCAGGAGGCAGAGCCAGGCGGATCTCTGTGAGTTCAAGGCCAGTCTGGTCTACAGAGTGAGATCCAGAACAGGCACCAAAACTACACAGAGAAACCGTGTCTTGAAAAACAAAAAACAAAAACAAAGCAAAACAAAAAACAAACAAACAAACAACACACTGAGAAAGTTGAAAGAAGTTGGTCCTAACACTGTACATATAGTAAGTATTTTGTTCATTTTGTTACCTGGCTAACGTATCATTGAACTTGAATTAAGAGGATCTTTGTTATGTTGGGTACACACAGCAATCAGCACCTCACTAAAATCAATGATGATCATTTGCATATTAACTCCCCCTCAAAAATAAAACTTCAGTGGAGGTGCACGGTAAGGGGAAATTTTGATGAGGGAGGAGATTAGGAACCGTGAAAAATAAAACGTCAAGCAAGAAGAAAAAACAAATTTACTTTGAAGCTAGGCATGTTAAAAATCTTTGCTCCATGGATCTCTGTGAGTTTGAGATCAGTCTGCTCTACAGAGTTTCAGGGCAGCCAGATGTACACAGAGAAACCCTGTCTTGAAAAAAAAAATCTCTGTTCTTAAAAAAAAAATCATTGTGCTCTAAGTAAGACTGGAGACTTTGAATAAGTATAAAGAATTGTCTGAATTGATGATTTAGATGACAAAGAAATGCAGTATAATTAATAGTTTAAATGTTTATTTATATGTGGTCAAGGGGCTATTTAAAACATTTAAGAAAAGTGATATTGAAGGTATTTGGTTCTAGGCATGCCTTTTCATATTCAGTTTGATAAATAATGAATTATGAATAATATTTGAACTACAAAGAGAACTGACTCATCTTGATTTTTACTTTAATGTGCAAATATAAGAGTAAAAGATGAGTGTGTTGGGATAAAATGTGTCTGTCTCTGTGTGTGTTCGTAAAGTTTTATATATAATCTTTAGCTCATTTCATAAATGAATGATGCTTATATTTCCGATTACAATATGATCATTGAAACTGAAGTAGATTACTTTTGTGGTGATGAGTATCAGAGCAAAACAGTTGAATACTTTTGGTGACATTTTAAACTCATGTGAATTTACCATAATAAGGCAAATACTGTAGCATTTAATAGTCATGTCACTTCATAAAGACTTAGTAAACAGTATTGACAGGCAGTTACTAATTTTCTCAGTACTTTGCAAATAAAGGTTGTTTCACAATTGACATATATTTATATCTTTGAATTTTAGTTCTCTTACAATTCATATGTGTTGTTTTTATATTATAACTTGTAAAAATCTCAAAAACATGCAAAGTAGTGATAATTATAAAAATAAATCCCAGTGTGTTCATCATTCAGCTTCAGTAATTATCAGTATATAGCAAAAATGGCTTTGCCAGTACTGATACCAGTTTATCCCTATTGTTTGCTTCTTTTGAAGCAAATTTCAGTTATTTCATTATTTAATCTATAAATAATTTATGGGTAAGATAAAGACTTACAAAAGAAATATTTAAGTTCTAAAATCTGATTATTTGAGTTATGATTTTATATATTTGGGGCTGGAGAGATGGCTCAGTGATTAATACCACTGGCTGCTTTTCCAGAGGCCCCAGGTTCGATTCTGAATACCCACATGGTGGCTAGCTCACAAATCTAACTCCAGTCCAAGTGGATCCAGTGTCCTCTTCTGGCATCTGCAGTCACTAGTACACAGTGGTGCATAGGCACACAGGTGGTGAACAGACATACATGCAGGCAAAACACCCATACACATAAAATAAATAAACAAATAAATATGTTTTACATTTTAGTGAATTTTAGATTTCAGATTTTCACATTAGTACTGTTCAGATGGGTGAAATCTTTTCATATATTTCAAAATCTTGAAAACCTCTGAACATTGAAATAATTCTGGTCCCAAATATATGCATTAACAATATTTAACATGTAGAAATAAAACATGGCGATTCTTTTTTTTTTTGCTTTGATTTTTAACTTTGAAATATGTACTTTGTGTGTGTGTGTGTGTGTGTGTGTGTGTGTGTGTGTGTGTGTGTGTGTGTGTGTGTGTTGAGGGGTGTGGGCTTGCCTAGTATATGTTTGCAATTGAGGGAACAACTTGTGGGTCTCAGTTCTTCCCTTCTACCATGTGGAGTCCAGGCTTGGTAGCAAGTGTTCTCTTTTGCTGAGCCATCTTCATGGACTCTGTTTTGATTTTCTTCCTTTTATTGAAGATAGATTTTTTTTCTAATATACTCTATCCTGACTATGGTTTCTCCTGCCTCTACTCCTCCTACCAGTTCCTTCTGAGCTCACCTCCTATCCAGATCCACCTCTTTCTGTACAAACAGGATTCTAAGGAATACTGTAAATAGTATAATATGATATAATAGATAAAACAAAAACTAACATCCGAATAGGATAAAACAAACAGAAGGAAAAGAGCCAAGAAAAGGCACAAGAAGCAGATATAGACAGAGAGACCCACTCATTCACAGACTCTTGAATCCAAAAAAAATTCCACAAAACTTGAAGCCATAAGATACATGTAAAAAGACCATAAAAGAGGAAAAGATTGTATGTATGTGTGTGCACATATGTATGTTTGTAATATTATATATATATATGTATGTACTATATATAATAAGAATATAATTAAAATAAAAAATAAGATAAATTTTTAAAAAGTCCAGACATGACATTATGGGACAAGGAACCTACAAAAATACCATTGAGTGTGTTTTCTGTTGGCCATCTACTACTGCACATGCAGCCTACCCTTAAGAATAGTTTGTTTCTCCAGTGAGACTCACATGGAGAAAACTAAATTTTCACTTGCATGCAGTTATTAATTGGAGATAGCTTTTGGGGTAGGGATGGGTATATGTGTTCATTTCTCCTTTCCGCTATAGAACCCAGTCTGATGCAGACCCATGCAGGCCTTGTGCATGCTACCTCAGTCTCTGTGAGTTCATATGTGCATTGATACTGTTGATTTAGAGACTTTTGTTTCATTGTGTCCTCCATCCCGTCTGGCTCTTATACTCTGCCTCATCTTGCAAAGGGTTCCCTTGGCCCAGAGGGGAGGGATTTGATAGAGACATCCCATTTAGGGCTGAGTGTTTCAAGGTTTCTCTATCATATTGTCTGCCTGTGGGTCTCTTTATTTGTTCTCGTGTACTTCAGGAGGAAGCTTCTCTGATGATGGCTGACCAAGGCACTGATCTATGACTATATCAGAATGTCATTAGGAATGATTTTATTGCTATGTTCTTTTAGTAGAACAGTAATATTTGGTTTCACCTTAGGTCCTTGGGCTATCTAGTCTCAGATTCTTGTTCTCCCAAGCAATGTTCTATCTCACGGAATTGACCATAAGTCAAATCAGATATTAGTTGGTCATTCCACAAGCTTTGTGCCACCATTTCATTAGCATATCTTGTAGGCAGGATATCATGGTAGTTCATAGGGTTTGTAGTTGGGTTGGCATTTACGTTCAGTGAGTTATATAGTGTTGTCTTTATCAATGGGGTCTTGATGTCAGTTTGTGGAGAGCAACCAAGAGTCTTGGCAACAGCCTGTGTTGCTTATGGATTCCCATTGAACCCTTTTGTCTAACAATGTAATTAGATGTAACCCAATCTCAGGACTAGAAGCTTCGTTTGATGATAAGAGATGATCTGTTGAGGCTCTGTCTTTCCCATTATTTGGTGATTTCATTTAGATTGACTTCACATGTGTGTATTTTAGGAAGCTTCTATTGTATTGTTTCCATAATACCACACAAATGGCCCTTAATTTTAGCTGTCTCTCCCTGTATTCCTTCCCTTGTCGCCCTCCCCTATTATTCCTCCCATTATAGTTCCCCAACCCCATCCACCCATAACTATATGTCCTGTTTGCTTTCCTAGGAAGATCTATTTGTCCCCCCTCCACCCAGTCCCTTATACCATATACCTGTACTCAAATACTTTATACCTAACCTCTGTAGTTCTACAGATTGTGGCTTGTTTTTTGTTGATTTAACAGCTAATATCCACATATAAATGAATGCATACCATATTTGTTTTTCTGGATCAAGGTTACCACACTCATGATAATTGATTTCTAGCTCTGTCCACTATTACTGTCTGTTTTAAGGTGGCTTTTCAGTTTTCACTGAAATATTTATCTTCATTGTTTTGTTATACAATCCAATATTCTTCAATCTATCCTTTATTTACTCAATCAGACAACCTTATTAATCAACCGTAATGTGAGCTACATTTTGAAATATTTAGTAGAGATTTTTATTGTGGTAATAGCACTTAATATAAATATGATATTTATATTCCTAACATATTTTTTTAATATGGCAACTCAGTTAACTCTGTGTTCTGTGTTATGTAATGAACCTCTAGAATTTATCTTACAAAGTGGAAATTTTATACTTGTCTATCAGCAACTCCCCATTTTCATCTTTATGCATGCCCTGGCAAATTTCATTCTATTTTATTTCTGTGAGTTTGATAATTAATATTATTAGAATTATGCAGTATTTGTTCTGTTGTGACTGGACCACATCATTTAACATAACACAATTCAGTTCTGAATTCTTATGTAAAAACTTGAACACTACTTCATAAGCATGTGGAGATTTTATATTCATTAAATTACTTTTTCTATATAATATTTCAATGATTCTTTCTATCACAAAACATTTTAGTTTTATTATGTGCACTCAGTGTTAAAAATCAAGTCTGCACCAGGTTATAACCTACAACATTATCCAACCAAATGTCTAGTAGTGTTTCTTCAAGAGTAAGCAAAATAAATCCTTTTTGCTTGTTTCTTCGAGACAAGATCCTACTTTGTATCTCAGACTGTCTTGGAGCTCATGCAGCCAAGGCCAACCTTGAACTCCTCACAATCTTCTAGTTTCAGTATCTCATGTGCTGATATTACCCTATACTTCTAAGTTAAGCAAAAAGAATTTTCTGTATTTGACCAACTTATGTGGCATCTTATCCTCTAGCTTTGCTTGTACACTTTATTAGGATCTGTTACGTTAATTTAGTTTTCAGAGTATGGATGAATTATACCTTTAATAGTTTTCACTTTTTGTGTTCTAGTGAAAACAAAGTTACTTTTTTCTTAGTTATATTATGTGGCTTTTGTAAGTGTATAAATGTAATGGTGTATACTATAAAATGGTATCAATAGTATCAGTCTTCCCAGAGCCCTTATGAGATTACTCCTTTGGTCATGTACACTAAAAACTATTAATGATTGGTATTTAATAATGAAAATGATGATTGGCATAAAACATTCAGAGGTGGTGATATGATCATGCTTCTTATACACTCATAAACTTTACTTTGAGACAGGGTCTCACTTTATAACTGCAGCTGATCTAAAACTCAATAGTTAGACCAGGATTTCCTTGAATTCATAGAGATTTGACTGCCTCTGCCCCCTGAGTGCTGAAATTAAAAGTATGTGCAATGACATCCAGCACAACATTCATAAGTCTTTAAAAGTACAACTTTTATAAAGTCAGGAACATGCAAAGACACAATTTTTTAAATATGAAAATTTAA
This sequence comes from Peromyscus californicus insignis, assembly GCF_007827085.1. Classification (NCBI taxonomy): domain Eukaryota; kingdom Metazoa; phylum Chordata; class Mammalia; order Rodentia; family Cricetidae; genus Peromyscus; species Peromyscus californicus. Next base: position 66,771,013 of record NW_026294391.1, read on the forward strand.
GCATTTTGGAATGATGAAAGCATGCTTTTTCTAGTCACTGAATTTTCTATGTAGACCACTAGCAAAGTTATAAAATTGTATATAAGTGTTTGGTTCTGTTAAAATTGGGAACTTTGACATTGCAATATAATGATTAAAATGCATATAAGATGGTAGGATATATCTTGATGAAGGAATCTTATAAAATTTTGAGAAAAGAATCAAACAAATGAAATAGTGAGAAAACTACTTCTACTTCATTTAGCAATAAGAAAGTACTGAATGCCTATTTATCAGTATAAAGTGTTAAGCTTTATGTGCCTTGAAGTATAAATAATAAATATGAATTTCATCTAACTTCTTTTGTATTTAGAACTTGACTGTTTAATAGTTGAATATAATTATGTATTAAAAAGAGAGAATTGTCTTCTTGATGTTTGTTGTATCAATGCGTGCATTTCAGAAGTGTGAGGCATCATACATAGAAAACACAGAAGTCTTGTGTTTTTGTTTGTTTGTTTGTTTTGGAGGAATGGATTCAGGTTGTGGAGCCATAGCCATAGTTTTTCTATTGGATTCCATTTTAGTACATATTCACTATATTCTGAATAATCTTATTTTTTCCACTTTTATTGAAAGTAGATCCTTTTCTCAAACAATACATCCTGACTACAGTTTGTCCTTCTATACCTCCCAGTTCTTTCTCCCCTCCCCTATCTGGATACACTCTCTTTTCTTTCATTTAGAAAAGAACAGGCTTTTAAGAGATAACAACAAAACATAACAAAGTAAAATATAATAAGATAAAACAAAAAATACTGCCGGGTGGTTGTGGCACACGCCTTTAATCCCAGCACTCTGGAGACAGTGCCAGGCAGATCTCTGGGAGTTTAAGGCCAGCATGCTCTACAGAGGAAGATCCGGGACAGGCACCAAAGCTACACAGAAAAACCCTGTCTCGAAAACAACAACAACAACAAAATTATCACACTGAAGTTGACATGACAAACCAATAGAAGGAAAAGAGCCCAAAAGAAGACACAAGAATCAGAGACCCACTGAGTTCACATACTCAGGATTCCCATAAAAATACTAAGCTCAAAGCCATAACATATATGCAGAGGACCCAGTGCAGACCTGTGCAGGCCCTGTACTTGCTGCTTCAGTCTCTGTGAGTTCACATGAGCCTTGCTAAGTTGATTTAGAGGGACTTGTTATCCTGATGTCCTCTGTCCCTTCTGGTTCTTACACTCTTTCCCCATTCTCTTCCACGAGGATTCCCTGAGCACTGAGGTGAGGGATTTGATAGGGATATACAATGTAGGGCTGAGTGTTCCAAGGCTTCTCTCTCTCTCTCTCTCTCTCTCTCTCTCTCTCTCTCTCTCTCTCTCTCTCTCTCTCTCTCTCTCTCTCTCGTTTGGCTGTAGGTCTATGTATTTGTTTCTGCTGTAGGATGAAGCATCTCTGATGATGGTTATGCAAGGCACTGATCTATGAGTATAGCAAAAAGTCATTAGGAGTCATTTTATCACTTTTCAAAAAGACAGTAGTATTTGTTTTTCCCCTAGGTCTCTGGGCCATGTAGTTTCTGGTTTTTGGTCACCCAAGTAGTGTCAAGTATGGGTTCCATCTTGTGGAGTGGGTATTAAGTCAAATCAGACATTGGTTGGTTATCCCCCAGCCCCGCACACACACACACACACACACACACACACACACACACACACACACACACACACACAAGCTTTGTGCCACCATTGCCCTAGCATATCATGCAGCTAGTATACCATTGTAAATAAAGGGTTTGTGACTGTGTTGGTGTTTACATGTCTCTTTTGGTTGCCTGCAGAGTACCTTCTTGTGCCAAAGACACAAGAACATAGGGGTGAAGGTTTTATCTGGGCTCCAGCTCAACTCCTCTATGTTCAATGAGTTGTGTGTTTATTATCTTCAGCATTTGGCCCTTGCTGTCAGTCTGTGGAAAGCAACCTATAGTCTTGGCAACAACAACCTGGGTTGTTTGGAGATTTCCATGGGACCCTCTTGGTCTTCAACTCAACTGGATGTAACCCAGCCCCAGTACTGGAAGCCTTGATGGCCAGTTGGAACTCTGTGTAGCTGAAGTTTTTTCTAGTCCCACCAGGGCCCACAGCCACTCAGACCCAAGAAAACACACAGAGGTTTATATTAATTAAACTGCTAGGCTATTAGCTCAGGCTAACTGTTGACTATCTCTTACTATAGATTTCTATATATCTATACCTTGACACGTGGCTCGTGGCTTACCGGTATCTTTACATGTTGCTTTTCCTAGTGGCGGCTGGTAGCATCTACCCACTGAGCCTTCCTGTTCCCAGAATTCTTTTCTCTCTTTGTCCCGCTGTACTTCCTGCCTGGCTACTGGCCAATAAGCACTTTATTTATTAACTAATCAGAGCAACACAGTCACAGCATACAGAACATCCTACTGCAACTCTGTCTCCTCTATTATTTGGAGACTTCATTAGGATCATCTTCATATACTTTAGGAGGTCTCCACTGAACTAGGTTTTCATGCCATCCCTCAAATGCCCCTCAATTCTAGCTGTGTCTCCCCACACTTCCTTCACCTTCCCCACCTGATCCTCCCTTTCTAGTCCCCCTTTACTCCCAGTCCACCCATACACTATATTTCACTTCCCCTCTCAGGGAGATCCATGTGTCCCCCCTAGTCCCTTCTTCTATAGCTGACCTCTCTGGGTCTACAGATTATAGCTTTGCTATCATTTGCTCAACAGCTAATATCCACATATAAGCTAATACAAACTATAATTATTGTTCTTGGTCTGAGTTACCTCACTTGGGATGATTTTTTTCTAGTTCCATCCATTTTCCTACAATTTTCATAACGTCATTTTTTTAATAGCTGAGTAATGTGCCATTGTGTAAATGTACCACATTTTCTTTATCCATTCTTTGGTTGAGGAACATCTAGGTTGTTTCCAGTTTCTGGCTATTGTGAATAGAGCAGCAATGAATATAGCTAAGCAGGTGTCCCACTGGTAGAGTAAAGCATCCTTTGGGCTTATGTCCAAGAGTGGTATAGCTAAATCTTGAGGAAGGTTGATTCCCATTCTTTTTGAGGAACTGCCACACTGATTTCAATACTCTTCTGAGTATATAACCTATTCCATAAAATTATTGTCTGTAGAAAAACAAGCACAGGTATGTTTTTGTCTATGGAAACATAAGTACAGATAATTTTAAATAATTTATTCAAATTTAAATAAACAATAAAGAGTATTTCTATTTGGGATATTTTGAGATTATAATTAGAGCACTTTTCCCTTCCCTTTCCTCCTTCTAAGCCCTCCCATATACTTCTTGTTTCCTTTGAAATTTGTGGCCTTTCTGTTTAATAATAGTTATTACATGCATGTATTTATGTGAATATACATATATATTTCTAAATATAACCTGTTCAGTCTGTATAATATTATGGACATGCGTGTTTTCAGGGCTAACTATTTGGTGCTGGATAATCAGTTGGTGTGCTCCTACTTGGGGAAGACTATTTCTCCCATTCTCAGAATGTTTTACTTTCCTGTAGTTCTTTTCATAGAGTTCAAGCCTCATGACCTTTTCCACTGTATATTGCTTCTGTCCTTCAACTCATGCTTAGGCAATCATCCTGCTAAGACTTTATAGGTGTAGCCTCTGGCAGTACTAGGAGATTCAATCTCACAGCAAACTCACTGATTCTTTGGCTCTTACAATCTTTCTGTCCCCTCTTCCACAATGTTCTCTAAGCCTTAAGTATGGAAGTGTTTTGTAGATGTATCTATTAGGACTGGGCTCCACAACTGCATTTTGATTGGTTGTAGTTTTCTGTAGTGGCTTCCATCTGTTGCAAATTTGTATTTCTACTTTTAAGCAGACTAATTTCAGCACTGAAAAATTGAACTGTTATTTTCCTGTCTTCCAATATTTATTAATGAATTACTATGTGTCAAGAACCATCTCAATGTTATAAATGTATTAGGGGACATTTGTTTAACTTTTCTCTGTTTCCCTCACGTCCTTCACATGTACATCCAACATAATTTTACGTATTGTGCTCTAACTTTTTGCAATGCTAACTTGAAATAAGAAAAATGGGTTGTATTCGAGGGATGGCTGTGCATAATAATAATTTTCTTGTGGTAGTAGTATGCTTCTGATACCTGTGTAGTTTTATGGTAAGATCCCTACTTATTACTATTGTTAATATCACCTTGATGTTTAAAGGAATCTTTTTTTCTTTATTTTTCATTTTTTTATTAAGAGATTCTCTATTCATTTTACATACCAACCACAGATTCATCTGTTCTCCCTCCTCCTGCCCCCCAGACTTTCCCCCCAACCCACCCCCAATTCCCACCTCTTCCAAGGCAAGGTCTCCCATGGGGAGTCAGCAAAGCCTGGTACATTCATTTGAGGCAGGTCCAAGCCCCTCCTCCCTGCACCAAGGCTGTGCAAAGTGACTTACCACAGGCACTGGGCTCCAGAAAGCTGGCTCATGCACTAGGGACAGGTCCCCATCCCATTGCCTGGGGGCCCACTATACAGTTCAAGCTAAACAACTGTCTCGCTTATCCAGAGGGCTTAGTCCAGTACCATGGGGGCTGCTCAGCTATTGGTCCACAGTTCATGTGTTTCCACTAGTTTGACTAGTTGTCTCTGTACTTTTTCCAGTCATAGTCTCGATATCCCTTGCTCATGGAATCCCTCCTTTCTCTCATTGATTGGACTCCTGGAGCTTCACCTGGGAAGCGGCCATGGATCTCTACATCTGCTTCAATCAGTAACTGGATGAGGGTTCTATGATGACAGTTAGGGTATTCAGCCATCTGATCACCAGAGTAGGCCAGCTCAGGCACCCTCTCGACTTTTGCCAGTAGTCTATGGTGGAGTCATCCTTGTGGATTCCAGAAACCTCCCTAGCATTCTGCTTCTCCCTATTCCCATGGTGCCTTGCTCTCCCACTATGTTCCCGTTCCAGCTTGAACCTCCTGCTCCTCTAAGCTCTCATCCCCCATCCGTTGACCTCCATTACCCCCCTCACCCCCAGTTTGCTCAAGTAGATTTCATCCATTTCTCCATTGCTGGGCGATCCATGCACCCTTCCTAGGGTCCTCCTTACTAGCTAGCCTCCCTGGAATTGTGGGTTGCAGTCTGATTATCCTTTGATTTACATGTAGTATCCACTTATGAGTGTGTACATACCATGTTTGTCCTTCTGTGTCTGTGTTACCTCACTCAGGATGATATTTTCTAGTTCCATCCATTTGCCTGCAAACCTCATGATGTCATTGTTTTTCTCTGCTGAATAGTACTCCATTGTGTATATGTACCACATTTTCTTTACCCATTCTTCAGTTGAGGGGCATCTAGATTGTTTCCAGGTTCTGTCTATTACAAATAATACAGCTATGAACATAGTTGAGCATGTGTCCTTGTGGTATGATTGAGAATTCCTTGGGTATATGCCCAAGAGTGGTATAGCTGAGTCTTGAGGAAGATTGATTCCCAATTTTCTGAGAAACAACCATACTGATTTCCAAAGTGGCTGTACAAGTTTGCATTCCCACCAACAGTGGAGAAGTGTTCCCCTTGCTCCACATCCTCTCCAACATAAGCTGTCTTCAGTGGTTTTATCTTAGCCATTCTGACAGGTATAAGATGGTATCTCAGAGTCACTGGAATCTTAATATAACTATTTTCTTAATGTAAAAAGATAATTAACATAGCTAATGCCGTTTTGATGTTAAAAATACATGCCATGTTGATGTTGTAAGAATATTTTTTAATTCATGGATTTGTTATAAGAATCCTCAGTTTGTTTACCCAATGTAACTAGCTAGTTTTTGTTTGTTTGCTTGCTTTTGGTTTTTCGAGACAGGGTTTCTCTGTGTAGCTTTGCGCCTTTTCTGGAACTCACTTGGTAGCCCAGGCTGGCCTTGAACTCACAGAGATCCGCCTGCCTCTGCCTCCCGAGTCATGGGATTAAAGGCGTGTGCCACCACCGCCCGGCTGCTAGTATTTTATTAACTCTAAGAAAGAAACTTTATTTAACTGAACCCCTTTGTTTTCTTTGGAATCTTATCTCATTGTAATTTTATTTCCTGTTTTTTTATTTTTACTATTTATTTTACATTTTCACACATGTATTAGATGCATACTGACTACTTAAAACTCCTTCCCTACCATCCTTATCTGCCCTCCCACCTACCCACCAATCTCTCAATCCCTCCCACTCTCTTTCTCTGTTGTTCATGCTTATTCATTGTTTTGTATAATTCACCAAAATCAACCAAGGACATCTATGTGACCATGGATTTCAAGCTATCCATTGGAGAGTGGTAGGCTTAGCAGAGATCATACAACTAAAGATAGTGATTTCTTCACTCCTAGATTCTACTAATAGCCAGTAATTCAAAGATAAATGGGAAGATACTCTGAGTCTTATCCCTTCCTTGACTAATTGTTGATAGAGCTGATCTTGTGGACCCAGTGCAGATAACTACTGTTGATGCCAGTTAATTATTGCAATAATTGTTTAGAGTCTGGGCATTTCATCCTATCTTTTGCTGTTTCATATTTCTAGTCCCTTTTTCCTCAATGTTCCTGGAGTCTTAGAGAGAGTGGCATAAGTGACATATTTAGATGTGGGTCAAAATCTTGACTTATTTTCTGCATCTTTGGTAGCCAAAAGTCTCTGCATTCACAACTGTTTATTGTAAGAAGTTTCTCTGATAAGACCGGAATATAATTTTATCTATAGATATAAGAATAGATATTTATGAGTGAGTACTTAATGTGTTTGTCTTTCTGAGTCGGGGTTACCTCACTCAGGATGATTTTCTAGTTCCATTCATTGCCTGCAAATTTCATGATGCCATTTTTTTTAACCACTGAATAATACTCCATAGCGTAAAGGTACCACATTTTTTTAAACTCATTCTTTGGTTGAAGGGCATCTATGTTTTTTCCAGTTTCTGGCTATTATGAATAATGCTGCTATGAACATAGCTGAGTGAATATCCTTGTGGTATGACTGAGCATCATTTGGGTATATGCCCAAGAGTGGTATCATTGGGTCTGGAGGTAAATTGATTTCCAATTTTCTGAGAAACTACCATACTTATTTCCAAAATGGATATATAAGTTTGCACTCCCACCAGAGGTGGAAGAGTGTTCTTCTTACTCCACATGCTCTCCAACATAATATGTCATCAGTGTTTTTTACCTTAGCCATTATGACAGGTGTAAGATGGTATCTCAGAATCATTTTGATTTGCATTTCCCTGATGACTAAGGTTGAACATTTCTTTAAGTGTTTCTCAACCATTTGGTATCTCAGAGTCTTTTTTATTTCATTTCTCTATTGTTTGTTTTTACTCTTTTACTCTTTTGGCTCTTTGCTCTTTGGGTGGCCCACCACCCAGCTACCAAATAAATCACACATGGAGGCTTATTCTTACATCCAGTTAGACCAGCACTATTTATTGAAGATGCTTTCTTTGCTTTTTTAATTTTATAATTTGGACTTCTTTACCAAAAACAAGGTATCCATAGGTGCTTGGATTTATGTCTGGGTCTTCAATTTGATTCCATTGTTCAACCACTCTGCTTCTATGCCAGTACCATGCATTTGTTTTTCTTTTTTTAACTGTAGCTGTGTAGTAGAACTTGAAATCAGGGATGGTGATACCTCTGTAATTTTTTTTTGTACAGGATGGTTTTAGCTATCATGGGTTTTTTGTTTTTCCATACGAAATTGAGTACTGTTCTTTTGAGGTCTATGAAGAATTGTGTTGGGATTTTGATGGGGATTTCATTGAATCTGTAGATTGCTTTTGCTAAAATGGCCATTTTTGCTATGTTAATCCTACCAATTCATAAACATGGGAGATCTTTTCATATCATGATATCTTCTTCTTCAGTTTCTTTTTCAAAGACTTGAAGGTCTTGTCGTATAGTTCTTTTACTTGCTTGGTTAGAGTTACACCAAGATATGACGGCTTCTGTTTTACTAGGGGTTATAAGTCTGTTTAAATTTCTTAACTTATCTTGATTTAAATTTGGTAAGTGGTTTGCATCTAAAAAATTATCCATTTCCTTTAGATTTCCAATTTAGTGTAGTACAAGTTTGAAGTATGTCCTTATGATTCTCTGAATTCTTATGGTGCCTGTTATGTTCTCCCTTTCTTTTCTAATTTTGGTAATTTGGAAATTCTTTCTCTGTCTTTTAGTTAATTTGTCTCAGGTTTTGTCAATCTTACTGATTTTCTCAAAGAACTAACTCTCGTTGATTGCATAATTTTGCTTTTTGGTTCTGTTTTATTGATTTCAGGCCTGATTCTGATTATTTCTTGCTGTATACTCTTTTTGGTTGTGCTGTTAAGTTGCTAGCAGGGGAATCTTCAATTTTTTTTTTTTTTTTTTTCCGAGACAGGGTTTCTCTGTGTAGCTTTGCGCCTTTCCTGGAACTCACTCGGTAGCCCAGGCTGGCCTCGAACTCACAGAGATCCGCCTGGCTCTGCCTCCCGAGTGCTGGGATTAAAGGCGTGCGCCACCACTGCCCGGCAGTTTTCTTAATGTAGGCACTTGATGCTGTGAAGTTGCCTCTTATAACCACCTTTATTGTGTCCCATATGTTTGAGTATGGTGTGTTCATTTGTCATTCAATTTTAGAAAATATTTAATTTCTTAATTTATCTTTTGACCCATATTTCATTCAGAAATGAGTTGTTTCCTTTCTATGAATTTGTAAGCTTTCTGTTGTTTTTGTTGTTCATATCCATTTTTATTCCCTTGTGGTCAGATAGGTTGCAGGGTGTTATTTCAGTTTTCTTGTGTTTGTGGAGACTTGCTTTGTGTCTAAATATGTGGTCAGTTTTCAAGAAAGTTCCAGAGAAAGTGTATTCTTTTATGTTTGGGTGAAATGTTCTGCAAATACCTGTTAGGTTCCTTCGTTTTATAATGCTGGTTAAATCCAGCATTTCTGTTTAGTTTTTGTCTTATTGACTTGTTTATTGGCAAGAGCAAGGTATTGAATTGTCTCTCACTGTCAGTGTGTGAAAGTCAATATGTGATTTAGGCTGCAGTAATGTTTCTTTTACAAATGTGGGTGCCCTTGTATTTGAGCCATAGATGTTAAGAATTGTAATGTATTGCTTAATTTCAGTTTTATCATATAATGCCTTATTTTCTCTATCATGATTAGATGTTTTTGCTAGGTATAATGTTCTGAGCTGGCATCTGTGGTCTCTTAGAGTCTTTAGAACATCTGTTCAGGCTTGTTTGGTTTTTGGGGTTTCCATTGAGGAGTCAGGTGTTATTCTGCCTTTATATGTTACTTGGTCTTTTTTTTTACCTTGCAGTTTTTAATAATATTTCTTTTCTTTGTATGTTTAATGTTGTTAAGATGTGTTTCTATTCCTATTCTTAGTTTTTGTCTTTTCATGGTGTCTCGGATTTCCTGGCTTTTTTTCTCCAGGGTTACATAAGATTTCACATTTTCTTTGATATTAGTACCCAATTTTTTCTGTCATGTTTTCAAGGCTCATGATTTTCTCTTCCATCTCCTGTGTTTTGTTAGTAAGACTTGCCTCTGAGGTTCCTGTTCAAGTTCCTGAATTTTTCATTTCCAGATTTCCATCAGTTTGCATCCTTTATTGGTTCTTTTTCCACTTTCAGAACTTGATTAGTTTTATTCATTTTTTGACACTTTGTGTGTGTTTAGATTTCATTAAGTGACTTATTCATTTTCTTGTTATGGATATCTATCATATCCATAAAGGCTATTTTAAAGTCTTTGTCTTTTGCTTCAGGCATGTTGCAATACTCAGGTCCTGCTGTAGTGGAGTAGCTGGGCGCTTGTGGAGACCTGTTGTGCTAGCTGTTATTGATTGTATTTTATGCTGCCATCTAGACATCTGGGTTTGTGAAGACAGTAATTGTAGGTGCAGATAACTGGTCTTGTCCTTGTTGAGTATGTGTTCCATTGCTTGGTTTCTGTTGCCCTCTCCGGTTTGTAGGAGAGTGTGGTAGCTTTGTGTTGCTTGTAAGAAAAATCTTCTTTGATCCTGATAGTTGTGACCACTGGGAGTTTCAGGTAAAATGTGTTTTAGCTATTGGGAGGTGACACCTAAAAATGTGTATGGACTAGACTCTAGGAGCTTGGAATGGGGTCAGAGAATGGGAAAATGCCAGAGCAGGTTACCTGCTCCAGATCTGGGGGATGAGACTGGGTGATTGGGCTTTGTGGAATGGAAGGAAAGGTGAAGATCTGAAGTTGGCCTACGTGCTTTACTGGCTGAAGTGGCCTGTGGGTTTCAAATGAGTGCTTTTTGGAGTTGGCAGTTATGATAAGGCAATTTTGTAGGGGGGAAGGAAATTTACAGGGGTAGTTCTATGTAATCCATGGGAGATGGGGGCTGTGAGAGAAGGGAGGCTGAAACAGGTGTTCTATTACAGACCTGGGGATAAGACTAAGGGTTGTTTTTGGAGGAGCTGAGGCAGAGATGAAAATCTACAGTTACACTACCTGCTTTTTTGGCTGAAGTGATAGTACATATTCTTTAGGGTTACTGGATCATTTCAGAAAGATGGAAAAATATTTGTCACTCAAGATAAAATTCTGTTATAATTACATAGACAGTCTATGAAATTGCTTTATTCATGAACTTTAAAAGGCAAGGTCTTAGTAAATTAAATTATGTATTATACATGTCATGTTTTTATAGTTTAAATTTCCTTAATTCATATTATATAATGACAAAAGCAATGTATTGCAAGTGGGTGTATTTATCATATGTACATGGCTAAGATAATCTAAAAATCAATTATTGATTATAATTTATTTTGTGTGTGTACCTGCATATGTGCACATTTGTACCATGGTGGACATGTGGATATCAGAGGACAACTTGTGGAAACTGGTTCACTCCTTCCACACTGTAGGTATTGGTCATAAAACTCAGGTCTTTTGGCTTGAGAGCAAACATCTTTATTTACTGAGCTATCTCATTGTATCCCTTTATCATAATTTTTATAAAATTATCTATTGATAAATTATAGTTAGTCATAGGTAGTTTGTGAAGTATTTTTAGAGACAAGCACAAATATACTTCCTTTTTCTTTTACATAATTCTTGTTTGGTTTTCTTCCTTCCTATTTCCTACCTTTTTAGGAAGCTTGAGATTAATGAATTAATAAGTGAATAGGAGAGCTAGTTTGTTGCCAAGAAAACCTTGTTTTTTTACAGATTTCTTGAAAAGTATAAGTTTAATCACATCCAGTTTAACTGTTTGTTGGCATATGTGGTAAAAAATTTTACTTTCTGAGTGATTCTATCAAAAAATTATTAACTTGTAAGTTAGTTAAACATCCAGGAAAAGGAAAGCAGCTTAACCAACTGTTTTACTATGCTATCACAAGTCACTGCATATATGTATATGTATATGTATGTGTATGTGTATGTGTATATGTATATATTCTTTGAGAATTTCTCATGTGCTTTGGTTATATTCATTATCAGTTCCTCAACTCTTTCCAGATCCACTCCTCTTCCCTACCCACCTAATGTATCCTTTTTATTCCCATGAAGGCCAGCTTATGAGGCACAAATATCCTCAGATGTATGCCATTTTACCCGAGTCGTCCACTTATCAGGGACTACACTCTTAGTGGAAACTGTCCCTTCCTCTCCCAGAAATAGATAGTTGCCAGTAGATCTCCCACTAGAAGTGGAACCATATGACCAACTCCTCTCCTCTTGCTGAAATTTGGACAGGCTTGGACTTGCACAGTTGTTCTGCATACTGTCAGTCACCACCATTGTGAGTTCAAATGTATACATGTCCTGCTGTGTACAGATGATGCTGTTTCCTTTTAGTCATACATCATCTCTAGATCTCATTCTTCCTCCCTCCTCCATGATCCCTCAGTCTTTGGAGGAGAAGGTGTGGCATCTACATTTTATTTGGGGTTGAGCATTCTACAGTCTTCTATTCTCTTCATATTAGCAAGTTGTGAGTCTCTATGTTACTCAACATCTACAGCTAAAAATAGCTTCTCTGATGAGATTGAGAGATGTATTAATCTATGGGCATAATATAAGTCATTAAGAGTTAGTTTAATACTATGTACATTTAGTATAATAATAGTAGTTAAGTTCTCTCCTAGGTTCTATGATCTGTCTGGCCATAGGTTTTTGGCTCATATTGGTTCCAGCTTTAGGTTAATTACTCTCATGATGTCAGTTTCACTATTACACTCAAGCTAGTCATTTATTGTAGTTCATAGGGTTCATGACTATGTAAGATTGATGACTGCTTTTTTTCTTCTTGTGTCATACACAGCATCTTCCAGTACTATGAAAGCTATACAGTTTTAATGTCTAATCTATTAGGGTCATGGTTAGAATTTTTTCTGTGTTAATGGGTTAAAATATATTTCACGCTTTTTCCTCTATAAGACATGGGTATCAAGTTTTACATTGAGGAACTTGATCCATTTGATGTTGAATTTTGTACAGTATGAGAGCTAAGGATAAATTTTAATTCTTCTACACATAGTTATCCAGTTTGATAAGTAGTGTTTGCTAAAGATTGTTGTCTTTTCTCCAATATTGTTTGTGTCTTTTAATCTACTTGTGGGACTTCTAGTGGTGGAAGCAGGCCCTGTCCCTAACATTTTGGCTGGCCTCCAGTAACCTATGCCTCATACTGGGTTGCCTTGCCCAGCCTTAACACAGCTTAGTCTTACCTCAACTTAAAATGCCATGCTTTGTTTACACCCATGGGAGGCCTGCCTGTAGCTGAAAGTTTTCCTGTGTTACACCTGGCTCGTTGTCAGGACAAATCTCTCTCACGCACCAGTCCCGCAGTCCCTCAAAGCCAAATAAGCACACACAGGCTAATATTATTTTTAAACTATGACCATGGCAGGCTTCTTGTTATCTAGTTCTTATATCTTAAATTAACCTATAACTATTAATCTGTGTATCACCACATGTTCTGTGGCCTTACCTGCATTCCATTACATGTTGCTCCTTGGGCTGCTTCTGGCATCTCCTCCCCTTCTACCTTCTTCCTGCCTCTCCCTTTTAATTTCCCACCTGCCTCTAAGCTGCCTTGCCATAGGTCAAACAGCTTTATTTATCAACCAATCAGAGCAACACATATACACAGCATAAAGAAAGACATTCTGCTGTGGGATGGTCTGTATGTCAAATGTGTTGCTGATTGGTCAATGAATAAATCACTGATTGGTCAGTGGCCAGGCAGGAAGTATAGGCGGGACTAACAGAGAGGAGAATTGAGAGAACAGGAAGCTGGGTGAGGGAGACACTGCCAGCCGCCATCAGGACAAGGAAGATGTAAAGTACTGGTAAGCCACAAGCCATGTGGCAAGGTATAGATTAATAGAAATGGATTAATTTAAGCTGTAAGAACAGTTAGCAAGAAGCCTGCCACGGCCATACAGTTTGTAACCAATATAAGTCTCTGTGTTTACTTGGGCGGGTCTGAGTGGCTGTGGGACTGGTAGGTGAGAGAGATTTGTCCTGACTGTGGGCCAGGCAGGAAAACTCTAGCTACAACATTCACCCATCACTTACCCTTTTCTGTCTAAACAAAAGGGAGGTTTAAACTTTAACCTATTAAAATTACATATAACAAAACAGTTATCAAGCAACAATTACAGTTACAATATCTAGTCTATTTATATTTTGTAAAATCAAAGACAGAATTTCAATCTATATTTTTGAGTCCAAGGTTTCATATCTACCTTATCTCCTATCAAAACCAAGGAAAACCATAATTATAACTATCTAGTCTTCAACTACATCAAAGACCTCAGAAGGATACAATATTATATAAGTAAACAGGAAGAGCATTGTAAGCAACTTCCAAAAATCTAGAATGACAGAGACAGCTGCCTGCCTGGACAATCATCCAAAGTTCCTCTGCAATGATTGGGCATCCATCTTCACCCACAGGTCTAGAGTCTCTCAGTCACTTCTTCCTGTGTCCTGTAGAATGTCTGGCAGTTTTTCTGTGAAGCTGAAGAACCATCTCATCATGCAAATTTCAGTGGTCACATACCTATGGGTCCTGCATATCCAGTTGATAAAACATTTTGTCAGGTAGTCCAGGCAAGAACAGCCTCTTGCCCAGATGGCTATTTTTGCCAAGAAGATAAACTCCATATGGAGTGTCTTTGATGCCCATCTTTCTCTTTGAAGTAAATCAGTGCTGCCAGGAGCAGACATGTCTCATTGTCCAGAAAGTCTAAGTTTTTAAAACATTTTAAATGCCGTATTTTGTAGGTCTCTGAAGTGTTTGAAGATTACCTGCCTAACTGAATTATATCTATGTATACCTAGAAAACTTAACATGACTATAAGTTTGACTATCATAGAAGACTAATTATTAATCTGTATTTCTTAATTATCTATTAAAATTCAAACATAATACCTTAAATAAGAGTAGAAATATATATACAGTATAACAAAATTAACTAAATTTGTATCAATAAACAAAAATCCATAGCAGTGTAAAACAAATTGTTCTTTAAAAGTAGATTCAATAATCTACCCTTTCATCCTATCATATCTATATCATTTGTCCCTTTCTGAGCAGAAACAGAAGAGAAGTGGATTGGGAGGGTGGAGGAGAGATGAGAGGAGGGGAGGGAAGAGAAACTGCGATTGTGACACAAAATAATTGAATAAATTTAATTAATTAAAAAAATTAGGTGAGTTATAATTGTGCAGACTTATTTTTAGATCCTCCATTCCATTCTATTTTGTTACCTGATTTTATGCCAGTTTCATGATATTTTTACTATTATAGCTGTGGAGTATAACTTGAAACCTGGAATGTTGATGTCACCAGTAGTTTTGTTTTTGCTGTTCAGGATTGTTTTGGTGATATTTGTATTTTTTATAAATATGCATTCAAAGTGATACATTTTTGTAGTGGTATTGTGTTCCTCAAAATATTGTGCACCCTAATAAACTTATCTGGGGTTATTAGAGACAGAACCGCCACTAGATACAGAGGCTAGAAAATGGTGGCACTCAAGCCTTTAATCCTAGCACTCCAGAGACAGAAATCCCTCTGGATCTCTGTACGTTCAAGGCCACATTGGAAACAACCAGGCATGGTGACACATGCCTTTAATCTCAGGGAGTGAGCCTTTGATCCCAGGGAGTGATGGTAGAAAGCAGAAAGATATATAAGGCGTGAGGACCAGGAACTAGAAGGATTTGTCTGGTTAAGCATTTGGCTGGTTAAGCTTTTAGGTTTTGAGCAGCACAGTTCAGCTGAGAGCCATTTGGATATGAGAACACAGAGGCTTCCAGTCTGAGGAAACAAGATCAGCTGAGAAGTTGGCCAGGTGAGGTTAGCTGTGGCTTGTTCTACTTCTCTGATCTTCCAGAGGTCACCCCAATACCTGGCTCAGGTTTGATTTTATTAATGAGAACTTTTTAAGATTCATGCTTCACATTTTTCTTTGTGCTGTTCTCCCTAATCCATTTATCAAGGGAAATCAGAGAACAAAGTGGTACATCTTGGTTCATTCAAGATATATGCATGTGCACATATATGCACATATATGCGCGCGTGCGTGCGCGCGCGCGCGCGCGCGCACACACACACACACACACACACACACAAAACCACTGACGAGGAACCAGTGATTTAGTCAAAGTAAGAAAGATGGCATATATATATTGGCCCAAGCTGGAAATGAACAGTGTGATTTTTCTGACTCTTGGAATAGTGTTTTTTGTTAATACCATATTCACTGTATTTTTTTCAGAATGAATTTTTTAAAATATTGAGATTCCAAATAAAAATGTTGCTAAAACATTTTAATTTCTGCTATCTTAATGCAGGCAATTGAATTAGTTATACTTATAAAATGAAGAAACAGAATTCTAAATATTTGATTTTAAAATGACTTGTTTTTATTAATGAAAATAATACTACCATCATTATACATTTTTTTTTACTCTGAGTAAAAGATGTTCTGACTACTCTAATCCATTTTCATTCTTTTCCAATTTCCGCATTTTTATATTGTTTAACATTTCATAATTTTTCTAATGTCTTACTGTTATTTGTGTTATTTTCTTCAGTGGCAAATTCAACCAATGTTGCATATTAACTTTAGAATACCTTTTAAGAAATATTAATATTGAAATAGTAATACTTTCTGTATCCAAAAGGATACATGTGGCATGTTACAGTTTTTCAGAGAAAAGATAGTTTTGTAAAACCTTAGGGAGAGAAATTCAAATTCTAGTACTAAATATTTTTATTAAGATATACCTTTTTTTATTAGAACACTGAAAGATGCAACCTATTAGTTAATTCTGAATCTTTGAACCCCTTTCATAATAGTAGTAATAGATATCCAAGTTTAAAAATGGTGCATGAGTATTATATTTAAAAACATCAGTCTGTCTTGCATAACACCATTTTAAAATGAGAGATGTACAAGTGCTCTAGACAGATGATTAAAATTATATTCAGTTATTCCTAGCCTAACAGAATTGGCTTGATTATATCAAGAGGAAGTACAGAGAGATGAAAATCTATAATGAATAAAACCATATCTAGTCAGCCAGTTATATTGGGATGCAAGACATATAATTCAGGAACATTTAATATGTCACCTTGACCAACTAGAATTTTAATTTTTAAACTTTGTCCTGTGTAACCTTTACAACTAAGCATTCTTTTTAGTAGAGAATAAGTATTTTCTGTAAAGACTCAGTGTCTGTGGCATTATTTTTCCCAGAAGCAGAGCACTTATCTTTTCATGTCATTATTTGACATATAAAAAGGAGAAAATTCATATAATTGATTTTTAGATATATACAAACTTACACACTAATACAGAAAATAAAAAAATATAGCTTTCACTTTTTTCTTATTAAGGTCTGTGATGGCCACTCTGATGATTAACATTTGGGCAACTGCCACAAAAAAAAAAAAAAAAAAAAAAAAAAGAAAGAGAGAGAAAGAAAAGAAGGAAGGAAGAAAGAAAAAGACATTTTATCTGACATCCAAATAGAGAATTGAGTTGTTTGACATGATGAAACAGAATTTTTTGAGGCAATTATCAATTTAATGAGAATGTACCAGTGAAGGCTAAACTTGTTATATCTAATTGGGGCGTGAAGAGAAACAATCAAAAGAAGAAAAAGTAAATATAGATATGGACAGAGCTTCTTGTTTTTATTTGCTTTCTTCAAATACTGATCTCTAGAATGTTTATTTTTTAAATAGATTTTACAGAAATATTTGAAAAAAGTTTAATCCACTCTAAAATCAAAATATTCTACTTACTAGGTGTTCTGTAATGCACATCCTTTCTCAGGATATTCAAATTTCTTTTAAGATTAAAGTCTTGCTTAAAGGCTTGACAAATATTTTTTATTTTATGATTTATTTTTAAATATTTAAACTTCTTTCATACATTTCATGCCAACCACAGTTTCCCCTCCTTCCACTCCTCCCACCCCCTCCCTGGAATAAATACTCATTTCTTAGTTTTTGCAGGTTTGTCGGTCTTCTGTACCAGTCTTGCTTCAAGGGGACATTTTGATCTTGTTCAGATACAGTTCTGTTATGGGTATGATATGACCAACACTAAGATTTGGCAATGAGTGAAACATGCTGTTCTTTTTATCTTATTTTGAATAACTAGAATTTGATAATTAATATTTACACTTTGTTGCTTATTAAAGAGAAAGTATTCACTATAAGTGTTGATTAAAAATGTTGTTGATTTAAACAATTTAATGATTATCTTTTTAAAGCATACCTAAATTACTGGGTGTGGAGTGGTATCTCCTCAGTAATTTGCATTGCATCTTCCTGACTACTAAAAACTTTAGCATCTTTTAATGTATTTCATTAAAGGCTACCTGTATCTTATGTGAAAAATACCTATTCAAGTCATTGCCCAATTTTTAAAACTGTAATAATTTTATTTTACCTTATCATTTATTATTTTATTTTTTAATATTTTATTACTTAATATTTTAAAGTTTATGTGTGTTTGTATGATTGTGAGCATACATATACCATGGCTCAAGTATCAGAGTAAAATTTCATGTTGCAGTCCATGCCTTACATTTCATTTGAGACAAAGTCTCTTGTTTACCTCTCTGAGTATACCAGGATAGTTGGCACAGGAACTTCTTGGGATTCTTCTCTCTTCCTCTCCCATATCCCAGTAGGAGCACTGGAATCACATATGCATGCTATGACATCCTGTTTTTACATGGTTTCTGGAGAACTGAACATAGATATTCATTCTTGCATCACGTCATCACTTTACCCTCCTAGCCAGCCTCTGAGCCCAAGGTGTAGCCTTGAATTCATGATCCTCAACAATCAACAAACATTTGTTAAATACTAATTGTCTATAATTCTGGTTTTGTAAATATGGAAATACCAATCTTTTCTCACAATTCATATGATCTCAGCAGATGAAACATGCAGGGTGGTAAATAAAGCTAGTTTATAATGACTTAAAGATGTAAATATAGTAAGTGGCTATTGTAGTGTTGTAGCTTAGTATTGAAAAAAGGCTTCTCTGCAGATTACTGCCAGCCTATTGTGCATCTCTGTTATAATGCATTGTTTTACTCTGGAATTCAAGCACACCATCTTCTCAGATATTTTAAATATCTGCTATTTATAGTAAAATTAATATGTGAGATAACAAAAAATAAATTAGATATATAGCTCTTCCTGTGAGCATATTTAGGTCCTTTGGGAGTATTTCCAGGAGAATTAAATACGTCCTTAGATGAAGAAAAAGGTCACAATTCCTTTAGAGAGAATACAGTTCCACATCAAACCTCATCTCTTTGCAAGCAGAGTACAGCTAAATTTTCACTCCTGTTTCATCTTTCACTTAAGCCCATGAGTTCTAAACATAATGATTAAATGTACACGTCTGATGAGCTTTTAGAGTGCCAAATGTTTAGAATAGAGTAGCAAGATTACTTTGTTTTATGTTTTATCTTTACTAAGAAATTAAGAGAAAAGCAAAAAGAATTTAGAGAAAATAAAATGAAAAAATTACTTGGTTAATGATAGAAGCTTCAGGACAAAGTGTGATCAGAATATTACCATTGTCAATCTATTAGAATCAGGAATAAATTCAGCTTGCTTATAAATTAGTCAGAAATTAAAGAATTTTGCTGTACCACATTCACAATACTTAAAAAAATGATTTTTTTTATTTCCATTGAAAGTGTTCAGAGGTTTATGATTTAAAAGTACATAGAAAAAATTTAACAATTCAATTAAATTCAGTTGTGCAAAACCATACAAATTTGTCTCTTTTATGAGTTTATGTAAACTGCTGAACAGAAATTGAGGGTAAATGATTATTTGTGACATTTAAAATGGGATAATGGATCTCTTTTTAGATGTAGTACTTTGTAGTCTGGCCACTCTATTGCGACCCTGCCAGAATTCACTGAGAACATCTTAATAGACATCTCAGTTCTTCTTATTGCACTTCAGGAAAATATGCTGAGCAATTTTCTTAATGAATCTCTAGATTCTATACTGTGGAATTGTCAGAAATAGTTGGTTGAAGTGGCTCATCACTAAGATAATATATGTAGTGGCAATTTCATATTGCCAGCTTAAGACCAATGAAACTCACCTGAATTAATACATAAAGTTCTGCTTCCATAACATGAAAGGACATTCTGAGACAACCATTGTAATTCACCTTCATAAGGTGGGCAGTCAGTACATACAAACTAACTAGTTAGTGTCTAGTGTTTCTTTTAATGGATTGAGAGATTTTCCCCCATTGCAAAAAATGACAGATGTACATAAAAGAGTATATCTCCTGATATTCATTAGGCAAACATGTCTCAATCATGCACAAACTTTGAGAGATCTATGGTTTGCAAATATTTAAGTTTGATCTGGGATGTGATTATCTCTTGGTTTCTTATTTTTACTGTTAGATTATCAGTGTGCATACTAACTTTCTTGAAACAGATCTCTGTTTCTTAAAGATTATCCTTTGCTTTTCTAGCATGCCTCATAGTACCTAACACAGTACAGTATTGGTAAGTCAATTTTTTGTAGATTGATTTATTAATAAAGGAATACACATTTAAGGCAGTGGTAGAGCATTCCTTCTACTTCAGATAGCTTCATGACTTTTAGCCAGTTATTTTTGAGATAGTGTTACATTTTATTTCCTAGAATAGTCTGTAAATTATATGAAGCACAGGCCTGTCATGAACTCATGGTCCAATTGCCTCAGTTTCTGAATGCTGGAATTACAGTATCATGCCAGAACACACAGTTTCTCTGATATGTTAAAGTTTGAGAACAATTGCATTAGGTATAACTGAAAAAAAGAAATAGTTAAAACAGTACCAGCAAGTTGGCTAATTGTAATATTACCAGTAATGCCATAAATATAGTGTGTGTGTGTGTGTGTGTGTGTGTGTGTGTGTGTGTGTGTGTGTGTGTGTGTGTTTTGCTGTTGTTGTTTTTTATTCTTTTCCTCTTTTGGGAGCCCGCCACCCAGCTGCCAAATAAATCATACATGGAGGCTTATTCTTAATTATAAATGCTTGGCCTTAGCTTGACTTATTTCTAGCTACCTCTTAACTTTAAATTATCCTGTCTATCTTTTGCTTCTGGGCTTTTACCTTTTTGTATTTCTATATATCTTTTCTTTCCTTCCTTTTTTATTTAATTTTTTTTCATTTTACATCCCAACCACTGTTCCCCATCCCATCCCCCATTCACTCCTCATGGGGTAAGGCCTCCTTTGGGTAGTCAACACAGGCTGGCATACCAAGTTGGGGCAGGACTAAGCCCCTCCCCCCTGCATCAAGGCTGAGTAAAGCATCCCACCATAGGGAATGGGCCCTAAAAATCCAGTTCACGTACCCAGGATAGATCCTGGTCCCGTTGTCAGGGGCCCCATAAACAGATCAAACCACACAATTGTCACTCACATTCAGGGGGCCTAGTGTGGTCCCACGCAGGCTCCCTAGCTGTCAGTCCAGAGTCCATAAGCTCCCACTAGCTCGAGTCAGCTGTCTCTGTGGTTTTTCCCATCATGATCTTTACTCCTTTTGCTCCTGTAGTCCCTCTTTCATTCTTCAACTGAACTCCAGGAGCTGGGCCAAGTGCTTGGCTTTGAATCTCTCCATCTGCTTCCGTCAGTCACTGGATGTAGGTTCTATGATGATAATTAGGGTAGTCACCAATCTGAGTACAGGGGAAGGCTAGTTCAGGCACCATCTCCACCATTGCTAGGAGTCTTAGCTGAGGACATCCTTGTGAGTTCCTGGGGATTTCCCTAGCACCAGATTTCTTCCTTATCCCATACTGCCTCACTCTATCATGATATCTCTAGGTAACATGCATGGATCGTCCCAGGAAGGGGAAAGAGTTAAGATCTCTTAGTCAAACTGGGAGGGGGAATAGAAGGGTGGAGGTGGGGGATGGGAACATAAGGGATCAAGATGGCCGAGTTGGGGAGGGATGGAGAGAGAGAGCGCAATGACAGAGATATTTTCTTTCCTTCTTATTTTGTGTCTGACTGTGTGGCTGGGTGACTGGTCCTAGCATCCTCCTCTCCTTGTTCTCTGGTCATGAAAGCCAAGCATTAAGCTCCCAGCCTGTGTTGCTTGAGTTTTCCTGCCTGGCCCACAGTCAGGACAAATCTCTCTCACCCGCCAGTCCCACAGCCTCTCAGACCCGACCAAGTAAACACAGAGACTTATATTGATTACAAACTGTATGGCCGTGGCAGGCTTCTTGTTAATTGTTCTTATAGCTTAAATTAATCCATTTTTATTAATCTATACCTAGGCACATGGCTTGTGGCTTACCGGCATCTTCACATGCTGTTTGTCATCATGGCGGCTGGCAGTGTCTCTCTGACTCAGCCTTCCACTTTCCAGTTTTTTCTCCTCCTTGTCCCGCCTATACTTCCTGCCTGGCCACTGACCAATCAATGATTTATTTATTGACCAATCAGCAACACATTTGACATACAGACCATCCCACAGCAAGCCTGGTAGGAGGTGCGTTTTGGGAACTGCTTTCAACCTTCCTAGCTGTAGGAAGCTGATGCTTGCACTGCTGCAAGCAACTTTTTTTCTTAGTTTTTTAAGTTCTCTCTACTCAAGGGCTTGCTATAAGGCAGAAACTCTTAAAGGAGCCATGAAATTAGAGCCTACATTGGTACAACTAAAATATTGTTGGTTGTTTAACTCTTTGGCTCTTTTGGGGGGCCTGCCACCCAGTTCCCAAACAAATCACACACAGAAGCTTATTCTTACTTATAAATGCCTGGCCTTAGCTTTGCTTGTTTCTTGCTAGCTTTTCTTAATGTTAATTTATCTCATCTACCTTTTGCCTCTAGGATTTTTCCGTTTTTTACTTCTGTATATTTTACTTTTACTCCTGTTCTATGGCTGACTGTGTGGATGGGTGGCTGGGTCCTGAAGTTCTTTTCTTCTCTCTCATTCCTCAAACTTTCTTCTTTTTTCTCACAAATTTCTCTTTTTATTTATTCTCTCTGCCTGCCAGTCCTGCCTATCATTTGTCCTGCCTTGCTATTCAACTCGTTATTAGACCATTAGGTGTTTTAGACAAGAAAAGTAGCACAGCTTCACAGAGTTAAACAAATGCAACATAAAAGAATGCAACACATTTTGCATCATTAAAACAAATGTTCCACAGCACAAACAAATGTAACACATCTTAAAATAATAATTCTACAAGGGGTGTGTGTGTGTGTGTGTGTGTGTGTGTGTGTGTGTGTGTGTGTGTGTGTGTGTGTGTGGTATATGTACAGGTGCATGTTCTTGTGCTTGCATATGCACAGGCCTAAAGAGGATAGCAGGTGTCTTCCATCTATCCACCAGAGGCTTGCCATTTCACTTAAGTTGTCTGGCCTACAAGCTCTCAGGATCCATCTGTCTCTACTCCACAATATTTGGGTTAAAGACACAGGCACAGCTGTAGCTGGAGAATTTCTCTGCAGCTCCCACCAAACCCCACCAGTACCAGAGCCCACTTATAAAATAAACACACAGACGCTTATATTATTTAAACTGTTTGGCCTAATGGCTCAGGCTTCTAACTATCTAGTTCTTATATCTTAAATTAATCCATTTCTATAAAGCTATACCTTGCCACATGGCTTATACCTTGCCACATGGCTCATTGCTTGCCGGCATCTTCACATGCTGCTTTCATGGCGGCAGCTGGCAGTGTCTCCCACTCAGCCTTCCACTTCCCAGAATTCTCCTCTCTCCTTGTCCCACCTATACTTCCTGCCTGGCCACTGGCTAATCAGTGTTTTATTTATACAGAATGATATCCACAGCACACAGCCATTCCCGAAGTTTATGTGGGTGCTGGAGATTTGCAACTAGAACATTTGTTTCACAGCAAGTGCAGCAACTTACCGAGCCATTTGTTTAGCCCATGCCATATACATCTTTAACTTTTCTATCAGTGTTAACAGTTGTTTCCTATAAAATGTACAATTTTATCACAAAGGCATTATATAAATATTTATGAATCTGAAGTTTCTTAAGAGGAATATTGTGTATGAACATTGAAATGGAGTACAATTCTTGTGAGAGAAATGCATAAAATATAAGGAGCAGAACAGAACTTTCTTTAAATTTAGTCTGTCAAAAATGTCCTATGGTTGAATCTTAAGAAAGGGTGTGTGATCAGTTAATGATATCTAACAGGACTAAGAAAAGGACAGTTGCCATGTATTTGCCATCCATACTTCTGACAAAACATTTAGAAAAAATGGAGTCTAGAAAACAGCTTTGAGAAACAAAAGTGCTTTGGACAACTGTTGGTATCATACACAATATTATAGAGATACTACAAATATATTGGTAAAACTATTTTCAGTAATCTTTACAAAATGTCACACTTATTATGATGTTCTGTCTTCTAAAGAAAAGAGAAGAGCTTACATAGAAAATATGAATGTTCGGTGTGTATATTTAAAGGCCTACATCGCTGAGTTATTTAATATTTTATTGGGAGGATACATTAAATTTTTTCTCCATTTAAAGACTTAGTTCTGTTATAGTGACACAGATTTTATTTGTGACATCTACTTTATGATTTACTGGATGAATTTCTAATGCATCTAAATTCTAGAGACATTTAACTGATGCTTCCAGTTTTAGCATGTGTTAATTGCCTATAGCTTTTCATCTAGGGATAGGGCCTTGTGAGATTTTCCATATCCATGTTGGCTATTAACTGTCATTTTGCCACCATATTGTTATGATTTCATGAGTTTAACTCCCTGTCACCATATTGTTAAAATTTCATGAGTTTAACTTCCTGCCATTTCATAGGAAATTTCATGGTCCTCAGGCTCTTATAATCTAGAAGACAGTATTTAATAGTAGATGTTCTTATCCTTTGGCTTTTACAGTTTTTCTGTAACCTCTTCTGCAGTATCTCCAAGCCTTTTATGTAGGGATTGTACTGTAGATATTTCAATTGGGGATGGATACCCCACAGTAACATGTTCTCTGCATTTTGACCAATTGTAGATGCCTGGGTTAGACTCCACCTGTTGCAAGATGAGAAGCTTCTTTGATGATAAATGAGAACTGAAGTCATTTGTGTTTATAAGGCAAGCTATTTAGAATGCAGGTGGGAATTTTACTGGTTTAGGAAAGTGGTAGTAGTACATAAATTACTTGGGTATTTAGGAAACTAGCATTAAAATTCACACAAACACATGTGCTCAGTGATATATAAGAAAACATTTAAAATAATACCAGACCAGAAAGAAGGCTTGACAGTAAAGAATACTTGCTCCTCTTGTAGAAGACATAGAGGACTAGAGTTCTATTCCCAGTACTTCTATTGAGTGACACACAACCTCCTATAACTCCAGCTCCCAGGTATCTGACACCCACCCTCTTCGGGCTTCTACAGGGACCCATAGGCATGTGTACATACATATGTGTGTATATACACACATATGCATAAAAGAATAATCTTTAAAAGCAATACCGATCATGTAACTTGTGAATAAATTTTATTGATGGAAAGTTCTTGGGACAAAGTGATACAGGACATAAATGGAAATTATAAGTAGGTGTGAGTGTGTGTGCCATGAGGATCATATTGAAAAACATACATGTTTACAATGATAACATTATATTTGATTTTAATTTTCACTCTTGGTAGTAATTTAAACATTGCAAATATGGCTGTGAGAAAGCATATCAAAATACAGATGGTTTTACAATCTGGAACCTTGTATGCCAGATACTGTGAGCGAACATTCTGCCTTTAATTGATGTTGTTGCTTTGAAGTGGTATACTGATTGACTGTGGAAATTTAAACATGTTTTTCTTCATGTGAAATGTCTCCTTGGATATTTGAGATTGATTTTCTTATTCAAGACCGTAGTGTGGGCCAGGCAGGAAAACTTTAGCTACACAAGACTATGCTTCATTTATTCAGTCTTCATACTTCCTTAAAGAAATAGACATAGCTAGAAATAAGTTAATCAGAAATATGTTAGTTAATGGCTTAAAGGACTTCACATACAAAGGAAGACCAAAACAGAACATACTTGCTTTGTTCGAAATTAAGTGATCCAAATGTACAGGTTATGAGTTGATAGATCTGTTGATCCTGTTCTAAGTTCAAATGTTTTATCTCATTTATATACTTTCTTAGGAAATTTCAATGAAATAGTATGTAAAAGGAAAGGTAGACAATTCTATCATGTGGGAAAAATTAAATTTTACTATATTTGCAGCTCAAATATTTACTCATCTATAGAATATTTTATTAAATTTATATATGGCATAATTCCTTTATTCTGATAATCTGATTGAAGAAAGTATATTACATTCTAATGCAAATATCTGCTATGGTTCCACATTTGCAATTTTTCCAATAATTTTCATTAAGAATAAAGGAAAACAAAAATCCATCCAGATAAGTTTAACATTGTAGATACTGAGCGCAATTTCAAATTCATATGAGCACCAAAGTAATAAGAATATTTATATGATTATATTAGACAAAAATATGTATGCCTTAATGATTTTTCTACTCAATTGTCAACATCAAAATAACCTATATTATTTTTGTCTCTTTATCATATTTAGTGATCACAATGAAATAAGTATTTATAAATCATTTATAACCTATCAAATGATTACCCTGAGAGTTGAGCTTTAATTTTTGACAGTAGCTTGTTGCTGATGTTTTTAATTTGGTTTAGTAACACATGTTCTATGTAGTCTTCCAAATCCAATGGATAACTTTCATACTTATTAATTAAAGGAAATAAACATATAAATATACTGAGATCAGTGACCTTCTATATTAGATAGGTTATATTTTCCTATCTGAATAGTATTGCTGGTTATTTTCTAATAGAACAAAGAAGTTTTTATACCAAGTACAAAAGTGAGAAAATGGACATCTGAATGTCCACATTTAGGGATGTTGACTTTTGATAGGTAGCTTCACTAGATTTGAAGTGCAGATACAACCATTGCTAATTTGAGAGTAGTCTAGAGGAAGAAGGTCCTGATTATAAATTAGAATTATAAAACTTGGAAATAAAAGAAATATAGCTATATATATTTAAAATACATATTGAAGTAAAAATTAAATAGAATAAACTAATAGAGGGTATTATGATCTCTTCCTTCAACAGTTAAGAATGCAAATATGATTTTAATTAGCATATCAGTACAAGGAAATACATACTTGGAAGCTACTTAACAAGATTTGAAAAGCAGTCTAAATATTTTTTTATAAAATCTTTTTTTTTTTTTTTGGTTTTTCGAGACAGGGTTTCTCTGTGTAGCTTTGCGCCTTTCCTGGATCTCGCTCTGTAGACCAGGCTGGCCTCGAACTCACAGAGATCCGCCTGCCTCTGCCTCCCGAGTGCTGGGATTAAAGGCGTGCGCCACCACCGCCCGGCTATAAAATCTTATTCATATTATCCAGTTAGTAAATCACTTAAAGATATGAATGTAAAAATTAGCCAGGTCTAATAATTTTATAAGAAGCAAATAAATGGAATCTGCAGTAATCGTGCTGTATCATTAGTTCTCAGAATATTGTCCATACTAATTTCAAGAAAAGTTCAAGAATAAATCTCAAAAAAATTAATTTTGAAATTTTCCATTATGATTCTATTATATGAATTAAAAAATCATAATTCTATAATTTATATATCTTCCCATGTTTTCACACTCAGTTCAGCAACTTTTTATGTCTTTCTTCTTAGCTTATTTTCTCTATTACATTCTACATAATACATAATTTTTGTGTCATCATGTTGCTTCTCTTTATATATGTAATACGAGTCTTAGAAGGTCTTATTAAATAAAAAAACACGGAGCCAAATATAGGGGTGAATGCCTTAGATCAGGGAAATAGGGAAAGCCACCAGCCAACCTTACCTTACCAATCTGCAGCTTCCAAATGCTCTGACTTCCTGTCTACCCAGGCTTTATATGCCTTGCTTTTCTGCCCTCTCATTGGCTCTTTTAACCCAGCTACCTCACTTCTTCTTCCTACACAGCTCTGTCATTTTCTGTCTGTCTGTATAGACTTCCAGGTCTCTATGGTTGGTACTGGGATTAAAGACGTGTGTCACCATGCTTGGCTCTGTTCTCTAGTGTGGCCTTGAACACGCAGAGATCTGCCTGCTAAGGGATTAAGGGCTTGTGCTGCCTGACTTTTGTGTTTACTATACTGGCTGGCTTTCCTCTGATCTCTAGGTAAGCTTTATTTTATTTATGCACTAATCAAATATCACCACATTTCCCCTTTTTTGTCTAATAAAAATTAAAAAATAAAGTTATACCTAATATAAGAAAAACTATATACAATAATTACAATAACTATGTACAATGTATACAAGCAATAAATACATCAACAATGTCTAGTCCATTTGCATTTGACAAATTCAGAGAAAATATTCCATTACCTACCCTATTTTGGTGAGTCCAAAATGTACATTGTTGCTAGAGTTTTCCTGCCTGGCCCACAGTCAGGACAAATCTCTCTCACCCGCCAGTCCCAAGCCGCTCAAACCCCATCAAGTAAACACAGACACTTATATTGGTTTCAAACTGTATGGCCGTGGCAGGCTTCTTGCTAACTGTTCTTACAGCTTAAATTAATCCATTTCTATTAATCTATACCTTGCCACGTGGCTTGTGGCTTACCGGTACTTTACATCTTCCTTGTCCTGATGGCAGCTGGCAGTGTCTCTTCCACCCAGCTTCCTGTTCTCTCAATTCTCCTCTCTGTTAGTCCCGCCTATACTTCCTGCCTGGCCACTGCCAATCAGTGATTTATTCATTGACCAATCAGTTTGGTTTCAAACTGTATGGCCGTGGGAGGCTTCTTGCTAACTGTTCTTACAGCTTATATTAATTCACTTCCATTAATCTATACCTTGCCACATGGCTCGTGGCTTACCGGCATCTTCACATACTGTTTCTCATCGTGGCGGCTGTCAGTGTCTCTCTTAACTCAGCCTTCCACTTCCCAGCTTTATTCTCCTCCTTGTCCCGCCTATACTTCCTGCCTAGCCAATGGCCAATCAGTGTTTTATTTATTGACTAATTAGCAACACATTTGTCCTGACTATGGGCCAGACAGGAAAACTCTAGCTAACAGTACATAATTCACTTTCTATCTTAACTTATATTACCAATAGAAAACTATCTTATGATGTGTTTCAAACTTATACACTTAATACCTCTTAGTGAGTTTCTTTTCTGAATTTATTAACAAGGAAAATTGTTACTACATCTATCTAATCTTCAACTCCCTCAGAGAACAAAGAAGGAAATAATATTACCTAGTAAAACAAGAAGTGCAAACAAGCAACTTCCAGACTTCCAAACAAATGTGAGTTGACAGAAACAGCCAGCTGCCTGGACAGTCACCCGAGGTTTCTCTGCACATTGGGACATCATCTTTGGCCTACAGGCTTAGCATATCTGACAGACTGATTTGTGAAGTAGGATGTACACAAGGCCCACAGCTCGACCTCACATTCAGTGCAAGTATTCCACATACCAGATAAACTTGAATTCTGCCAGCGTCCTGTCATGATTCAGGATTTAAATTTGGGAAATTGCTGGTGTTTTTGGAATTCGGCTGCCCATTCTTCTAGGCTTGTGGGAGGCTTCATCTCCTTTATTAAATGTCAGTCTACCATTGAGAGGTTAGACTCTGTCAGTCTAGTTACTCTTTCAAGAATAACTGTTTCAGTTACTGTTCTACTGCATACCAGAAGCCATCAGTCCACTGCCTGTTCAGCTGCCTTCGAAGAAAGGGGCACTGTACCTTTTCTGGATTGCAAAGCTACTTCAGCAATGGTGCCATATTGTTCTGGCCTCAGAGGACACCTGTTGCCAAAGCTGCAACCACTCTTGTCTTAGCAAGGATTGGTAGTCCTGTGTTTTGTGTCCTGTCTGTCCATTTTGTCCTGTTTGTCAGCAGTCAATTTGAGGACACTTTGTTGTCCAGTGGCTTTTTTTTGCAACAATGAAAGTTAACTCCATATGCAGTTTCTTCAATGTCCATATCTTCTCTGAAGTAGATTGGTGCTGCCAGGAGCAGACATGTTTCATAATCATAAAAAAGGGAAAAAATTATGTTATTAAAACATTTTAAATGCCATATTCTGTAGATCTCTGAATGGTTTGAAGATGATCTGTCTATCTAAAATATATCTCTGCTTGACCTTGAAAACATACCTAATATGACTACAAGTTCAATTGTAATGTCTAAGTACTAACTTTCATTTCTTTATATCCTAATAGTTGGTAATAATAACATTCAAGGCTTAGCAAAGTGCATTACATTGTTAAATGAACTATATAGGTATAATATCCTGAACAAGATTAGAAATATACATACAGCATTTTCTAACAATATCAGTCTTAATATATATAATTTGTAAAAAACATATAAAAATACAATCCAATGTAAAGTATTTATAACTAGTAGTTATCTTTTAAAAGTAGATTTAATAATCTACCTTTTTATCTATATCATATCTCTATCCTCTCTTTTTTCTTTTCAGAGTAGATTCAATTGTAGCTAGAGTTTTCCTGCCTGATCCACAGTCAGGACAAATCTCTCTCACCTGCCAGTCCCACAGCCGCTCAGACCCAACCAAGTAAACACAGAGACTTATATTGGTTACAAACTGTATGGCTGTGGCAGGCTTCTTGCTAACTGTTCTTACAGCTTAAATTAATCCATTTATATAAATCTATACCTTGCCACGTGGCTTGTGGCCTACCAGCATCTGCACATGCTGTTTGTCATCGTGGTGGCTGGCAGTGTCTCTGATTCAGCCTTCCACTTCCCAGCTTTATTCTCTTCCTTGTCCCGCCTATACTTTCTGCCTGGCCAATGGCCAATCAGTGATTTATTTATTGACCAATCAGCAACACACTTGACATACAGACCATCCCACAGCATTCAATAATATACCCTTTATTCTATATCTTTTTTTTTCAGAGTGGATTCAATAATCTACATCTTAACTATATCCTCTTTTTTCTTTTCTTTTCTTTTTTTCAGACACGAACCTTAAATCTAATCCCCTTTGTTTAGCCTCTTTCCTGAACATTAACAATAACAACTTGTAACCAACCATCCTAAACAATGACAACTATCTCAAACCCAAAACCCATTGAAGGACCAAAAACCACCTGCTCCACCTCTTGGGAATATGGGCATCATGTTTTTAAAATTACTTCTTGTTCATATATAGATCTAAAATATGACAGCAGCACTTCAGTAATTGCATATGTAAGAAATTTTAGAACTTTTTCAATATTATTATGAAGCAATTTAAGATATATCCTTCTGAAATAGTTCATTTTTGTTAGTTAATTGTACTATGTTAGTCCTGCCTATCCATGAGCATGGGAGATCTTTCCATTTTCTGACATCTTCTTCAATTTCTTTTTTCAGGGACTTAAAGTTCTTGTCATATAGGTCCTTCACTTGCTTGGTTAGTGTTACCCCAAGGTATTTTATGTCATTTGTGGCTATAGTAAAGGGTGATGTATCTCTGATTTCCTTCTCCACTTCTTTGTCCATTGTATATAGGAGGGCTACTGATTTTTTTGAGTTGATCTTGTATCCTGCTATGTTGCTGAAGGTGTTTATAAGCTGTATCAGTTCCTTGGTGGAATCTTTGGGGTCGCTCAAGTATACTATCATGTCATCTGCAAATAGGGAAAGCTTGACTTCTTCCTTTCCAATTTGTATCCCCTTAATCTCCTTATGTTGTCTTATTGCTCTGGCTAGAACTTCAAGTACTATATTGAATAAGTATGGGGAGAGTGGACAGCCTTGCCTCGTTCCTGATTTTAGTGGAATTGCTTTGAGTTTCTCTCCATTTAATTTGATGTTGGCTGTTGGCTTGCTGTAAATTGCCTTTATTATGTTTAGGTATGTTCCCTGTATTCCTGATCGCTCTAATACCTTTATCATGAAGGGGTGTTGGATTTTGTCAAATGCCTTTTCTGCATCCAGTGAGATGATCATATGGTTTTTTTCTTTGAGTTTGTTTATATGGTGTATTATATTGACAGACTTTCGTATGTTGAACCACCCTTGCATCCCTGGAATGAATCCTACTTGATCATGGTGGATAATTGTTTTGATGTGTTCTTGGAGTCTGTTTGCCAGTATTTTATTGAGTATTTTTGCATCAATGTTCATGAGGGAGATCGGTCTGTAGTTCTCTTTCTTTGTTGTATCCTTGTTTGGTTTAGGAATTAGGGTAATTGTAGCCTCGTAGAAGGAGTTTGGTAATGTTCCTTCTGTTTCTATTGTGTGGAACAATTTAGAGAGTATTGGTATTAACTCTTCTTTGAAGATCTGGTAGAATTCTGCGCTGAAACCATCTGGTCCTGGGCTTTTTTTGGTTGGGAGACTTTTAATGACTGTTTCTATTTCGTTAGGGGTTATTGGACTATTTAAATAGTTTATCTGGTCTTGATTTAACTTAGGTATGTGGTACCTATCCAGTAAGTTATCCATTTCTTTTAGGTTTTCCAGTTTTGTCGAATAGAGGTTTTTGAAGTATGACCTGATGATTCTCTGGATTTCCTCAATGTCTGTTGTTATGTCCCCCTTTTCATTTCTGATTTTGTTGATTTGGATGCTCTCTCTCTGTCTTTTGGTTAGTTTGGATAAGGGCTTGTCTATCTTGTTGATTTTCTCAAAGAACCAACTCTTTGTTTCATTAATTTTTTGTATTGTTCTCTTTGTTTCTATTTTATTGATTTCAGCTCTCACTTTGATAATTTCCTGGCGTCTATTTTTCCTGGGAGACTGTGCTTCTTCTTGTTCTAGAGCTTTCATTCTTTTAAAGACTCAAGATTTTATATTCTCTATTATATTTGAACAGATAAAATTATATTTACCTTATACTTGTGGTATAAACGCAGTGTGTAACTAAGGGAAAGAGTGTTAATTAACTACAAAAACTCATAGTTTATAATTCCAAGTATCAGTGGAGTCCCAATCAGGAAATTCATTTTTATCTCAATTCAATTAAGACTTACACATTACTTAATAGATTATAAATCTGACTTCATTCATGATTTGATTTTACTTTCATATTTGACAATTCTTTTTTTTTTTAATTTTTACAGACAGGGTTTCTCTGTGTAGCTTTGGAGCTTTTCCTGGAACTCACTCTGTAGCCCAGGCTGTCCTCAAACTCACAGAGATCCATCTGCCTCTGCCTCCCGAGTGCTAGGATTAAAGGTGTGCACCATCACTGCCTAGCCTTGACAGTTCTTTTTTTAAATTAAATTTTGTATTTAAGTATTTTTCTAAGCACCTACAAAAATATGACCCTCCTAAATTTGTCAAACTAAAATTGCCATAGTTAAGATTCTTGGAATGGAAATTGCAAAAGATTCACTTATAATGAAAAAATGTAAATAATTTTATGTTAGTATAATGTACAGTTACTTTAACAAGGGCAAGTTTCCTTAATACTGCTTTTCTTCCACAGATTTGGATTACAATTTTCTTTCATACGGAGAAATTTTTGAAAGTGCAGAAATCAATGGAGAGAGGTTACTAAACATCACCAGGAAGCAACTTAATGAACTTGGCATAGTCCGCACTGACCATCAGGATATACTGCTAAAAGCAGTTGCTCGTATTCATCAAAAGGTGAGTTGAGGGGTTTCTCTCTGTATTGCTAGTCTTTCTACTTAAAAAAGAAAGATGAGTTAGAAGCAAGAATATACATTGCTATCTGCTACATGGTCTGAAATAAATCTCCATTTTGTATCTTTCCAGTTTTAAGTTATGATTTCCATAGACTTTGACTTTTGTGTTTAAGTGCTCTGGTGACAGTTTCCTTGTATTTGAATTATAGCTCTGTTTGAAGTAATTGTTGCTTTCTTAGTTTTTTTTAAATTATATATATATATATATATATATATATATATATAATGCATCTTGATCATATTAATCTCTTGCTCCCTCCCTCTACCTCCTCCCACCCTTCTCCCCCAAATCTTTCATCTCCTCCCAACTTCATGCCTTTTTATTTATAACCTAATAATTGTAGTTACTTCTGACCATATGCACATGTATGTTGAGTCACCCACTGTGGCATGAACAACCAACCAGTGACCACACTCTCCCAAATAAAGGGGTCTGTCCATCCCTCATCATCCATCAAGTGCTATTAGCTCCTTAATTGGGAATGTGACATTAAGAACCCTTTGCCCCTCTATGCTGATCTCTTAATATTGTGGATATCTTGTGCAGGTAACCATTGCTGCTGTGAATACACATGTGTGTGTCAGTCATGTCATATCCAGAGGCCAGACTTTCACAACATTTCTCTGCCTCCCCTGACTCTTGAATTCTTTCTGCCTCTCTTTGGTGGTGTTCCCAGACCCTTTAGGGCAGGTTAATATAGATGTTCCATCAATAGCTGAGAATTTCACAGTTACTTATTCTCAATATTTTGCACAGTTATAAATCTGTGTATTAACCACTACCCTCCACAATAAAAACTTCTGAGCAAGGTTGAGAACAGAATAAATCTATGGATATGAACATAAATATTTAGAACGGTGTTTGACATCATGACTCTACTAAAACAACATCAATAGGTTTTCCTTAGAAACTGTGGTTTGATTAGTCACACCTTTCGATCATTTTTTTTATAGTACCAGACATGAATTTTTTTCCCACAGACCAGACATCAAATAAAGTCAAGAGAGCAGCTGGTTACCGCTGTAATAATGTTTTCCACTATTGAAAAAAATGGAGATGTCTTAATTGGAAGGTTGTTGATGTAGCCTAGAGAGTGTCCAGTGTTGGATAAGACCATCAATGTTTTCCTACCCCAGAAGCTTCAAATAGTACTTCCCAGTACTATGAAAACTAACCATCAAGGAGATAGATTTCTGTTTAGTTCAATGTTGCTATCTCTGTTCTGCAACCCAAGTGTGGTATGTCTTCAGTAATAGAGTCTTACCAATTAGTTATGATGGTAACCAAGAGCAATAACCATAGACCATCTGAGGTTTCAGGGACCAATAACTGAAAGGAAGGGAAATTTTGCTTGGCCCTGAGATTTTCACTTAATAACCCATGCCTTCTAGGAGCATCATTTTTCACCCATATGGGACACCTCTGTTCAAATTGCAGAATTGCACATGATGCTGTAGATATCTGTTTCCTTGCCTAGAATTAGAATTACCATTTTATAGTGACAACCAACCTGAATCTTAAAAAAGTGGTGTATAAGGGCATACTTACTACTGCTTTAAAAGATTAAAACTGAATATTTTACTAATAAAGAACTTTATTCATAGTAAAATATATTTGTCCATCAGCAAGTATTTATTGAGGACCTTTCTTTACTGGAGTAATTTAAATGATTCCCCAAGTTTTCATTGAATAGGTTTAAGAATTCGTCGATTTTAATAGGTCAAATTCTAAGTAGATTTGAATATGCCATCACTTTTGGGTGAATTTTATTCTTCTTAAATATAAACTTATTTTTTCAATAATTTTCTCCATATTCTAGTTAGAATATATGAATTCAGTAGTATGTATAAATTAATTACATGTTGTATCTCATTTAATTAGATATTCAACAGTGACTACTCACCAGAAAATATCATGTGCATCCTTGCATGAGGCCACAATGAAATGATTTAGTCAATCATAGAGGTCTTCATTATACATTATACAGAGTTCCACTAACACTACTTTCTTCATGTAAAATTTATAGTGGAGACTACTCATTATATTAACAGTATAAGTTCTTGTTTAAATACCATTTTAAAATATTTTCTCATGACAAATATTAATATTATTAGTTTTTCTAATGTAACTAACAATTATCTAATATATACTACTAGTGAAATTCTGTGGTTCCTTAGCCTCAAATTAAACTTAATGACTAGGTTACTAAGTTACTCATCCTTAGCATTGTGTTTATGTTTGATAAAGGGTAAAAGACATTTTTGCAAAGTATGAGT
Source organism: Peromyscus californicus insignis (assembly GCF_007827085.1). NCBI lineage: Eukaryota > Metazoa > Chordata > Mammalia > Rodentia > Cricetidae > Peromyscus > Peromyscus californicus. The sequence continues at coordinate 66,806,643 of NW_026294391.1, forward strand.
TCATTTTTCCTTCAACTTTATTGAACTATTCAGTGTCATGGACATTAATAATTTCATGATTTCTAAATATTTCATGCCTGTGTGTTTATCTTGTCAGAGGTTTGTCTTAGTAAAGTTACTTTGTATGGCTGTCCAATAGTGTAGGCCAAATTTTATTGAACTTAAAGTACTATCATTGAAATAAAATTTTACCACTGCTTAGTATTGTTATTAATTAATTTACCATTAACAAAGAAAAATATTATCATTTACATTGCTCCAGTGCTTTATTAGCACACAAAGAAGAAATAATATACTGTTTTAAAAGATTTTTAAAATATGTTTGGTATGGTCACATACATTCATAATCTCACAATTGTGAGAATAGGGTAAGAGGATGGAGAGAGTTCAAGGCCAGTCATTTCTACATAACAAGTTTTAGGCCAACCTGGGATATATCTATTCTCAAAAAACCCAAGAAAATTAATAAATAATAAAAACAAAGTCTAAAACACCCTGTCTCTCTAATTTGTGGAAAATGGAATCCTTGAGGTCTGTATTTATGTAACCTGAAGGACTGTCTTTAATAATATTTTGGACAATTAAACTATAAAGGTACACATTTCCCTAGAGGTCATAGAAAAATGAATTTTTATGTAGCTGATTGAGCATTGACTTATGGTAAGACTATTTTTGACTCAAATTCTGAAAATGAACCAAGTACCATATCATATTTTAACTAGACATCTGAGGTTCTCAGGATGGAACAGTGATAACCTATTAGAAGGCAATAGTCAACAGGATGTGTACTAGAAAAAGAAAAAGAGATAATAGTATAGGTTTTAATAATAAATACTTAGGAATTCATTTTTTATATTATTTTAAATGATGTGTACACATATCTATCTGTGTGAGTGTATACTGCATATATGCAGGAGCCCATGGGGGCCAGAAGAATGTGTTGGAGTTACAGGAGGTTGTGAGATGCCTGATATGGATGCTAGGAAATAAATTCATGTCCTTTGGAACAGCAGCACATTCTTAAACACTAGGTCCCATGATGTTTACTTTGGTTTTTTGTTTTGTTTTGTTTGATTTTGTCAACATGACACATATAGTGTTATCTAAGAAGAGGGACCTCAATTGAGAAAGCGCCTCCATCAGATTGGCTTGTAGACAAGTCTGTGGGCCATTTTGTTCATTAATGTTTGATGTGTGAGGCCCCATCCCACCGTGGGTAGTTCCATCCCTGAGCAGGTGGACCTAAGTTGTATTAAGAAAGCCAGCTGAATGTGCCATGGAAAAACCAGTAAGCAGCATTTCACCATGCTCTCTGCTTCAGTTCCTATCACCAGGTTCCTGCCTTGGATTCCCCAGATGATGAACTGTGACTCAGAAGCCAAATAAACCCTTTTCCTCCTCAAGTTGATTTTGCTCATAGTATTTTGATATAACAGTAGAAGTTAAACTAAACACCATCTCTCTAGACCTCAGAGATTAGCTTTTTTAATTAAAAAAATTGTATTCATTTTACATACCAATCATAGATACCCTGCTTCCCTCCTCCTGCCCCTCTAGCCTCCCCACTAAACCATCCCCCCCATTCCCTCCTGCAAGAAGGTAAGGCCTCTTAAATTGTTTTTTTACTACAAAGGAAGGGTGAAATCTAAAATATGAAAGAGACAGTTTGCAGCAATTATGAAATATAACTGCACTATTAGACATATGTTTAAGAGATAAAAACCCATCAGTTTCATCAGTGTCAAATGGAAGGTAGGTAGATGTAATAAATATATGTACATATTTAATATGCATTTTCAGAAGATAAAATGAAATAGTACTGATAGGAAAACATAATGTAAAATAACAATTTTATAGAACTAAGATATGATTTCTCTGTTTTTGAAGGGTGGAAGATCAGGTTTAGGGGTAATATTTTGTTGTCTATCAAAATAGTAGATGAAAATTAAACCTTAAAGGGGTAAATAAGCTTTCTCACTACCAAAGTAAGTTAATGGAGAATATCAAAAAGTATGAGTTGCAAATTTTGAGGCAATATTATTAGTAATACTGCTTGGATTTTGTAGCATGGAATGAGATAAAAAGTTGTGTCTCATAGTATAGTCAGAGTTTTTACAACTATGAGTTATGAAAAAGGAATGTCAGAAATGAATATCATCATATACATTTTATAATGATAACAGTTCTTATATTTGCTTGGTGAATAAATAAATAGGGGTTTATGTTGGTGAAATTATTAAGGCCACTCCACGTAGTTAAAAGGAAGGTTTATTTTGTGGTGTAACTTACAAGTAAATAGATAGTTTACAGAATCTGGAAAAGGCGTAGCGCAGTCCAGCGGTGTTCTCTGGAGACGCAGTCTACCTCCTGCGTCCAGGGTCCAGGAACCAGTTACCGAAGCCTCAATGGGGGTTGGAACTTCCAGATCAAAGCTGGAATGGCTACCCACTACAGGTTTAGAATTTTTTTGGTTGAGAAGTCTTTTGAATGAACTAAATTAAGAAACAAAAGATGAATAAGGGTGAAGGAAGAATGCATAAGAAGGGGCTAGAGGCTATCTGACATGGAGGGGAGAATTAGAAATTGTAATAGATATATTTATGAAGAAGGGCATTTTTGGCTTTGTATCACAAATATATGATGAGTGAATTCTGAGGTAATTCATTTATCTACATTAAAGTGTAGTGTTGTGACAGGGATAAGAAGTGTAAAAAGCCATGATTTACTTGTATTACTTTTGCTGAATCTTATGAAATAGATAACTTAATTGATAGACTGTCACTATTATCATGTCTGAATTTAAAAATCAACAGCAAGCATATATATGTATTTTAAGTTAGCTAAAGAAGAGGTAGAGATTGTTGACGTTTCATTCTCATTTTTTTCATTCCTTTGTTAAGAAAGTGACAACATGGCTGGAGAGATTTCTAAGTAGTTAAGAGCAGGTACTATTCTTGAAGAGGACCTAAGTTTGATTCCTAGTTCCCACATCAGGCAGCTCACAACTGTCTATAACTCTAGCTCCAGAGAGATCAGATATCTCTGGCCTCCAGGGGTACTTCACTCACATGTACATATCCATATCATATACATACCTAAACATATTTAAAAATTTTTTAAATAAAAAAATTAAAAAGTAGTAACATTTATTATTAAAAACATTAGTAGAGTTCGAGGCCAGCCTGAGCTATAGAGTGAGTTTCAGGAAAGGCACAAAGCTACACAGAGAAACCCTGTCTGGAAAAACACAACAACAAAAAAAAGTAGAGCTTTTAAATATCATTGAGAAATTATTTCTAAAAAGATAAAGGAACAATTTCTGACACAGTGATGTAGAGTTATATTTTCACTATTTAACCCCAAGCCATCAGTAAATACACAATGGTTTTGACATTGAAGCATAAAATAGGAAATCTGTTTTTATTGAATTTGCCATTTTAATTCCTGAATTTTCTGCTTAAGTAAAGTGCAAGGGACAGTCTTTAGCAAGAACAGTATCAAAACAAGCAATAGGGCCAGGCAGTGGTGACACATGCCTTTAATCCCAGCAGTAGGGAAGCAGAGCCAGGTGGATCTCTGTGATTTTGAGACCAGCCTGGTCTACAGAGCAAGATACAGGACAGGCACCAAAACTACACAGAGAAACCCTGTCCTGAAAAACAAAACAAACAAACAAACAAAAAAGCAATAATAGATTACTGATACTATCAGTCTATGTTGATGGGTATACATGTTTTTGACAATGTGAACATAGTAAATTGATTTGGATACACATCAGTGGGTTTTCATTTTGGTTTTATACCATTCAGCTAATGAAAATCACGTGTTATATAATTAAATTTTAATTTCTGTGAAAATAATTATAGACAACAGTGATGAAGTGATATCACTGTAAATAGTAATATGGCTCTGTGACAAGGTCTAATCTCAAAAGAGAAGTGAAGTTTCATTTTCTGGAATGGAACAGTAGGATAAAATATCTCTCTATCACAGATCACCATAATTTCTACCACTGAAATTTAGAAACTTGGTGTAACTTTTGCAAAAATTATAATTGATAATCAATTCTAATAAAAGTAATACTTGGCATGTAATCAATAATAAATGTTCTTCAAAGCCAGAAAAAATAGAAAAAAATTGATGAGAATCATATTTCAAAACACCCACATTGTAATGGCAAATAGTTGAGTTTTCTACTATTGAATATTGATTGTAGTCAGAAGTTTTCCTGTGTCCAGCCCATCCTGCAGCTGTTCAGACAAGTAAACACACAGAGGCTTATATTACTTACAAACTGTATGGTCTATGTCTCTGGCTTCTCGCTAGCTAGCTCTTATATCTTAAATTAACCCATTTCCATTAATTTATGTTTTGCCGCGTGTTCTGTGGCTTACTGGTCTGCTGGTATGCTGTTCCTTGGGCAGCAGGCTGGTGTCTCCTTCTCTCAGTGTATCTGCTTAGATTGCCTGCCTGTTTGTAAGCTGCCTTGCCATAGGCCAATCGGCATTATATTTATCAACCAATCAGAGCAACACATATTCACAGCATACAGAAAGACATCCCACAGCACTTGCCCTTTTCTATCTAATAAAAAAGGAAGGTTTTAACTTTAACATAGTAAAACTACTTATAATAAAACAGTTATCAAGCAAGAATTACAGTTACAATATCTAGTCTATATTTATTTGGCAAAATTAAAGAATATTCTATCATCTATCCTATATTTGTGAGTCTAAAGTTTCATATCTAATTTATCTTTTATCATAACTAAGAAAAATGATAACTATTTATCTTTCAACTACATCAATGGCCTCAGAAGGATATAATGTTACCTAAGTAAATAAGAAGTGCATTACAAGCAACTTTCAAAAATCTTGAATGACAGAGACAGCTAGGTTCCTGGACAAATCACCCAAAGTTCCTCTGTAATGTTGGGACATCCATCTTTGGCCTATAGGCCTAGAGATTTTTAGTTGTTTTTCCATGTATCCTGTAGAATATCTGGCAGTCTTCTCTGTGAAGCAGGAATCTAAAGGACCATCTCATCATGCAAATTTCAGTGATCATCTTCCTATGGGTCCTGTATGTCCAGTTGATACAACATTTTGTCAAGCAGTCCAGGCAAGAACAGTCTCTTGACTAAATGGCTATTTTTGCCAAGAAGAAGATAAACTCTGTATGGAGTGTCTTCAACACCCGTCTTCCTCTTTAAAGTAAATCAGTGCTGCCAGGAGCAGATGTGTCTCAATGTCCAGAAAGTCAAAGTTCTTAAAATATTTTAAATGCCATGTTCCATAGGTCTTTGAAGTATTTGAAGATTACCTACCTAACTGAAATATATCTATGTATACCTAGAAAACTTAACTAACATGACTCTAAGTTTGATTATCATGGAGACTAATTATTAATCTATATTTCTTAATTATACATTACAATATTAAATGAGCTATACAAACATAATATCTTAAAGAAGTGTATAAATTTACATATAGTATAAAAAATTAACTTTAAATTTGTAATAAACTGAAATCTATACCAATTTAAAACATTTTACGCAAGTTGTTGCTCTTTAAAAGTAGATTCAATAATCTACCCTTTCATCCTATCATATCTATATCCTATTCCCTTTTTTTTCTTTAGAAAGATATTGACTGTGACCAATAACAATTTGTAACCAATCTCTAAACAAAGACAAATATCCATAATCCAGTTTTTGAGAATGTGGGCATAGTTTTCTAGGCTACTTCCTGCTAATTGTGGGTGCTGGTAGTCTTATGGGGATCCTGAGAAAATTCCAGATAATGGTCAAGTTCTGGGAAGACTGGCTATAAGCTTTGTTGATAGGAGGTCTGGCTAGATTAAATCTGATCCATCTTAACCTGGAACAAATCCATAGCCACTTGCTTCCTGTGGGAATAAAAGCAGAGCCTCCTTTACAAAGCAACATATCCTTAGATCCAAATTTTGAAGTCAAGATACCTTTAAAATACATATATTGGTTTAATTTAGCAGCCTTTATAATCAGGTGTCTCTCTCCAGTTAAAAATACCAAAGACAATATAATCCAGATTCTCTGTGTAATATCCACCTGTAAATACAGGGCTATTTTTTATATTACTTTTACTGTCTCTTTAAAGGCTTTATTTTTTAAATTTTTTTATGTAACTATCTGTATTTATTTTCCTCTCTCTTTCAAGCCTACGTATATTTTTACACACATTGTAAACTGTTTAGGGTTTATTCCCTCTGAAACTGTCTTATTGTAAATCTATTGCTTTAAACTGTAGTGGCTAGTACAGAAGTGGCAGCCTTGGCTGCTGACTGCCCACCTCAGTTTCCCAATATGGCAGAGGTAATACACCACCATCTCTGGGAGCCTTGCTCTCTGCTGACTCCAGGAGGCAGTAGGTCTATGCCTTCATCCAGCATCATGTAGCCCAGAAACCTTTTTTTTTGTCTATACTAGCAAAAGCTAAATCCACTAAGCAGCATACTGCACAGCTTGGAATCACCTCTGTGTACCACAGCAAGAATTCGCCATGCTGCAGGTCAAGCCCACATGCCACAAACCCACCATACTGTGTGTAGCTCATGGCTTGCATGAAAGACATAACTAGGAAGCTGGTTTTAGCTCTGTTTTAGAGTCTTTTGTTTTAAGTTTTGTCAGGTTTTAGGTGGAAATTCAAGCCAACACATTGGGCAGCCAGATGTAGTCAGAAGTTTTCCTGTGTCCTGCCCGTCCTACAGCCGTTTGGACAAGTAAACACATGGAGGCTTATATTACTTACAAACTGTATGGTCTATGGCTCTGGCTTCTTGCTAGCTAGCTCTTAAATCTTAAATTAACCCATTTTCATTAATCTGTGTTTTGCCACGTGTTCTGTGGCTTACTGGTCTGCTGGCATGCTGTTCCTTGGGCAGCAGGCTGGTGTCTCTCCTGCCTATCCTTCTCTCAGTGTATCTGCTTAGATTGCCTGCCTGTTGTAAGCTGCTTTGTCATAGCCCAGTAAAACTTTATCAACCAATCAGAGAAATGCATATTCATACCATACAGAAAGACATCCCACAGCAATTAATGTGTTTCTGCATTTATTTTTGAATTCCTTACCAAATGTAGTTAATGCTCAGATATCAGGCAGAATACATCACTTACTAATAGTTCTATTCCGTTTTGCAGTACAGAAAATGTCATAAGGTATGGGCTATTATTTTTGTGTAGGTTTTCATGTTGTTGAGAATTTCTTGAAAATACAAAAATAAAATAATTTATTGCTTTCATTGTGCCACTATTAGCCAATTTTTATGCTGTTTCTTAAATTTGGAAGTTTTCAGTAAAACAATTAGACATTTTAAAATTTATTTTGTTGTATTTCTCATCTGGAGTTATTACATAAAAGGATGAAAAACTTTCTTCCTTTACTTTCATGGTAGATCTATTTAATAAAGCACACTAAAAGTTTCCAGTTAAATCAGAGAAGCAGTATTTTAAGATATTGAGTCTATTCTTTACCCACTCAACACTATGAAATGTGGAGATTACTGCAGTGTTCTTTAGAACATATTCCATCGCCTAAGTCCCAAGTTGCAACGACAAATGGTTATAAATTTTAACTATGTTAGAAGAATGGAATGTGATTTAGATGATGACAAAGCAGATGGTTTACTGCTCAGCAAGTGGAAGGAAGATTAGTACTAACATGGTCTCAAGATTCAACTTCATTCAAGTTAATTTACCACCATTGAACTTAGCTTTGAAAGTTATCTAAGAACATAGTTAAAGGTATTTTCCATATGAGCTTGTAAACCTTTCCTAGCATATGCTTAGTTTTCATTGAAATGTCATTTGATCTTTTTGCTTTCCCAGTACAATGGAGTTAGATTTCAACAGCTTCAAAGAGATTTAATAGAAAAAATAATCGCAATGTTATTTACTTACTGAGTATCTCATAGCAATATGTTAATGAATGGAAATTTTTGAGAAACAAACCTATAATGAACAAAACACTTCTCTAAGTGTAGTGGGAACAAGAATCTACATGTGAAAATGAATTTGTTAAAATCACTTATGAATGTAAAGCATGCATAGTATTATTATGCCTTCTTTGATACCATGGTCATGACTAATTTCATGTTATAAAACATTACCCATTTTGCTTTTTAATCCTCTTTTCATTCTTTATGTTATTATATTGAAATAGATTTAAAATCTTTGCTTTTCAATACTTAAACCTTCTCTTCTAAAGCAACTTAGTTTCATTCTGTTCGTTCTTTCCCTGTTAAAATTAGTATATAATAGTTATGCAAAATGATGAATTTCAGTATAACATTTTTACATATGCCCATTACAAACCTTGATCATATTTATTGCCATATGTAATTATTATGTCTTAAGTGCCATTTTACCCTCATGATTAATTTTAATTTTCTTATCCTTCTATTCTTTAACATTCTGCAAGAAAAATTCTGAAATCATTATACAACCTTGCAATCTAAATTAACCTTTATTTTGGCCTTTCTTCTACATCTAATATTTCTAAAGCTATAAATAGAAATAAAAGTCTAATGTAAAGACCAAAGATATGTGATAGTAAAAACTAATGCCTAATCAAGTATTTGAATAAATATCTGGTTCCAAGTATAAGACTGTATTGAGACCAAAGAAAATATATTATTATCTTACTAGGTAATTTATCACTCATATCGCATATAAAGTAGAAACTTTTTCAAATATTCATAGCTATTTAAATTCCAGAATTGATGGCTGGTTAATTTTATAGACTCTGAGGTAAGTTACAGTTGTGATGGGGGACTTGAACTATTTGGACAGCTGCTAGAAATGTCATTCTATTAATAGCAAGACATGTGCCTGACTATGCCTACCATTCCCTTCTTTCACTACTGCTTGCTAACTATAAGATGACATGATCAGTCTCCCAAAGCTTTCTGTTACTTCTAAATAGTTTTTCTTATATTTGTATCAGGAACACAATCATAATGGTTTTCTTTTCTGAGAGATAAGATTACCAAGGGTTCACGTCTCAAGACTCAGGTGAATTTTATCTGGGTATGGGGGTGGAAACTAAACACACATACATAGCATTTCAGAAGCAGGAGCGGTAAGGTAATCTTAAACAGAAGAGATGTCAAAAGCTGGGGCTGGAAATTCTGTCAGTTAAGGATATTTTACATTTTTCTCAGAATGTAAACATTTTAATGTTTTAAAATATTGATTGAATATGAATTTAGTTTCAGAGTTGTAGATGATTGCATAGACTGATACTATTAATATATATGTATTATAGAAATATTACTTAGATGCTCGGACTGCTATATTTCATCTTCTCTTCATTGTAACCTCTTTTTAAAATTCTATTCGTTTTTTGGGTGTGTTTTCCTGATAAGTTGTCTTGTTTCCCCCTCCTCACACCTTTAGGGTAAAGTTGAAGAGCAAGCTATGTCAAGAGAAGACCAGGTAAGAAAGCAATGGTAACAATAAAAGCAAATCTATTGATGTGAAGTAAAGAAAACATTTTTTACAATATTAAGGATTTAATTATAATGATATAGATACAATCTGCTTTGCAACTACATGGTAAAAATATAGTTAATAAGATGTTTCAGGGTCTTTACTGTTAACAGCTGTTTTTTAATGTGGAAAAAATGTGAGTCAAATGGGACCTTTTCAGTATGTCAGATAACCAGATGGGAAACATCTGGCTGGCTAATTGGTTCATGTTGCATGAATACTAGTTAATACTGTTTCTGTAAAAGTTCTAGCACCTCATCTGTTTTGGTTCTGGGATTTTGGATGTCATGGCAGTTTGGTATATTGCTGTCTCTCTTCTTTCCTATAATGATTAAGCATTCTCTCTCTCTCTTTGAAGTGTGTGTGTGTGTGTGTGTGTGTGTGTGTGTGTGTGTGTGTGTGTGTGTGGAGAGAGAGAGAGAGAGAGAGAGAGAGAGAGAGAGAGAGAGAGAGAGAGAGAGAGATTGAGAGAAGAGAATATGTAATGGCATTATAGCATGCAAGATTTAAATTATTCCTGGATAAAACATATTATTTTGCCTTTTGATACAGTATATAAAAACTTTAAACCGTGGAAATTTTGGTTTTACTTTTTATTTTTGGGTGCACTATAAATGTTTACTCGGTAAATTTTTATCATTAATGTGACCTTGTATTAAATATATATGTACTTATATATTTAGTATACATATATATATGTACATACATATATAGCAAGTAAAAATACAGAGGGACTGTTAAACATGGATGTATTTCATCAAAAGGTTATTGTTAATCCATTTTCTCTCACTGTTCTTAACAGTACAGAATAGTTAAATATGAATAAACAGAGCAACTATATAAGGAGTCTCAGAGATTATTTTTACATAGACTTAGAAACAATCAACTTAGTATAGAATATTTGTATGTAGGAATTCACATTTTAAGGATTTTAAAAAAACATTTCAGTGTCATTCATGTTGTGATTAATTTAGATATGTTAGTGTTTAATTAGAAAATGTGATGTTTCACAATTCAGAGTGAATAAGGTCAGTTTCTTTAATGCAGCCTATCTTATGAAGAGTTTCTCTACTTAGCCACTTTTTCCCAAAGTCAGATATTCTTGGAGATTCACATCGTTTCTGATCTTTGTCACTTTTAACCTACTATTATTGCTTACTTTTAAATGTCTACAGCAGCTTCTAATGGAAAAATGTAAATAAATGCCATATTAGGGTCATTAAGTGAAATTTTGCAAAAATGTATTTTATGCTCATTTTATTTGGAATTATCTTACTATTTTGTCCATTATTTAATTTTAATTTAGGGATACTACTGGGCACATGAAATTAGTTTAGTATATGGAAACATCAAATAAATCATGACTCTAAATTATTTAGCATAGCGTTTTAGAATATATGTTCTGGAGTCAGACTGCCTGTGTTTAAATTCTAGATGACAATTTCTGGTTGTGTGACTTTTTGCATAAGTGTGTCTCAGATCTTATGTAGCTTTATCTGCACATGAAAATGACAGTGCTAAAAAAAATCTGTCTTATAAGTAATACCTGATATGCGATCATTAATGTTAGAATTGTTTCTTCATGGTACTAAATAAATGTTTGCTGTATTTGCTATTTCTCTCTGTCCACCTTCTTTTTCTTCCTTTCACAATTTTTTACCTCCCTTTCCTCTTCTTCCTTATCCTTCTTATTGTTGCTGTCATTGTTGCTAGTGTTACGTAAAGGTATTTATCTTACCTAACTACTCTAGAGCAATGGTTCTAACTCTTCCTAATACTGCAACCCCTTAATACAATTCCTCATGTTGTGGTGACCCCAACCATAAAATTATATTCGTTGCTACCTCATAACTGTTATTTTGTTACTGTTATGAATTGTAATTAAAATATCTGATATGCAGGGTAATAGATATGCCACCCTTGTGAAAGGATCAATCAACCCCAGAGGGGTCATGACACACAAGTTGAGAACTACTGATCTAGCATAATCTTTTCTTGGCTTTAACCTCCTCGTAACAGTTTCTTTCTCAGAATTCTAGCAGATGAATCTTAGACTGCTAAATTTATCATTGAAGACCCCTCCTTAATACTAGCTCTCCATTTATTTTTCTGCATTCTTATCCTTTTTACTTCACTTCACGCAACTGAGTCCTCTATCTGTTGCTTGCTAAGAACATCGGATGGTATGAATGAAGAGAATAGGAAGCAGGCCATATAGTAAAACTCCCAATGGCAACAGTAAAAGCAAAATATTAACAATTTGTATTTGTTTTATCTTTGTTACTGTAAAACACTAATACATAAATCTATTCATGTATTGATATATTTTTGCTGCATACATTCATATAATTTCAGGCTTAAAACTTGTTTGGAGATTCTATATGACCTGATGTTTTCTCATCAGTATATATATATACAACACACACACACACACATCTATATATCATCTATATATATTTTCAAGAGAGCAAATCAGGTCAAAACCAGGTAATTTAATTACAAATCATTATTGGAGAAGATGTTATTAAGTCCAATCTAGTTTGTGGAATAATATGAGAATAAGACCCTTCAAAAATGAGTTTGTGAGGTAGGATCATCCAAGTTAAAAGAAATAAAACCCGAGCAAAGGACCAGAAGTTAAAAAACATATATGTTTGGTACATAGTGAAACCTTATACACTTAACTGTATGGATGTAACAGATGATTAGTTGGAGAATTTTTGTGGATATCTGTAGCATGAATCCTAATTGATCTTAATAATAAAAACCAGGAGTCAGATATCAGAATGAAAGCTCAAAGAAGCAGAGCAGCCAGCCACTAGTTCTTACCTCTATGAAATCCTCAGTCTGAAAGAGCTCTGTGTTCCTGTCTCCTCCTGCCTTATATTTTTTTTCTCTGCCTAGCCATGTCACTTCCTGTCTCTACCTCCCCAGTGCTGAGATTAAAGGCATGAGATTCCAAGTGCTGGAATCAAAGGTGTGTGCTACCACTGCCTATTCTGTTTCTCTTTTAGACTGGATCAATCTTGTGTAGCCAAGGATAGCCTTGAGCTACTGATCTTCCTGCTTTCCCCTCCCAAGTGCTGGGATTAAAGGTGTGTGCCACAAATGCCTGGCCGCTATGGGTAACTAGTGGCTTAGCTCTGTACTCTGATATTCAAGCAAGCTTTATTTGTTAGATCACAAACAAAATATAACCACAGATATCTGTAATGCTTTGTATCTCCAAGAGTAGAAGTTGTGAGGAAGTTTACTTTTAACTTTTAATATAGTGTTCTAACTCTTCAACTCCTAAGACAAAAGGAAAAAAAAAATTGTTGGGTCTTATGTATAAATCATTTTGTAGATTGTTTTTCTTTCATGTTTTAGTTATTGCCCCACCTTATGGAAAACAAATTAAAAAATTTTGTGACAAGTTAAAGGTTAAGTATTTTTTTAGGTGACAGGAATATTGCATTTATTTTTGTTGTATTGATGAATTATAAAACATGAGTGAAGGACTGGGAAGATGGCTCAGAATCTCACTTACCAGCTAGCTAGTGTTGTGAAAATTTTGAGATTCAAGTTGAGTAAGAGTGCCTGTCTAAAGGAGAGAGAGAGAGAAAGAGAGGGAGGGAGGGAGGGAGGGAGGAAGAGAGAGAGAGAGAGAGAGAGAGAGAGAGAGAGAGAGAGAGAGAGAGAAACCTCTGCCTCTGACCTCCACATACACACCCGTACATTTATAAGAAAATAAATGAATGACGGGCATGGTGGCACATGCCTTTAATCCCAGCACTCAGGAGGCAGAGGTAGGCAGATCTTTGTGAGTTCGTGGCCAGCCTGGTCTACAGAGTGAATTCCAGGATAGGCTCCAAAGCTACAGAGAGAAACCCTGTCTGGAAAAACAAAAAGAAAAAGAGTGAATGTATAAAGTAGTGTTGCAGTTTTTGTGGTTTAAGAATTGCACACCTGGAAAAAGCATGCATAGTGTGTGTGTGGTATGTAGACAAATATATGTACTACTAGCATTAAGGGAGTATACTATAAAATTTACAAATAATAATGAAATATACAGTAGTATTTACCGTAAATACATATACCCAACTGATATTATGGGAATGATTTTGACCTAATTTAGTCAACTGTGCTTACAATTAATCACTGTAACTTCATCATAAATTTTAGTGAGCTTTTGTTCCAATTAATGAGCAAAATATGAAGTAATAAATATGTGTGATGAAAATTCAATCACTAATAATTTGAATCACATTTTTAATCAAATTATTTTTTTTCAGAATAATGCTTCATCTTCTAATGCTGTTCATAATAGACCAAAATGTCACATTTTGAAGTTAAATTTATCATTAATATTGATCATTTTCATAAATCTAAACAACAATACAGATTTAATTTGTCAAGCTTATTAATTCTATATAAATACTTCTATGGATGAATTTAAGCTACCTACTGATAGAAAGGGAAATAAAAGAATATACCATCATACTAGTACAGTAGATGAAAATACTTTAAAAACTACAAACAGCTAAGTGTGTTAAAACAATAAAGAAATGGTAAGTTTTGATGATGTTATATTACCTTTATTTTTGTATGATCTTTTGAATTACATTTTTTGTGTTTGTTCTTGTGTGTGTATGTGTGTTTGTATGTATGTAGGTTCATATATATGCAGATGCTTGGCACATATGTGTGCATGCATAAGGATTCCAGAGAACAACGTCATGTCATTCCTCAAGTGGAACCTCCCTTTTGTTTGGGACAAGTTCTCTTACAGGCCTGCAATTTATCAAGCAAGCTAAAGTAGCTGGTCTGTGTGCCCCAGAGGTCCACCTGTCTCTGCCTCCCCAGCTCTGAGATTTTAAAAGCATGCCACACACCCAGCTTTTATTTTTAATAAATATTTTGAGCCTAGAATTCAAACCCTTGTTGACTGACGCATCTCCCCAGATCTTGAGTTTTATTTTTAATAATGTAAGAAATTGTTTGTCGAAATCATCATACTTTAACAGTTTGCCTCTAGCAAGCCAATAAAAGTCAAATTCAGTAGTTTGCTAGGAAGTTATTAGTTTCATTGATTAAATAAGAATCTGTAATCTGTGCTGGGTGTCACTAAGTATATTAAGGTGTTAGACAACATTAGTTATACAGAAGAAATCAGTATAGAAAAGAAGCAATTGTTGAAATTATTCTGCCAATATCTCTGCCTGGAGGCAAAGATCTGTGTGTTGGATGGTGTGTTTAGTATTGGTTATTTGTAGCATTGTTTCCCTGGGAAAATTTTAATTTATTCTTATAAAATGAATTAACCTGCAAATATATGGAAGTTAGAAATATCAAGGTAGCTAAGAAATGAAGAAGAAATATAGAGTTTAGTATAGAGGAGATGGACATATTGAGATGATGGCAAAGAATCTTAGTAGTAACCCTGAAACAAGTATCTCCAAGTGTATTATCTGTTGCTATTTAATAAATGACCAGAAGCCAGATGACTTGCAACAATATTAATTTATTACTTAGACCTCTGTAATGAATATGTCCAGTATTACTCTTAGTAGGCTAATATCAAAGTTCTATGAGAGAATTATTGCCGTGTTTATTCAGACTGTTGGAACTTGTTTAATCAAGTTCCTTGGAATTACAGAGATGAGTACTTTTCCTTGTTGGTTGTCAGTGGAAACCATTCTCGGATACTAAAGGGTGCCCCATTATTTGCCTCATAGCTTCCTTCCTTCATCTTAAAAAGGCAGAAATAGCTTAAGTTTCTCTTAATTTTTAACTTCCTCTTTTTTTGATGTGACAGATTTGTGAACTATTTTCTGCTTTCCAATGCTGCCTTTAAAGGCTTGTGCTAATTGTACTGGGCTCACCTATGCAATACAGTGTAATCTTTATATTTTAAGAAAAGCTGATCTCTACCCTTAATTCTATCAGCACTCCATGATCACTTACTTTCTTCATTTTCACCTGTTGTGGACTTCTGCAGATGCCTTGA
Source organism: Peromyscus californicus insignis (assembly GCF_007827085.1). Classification (NCBI taxonomy): domain Eukaryota; kingdom Metazoa; phylum Chordata; class Mammalia; order Rodentia; family Cricetidae; genus Peromyscus; species Peromyscus californicus. The sequence goes on from NW_026294391.1 coordinate 66,822,158, forward strand.
GTTTACTGGCTCTTAGGGGTGTATTATCACCCCATGTGGCATAGTTTCATTTAAAATGATGTAATTGTATTATTTTTTCAAAAAATCAAAGAAATAATTTCAGATATATGTAGATTAACATGAATTGCTAAACGGCCTTATTAATAAAAAAAAAACCTTGGAGCCAGATATTGGGGTGAAAGATGAAAGATCAGAGGAACAGAACCATCCAGCCACAAGTTCTTACCACTAGGAAATCCTTAGCCCAAGAGAACTACTTCCTGTATTCTCACGCCTTATATACCTTTTTGTGCCCTGCCATCTTACTTCCTCTCTCTGCCCAGCTATATCACTTCCTCTTTCTGCTCAGCTCTATCACTTCCTGCCTGTCTGTACAGACCTCCAGACCTCTATGTTTACTAGTGCTGGGATTAAATACGTGTGCTTTCACACCTGGCTCTTTTCCCAGTGTGGCCTTGAACTCACAGAGATCCTGATGAATCTCTGCCTTCCTAATACTAGGATTAAAGGTGTGTGCTACCAATGCCTGACTTCTATGTTTAATATAGTGGCTGACTTTTTCCTTTTATCCCCAGGCAAGCTTCATTTGTTAGAGCACAAATAAAATATCACCACATGTATATATGCACACACATATATTACATATTTTAAGTAAATATAAAATAATATCTCCCTATGACTCTTTAAAACATCCTTACTGTTACTTGTCTCTTTTTCCCAATCTCTAAAACATCCTTACTGTTACTTATCTTTTTTTTTCCCAATGTACAAGTTTCCCCACAGGTTAAAGTCCCTGCCCAGTTTTTCTCATTTCCCCTTTCATAGCACCGTGTCCTACTATGCCAATCTATGGAGCTTCTTCTTTCCTACTGCACCATTGTTCCTTTCTACTTTCTGGCTTCTGTTGTTGCTCTAGGTTATATACTCAAATCTAAAGATTGAGAGCGAGGCTCTATAAATAAAATAGAATGTGGAGTTTTGTTTTCTAGATCTGGGTTAACTCAGTACAGTATTTTCTTAGTTCTATATATTCACTTGAAAATTTCCTGATTTCATTTTTCTGTACAACTAGATAGTGTTCTTTTATGTATGTGTACCACATTTTGATTATCTATTCATCAGCTGAAAAACATTTAAGTTGTTTCCATTTCAGAGCTATTAAGAAAAGAGTGGCAATGAACATGACTAGGCAAGTATCTACATAGTATAACAAGTCCTTTGGGTATTTGCGTAGGGTATTAGCTGGATTATGTGATACATCTACTTTTAGCCCTTTTAAAGGTTCTCCACACCAATATCATAGTGGCTGTACCAGTTTGCAATCCTACCAACAGTGAATGAGGATTCCCCTTTCTCCGAATTCTCAGCATGTGCTGTCAGTTGTTTTCTTTTTAAATAATATTTTCATTAATTCAAAATTGATTTTGATCATATTTCATCGCTTCCTTTAATCCATCTACCCTATCTCGTATTTTGACTTTTTAAATTGGAAAATTGAAAACATTACCATGAAGAGCTATTATTGACAACTATGTATCAATTCCTGTTGTTTGATTGCTTTAGTATAACTAAATCATTTTTCTGATCTTTTATTTATTTCAAAATTTTTATTTTTAATACCAACCAAAGATCCCCCTCTCATCCCTCCTTCTGCTCCTTCCCCAACCTCTCCCCCCCAACACACTCCCATCTCCAAAAGAGTCATGGGGAGTCAGCAAAGCCTGGTACGTTCAGTTGAGGCAAGACCAAGCCCCTCAAGCGGGGGCTGCATCAAGGATGAGCAAGGAGCCAGCTCATGCACCAGGGATAAATCCTTATCCAACGGCCAATGGGCCCCTCAAACAGACCAAGCTACACAGTTGTCTCCTGTATGCAGAAGGCCTAGTCCAGTCCCATAGAGGCTCCACAGCTGTTGGTCTAAAGTTTGTGAGTTCCTATGACTGGAATCCCTGAGCTCTGCCTGGTGCTTGACTGTGGATCTCTGCATCTGCTTCCATCAGTTACTGGATGAAAACTCTATGATGACATTTAGGATATTCACCAATCTGATTACCAGGGTAGGACAGTTCAGGCACCAGCTGCACTATTGCTAGTAGTCTAATCTGGAGTCCTTCTTGTGAATTTCTGGGAATTTCCCTAGCATCAGGTTTCTCACTTACCCCACAATGTCTCCCTCTATCAAGATATCTCTTTCATTGCCCTCCCCTCCCACTCCATCCCTCGCCCAGCATGACCATCCCATTCCTTCATGTTCTCAAACCCCATCACCTCCACTTTATTTCTCCCCCATCTCCCATTTACTCATGGAGATCTCCTCAGTTTCCCTTCCCAAGGTGATGTCTGTGTCCTTCATAGGGTCCTCCTTGTTTCCTAGCTTCTCTAGAGCTCTGGGTTGTAGTCTGGTTATCCTTTGCTTTACTTCTAGTATCCACTTTTGAGTGGTACATACTATGTTTGTTCTTCTGAGTCTGGGTTACCTCACCCAGGATGATATTTTTTAGTTCCGTCCATTTGCCTACAAATTTCAGGATGTCATTGTTTTATACAGCTGAGTAATACTCCATTGTGAATATGTATCATATTTTCTTTATCCATTCTTTGGTTGAGTGGCTTCTAGGTTGTTATGATTTTAAACAATGCCATTTGAACTTGAATGACTTTAGGAGGATGGAAGAACACAGATGATATCAGGTGTATTAAGATAATAGTTATTCCAGGTGGTGGTGATGCACACCTTTAATCCTGGCAGAGGCAGGATGATCTCTGTGAGTTCCATGACAGCCTGGTCTACAAAGTGAGTTCCAGAACAACTAGGACTACACAGAGAAACCCTGTTTTAGAAACGCTCTCCTAAAATAATAGTTATTAAGGGTATGAATTAAAAGGAAACAAGTATAGGATTAGTAGTTAGTATTAGATCAATGGCAAAAAAGACAAGATAAAAGTAAACAGAAGACAAACAATAAATATGAAAGGAGGAAATAAGATAGTGTCATGTAAAAGGAGAATAGTGTCTTGTCTGCATCTGAACAGTCATTTATTCTCACTTTTTCAGTGCTTTGACCAATTCTGGCTCTCTACATTAATAACCAACCACCCACTGCAAAAAGAGGCTTCTCTGAGTAAGGCTGAGAGCAGCACTAGTCTATAGACATAAACATAAATATTTAGAAAGTAGTTTAATTATGTGTAGATTAGATAAATCAGATTTCTGCCTATGACCTATGGCATCCTCAGGCATAGGCATTTGTTTTTTGTTTTTGTTTTTCAAGACAGGGTTTCTCTGTGTAACAGCCCTGGCTGTCCTGGAACTCACTTTGTAGACAGACTGACCTCAAACTCAGAAAGATCCCCCTGCCTCTACCCCTCGAGTGCTGGGATCAAAGGTGTGCGCCACCACTGCCTGGCCAGGCATAGGCTTTTGATCAATTTTATAGTAGCAGAAATTAATTAAGGAAGTACAGGTGGAAGGAAATACATGCTAATGCTTGACATCTAGAAAATTCATATTGATGGAAAATTTCATTATGACATCTGTAGAGGAGAAGAGTAGTTTCCTAAGTTTCTAGTACATTCTTTTTCATATTGCAAACACCTTTGAAAGATAGAAAAATATGCTCCAATCATATCATATTTTTTCAATGTGCTTATATAGATTAAACTTATTTGTATGAAATAGTGCTTAAATATTTTGAAATGTATAAGATGAATTTTAAAAGTGACAGTATGATATTAAATTGGACTGCTGAAAGTGAAAATTTGAATGTGTCACATAATAGATGAAATGTTTAGTCAGTTCAATAATTGAAGATATTTGTACATGATTATTTGGCTTCATAGCAATCATGCAATTATGAACTGCATATAATTGATGTTGGACCAAGGACCAAATGCCTCATAAACTTCTTTCTTAAATAATAAAAGATCCCTCATCCCCAGACTTTCAAAGACTGAAAGGGAAATTCTTTTTAAACAGATCATCTCAGCACTTAATAAAATACTTATTATTCCTTGGACATTATGTATGGAAATTAGAGTTATGTTTCCTAAAGTGGAGGCCATGTGGAGCCATTACTTTAACTCTCTGCTTATTTTTGATAGCTGTTTGATGAGGCTCTGGATAAAAATATGATGAATTACAGTGTGTGTATACATGTTAATACAAATCACTTTTATTTGATACATTTAAGTACCCAAACCCAATTAAGATATTGGATATTTAAATTAGTCTGTGGATATTTAAATTTCAATACTTATAATATTCTACACAGAATTACTAGTGCTTTAAAAATAAATGGAAATTAAGTATCCCCTTTCCTATATCTTAAATATGTACCAAATCTATCTAAGTATAAAATAGTGTTGTATAGCCTATCCCCTCAGCAGATTATGCATTATCAGGTTATGAATTATATATACTAAACCAGTATAAGAAATAGTAAGTATTAATTGTAGTTTAATTTTTGTCATATTCTAAAACATTATTGCATTCATTCTCTTTTTTTGATGACTGCCATGGGTGATAGGACTATTAATAGAAAAATGTCTAAAGAATGAAAAGTGCTTGATGATAATTTTGCATCTTTCATATATTATTTTGGCTAAATGATGTTGATATTGGACCTATTCCATTTTTATAATGTTGTAGAAAATACTTCTTCATTTCTTGCACCCAAACTCCCACTTTAATTTCAGAATATCAAAAAGATGCCTACCAGATTTGGAAAAGAAAATGAACAACTTGAGCATGCTATTGATCGTGTTCTTGCCACAATATCGGAAAGAAGACTGGCACGTAGTCTACATGGCACTAATGAACAGCCACCTCATAACGTTCTTACAGCTACCCTTGAACTGGTTAACACTGTCAACATGATATTAAACATTCTGGAAAGGTAATTCCTAATATCTGATATTTAAACCCATGGCACAGTTGTATTTTCCCCTTCATTTCTTCTCAGGAATCTGAAGTGTGAAATGAATTGTATTTCCATGCTTTTTTCAAATATGTTTACAGACATGTTATTGATGCCATGATTATCTCCCTAGGATGTACAAGATAGTTACATGGTTCCCTTTAAATCAAGAAATTTTTTACCATCTGACTTTTACAATTCATTCAATAAAAATCATATTTTTTTTAAAATTTATTTTGCAATACAATTCAGTTCTACATATCAGCCGCGGATTCCCTTGTTCTCCCCCCTCCCGTCCCCCTCACCTTCCCCCCGACCCCCCCCCCCCATTCCCATCTCCTCCAGGGCAAAGCCTTCCCCACAGACTGAGGTCAGGTTAAACGAGAATTCTGCCGGGTGGTGGTGGCACATGCCTTTAATCCCAGCACTCGGGAGGCAGAGACAAGTGTATTCTCTGTGAGTTCGAGGTCAGCCTGGTCTACAGAGTGAGATCCAGGACAGGCATCAAAACAACACAGAGAAACCCTGTCTCAAAAAACCAAAATAAATGAATAAATAAATGAGGATTTCCCTTGAGTTCTCTTTATAGATTAAGTTACACCAAACTAATATGTGATCATATCTGGCATTTTTACAGCAAAAAAATTCTTTGTGTATTAATTAAATTATGAACTTTTAGTTAACGAGTTAGTCCTGTTTCTAAAAGCCTGTGTTAATAAGAAAAGATTAGTGAAATAAAACTAATGATTCATAATTTTGTTTTGTTAGTAACATTTAGTTAACAATATTAGTGTGTAGATTTCTATGCTTTATGTTTTGACCAACAACTATAATCAATTATCTGTTCTATGTACAAATGAGTCATCTGGCAAATTCCTATGCCATTTGCTTCCACTAAGTATTATATTTTTCAGGTAAAAAAAGAAGGGAGAGAGATAGAAAAAAGATTTTGTGTTTTGATTAACAAAAAACTACACCTTTATATTACATGTCCCCTTGCTGAATAATTTCTCTTTTGCAACTAATATTTGATTGAAAAACAAATTTATTCCCATACATAAGTAATGAAGACAATATTTTACCAGTGGTTCAAGGATATTTTAAAAATATCATAGAAAATTTGACAATCTCAGCAGTTCCGTTACTCTCTTTACGTTTGACCTTATTATAAGCAACTATCTACAAAACAACTGAAGGAAAGCAAACACAGGAGGCGTACTCAAAAGTAAATATTCTGCAATAGGCTGAATTTAGAGAGAGAATTATATGGACCATAAAGTAAAGATAGCCATAAAATGGAGTGAAATAAAAAGACCCCTCAAATGTTTATAATCTGTTAAATTAACATTTGATAATTTATTTCATTTGATTTGCTCATTTCGTTAAAGTAGTCAGATTGCAAAGTTTGCATCATAATATTGGTATTAAAAGTTACACTTGCTTTTTTTCACTGAATTTCCCATGTTAAGGGCTTATTTACTCTCATCAGTGGAATCAGGTAACGTTAGAAGGGTCTTGTCTGGTTCCACTTCTATTTCACAGAAAAATGATCTATAGAAAATGACCTCGTCTAACATACATTTTTCAAATGTAGTAAATCATCTTAGTTTTGTCTTTATTCTAACTGAAAATATCAAAGGTTTTATAGTATTTCTGATTCTTAGACTCAGTCTTAATGACTAATGATGACTGAATAAGAGGGATTCATGTTGAACTACGTATTTTGCTAAAGTCAAGACTGACTAAATATTTTCAACTATAATATTTGTATATCAAACTGTCTATGGATAAAAACCTCAAAAGTAAATTTTAAGTTCCATGGTGGGAATATATACAAATTCAGCACTATAGTGCTTTCTGATTTGTTTTACAGGGACAACCTAAAAATTATTGTCCATTTTTAAAAGATATTTATTGCAGACATTTTGAATACAAGGTCTTACATGTGCAAAGGAAACACTCTACCACTGAGTTACATCTCACCTTATACGTATTATTCAGATGAAGTAGAGAATAATTTCCCCACAAAACTCTGTTTTTCTTTTTTTATCTCATACAGGCCTCCCAATAGGAGAAGGTTAAAAGCTATGTTGGATATAAGTAGAAAGACCCAAACTTTTCATTTAGCTAGGATATCTTTATTTATCTCAAATACTTTTTTCATTTACATAAAAAATGAATGCCAAATAAAGCCTTTTTTTAATTTTCAGATTATCTACTTGTGGATAATATAGTTTTTATTTGACCCTTTCCTCCTCTCATTATTTTATATAATCAATCATTTGTATAGTAAGTCAAGAGAAAGGAAATATTAGAAGATAAACCTTCTCAAAATTTAACTTTCTTTTTACAACAATTTGAATGTGGGAGTTAATTATAACAAATTGTGTTCTTACCATTTTCCCTCCTTTTTAGGCCATAGAAGTATCACATTTATTAGTGTCTACTTAAATTTGTTACATGCTTGATATAATACTGTAATGTTCTAGAATTTAGCTATTTGCACTTTTTATCTAAAATGCTCTGTATTTTAAATTACAAGTTTCAATTTCTTGAGGAATAAAGATACTGTATTAAAAGACACTCAGATTGATGGAATCTCTTTGTTGCCCTTCCCTGGCAGGCCACCATTTGATTGCATGTCAGAATTTTCCAGTCTGAAAAATCATCTCATTAAACATATCACATTACTGAAACATTTCTCTGAACAGGTAAGACATACTTTTGTTGTGCTGTTCTCCATTCATATTCCTATGCATTTATTTATCAAGTCCAGTACATTTATCTTCACTAACACCCATAATATCTTTCTTTTTCTTACCCTCATGTTTCAACACTGAGATGCAGGTCTATATTTTGTTATATAGAATATTCAGTGACCCAGTTGAGTTGCCACCTCAAATCCCTTTCCCATTGTATCAGAATTGGTGCTCTTTTGACTTTATACAGTATTTATCCATTCCAAATGAGATGCCAAGTAACTGAGTCAGAGAAGAAACTGTTTGAGGAGAACCAGAGGTTTGACCAGAGATTTCATTAGTCTTATATAACTATGTGAAAAATGGATATTGTTGGCTATCCAAGCTTCTAGATGGGAGCAGTAATAGGCAACATGTTTGTTAAATCATAAAAGAACTTAATGATACAATATCAAAGATCAGCTTTTAATCAGTGTTATCATTGATGTATTAAGCTGATCTTCCTCTGTATTGAATAAAATCAAAATAAATTCTCTCTAAAGCAAGATAACATCAATATATGCCTCAAATTATCTCCATAACTTCTCATACACAAGGGTCAGTATTAAACAAAGATAAAATAGAAAATAAAATAAATCAATTAATTAAAATTAAGGTTTTTTGTAGATAGTGAAAATAGAGAGGACAATTATTTAGAAGTTATTAAAGAAGGAACTCTTGGTTTTTTTTTTATTTGCCATCCTACAGACCTGAGAATAATGTATCATAACCACACTCCAAGAAATCCTAGAACTTCTATATGTAACTAAGGCCACTTGGAAAATATTTGTTTGGGGGACTCACATTGTCCCCTCAATACGTGAGTGAAGAAACAAAAGGGTTTCATCTAGAGTAAAAGAAGGCAAAGTTTGGCTTAATTTTAGATTCTCAGTGGATGTCATTCAAGCAACAACCAAAAGAAGCAGTCCTTAAGTTCTCAGGTCAAAGTAAGAAATGTAACAAATATACTTACAGTAAACATTAAGTTAGGGGTTACAGATATTAGCAGGAACAAAAAGAAATAGCAAAGAAGTGTGTTCATGCCAGAGAAAGATATGGGAACAGGTGTATTATATCAGATAAAACAAACAGCAATACACTTCTAAGAATAATGAGAAGATGCAGAGCAAGCAGAATGCTGAGGTAGAGAGAAAAGGAAAAGGAAAAAGAAGAATGGAGCATGGAGCAAAGGAGAGGAGACATAGTGGTCCCAGCCAGAGGAGGAGCCCAATTTGATTTTCCTTATTTCTAAAGAAAATTCATCCAAGTCATGGCACCGGAAGATAAGGGAATAAGGGTGTAGTTGGAAGTTTTTTGTGTCCTGCCCACTCTGCAGCCCCTCAGATCCAAGTAAACTTACAGAGGCTTATATTAATTATGAACTGTATGGCCATTACCTCAGGCCTATTACTGACTAGCTCTTACACTTAAATCAATCCATAATTCTTATGTTTAGCCACGTGGCTTGGTACCTTTTCTCAATTCCACCTTGTCATCTTGCTTCCTCTGTGTCTGGCTGGTGACTCCTGTATCAGCCTTCCTCTTCCCAGAATTCTCTTTGTCTGCTTATCCCACCTATACTTCCTGCCTGGCTCCTGACCAATCAGCATTTTATTTATCAACGAATGAGAGCAACACATATTCACAGCATACAGAAAGGCATCCCACAGCACTTACCCATTTCTGTCTAATCAAAAAGGAAATTTTTAATTTTAACATAGTAAAATTACATATAATAAAATAGTTATCAAGCAAGAATCACAATTACAATATATAGTATATTTGTATTTGGCAAAACTGAAGAAAATATTCTATCTATCCTATATTTGTGAGTTTCATATCTAAAGTTTCATATCCAATTTATCTTTTATCATAACCAAGGAAAATTGTAACTATTCTTCAACTACATCAAAGACCTCATAAGAATATAATATTACCTAAGTAAACAGGAAATGCATTGTTAACAACTTCCAAAAATCTAGAATGACAGAGACATAAGGGATGTCTCCAGTTTCTTCTAGTCTCAACACCAGCAGCAGTCTTATTCTTATGCTCTCTAGAGAGAATTCAGAGAAGATACAGTAGTAAAATAATCAGCTGAGAGTTTAGATAGAGCAATCAAGAAAGGAAGAATATAAAAAATAGTGGACCAAACCACAAAAGCCTTGGTCAGGCAGGAAGGGAATTTATATTTCCCTTCTTACTGTAAGCCCTTCCCTTGTACCTCACCCAAAACAAGCACTTGTAGGAAAGGATGTGCTTTTCTCAGAAGCTCATTTTACCCATTATTTGATATGTTACAAGTCGATTATAAGATGCAAAAACATGTATAGGTATTTAAGTATCTGAAAGTTGAAGATTTTACTAAGTGAAATGGTACTGGCACTCTGAATATGCTCCCCCAGATTTGAAATCTTGAACTTGTTTTAATTCGACCTAGCCAGCATAGACTATTATCACTCATTGCCCCTTATATCTGTTTTTTTGACCCTCAGCTGGCCCATCTGGAATTAGCTATCACTGTCTATATTTTGAACTCCAATTGACCATGACCTTTGCCATTATATTTATATCTTATTTCAACACCTTAAGCTTGCCCACACATTGTTCTTTAAGTACTATCTTTGGGCACCTAATTGTCAGTATCTACCAGAACTAACTCCTTACCTAACAAAATGATAAGTGATTTTCCCACCTCATTCTCTTGAGTGTTGGAATATAGTTGTTTACCACCATGTCATGGTAAATTTAAGAATTAATCAAACATTTTGTTTCTTTTTATGGATTTTCTTTACTACTCTGTATCCCTTGTATCTACATATGTATTTTAAGGCCTTCCATTCAAATAAAAAGTGAGTAATTACAATACATTGAATCAGTTGATAAGTTTTGACTTTTTTCTGTCATAACACCATTAATTTTCAAATCCATTTGAACAAGGCAGATCTTTCCACTTATGTATATCTTATGTAATTTATTTCAATAATTTTTGTAGTGCTTGCTAAATAGGTCCTAATACTTCCTTATTAAATTTATGTCCAAGTATTTTATGCCCAAAGCTAGATTAAATGGAATAGTTTTTGTAACTCAAATGAACACTCAAAATGTTCATTGCTATGTTGAAACAGAATTAATTTTGTATACTGATATTTTTATCTTGTAACACTAATTTAAATGTACAGTTTTGGCTTCTTTGTCAAAAATAAGGTATCATAAAGTGTGTGGATAAATGTCAGGATCTTCAATTTGATTCCATTGGTCCACATGTCAGTTTTTATGCCAGTGCCAAACTGTTATTATTATTATTATTACTATTATTATTATTATTATTATTATTATTATTATACTATTATTACTATAGATCTATAGTAGAACTTGAAGTCAGGGATGGTGATGCCTCCAGAAGTTGCTTTATTGTAAAGGATTGTTTTAGATATCCTAGCTTTTCTGTTTTTCCATATGAAGTTGAGTATTCTTTTAAGGTCTGTGAAGAATTATGTTGGGATTTTGATGGGGACTGCATGGTATCTGTATATTGCTTTTGGTAATATTACCATTTTTACTATGTTGGTTCTACCTATTCATGAGCATGGGAGATCTTTCTATTTTCTGATATCTTCTTTAGTTTCTTTCTTTAAGGATTTAAGTTCTTGTCAGACAGGCAGGTCTTTCACTTGTTTGGAGTTTTTATTTCCCTTCTTACAGTAAGCCTTCCCTTGTACCTCACCCAGAATAAGCACTTACAGGAAAGGGGTGTGCTTTTCTCAGAAGCTCATTTTACCCATTAATTGATCTGTTAGAAGTAGATTATAAGATGCAAGAATATGTATAAGGATTAAAGTATCTGGAAGTTGAAGATTTTACTAAGAGAAAGGGTTCTGGCACTCTGAATATGCTCCCCCACATTTGAAACCTTGAATTTGTTTTAATCTGACCTAGCCAGCATAGACTACTATCACCCATTGTGCCTTGTATCTGTTTATGTTGAGGTTTTTGGTCTACTTGGATTTGAGTTCTGTGCATTGCTGTGGGATGTTCTGTATGGCAAATTGCTCTGATTGGTCAATAAATAAAATACTGATTGGCCAGTGGCTAGGCAGGAAGTATAGGTGGGACAAGGAGGAGAATAAAGCTGGGAAGTGGAAGGCTGAGTCAGAGACACTGCCAGTCGCCACGATGACAAATAGCATGTGAAGATGCTGGTAAGCCACGAGCCATGTGGCAAGGTATAGATTTATGGAAATGGATTAATTTAAGCTCTAAGAACAGTTAGCAAGAAGCCTGCCACGGCCATATAGTTTGTAACCAATATAAGTCTCTGTGTTTACTTGGTTGGGTCTGAGTGGCTGTGGGACTGGCAGGTGAGAGAGATTTGGCCTGACCATGGGCCAGGCAGGAAAACTCTAGCTACAGTGTATGGCAATAGAAATGGATCTATTTTTAATCTTCTACATGTTGACATCCAGTTATGCCAGCACCATTTGTTGAAGATGTGTAACTTTATTCACCTCCTTGTCCCGCCTACACTTCCTGCCTAGCCAATGGCCAATCTGTTTTATTTATTGACTAATTAGCAACACATTTGCCATACAGAATATCCCACAGCACTTACCCCTTTTTCTTTCAAAAAGGAAGGTTTTAACCTTAACAAAGTAAAATTACATATAATTTGGGAATTTGGGCGTAGCTTCTCTTACTACTTCCTGCTGGAGGGGGGCGCTGTATCTTATGGGGACACAAAGAAAATTTTAGGATTATGGAATAGTCCATGAAGCTGTATTGTCTGAGCCAGTTGCCTTCAAACCATTTTGGATGTTGGATCATCTGGGCCATGGTGTCATCGGAGACCTTTCAGGGGGTCTTGGCTAGTCAAACCAGATGTATCTTAATCTGGAGCAAATCCATAGCCTCTGGCTTTCTGTGGGAACAAAAGCAGAGTCTCCTTTCCAAAGCAACATATCCTTATATTCAAATTTTGAAGTCAAGGTACCTTAAAATATACATTTTGGCATAACTCAACAGCTTTTACAATCAAATGTTTTTCTGCAGTTAAAAATCCCAAAGACAACACAATCCAGATTCTCTGTGTAATATTCATCTTCATATGGCTTATTTTTTATATTAACTTTACTGTCTCTTTAAAGACTTTATTTTTTAAAACTATGTATTTGTTTATATAACTGTATATATCACCTTTTTTGTCTCTTTCAAGCCTACGTATATTTTACACACATTTAAACTATTACATCTGAATCTGTCTTATTGTGAATCTGTTGCTTTAAACTGCAGCAGCTGTGGCTGCTGGCTCCGCCCACCTCAGCTTCCCAACATGGCCATGGTTTACCACCAGCTCTGGGAGCTATCGGGGGTCTATGCTTTTAGCCAAGCAGCTTGTAGCCCAGAAACCTCTTTTTTTGTTTTGTGCTAGCAAAGTCTAAATCCACCATGCAGCTTAATGTGCCACTTGCAGAGGCCTCATTCCCGCCATATGGCTGCAGGTCAAGCACACACTCTAGGAACCCGTCAGTAGCTCAAACCAGAGACAATTAGGAACTGTTTTTAGCTCTGTTTTAGAATCTTTTTTTCTCAGTTTTTAGGTGGAAACTCTTGCCACCACGTTGGACGCCATTTGTAGCTTGAGTTTTCCTGCCTGGCCCAGGGTCAGGGCAAATCTCTCTCACCTGCCAGTCCCACAGCCGCTCAGACCCGACCAAGTAAACACAGAGACTTATATTGGTTACAAACTGTATGGCTGTGGCAGACTTCTTGCTAACTGTTCTTACAGCTTAAATTAATCCATTTCCATTAATCTGTACCTTGCCACATGGCTCATGGCTTACTGGCATCTTCACATGCTGTTTGTCATCATGGCGGCTGGCAGTGTCTCTCTGACTCAGCCTTCCACTTCCCACCTTTATTCTCCTCTTTGTCCCACCTGTACTTCCTGCCTAGCCAATGGCCAATCAGTGTTTTATTTATTGACTAATTAGCAACACATTTGCCATACAGAACATCCCACAGCAAAGATGCTTTCTTTTTTCCATTGTACAGTTGTTTGGTTAGAGCTACCCAAAGGTATTTTATATTATCTGTGACTGTTGTAAAGGGTAATGTTTCTCTGATTTATTTCTCAGCCCAATTGTCATTTGTGTATAGGAGGGCTAATGATTTTTTTGAGTAAACCTTGTATCCTGCCACATTATTGAAGTTGTTTATCAGTTGTAGGAGTTCCCTGGTAGAATTTTTGGGGTCACTTATGTAGACTATCATGTCATCTGCTAATACTGAAAGTTTGACTTCTTCCTTTCCAGTTTGTATCCCCTTGATCTTCCTTTGTTTAAAAGTTTCTTTAAAATTTAAAGAAGATTTAATTCTTCCTTTTCAATCTTACACTTATTTCTTTTTCTTGTACTATTGGCCTGTTTATAACCTCCATGGAAATATATTCCTGGAGAGAATGAATAACAAACATAGCAAAATAATAAAAAATTTAAAATGTTTATTATGTTTAAATTTGGAGAATTAAAATTGTTTCTTTCTTTAATTCACCTATTTAACAAATATTTGGTGCCTTCTGTGATCAGTCAATATGGGAGACATAACTATAAATCAAATTTTACTTCATCTTTCAAGAAAATTTCTAGTACTAGTGTGATTAGATATACCTCAGCACTGAAATCTTATTGGCATAAAGCAACCACCCATGAATTTTTTCTGAAAATATCCAGTTTGTAAACATTTTAGAATCCATTAGATGAGAGTCAAAATTTAAGATATCATATAATTATTTAAGTAAAAATATAAAATCAAATTTTCATAGTTTTATTGATTAATTAAAAATATAATTGATTTGATTATTTTGACATAAGTAAATTAATAATCTAAATATTTCAAAGTTAGGTTTATCTGTTATCAAAATTGATAATATTCTTTGCTTTTAACATTCAATGGGAATTCACATAGCTTCACTGAAAAACTATTATCACACAGGTAGATTCTATCAAGTATTGATATTATTCTAAAAGCCAGAGTTTAATTGAGTACCTTAATAACTGGGAGTGAATTTTCTGAACTTGGTTAGATTTTTCAATTAATAGCTATTTAGCATTAAATTGCATAGCAAAATAATCACTTCCAGTAACCACTTTCACTTTAAATGAAAGCTTTTTACTTGCATAGTTAAATTACTTTCATAGTTAAATAGGTTGTGGAAAATTATATTTTCTTTGTAAATATGTGCAAGCCAGAAAATGTTGTTAGGATTGTAGATTTGGCACATAAAATGTACCTGTGAGATTGTGTGGAAATAGATATCTCACTGCTTCCTCTTAATTTGGACAACAATGTGTGTGTATGACCCATCTTCACATTACTTGAGTCAAACAGTATTAATCTTTGAGATTACTTTAGCACTATGTTTCTCCAAAAATATTCCTTTGCAATTTGGGTTAAATTAATTAATAAACATTTCAGTATCTGCAGTAAAAGTTAATTCCAAATCAGTCAGTGTTTGATAACAGTTTTGTAAGCAGTTCTTTCCTTTCAGAAAAGTAACAGTCTTGGCACAGAGTGTTAAAAATGCACAATGATTGTTTTTCTCTGCCGAGTAGTACTCCATTGTGTATATGTACCACATTTTCTTTATCCATTCTTAAATTGAGGGGCATCTAGGTTTTTTCCAGGTTCTGGCTATTACGAATAATGCTATGAACATAGATAAGCATTGTGTCCTTGTGGTATGATTGAGCATTCCTTGGGTATATGCCCAAAAGTGGTATAGCTGGGTGTTGAGGGAGATTGATTCCCAAATTTCTGAGAAAACACCATACTGATTTCCAAAGTGGTTGTACAAGATTGCATTCCCACCAACAGTGTAGGAGTGTTTCCCTTGTTCCACATCCTCTCCAACAAAAGCTGTCTTCAGTGTTTTTGAACTTAGCTATTCTGACAGGTATAAGATGGTATTTCAGAGTCGTTTTGATTTGTATTTCCCTGATGACTAAGGATGTTGAGCAATTCCTTAAATTTCTTCAACCATTTAAGATTCTTCTGTTGAGAATTCTCTGTTTAGCTCTGTAGCCCATTTTTTAATTGGATTGTTAGGTATTTTGATGTCCAGTTTCTTGAGTTCTTTATATATTCTGGAGATCAGCCCTCTGTCAGATGTGAGGTTGGTGAAGATCTTTTCCCATTCTATAGATATATACTCACTCATAAGTGGATACTAGATGTAAAGCAAAGGATAATCAGACTGCAACCCACAGCTCCAGGGAGATTACCTAGTAAGGAGGACCCTAGGAAGGACACATGGATTGCCCAGCGAAGAAGAAATAGATGAGATCTACATGAGAAAACTGGGGATGAGGGGAGGTAATGGAGGGCAAGGGATGGGGAATGAGAACATAGGGGAATGGGAGGTTCGAGCTGGAACAGGGACAGAGTGGGAGAGCAAGGAAAGAGATACCATGATAAATGAAGACGTCATGGAAATAGGGAGAAACAGAGTGCTACGGAAGTTCCCAGGAATCCACAAGAATGACCCTGTGGTGGTAATAAATAAAGTTGCCTGGGGTCAGAGCTATTAGAGCCACAGCAAGTGCGTGGCAGTGGTGGTGTACGCCTTTAAGGACCTGGAGGGCGGTACATACAGGCAGTGACGAGGCAGTCACATGATTGGGTTTACAACCAATCAGAAGCCAGAACAGAGAGACTCGAGAGACAGACACACATGAAGGAGGGCTCCTCTTTCGGAGAGCTCTCTTGGCTGAGGAGGATCCCTGAATCAGGAAGGGTGAGGCTCTTGGCTCTGACCTCTTGGCTTTCTTCTCTGAATCGGCTCTGTGTTCTTGTCTGATAAAACCGTTGGCTATATCTATACTGAATTACATCTACATGACCCCACCATAGACTACTGGCAGTAGTTGAGAGGGTGCCTGAACTGGCCTACTCTGGTGATCAGATGGCTGAATACCCTAACTATCATCATAGAACCCTCATCTAGTGACTGATGGAAGCAGATGCAGAAATCCACAACCGGGTCCCAGGCCGAGATCCAGGAGTCCAATCGATGAGAGAGAAGAGGGTTCTATGAGCAAGGGACATGGAGACCATGATGGGAAAAAGTATAAAGACAACTAGCCAAACTAGTGGAAATGCATGTACTGTGGACCAATAGTGGAGGAGCCCCCATGTATGTGGACTAGGCCCTTTGGATAGGCGAGACAGTTGTTTAGCTTAAAGTGTTTAGGGGGCCCCCAGGTAGTAGGATTTGAACCTGTCCCTAGTGCATGAGCTGACTTTTTGGAGCCTAGTACCTATGGTGAGACACTTTGTGCAGCCTTGGTACATGGAGGAGGGGCTTGGACCTGCCTCAACTGAATGTACCAGGCTCTGCTGACTCCCCTCTGCTTTGGAGGAGGTGGGAATGTGGGGTGGGTTGGGAGGGAAGGCTGGGGGGTGGGAGGAGGGAGGACAGGGGAATCTGCAGTTGGTATGTAAAATGAATAGAAAATCTCTTAATAATAATAATAATAATAATATAGTAAAAAATGAATAATGAAACTTTACTGCTGTTGATCTGTCAAAATGCTATGTAGTATATAAATTCAGGCACTAAGATTGATAAACAACAGTCTCGCCTATCCTCATATTTTTATGAGGGTTTAAGTTTGGCAATATCAACTTTTATTATTTGGGCATGGCTACATAAAATTATTTAACCCTGTAATTTGGTAACAATCCATAATTTCTTTTGTTAAAAGTATGACATTCAAAATATAAATTTATTTCCACTTTCTGAAATGATGGCATGCTTTAGTAAAAATAGTGAAATACATTATCATGTTAGAATAACACAATAATGTTATATCTGAAATTCTGTCAATTTGTAACTGCATCACTGATTGTAATGTGACAAGCAGAAATACAAGATTAATATATAATATCTCTTTTGTACTTTCTTACTTTCTCAACTTTTTAGTTGTAGTATAGCATGAAAACCATTGTAAATAATATGTAAATTTATTGTACATCTGTTTGAAAATTGAAAATTGACTCTTACAAATTTTATTTGCCATAAAATTCCTATTTTCCTGTCTTCAATTCTTCTCAAATGTAAAAAAATGTTCTTAGCTCATGGGGCTATATAAAACAGGTGGTAGGCCAGATTTGGCTGATAGGATTTAGTTTTCTGAGTCTAAGCTTAAAAGTGACTAAGATTTTATTCTTGCTCATACCACATGTATGAACAAAAAACTGTTTGCAGAGGGATTTTGCTCAGCGATATAGACTGATGGGAGACCCCTTTTAGCACAGACTTCCACAGTTACAGAAGTAATACAAGGAAATATGTAGATTTGTGCTTTTAATCTTCCAACTAGAAGTGATACTCCTTACTTGTGTTCACATTTTATTATTCACAATATGTC
Organism: Peromyscus californicus insignis; assembly: GCF_007827085.1. Lineage (NCBI taxonomy): Eukaryota > Metazoa > Chordata > Mammalia > Rodentia > Cricetidae > Peromyscus > Peromyscus californicus. The sequence goes on from NW_026294391.1 coordinate 66,840,239, forward strand.
ACATAGCCACGTTAAACTTCAAGTGGGCTAGGGAAGTCTGGAAATGCAGCCCTCTTTGTGTGGATGTAGAAGAAAATGTCATGTCTTTTTTTCAATTTTATTATTTAGTGTCTATGCATGTGTGTGTGCATGTGCATATTTGTGTGTCTGTGTGTGTGTGTGTGTGTGTGTGTGTGTGTGTGTGTGTGTGTGTGTATTACTTTGTTTTCATATTTAGGCTGTTATAAAAATACCATTTTAATTAATCTTTCATCTTCATTTTACTTTGTTATGCTTTTGAAAGTCTGTTACATTGTTTTAATGAGCATGAAAATCCCATGACATTTTTGGCTAAAGTCTTTAAGGTATTAATTTTTAAAAATTCATTACACTTTGCTCAGCCTGGAGGAGGGGACTGGACCTGCCTGGACTGAATCTACCAGGTTGAGCTGAATCCCCAGGGGAGTCTTTGCCCTGGAGGAGGTGGGAATGGGGGGTGGGCTGGAGGGAAGGCGGGGGGGGGGGGGGGCGGGGGGCGGGAGTGGGAAGGACAGGGAAATCCATTGCTGATATGTAAAATTAAATTATAAAATAAAAAAGAAAGAAGAATCACAAAAAAATTCATTACTTAAAAACATACACAAATAGCATTGAAATATTTTCATTTCATTCTGGAGGTTTCATAATGCATTGTCAGTAAGCAGTTTCTTAATATTGCACTTAAATGGTCAAACATGACAAAATTTAAAAATTTTTTATTATATCATTTATGGTCTTATAGCACTTGGATCTACAAAATTTCCAAGCAATATTCATAGACTTTATCTAGAAAATTGAACATTCTTTTTGTATAGCCTATAAGTAGCATTTGTCATGCAAATAGTTGCCTGGATGAGAGGTGGGTATACCATTGTTTATTATTAAATCCATATATGCAAAATAAGGGCTTTATGGGGTTTACAAATTTTATTAGTGTTTTGTACAACACAATTTGTTCATATTCACCTCACCTCCCCCAAGTCTTCCAAGATCCAACCACCTTCCCTACTCACTGAGATTTGTGTCTTTTTTTTTTAATCAAGAATAATTGATGCTAGTTAAATATCCTTGAATGTTTAGTCTTCCACTGAAGCATGGCCAATTTACTAGGTAATATATTCTTAGAGAAAACTTTCTCTTAATCTCCCAGCATCTAACATTTGCCAATAAATGTGTGGATTTTTGTGCCCAAATTTTCTTTCCATTCTATGATTTGGTCTGGCTTGGGCTTTTACAAGTCTGCATTCTGCCATAACTGCTGTAAGTTCATAAGTGCAGCTGACCTTCTGTGTCCCTCGTAGGCATCACCCACCTCTGGTTTTTATAGTCTTTTTGTCCCTTTTTATATAATGATCCTTGGGCCATGACGGGTTGGATTACAGTATGTATATTCTGTATAGGGTTGAGCATTCTGAGGTCTCTTATTTTCTATACCTTGGATAACTGTGTGTATCTGTGTTATCACCCTCTAGTGCAAATAGAAGCTTCTCAGATGAGGGTTGGAAGATGCATTGATGCATGGTATAACAATGTTATTAAAAGTCACTTTGCCCTGGAGGAGATGGGAATGAGGGTGGGCTGGGGGGAGGCTGGATGAGGGAGGACAGGGGAATCCGTTGCTGATATGTAAAATTAAATTAAATTATAAAATTAATTTTAAAAAAGTCACTTTAATACCTTTTCCTTTTAGCAGCATAATAGCAGTAGGTTCTTTCCTGGGCCCATGTCCTGTCTAGTTATAGGTTTTTTGGCTCAGTGTTGGTGCCAGGAGTAACTTTCATCTTGTAAAGTGGGGCTTTAATCCGATCAGAAAGTGGTTGGCTATTCCTATAATGTTCATGTCACTCTTGCACCAGTGGGCATATCTCACCAGGCTACTCATTATTGTAGTTTACAGGATTCATAGATAGGTATGCCTGGTGATTTTTTTATCCTCCAGTAGCATTAGTAGCAACTTCCAACATTATGAAAAGTAGCCAGTAGTAATAAATCTCCCAAGTTTGAATCACTGTGATTTCTATGTGTTCTATGTCCCAAATATTTGATGGTGACAGCAATAGGTTCTTACTGTCCGGTTCTGGATGGTAACCAATATCCTCTAAAGTTTGGGGGGTTCTATGGAAACTCAGTGGCCAACAACTTCCAAAGTAGTAACCCATTCCTGTCATTGAGCTTTTTATCTGTTAGTCTCTGTTGTAAGTGGGGATGGTTGTTTGTCCATTATAGACTGATGCCATTTTAACTCTTTTGATGTATGTGTATGTATGGATGCTTCTAGTCATTGGTTTCCAAGTAACTTTTCAAAATTGTCTTTAGTGTAATTTGTTCTTCCCTATATTCTTTCGTCTACATTGGATCCCACTCCACAACCTCAGTTAAACCTAGTGGTATGTACATAATTCTTTAAAAGTAGCCACAGTCTGACATATCATTTCCATGAGCTCATACAATAAACCTTAAAGACTTAAAAAAAAAACCTACTAAATGGTAGGTACTGTTATATACTAGAGAAGTGAATGGGAAATCTCTACAATAGGTTGGAAACCTTCTCTAAAATGAGAACTTCAGTTTTTTGAAAATGGGCCTTTAAAGTGTATGGGTTCAGATGTACTGAAGCGAAATTTTATATGTTTAGTCCAGTGAGTCATATCTGAAAATTTCCCTAAAGAATACGTAGTCTATCTGCCTTACTTAACATATAGAGGAATAGAAGCATAGAGAAAGTAAGTTACATTCTGAAGATTGATAAAACATGATAGTCATTTCAAATGTATAAAGTGCCTAACACTCATACCAGTGCTCATACATAATCATAATCTTCATAAGACAATGGGAGCTTATGAATTTATTTTGAAGGCATTACATTCATCATGACTCTGTTAGTATTCTGTAACTATTATTATTACTACTTGAAAAATAAGCTCCAAAATTTACACCCCATATCCTGGTTTCCTATAATCCCACTCCGAAGGTATTAGTAATGTGAAGATATACATAAATCCTGAAATTTTCCTGCAGTTGCCCTTTACTCTGTCTTACTTCTATGCAAGTTGAGCAGTAATGATCATAGTGTAGTTTTCCAATTAACTGATAGTTACATGAATACAATATTACACTTACTACATACCAGACAGTATTAATTTTGTCATTCTCATATCTCCATGAGAAATGTTTACTATTTTTATTGTACAAGTGAAGAAACTAAGATAGAAGGATTTAATTTGCCTGGGCTTAAAGTCTCAGATTAAATGAACATCATCATTAATACCTGCTACTTTAGTCTTAATGAGTGATTGAAGAAAATTAGCTATTTTATAACAATCCTAAAAGACTAATCATAAAATGCTATTGGTAAAATTCCTTCCCAGGAAGGTATGTGAAACAATGTCTACCCCCTTTTTAAATGGCCTACAAACAAACAAAGGCATGATTCTAACAAAGTTTACTCTGGAGAACCCAGTGAATTTGTCAGACTGTCTTACAGAACCTAAATGAGAGGTTACTTACAGGGGTATGGCCACTCCTCCCCAACCAGCCATACCTGAAAATCCTTACCCAGCAAAGATGAGGGCTTCACTGTAACAGTATACATGGAACTTCTGCTCTCTTCCCTGGTCTCTAGTCTTCCATGTTCTCTATATAATCTAGCTCCTCCCCTAGTAGGCAAGAAGAGTTACCAGATGGTAGGGAGAAGCTACATATTCAGGAAAGAATTTAGTACCCTAATCTTCTCCATATGACAAACCATCCACAAGCCCATATTGTTTGAAGTGGGGACACAGCTGAATTCCCCAAGATAGCAGTTGTTTGGCTCAGAAGACAGTAGGTAGCAAGACCAATCAATATTTTGAAACCAGACTGTTTTATTCTTATGATGTGGCTTTTCAATTTCAGCACTATTGGCATTGTGGGTCTGAAAGCACTCTGTTGTTGGGAAATTGTTTTGGCAATTGTAACATGCTGAAAATATCTGCAAATATTCTCAAATTTTTCCTGTGAAGAAAATTCACTTTCGATTGACAATCACTGCACTAAAGAGTATGAACATTCAGTCATTACTGCCTCTAGATAACAGACTATTCCAATTCAAATCTTTCATTCCAAAACTCACACAGAGTAAGCAACTGAAACTCAGATATTATTCGCATTTTTTAACTTTACCAGAATCAGTATTTTCTAAAAGTTTAGGGAAGGTTAAATTACAAAGGCTTAATTTTTCTCACAGCTAAGTTATTTTTAAAAGGAAAGAAGAAAAAGTCAGTGTTACTCTACCATTTACCTCCTATTTCTCCTTTCACCCTCCCTCATTTCTCATAACATTCAGCAATATTTGGATAATAATTCTGAAAGAATTTATGGAGGTTAACCAGATGTTTAGATGGAATCATCACAAACATAATTTCAGTGAAACTCTACAATATTTGACAATTTATGTGAAGATCACAGAACTTTTTGTCACAGGGGATTACATCTGTATGATATTTTCAAAGAGCTCTAATTTAGGATTCAAACTAATAGAGTTTTAAATTACCAGTATTATTTTCTCTTCTTTACAACATCTTCAAATTTTATAAAATAACTTGATGGAACCAGTCCCTAACAGGGATGTTTCACTCTATATTAGAAAATGTTGATACCATACCCTCCTGTTTTATTATTAAGTTCCTCTTTCTGTATTCATTTTTTCATTGCCACTCCAGTATAAATACATGGAATGTGGTTAAAAAATAGCTAGAGATTACTTTTTCCTACTTATTAATATGTCTGTTGTTGTGATCCATAAAGAAGTTAAAGTAAAAACTCAATCTTAACAAAGTAGTAGTACATAGTGGTTTGCATGCTAAACAATTCTGGAATCTGCTAGGTGCTGAAGAGAGTAGAGAGAAACGCCATTTAGAAGTATCAATAGAACTAAGTGTCTGGTTATAGAAATAAGCGCAATTGTCACAGAAAGTAGAGAAGAAATTCTGTCTTTTGAACAAGCTTGCAAGAAATGAATAAAGCTTATCAAAAAGTCATAGCTTTTGAACAATCAGTCATCATCTTGACCTTAAGTGAAAACTAAGAAAGCTTGATTGAAAATACTCTCATGGTATTTCTAGAATTACTGATCAGAAACTAAAAGCCTCCAACCTTCCTCTGCATCTGTACTGAGCAAAATGATTTAAAAACAGGTTAATAGTTCAATCAATCATCTGTGAAGCATAAAGCTTTTGTCATTGTAAAAGTGAGAAGTTTTTTTCAGGAATGGTCCCAAAATCATAAAGTTTGAAAGTATCACATAAAGGACTTAATAAAACTTTCTTCCTAAGCCTTATTCCCAAATTCTGATTTCTTTCCTAACTGTATGTAGCAATTACCTGAGAAATTAAAAAAAAATACTGATAATCAGCCCCAGCCCCAGATATTTTAGATTCAATTAATATGAAATAAAACTTGGTCATTTTCATTTCCCAAAAGTTTCCCAAATAATAATAATATAATCCAGTTATGCTACCTTCAAATCAAATATATTTATTTACTTTTATTTTAATTTATTTAGCCATTAGGGTAAGGCTTTTATAATGGATAAGGAAACACACATATACTGCAAATGCACAGAGAAAAAGGCCTTCTGTAAATTGGTACTGAGCTCCACAGTTCTACATTTTGGTTGATTGTGGTTCTCTGTAATGGCCGTCATCTGTTGCAAAGGTAAGTTTCTTTGATGAAGGTCAAGACTACACTCATTTGGGAGTATAAGGAAAAATGTTTAGATTGTTGTCAGGGATTATGCTGGCTTAGTAAATTAGTGGTTGTAGATTATCCTCCAATATCAATGACTTCACTAGCACTGAATAATTAATTTGATTTCTACTATCAGGCATGGTTTCCCTCTTGTCTAGTGTGTCCTAAGTTTAATCAGAAAGCTGTTTGTTGCCACCAAGATATGTGTGCCACTACTGCATCCTTAGTGATATAGTGCCATGTTGTTTGTTGATGTAGTTCATAAATATTATAGTATGCCCGTAAGACTCAGGGAACATTGTGGAAAAGGGAGCACAAATAAATAAATAAATAAATAAATAAATAAATAAATAAATAAATAAGCAAGCAAGCATCTTCCAAGTGAATTTGATGCATCAGCTATACTTTGATGTGTAATTAAGCAATTGTCTATCCAGCATATTCCAGATAAGCTGTTCAAGTGATACAATTTTTGTTTTATTTAATTTAGTATATGTGTACATGAGTACGTATACATGAGAGTGCCAAGGTTTGCCTGTGGAGGTCAGAGGACAACTTTGAGAGTTGATTCTCCACTTCCACATACAGTCCCCAGTGATCAAACTCAGATTGTCAGACTTTTCAGCAGGCCCTCTAGCTTTCAAGTAGCACATTTATGAGATGTTCTGTGGTTTATAGCTTCCAAACAAGGCTATACTCTTCATCATAACTCTTAGTTGTCAAAATAATGTGAAACAATATTCATGATCAAATTAGTCATCAATCCAGAAATACTTTAATAATTATGCTTTCTATCTCACAGATATAATTTATATTACATGCATTAAATACACGTGTGTGTGTGTGTGTGTGTGTGTATATATATATATATATATATATGTAAAAGACGTATTTTGATATCAGAGGTAGAATTCCTATTACATAATGGCATAGCTGTTTGTGCCCTGTTAGTACTAGACAGTGGAAAAGTGCTAACTTTACTGGTGGACATAGTTCATCATTCATGAACAAAGAAAACAATCAGCAAATATCAAGATTTGTTTTGAAGAATTCTCTTTGAATTGCTCATAGCTAATTTTGTAAACTCAAATAGAAACAAATATTCCAGAAAGGATAATTTATCTCATAATTAGCTTTTTAATAAAATATTTTACTTCATCTCAGATTAAACCTTGCTTTTCTGAATAAATACTTTTTAAAGGATTTTGCCTCTCTGGGAAAAAATTTAAGTTCTTCAAAATTACATTTCATTTTCATGGAAAAGAAATATAATGAGTTAGATACTTTAATTATTTAATCTTCATCAAATACTGGAATTTCTATTTATGTAGAACAAAGAATGTGACAACTTCTTAGAAGTTGTCCTCTGATACTAGGATAGCCCTTTTATTTGGGCCTATAGAGACTTACTTTCATACCAATACTATTCCATGTCTACACAAACGGAATTTTTGATTGTGAGATGTGTAGTTGGAGTATTTTGTCCTATTTATATTTTGATTGTCTAGCTTAATATTTTTCTTCATGCAAACTAATTTATGCCTAGAGAAACAATATATTTGCATTTATTGGCATCAGAAATGCCTTTTATTTATTCCCACATTAGTAATGAATGTGTTTGATGGTGATGTTTAAAAGTCAGTTCTAGCTTTTAGTAAAGCGAGAGTTATCATAATCTCACCATCACTACTTTTTTTCCATTACAGGTATCATATATCATTCATTGTTTTATATATATATATGTATATATATATATAAAATATATATATATTTCATAATACTTAAAGAACTATGTAGTCTAGTGTTTCAAAAATGTGCTATAACACAATTTAAGAATGGAAAAGTAGCCTTTTCCTGACTATAGAAGGCTAAGTTTTTACATTATTAAAATAGCATTGATCAGTGTCAATCAAAACATAATTATAGTGGCTTTTTCAGAAGAATGTAAATTGTTTTATTATATCTGATATATTGTATGTAGAAAAAAACTGATAAGATTTCTATCATGAATCTAGATTTTTCTATTTTAAGTCATTACCAAAAAGCTATGAAAGGCAAAAATAATGTTTTATGTGACTGACAGCATGGAAGTTATTCATAATTATCCTTTAAGGGATATACATTTTGTTGTAGATAAACTTCAGTAAAACTCTTTATTCAGTATTAAAATAATAAGGAAAACAGTTCAAATACATATGTTTGATACATTTAGCAAACTAGATCTTCTCAGTAACAATATATGGAAGTAATATATAGAATAGATATAGTTTTTACCATATACCTGTTTTTGTTATTGTAGCATTAAATGTAAAATTTGACAATATCCCAAGGCAATGTTTCTCATCAGCATTGACTAAAAATTGTTAGAAATGTGTGTTATACATCATTGTCTATGAGAAAATAGATTAAAATCTTGTAATATGGGGGCCCACAGATTTTACAGATGATTCTGATAAGAAACACCCATCCTAATTTTTTAAAAACATTTTCTGACTATGGGTTTTTTGTCTTCATGTATTTTTTGTGTATTGTATGAATGCATGGTGTATACAAAGGCTATGAAAAAACATCAGATTCCTTGGGATCAGAGTTACAGATTGTTGTGAGTTGTTATCTGGATGCTAGGAATAAAATCCAGATCATCTGGACGCACAGCCAGTGCTCTTAATTGCTGAGCTAGCTATCTCTCCAGTCCCCCACCCCAATTCCTTTTTATCTGTACGATTTTGTATTGTTTGAGTGTTTACAATGATTAATACAGTCAATTTATAAAATTAGGTGATTTCCTTCATCTAGTCTCTAAAACTAGTGTAATACATGATTTAAATTTAAGTTGCTAACTCATTTGCTGATGAGTAAAACATCTGTAATGAAACTTTATAGTTTTCTGTCAATAGCAAAATTTGGAGCTTGTTTACTGACTGGAAGATAAATGTCATTAAGAGACATATTACCTCATTCATCTAACAGTTCAAAAAGTTGGCTTAATAAAATAATAATGATGTGCTAATTACTTTCAACACTTAATTCTAATTCTCTTTTTGATCCTGAAAAGAAAACACTATTATCTTTCTTTTCTAGATTATTAAATTAATGTTCAAACAGCAAAATATTGTTACTTATCAGATTTGTCTAATACCAGTGCTTTTGGTCATAAAAAAGATTTTGTTTCAGATTCTTGAAACCCCTGATTTGAGTGTCAACACATTTGTCTGATCTGTACATACTGGTTATCATGCAGTTCATAGAAACTTGCTTCTAAACAGACTAGTTGAAGTTATCTAATCTAAAGGGAGAGTCCTTACCTTAACTTTTTAATTGAAGTAAAACTCATGTAAAAATTAACCATTTGGTGGTCATCCCTGAAAACATACATACTAGTAATATTTTACATACTGGGCAAGTTTTATTTAGGAATATATATGCATACATATATGCATCTAAGAACCATTAATGAAAAAAGAGGCCATGAATTTGAAAGAAAGCATGGAGAGGTGTATGGCAGGTTTAGGAGGAAGGAAAGGAATGAGAGAAATCATATAATTGCAATATAATCTCATAACATAAAATAAATATTAAAATAACTACTTAGGATTTTGTAATAAGATATGATAGTTGTAGCTAGAGTTTTCCTGCCTGGCCCACAGTCAGGGCAAATCTCTCTTACCTGCCAGTCCCACAGCCGCTCAGACCCAACCAAGTAAACACAGAGACTTATATTGGTTACAAACTGTATGGCCGTGGCAGGCTTCTTGCTAACTGTTCTTACAGCTTAAATTAATCCATTTCCATTAATCTATACCTTGCCACATGGCTCGTGGCTTACCGGCATCTTCACATGCTGTTTGTCATCATGACGGCTGGCAGTGTCTCTCTCACCCAGCTTCCTGTTCTCTCAAATCTCCTCTCTGTTAGTCCTGCCTATACTTCCTGCCTGGCCACTGGCCAATCAGTGATTTATTTATTGACCAATCAGCAACACATTTGACATACAGACCATCCCACAGCAGATAGTATATATTTTAAAATGTTTTAGATGTTTATTTTATCAAGTTCTAAAATATTTTTATCATCCCAGTAGGAAACTTCATATATATTTTACAGTATCTCTCTTCCTCTTGGCCTTTCACAAATACTAGTACACTGTTTATGTTCCCTTTCCTATTCAGGTTATTTCATACTACTCATGTAATATGCTTCCTTTTGTTTCATTGATACTAAAGGGAGTATGATTTTTTTCTACTGCAGTGCTATCATATGTTTATGCTCACCCTCTAAGTGTAGATGACCAGTGTCATGGTTAATAAATGTTTCATGAGGAAATGGTCAGCTTGTACTCCACCATTTTTTGCTAGCGTGTTAACTTATAGTTGTGGGTGTGAAATATATATTTTTGATAATTTTTTATCTATAATATAGAATTATGTATTTATTTTCCTGTTATTTTTTACTTTTAATATTTTTCTATACTTTATTTCCCCATATCTCCTCTCTCTCTTTACTTGATCCTCCCATGCCAGTCCACCCCTGACCCCAGTCTACCCATAAAATCTGTTATATTTCCCTCTCCCAGAGAAAATCATGTGTCCCCCCTAGTCCATTGCTCTATACCTAACCTCTCCAGGTCTATGGATTATAGCTTGAATACCACTTATTTGATGACTAATACTCATATATAAGTAAATACACACCGTATTTCTCTTTCTGGTTTTGGATTACCTCATGTAAAATGATTTTATTCTAGTTCCATCCATTTGCCTGAAAATTTCATGATGTCATTGTTTTTAACAGCTGAATGTATAAATGTACCACATTTCCCTTATCCATTCTTCAGTTGATGGACATGTAAGTTGTTTCCAGTTTGTAACTATTATTGATAGAGAAGCAATGGACATATTTGAGCATGTGTCCTTACATTAGAATGATGCATCCTTTAGGTACGTATGCACGAGTAGTATAGCTGGATCTTGAGGTAAATTGATTCCCATTTGTCAGAGGAAACATCATACTGATTTCCATGGTTTTATTTGTTTTATAATGCACTGCAGTCATATCATCCTTTCAGTTTTGACCCCTCGGAAATCTGATTATTTGTAGAAGGAGCAGAACACATCAAGTTACATAGAAATGGAGGTGAAGAGATGGAATAATGGCTGAGTGCTCAATGGTCTTGCAGAAAACCCTGGTTCCGATTCTAACATCCATATCAGGCAGCTCACAACTATCTATAACTCCAGTTCCTGAGGCGCAGTGACTCTTCTGGCCTCTGCAGGAACTGCATGAAACTGGTGCACGTACAGACATGCACACACACACATACACACACACGCACATAGACAAAACACACACACATACACACACACGCACATAGACAAAAAAGAAAATCTAATTCTTTTAAAAAAGATTTTCAGGGACTCCTAAGAGTCTTTAAACTTTGAGAAAAAGACAAGGCTAAAGTTGCAGTTTGTAATAAAATATATTGCAGGTAACTGTTTTTCGGGGATAGGATGAGGTTTTTGAAAGGCACACATAGCATAGTGACTCCTCCATTAGGAATACAAGGACTCAGTGACCTAAGGCAAAATGCCACTCACAGTCACCCTCTTTCCAGCTAGCCCATAGAGAAAGTAAACCATGTGTGCAAAGAAGAAGCTATGTTTAAAAATGTTTTTATGAAGTTTGTTTTGTTGTTTGTTTTTAATGAAAGCTTAGTAAAAAAAAATACCAGCAAAGAAGAACTTCTGAACATCAGAATCCATTCTGGCCTCTTCCTTCTAATAGTAATCTCTCCTGTTATAAAGGAGTCTCTTTTGATTGTCTTGGGTGGGAGAAGATATATTTAAAATTCCATGTAAGAAAAGACTGCCATACTTGCAATCATTTGAAATCTCTCAGTCATTTCAAAGTGAGAACATGTATTTGGGTGACATTTAAGATTTCATTCTTTTCTTGGGTCAGAAGATAACAGTTCTCTCTACAAACCAACATGAAGAATCCAGTCACCTCTCTCCCAATTGATAGCTTAGGGAAGTTAACATTTGAGGGATTCTTTCCATATTGTATTTTACTGAGTATTTTAACATGTTGAATTTTGAATTATTAGTACTGTTCAAAAACATTAACTTTACAGTATGAAGCAAGCAAGCAATAAGACAAATAATTCACAGAAGTTTACAGAATTGCCTTTTCAAAGAGAATAGTATTCTATTGTGTACATATACGCCATATTTTCCTTTCCATTCATCCATTGGTGGACCCTTAATTTTGTCTTAAATTAAGGAAGTAACCGGTACTCTTACATTCATTTTTCTTCTTCAATATTGAATGGCTATTTTTTAGTCTTATATTGTTCAGTCAATCACCTTGTTGATATCTACAAGTTGATTTTCTGGGAGTTTGATTTGGATTGTGTTTAAAGTATACATTAATTTGGGATTAAACTGATGTTTAGATGATACTGAATCTAAATCTCTTCAAGGTTATTAAAATTAAATAAAATCTCTTCAAGGTTATTAAACATTTTCCTTTTTTGTTTTGTAATTTCTTTCATCAGTTTTTATAGATATTTTAAACCTATTTTTGAAATTTTCCATTTAGGGTTTTCTATTAAATAATGTTGGATTAAGTTCAAATTCTACTTTTTCATTGATATATACATAGTTGATCTTATTTTAGTAACTTGTAAGCTTACTTTAAAGGCTTTTTAGTTAATGGTCTGTTAGGGTTTTTTTTGTTTGCCATATAAAACATTTTGTCAAAAGCATTATTTCTCACTTCCAAACTCATATACTACTCTTGCCCCTTTACTTTCTTACTATAATGCATAGCACTCCCAGTATGATACATGATTTTTTCTGAATTTAACATTGAAACTCCTAATGTGCTAACATTAAACATACTGTTACCTGTGGGGTATTTTAGACTTCATTTATTGAATGGAAGAAGTTGTCTTCTGTACCCATGTTGTTAATAGTTGGGTCATAAGTAGGTGTTAGGAGTTTATCAAATGTTTTTCAGGTATTTCTTGATAGAAACATGTAATTTTCACTCACGTTTGTTAATAGGATAGATTCCATTGATTGACTTCTAACAGATGAATCCGCATTGGTTACCTGAAAAAAAATCTTGTTTGGTCAAAATGTATTGTAATACACTTTTAAAAACGATTTCCTTACATCTTGTTATTTTCTTTTTTTAAAATTTGGGGTGTGTGTGTGTGTGTGTGTGTGTGTGTGTGTGTGTGTGTGTGTGTAGGTTAGAGAATAACTCTATTTCAAAAGTTGGTTCTCTCTTCCACCATGTATGTTCCAAAGATCCAACCCATGTCACCAGCCTTGTGTGCAAGTGTTTTTACCCCCTGATCTATATTGTCATTTCCAGTTTATTCTTTTTTTTATTTTGTAATATCATGTCTGATTTTGGTATTAGTGATAGCCTCAAACAGTAACTGTAAAATGAGTTAAGAGCTATTCCCTCTTTGTTAATTTTGAAGGAGGCTTGTTTGTTAGCTGATCTATTTCTTTTTTGTAGAAGACATAAATGGATCTATTTGAGTGTGAAACTTTTGGTATTTTGCATTTTGGTTAAGCATATTTTATTGTTGTTATTTTTATTTTTCTCTTGTTTGTTCTGTGGCAAACTATTTCAAGTGATTGGCCTATTTTGTCAGAGTTACCATATTCATATCCATAATTTTATATAGGATTTTAAAATTATCTGTTTAAAGTTACTTTCATCTATACTGATGTCCATTAGTTTCTTTTTCATGAGTCCATTTTTGTCTACTTTTAATCTTAATGAGCATAGCAAGAGGTATGTTAATTTTCATGATTTTGTGAAGAATGAGTTTTTTGTTTTCATTGTGTTTTTCTTGGATTCTTATTTGAATTTAGGTGATTTCTATTCTGTCATTTACTTTCTTCTTTTCGTTTATTTATTTATTTATTTATTGACAGGGTCTTAACTTTATAGCCCTGGCTAGCTGAGAACTAACTACATAAATCAAGCTGGCCTCAAACTTGTGGCAGCGCTGCTGCATTTGTCTTCCAAATGTTGAGATTATAGATGCATACCACCTTACCTTGGTACTTTGTCTTGTTTTCTAAGGCAGACATACAGAGACTTTTTTTGGATTTTTCTCTTAACTAAAGTGTGCGTGCAATGCTATAACTTTCCTTTAAAACACTAATGTTATCCCACCAAGTTTAATATTATATTTTATGTTCAGTTAAAATATTTCTTATTTTTTATTTTAGGATGTTACACCTTCTGTTATCAACTACTAGTTTAATTTCATCATCATCTTTTAAAACCAAATCTAAGAGATTTTAAGTATTTTAAATGTGCTAATGTAAACTCTGTGACCCATAATTTGGTATATCTTGATAGACATTTTATGTAAGCTTGTGAACAATACATATTTTGGAACTGCAATATAAAACAATCTACAGATGTGTATTACAATCAGGTGATTGATGATATTCTTGAGTTCAATTATCTTTTTTCTGATATTCTGTTTAATGGATCTCATAGTTTCTGATGCTATGGTATTAGTATCCAAATATAATAGTGTCTTCAACTCCCTAGATTTCTATATGTTCGCTCAGATCACTTTATATTTTGTTTTTAGGTACAATCCTCAACAAAACTATGCCTTATATGTAATATGCCTCATTTTTCTAGCTCTGAAGTCAGCTATCTGAAATTAAGTTAGCCAATTTTTCTCTCATTTACTAAATATTAGTATGACTTGTTTTTATTTTTTATGGGCATATACTTTTAATCTATATGTTCATTTATATTTAAAGTTTGATTTACTTTTTGTTAATTTAATCTGTTCTTTGAAATTTTCATGCAAAAGTGAATCGCATTCTAGTTACAATCATCTCCCAGTCCTGTAAACCCCCTCATCCTTACAAATCCCTTTCTCAATTCATAGCTTTTTGTTTGGTTTTGTGACCCATCTGTATTTAAACTAGGCTATCTTTGTAACAATGGATTTTGTTGAATATTTGTTATGGGTCCATTGTAACTCATGCATGTAAATAACTTCTGCAGGATTACTCAGAATATATTCTCTTGCTTTATTATTTATGTGATCATTATAAAGTTATTGAACTATACTACTATGATTATATCATAATCTTTGATTCCACAATGTTATAAAATTGCTTATATATTATATTTTATTGATTGATTGTGACATATTAATTATATTTTATAGCTTCTGATATTCTGCCATGTGTTATACTAAGTATTTTGGCATGACTACTTAAGGCTGGGTATATTTCTCATAATGAGCAAAATTTATGAGTTTATGATGACTTTCAAATGACAATAACATTGTGTATGAACTACTGCTGCTTTTGTTTTTTATTATTAGATTTTTAATTAGCAAAAAATGACATTTTACTGTTATTTCACAAAAGTAAATAATAGTACTTTTGCTCACATTCATATCTGTTACTCTCTCGTTTCATCTCTGTCCCATCATAATGAATTTACTCTTCAGAAATAGTCCCCTCTGTTATTATGTGATTATTATTATTGTAATAATGTTACTATTATATGTACAATTGCAATTATAATACTTTATTATTATTATTGTTACTACTATTACTATTATTATATATGTGATAAGATGACATGGGGATGTGTGATACTGTCTTTACCATTACCCACTTCTTTTCCCTGTTTGGAATTCCTTCCAGTGCCTTCTTCAATACTGGCTTGGTAGTCATGAACTGCTTTATTTGTGCTTGACTTGGAAGGCCTTTCATTTCTCCAGCTTAAAAGATTATTTTGGGAGAACTTATGCATATAGCTTCTGACATTACTAGAAGATACAGTTTCACAGAAAACTCTGCCTAAACATGAGCTGAACAAATAGAGCAACAATACATATGCCAAAGTAGATGGAGAAAAACCCATGAGGCCTCAACCATACACAAAGAACTACAGGCAATTGAGTAAAGTAGGGAGCAGGAGAGGTGATCCTCCTCAGGGAAAGATTACTAACAGGTTGTCCAATACCAAATCATCAGCCCTGAGAAAATACATACAAGTGACACTATACAGACTGAACATGATTTATTTAGATGTGTGTGCATGCATATAGTATCAGTTAATAAAGGAAGAGGTGTGGGAGCCCGTTCTCGGGTTCCTCGTGGCTTTACCCAGCAGGTCCACATAGAGGATGATTAGGACCACGGGCCTGAGTGCAGGTGTCTGAGATGGTCTGCATTGGCTGTGCTGGGGGAGGAGGTCTTTTGTTCCACCCCTTGGCATCTCTATAAAAACCCTGGGGCAGAGACAGTCAGGGCCCGTTGGAATAGGTTCCAGGCCCTCTCGAGGCTATCCTTTATTTTCTATCTGTTTATCTCCTCAATAAATCCTTCTATCTAATATTTCCTGCTGCTCGCACTCAAGAAAACTCTGGGGAACTGTGTGGGTGGTGGGTAAACGCCCCACAGAATGGCGCCATTTACAGGGACTAAAGAAAAAAGAAAAAAGGGACTAAAGGAAAAAAAGGGGGGACTAAAAAAAAGGAGGGACTAAAGACAAATGAACAGGGACTAAAGACAAAGTAATAGGGACTAAAGATAAAGGAAAATAATAGTTTTATTACAGAGTTTTTGGCGAAAGTGCTGAGTCAGCCCTGCCAGTGGATAAGGCATGCTGGTGTTATGGAAAATATATATTTTTATATATATTATTGAGAGGCAGGGGTTTTATCCTTGAGAGAAAAGGAAAACGGACTGGAAGGATGTCCGATGCTGCAGCGAAATTCTCTTCTGTCAAAATTTTCTATCTTCTATCCCTTTCTCAATTTCTATCTGTGAAAAATAAGTATAAGGCATAGTGTAGTAAAATAGTGTAGGAAAAACTTAGAAGTGTAAGATTGTGTAGGAAAAATAAGCAACTAGACAGAAAAACTCTTCAATTTTCTAACTTTGGGGGCTATGAATGCAAACTGGGGGGAAAAAATCTTTCTTTGGACTTTATGGGTAGTAAAAAAAGCTCTTTGAGCTTATAGGGAAGAAAAAGTTTCCTATGGAAGCTTTTGACCTGGGAACAGCTGAAATGCTAAGTCCAAGCGGCAGGAGAAAGTGATTTCTCCCTGAGGCAAAAATGGGTGTGTAAAAAGCCAAAGTTTAAAGTTAGGAAGTTTTGGGAAAAGTTGGTCTTTCTCTTGGGGGAAAAAAATCTTTCTCTTAAACTAAAAGCTTTTCTTGGAAAATTTTGGGGGGAAAAAATCTCTCTAAAAAGCTTTAATCTTTCTCAAAAGCTCTCAAACTTAAAAACTAAAGCCTTTCAGAACTCACTCTCACAGGACAAAAATTAGAATCACCTGAAGATATTAGTATGAGAACCACCTGTGATTAGCTCTAAGGGAAAACAACAAACCTCTTAAGACAGCAAAACCTAAGTTCTCTTTCAAGCTTTAAAAATCTTCCCTGCAATGCAGGAGGCAGGGACAAGTTCCTAAAAACCTCTCTTCTAAGCTCTGTCTCTTCAAGCCAGTAAAAGACAGTGGGTCAGAGTACCCTGATGGAAATGCTTGGGAGAGTGTGGGTAAAGAGCTATAGAGAGCCCAAAAGGGCAGGAAACTTTACCTGAGAAAAGCAAAAAAGCCAAGCTTTTCATTGGTTACAGCAGAGCTGAGGCATCAAGGCTTTTGTTTCTGAGTGAGCTTTTCAGAATGACAAGGTGCTCCTAATCGTCCTAATGCAAAGATCCCCTGAAGCAATGCAAACTCTGTTACCATGGTATCCTAGCTTCTGACCAAAAACCCAGAGGTGACTAGCCAGTGTCTCTAATTTGGAGTGCATTTTGGGGATACTAGGGTTCCTGCAGTTGTAGACTTCCTGGAGCACATTGCTGAGGCAGGAAGGTGCAGGACCCAGGGGAAGATTGCTAATGAACAACCAAAGCTAAAGCCAGTGGGAATGGCACAGTTGTCCACTTTCCTACAAGCCCCGGGTTGATAGGTCCACAGCTGAAAAAAATCTGAGAAAAAGCTTTCCTATCAGAAAAAGGACCTCTCTGGAAAAACAGTAAAGCTGAACTGTGTCTGAAGCAGTTGTGCTGCTGAGTCAGAATGCTGTCTGAGGAAAGAGCCCAGCCAGGGCAGAACAGAACTATCCAGGAGTAAAGCTTTCTTTTCTGTCAGAGAAAGCACCTCTTTGAGAAAAGCTTTGTTTCAACTGACTCCCTGAGATGAGGAAGTGTGGCCCTAAGGGGTGATTGCCTCTGGCATAAGCTCTGTCCTTGAGCACCCAGACAAGCAAATGCAACCCACTGGGGGACTTTGCCAGGTGAAGGCCTGATGAGGCAAATCACCTGTCCTAATGGGAGTTTAGAGATGGCAAAAACCTCCCTTGTTAGATTTTTCAGTCTATACACAAAGCACGCAGACCCCGAAAACAAACGGACAAAAAAGCCCCTACCTTCAGTAGCAGGGAAAGCCGCCACTGTAGTGTCGGAAACTGTTTCTGGGGTAGCGGGATAAACTGAGACCAAACTGGGAACTGTCTGGGAAAAAGACTCCGAAGAAACAGAAGGGACATAATCCTCCCCAGAAAATATGTGACCTGAAAAAGCTGCTAGAATTTGAGGCAGATTCGGGGGGAGAAAAAAAGCCCCTACCTCCAAAGACAGCTAGCAGAGGAACAGAGCCACAGACAGATACCTAAAGCTCTGCATCTGGGGAAGGAAGGAACAAGCAAAATGAGATAGATCAGTGGGAGAAAATCTCTCTGAAAGAGCTATGGAAAAGCTGTTGTAAATGTTTTTCACTGACTGGCTAAGACAAGCACAAGCCCAGAGGAAAGTTGCTATCAGAAATGCCAGCCACAATGCCGGCTAAGGAGGCAGGTGCGGTTCTGATCCAGGGTCAGTGTCAAATGAAGGAGAGACACCTGTTAAAGCCAGCTGAGGAGAGACCAGAAGCCTCCCAATGTCCCATAATTGAAAATGTAAAATGCTTGTCCAAATCTCCCGTTGTAAAAGCAGAAAACTTTGTTCAAACCTCCCGGGCAAGAATTTGTAAGCAAGTCTGGTAAAAGAACCAGTTGACTCTCAGACCCAAAAAGAACTATGGGAAATGACTGATATAAGGGAAATGATATAAAGGACTGATTTAAGGAACTGATAATATTATGGACTGATATAAGGGAAATGCATTCTGGGAAAGGTAGTTTTTCCGCTAAAGATGGCGACATTGCCCTGAAACACTTTTTGTCAGCTCGAAAATACGTTCATGGTAAACTTAAAATACAGCTTTTAAAAGAATAAGGAGGAAAATCATCTAAGAGTTTAAGTGTCAGTTCCATTGGAAAAATTGAAAGGATATGGAACTAGATGCTTTGCGGTTTGGGGCTCCGTTGGTAAAATGCCTTATTTACCCTAATAGCTGTGCAAAGTTTTTACGGTAGTTGGATGAAAACTCTGGGGAACTGTGGGGGTGGTGGGTAAACGCCCCACAAAGAGGCCATTAATTTGAGAGAGTACAAGAAGGTATATATGAAAAGGTTTGGATGGCCAAAACGGAAGAGAGAAATGGTGTAGCTGTATTATAATCTCAAAAAGAAAAGAAAAGCAGATAAACCTGTAGATGTATAAATTTTGATTGCTGATTGTCTAGTTTTAGTACTTGAAATATGTAACTCCATAATTTCCTGAATTTTAAAATTTTTGCTGATGGTATTCTGATGAATTTACCTTTATATGTAAATTTATTGACAGTTTTCTCTTGAAGTCTTAACACTGTTTCTTTGTTCTATACTCCTGGCATTTTATTTACAATGCGTTGTGGTGGTATTCCATAGTCCTTTTCCTAGAGACTCCAAATGTTTTCTGTGATTACATGTCAATTTCTTTCATAAAAGATGGAATTTTCTGCTAGAATCTTTATAAGTAGACTTTCTATGCTTTAATTTTTATGCTGTCACTTTAACCCATTGTTTCTTAGGTTGGTAACTTGATTATACATAAATGTTTTGAAAGTTTTTTTAATCATTTTTCTATTCTTTTCTTCTTTATTGATGTCTAATTGTATCTCCTGAATCTTGTCTCCCATCTGATAAGTTTTTCTTTTGCTTGATCTTTTAATGGTTCTTTGCACTATAATTCTGTTGAATTTAGTGTTTCTTAATTATTTTTTTACACAATCCTTGCTGAATCATCTATGTTGCTGACTATATTATCCTCATGAATTAGCTTCCTATTTTATTCATTTGATTGTTTGTATACTCCTTAATTTTAATGGTCATTTTTACTAGTAGACTAGAATTTTTGCCTGACATTTCAGTCATTTATATTTAACAAATAAGGAGTTACTATATTCCAAGAAGTGCTATATTGCCTTGATTTTTTTCGTGCATTTTATGGTTCTTTGTTATAACCTGTACATATTTTGGATGGGGATATTTCTGTTTTATCTTAGTATCTTAATGAGCATCCTTCTCTTGTAGTATTAATCCTGATGACTACTCAGAAAGGAGGAGGAAATGTGCCTTAACAGCTGAAGTATCAGTACAAAGCAGACCTAGAATTATACATAAATCATTTAAATCCAACCAATGACCATAGAACAGAAAATTGCAGAAATCATGTGTAGAAAACTAAGGCGTTAAAATTATTTAAGGTAAAAATAAAAATGATTGAACAAAATGAAATTGGCAGATAAAGTCTCAAAAGAAAGAAGCAAGGTTAAAGAAAGTAAGGTTAAAAAGAAGATAAGTATTAGGAATACTGAGAGGAAATGTAAAGGATCAAAATTTTTGTATATGCTGCCACAGTTACTGAGGTCATATGTGCATCAGTCATATTAGATGGGACTGTTTCCTTGGAGTCACCCATGATCTCTGACTCTTTCTGCTTCATGTTCCACATAGATCCCTGAGCCTTGAGGGGAGGATACTGATAAATGTACTGGATGGTTTTGTGTCAAGTCATCAGAGAGGAGGGAGCCTTAAGAAAATTCCTCCATGAGATCCAGTTGTAAGGCATTTTCTGAATTAGTGATCAGTGGGGGAGGGCTCAGCCCATTGTTGGTGGTGTCATTCTTGTGCTGGTGGTCCTAGGTTCTATAAAAAAGCAGGCTGAGCAATCCAGGGGAAGCAAGCCAGTAAGCAGCTCCCCTCCATGGCCTCTGCATCTGCTCCTGCCTCCAGCACCCTGCCCAGTTTGAATTCCTGTACTGATTTCCTTCAATGATGAACATCAATGTTGACATGTAAGCCAAATAAACCCTTTTCTCCCCAACTTGCTTTTGTGGTCATGGTGTTTCTTGGCAGCAATAGAAACCCTGAGACAATAAAGAGTGTCCCATTTACTGATGAGTGCACCAAGGTATCTCACTGTCTGTGTACATTATCCAGTTGTGAGTCTCTGTAATAATTACCATATACTGCAAGAAGAAACTTTTCTGAAGAGGGGTTCAGTAGTACATGATCTATGTGTATAACAATATGTCATCAGGAGTTGCTTGGCTGCAATGTTCCTTTATGAGAATAATAGTATTAGATTTTCCCCTAGGTCCATGATATATCCAATTTCAGGTTCTTGACCTCATTAACAGTGTCAAGTGTGGGTTTTGTTTTGTGGGGTGGGTCTTAAATCCAATAAAAAAAGTGGTTAGTTAATCCCATTTGTACCACTATTGATTATACCAGTATATATTTCAGGCTGTTAAATATTATAGGCAAGGTTCATGTCTGGGTGAGACAGATGATTACTTTTCTCCTCAGGTAGCATGTATAGTACTTGCTGGCACTATGAATGCTAGTCAGTAGAGGTGAAGCTTCTAGTTGGGTACCAGATCAACTTCTACATGTTTGATGAACTAAGTAAGTGGTATCTTCAGGAAAGGGGGCTTACCATCTGTTGTTTGTTTTCTTGATGGTATCTATTTAGGCTGGGGTGATACTGAATCAATTCTTTAATTCCTAAGAATGTTGAATAATTTTCATATGTATGTTAGCCATTGGTCATTTTGTTGAAAACTGTTCATTTGCTCAATTATTTACTGGATCATTTAGGGTTATTTTGTGTTTTGATTTTTGAAATTTTACATACTATGAATATTAATCAGCTTTCAGATGAAGAGCTGACAGATTTTCTCCCATTCTATTAACTGGCTTTGTTTTAAAAGGCTGTTTGTTATACTAACATTAATTCAAACACCATCACAAGAAAATGTCGCCCCTGTGCTCACAAGAAACACAGAAATATGATATAACCATGGAGAACTGTCAGTGAACAATTTTCATTTCTTCAATTTAAAATAATAGAACATGAAAGAAACTGTAAGTGAGCTCCTTTTCCATTATTAATGACAGGAAATAAGTTGACAAATATAAATAAGTAATATAAAAACACATACAAAGGCATTTGAATACTAACCAACTATTAATGAGAATAGGGAATTTTAACTATTGAAGTATGTGTTCACAGGATGACTTAAGTACATATTAAAATACTTAATGAGAAAACACTTAAGACTGTTGTGCATGAAAAGACAACAAATTGAGTATTGGGACGCATTCTTTTAATCCCAGCACTCAGGAAGCTGATGCAGAAGAATGAAGAATTTGAGGCCAATATTTGCTACATATCATATTCCAGGGTAGTCTATGCCACTTATTGAGTTCCAAACATGCAGCATTGTATGTCTTTTATGAGTAAAATGCTATAAATAATGTTAATATTCAAGCTTAGGAATGTATGTCAAAACCTAAAATGAGCAATTAAATTAGGGAATATTCGCACACAACAATAAGAAATGAACCAGTGCTACACACAGTGACATACGAGATTTTCACATATTATGCTGAATAAAAGAAGCCAATGTAGCACATATTTTACAAACATGTACAAAGTCTCTATTTGCATAATGTTCAAAAGCAAGAAAAGTTTATCTATGATACATCTTTTGACAGAGAAGCTATGTATTGGAAGAGAGCCACAGTAAGACACATAGATACTGGAAACATGTTTGATCTGTGACTGCTGTGTGGGTGGTTCCATATGTAAAATTCCATATGTTTACCTTACTATATATATGTTATACCACATCCCTTAACCCATTAAAGATAACCTCAGAGAATGTTTCTATGTGATATTAAGGATGAAAACAAAACAAATTCTTGGAATGATTTCACCAAGAGAGATTCAAAATTTGAATTTTCCACTTCTCCTAGTGTCTTCCATCTGTCTATAGTTTGTGGTTACTGGCCTAGCCTGTCTTCTAGCTTGTTGTGTGTGTCTGATCTGTCTTTGTTGTGTCTATGTGTCTATTATGCCTTTGAATCTCTGCCTGCCCCTAACAAAGGGCTTTGCTCTATATTATTAAACACCACAAAAAACATGGCATTGGGAAGTAGTGAGTTATACTTTACAGAAATCTTTTAACAGTTTTACAAGGAAAAAGTCATTTTACTGACCCCAACTGACCCAAAAGCACTCTACTGAAAACAGACGTTGTCAAGCAATATCCGCATGTTATTTTCAACATTTGTGGTAGGTATGTGTTGTATAAGGTTACTTTCACCCTGATGATTACTTTTAGCAAATGATTACCACAACATACACAAACATTACTTGAGTCATGGGCATGGAAGAGTATATAATTTAGGAATATGTGTGGTTGTAAAAATTGATTGTATGGGAAATTCAAGGCATAATAACATTGGTTACATAGTTCTCTTAAAGACATCTTAAACAGCCTGAGTATGGAGTAGGACATCAGGTTAAGTACAATTTTAAATGATTTCAACACATATTATTAACTTTAATGTGTGGTGTGCCAAAAGTTCAGTCTTTCTGGAGTCAAAAGATATTTATACAAAAGTGTCACTACATAATGTCTCATTAAAAATGTTTATTTGAATTAATTCATTTAGATATTATAAAAATGAATTTATTACATGCTAGCATAAATAACATATAAAAACACAAAAATGAAGAAGTTTATTAGTTTTATAAATTTCAAGTACCTTTAATTCTCATTTAATGGGAGATGCTGAACATGCATGTTTGCTTGTGTATCACATTTGTAACCTACTCATGAAAAATGCAAGTGAAATAACCCCTAATGTATAATATTATAATAATTAATAGTATTGTGAAAATAATTTTGACCTCATGAATCCTTGAAAAGCTCTTGAGGCTTTTCCAACACACCCTTTAAACGTCTGTTCCATGGTCACCATGAAAATAATGATAAAGATGGTATAGGAGAAATACCTAGTGGAAATTGAATGATATAAGGATTTAGTAAGCACATTCATGGAAAATGAACAAACAAACAATATATGTAAAAAGAGAAAATTCTCTAAATTATATAAATGAGAAAATTACATTTAATTTAAATATCTTAGTACTTAATTTAAAAGAAAAAGACTTTACAGCTGGATGAAAATGAATCTAAATGACTTCAAGAGTTACAATCTAAATATAAGAATACCGAAATATTAAATCCAAGAAAGTGGGAAAGATTGTATAGTGTAAAATTAATTTAAGTGTTCAGCAACCTAAATGCTTCCTATAGATATTATGAGTAAGCCAGAGAAAAAAGGAATATATATGTGTATATATATATGTGTGTGTATATATAATATGATTTCATTTATATGAAATACCAAACAGAAAAACAATTATGAGATAATTCAGAGAACTGGTTATTACTCAGACTATAGTCTGGGGAGGAGCATAAGGGGACTTTCTGCATTGCTACAAATATTCTTTATTTTATGTTATAATTGTGCAGGCATATACATGTGTAAAATATCATTAAGATATATATATATATATATATATATATATATCAAGAGTACACTTATGTATTTTAAAATTAAGTAAAATTTTAAAAGATTTATGATTAGAAGAAAAATGAAAATGTTTATCTTTGTAAATATTGCCAGTTGAAGAGCACAATTACAGAAAATTTGGAAAAGAAAAAATTTCAATATAAAGGTTTTAAGGTCATTGTCCTATTGGAAAATGAAATGTGTATTGATTAAATATATTTCAGTCTGCTATGAATGTTAAAACTTTTATTCTAAAGATAACATTAAGAGAATATATAATGTCTGGGTGTGTAGGGGACATAAGGAAAATGTTAATAAAAATAATTCAAAGAATTTGAGAAATAGGTCTAAGAAATACATTTTTCATGACACATAAAAAATATAGAATGTCAGATTCAGTCAGACTGTATGGGAATCACTATAAATGTTAATGGAAAATATGCATTGTGTTAAAAGATGGAGATTTACAGATTGTTCCTTAGATTCAGAAGAATACATTTCTTTAAGAAATGAAAGAATTAGTGGAAATAAGGTTCTATTGATGTTTATTCTGTTCCATTAAATAAATAAGTTTTACATCAACAGTAAACAATAATTTACTTTTTTTTGTAGGCTGATCTTAGCCATGAAAATGAGTCTGATATAATAGATGTGGTAAGTACACTTTTAAATTTTTTTAAAATATTTCTGATTCACTCTATTATTCATCATATTAGTGTAGTAAATAACTTTACTTCATTTACTACTCTGTATAATTATTTATATATGGTGAATATTTAAAGTATATTATGGTTTAATTTTTGACATACAAATGTAATTGGATAATACTAATTTTTAATATAGTTTTTTTTAGAAAATAGTCTAGGATTAAGAGCAAAACTAAAACTATAGTGAAGGTGAATACTAAAATGTCTTCTCATTGCATTCTGAAACTGAAACTAATTTCTCTATTGATATTTCTGTCTGTTCCTTAATAACTTTCTTTTGTGAAACTGCCTTTGTCAAAGACTGTAACCATTTTTTTATAGAATTTTGTTGTCACCTAGGTAAGCAAGTGTTAATACGTTATGTGAAAATTATTTATAGCAAATAGTGTCATGGTGGCATTCATCTTCATAAAAGTTACACTGTAGCTTGAGTTTTCCTGCCTGGCCCACAGTCAGGATAAATCTCTGACACCCGCCAGTCCCACAGCCGCTCAGACCCGACCAAGTAAACACAGAGACTTATATTGGTTACAAACTGTATGGCCGTGGCAGGCTTCTTGCTAACTGTTCTTACAGGTTAAATTAATCCATTTCTATTAATCTATACCTTGCCACATGGCTCATAGCTTACCGGCATCTTTACATGCTGTTTCTCATCATGGCAGCTGGCGGTGTCTCTCCGACTCAGCCTTCCACTTCTCAGTTTTTTCTCCTCCTTGTCCCGCTTATACTTCCTGCCTGGCCACTGACCAATCAGTGATTTATTTATTGACCAATCAGCAACACATTTGACATACAGACCATCCCACAGCATTACACTGTTTGGGACTAAATAAAATTTTAACCTATATTCGTTTTAATAATACAGTCATTTTTGTTTAGAAAAATACTTTTTTTAGTTTACAATTTACAGACTACTTGAGATGTATGTGTGGTTGAAACAAATAGAAAATTCGATTTTTCTCTTTTCTAAATCAAGCTAGTATTAATTTCAAGGAAGTGTAAGAGGCTCAAAAACTTAGATTTTTTTCCCATTGCTTAGCAATTGTTTTGGGCCAATAGAAATCACCAAATAGCAGTTTTATTTCTAATATAGTATCCAGTATAGAAATAGGGCAAATAGTCTTTAATTTTTTTTTTTTTTTGCTATTTGCTGATATTGGAAAGTAATTTGGCTTTAAGACTTATTTCTTGTGTAAGTGAAAATGTCCCAGTAAGATATTAAAATGTTAAATATCATGTTTTCTTGTCAAGAGTAAAAAAGTTTTAGGTCTCTCTTAAAGATAAATTTTGTAAAGTGCAAGATTAAATGAGGCATAAGGAATGGAAATTATAAAGCAGAAGAAAAAAGGTAAGGGGAAAGGAGACAACTTGCCATTTTTCTTAGGGGTAACTATACATTCAGTTTCAGTAAGAAATGAGGATCCTATAATAGGGAATCTGAAAATGGCTCACCCTCCAGTCATTGATTGGCCACTCCCATAATTTCCATACCACCTTTATCCCAAAATATCTTATAGGCAAGGCAAATTGAAAGTCAAAGTTTATGTGGTTGAGTTGGGGTCCCAATCCCTCTTCTGGAAGTCTTGCCTGGTTACAGGAGACAGCTGGTTCATGCTCCATGTCTTCCCTTGTTAGGAGTCTTGGCTAGTGTAACTCCCATAGATTCCTGGGAGTTTCCATTGCACTAGGTTTCTAGCTCATCCCAGAGATGGCCCCTGATTCCAGTTGTCTTTCACAGTACTCTCTCCTTCCATCTTCCCCCCACCTGATCCCTCCTGTTCCCTTGCCCTTTTCAACCACTCCCCCATCCAGCTGTAATGTCTATTCTATTTCTCCTTCACAGTGAGATTCACATGTACCCCTTTGGGCCCTCCTTGTTACCTAACCTCTCTGGGTTTGTGGATTGTAGTATGATTATCCTTTATTTTATAGCTAACATCCACCTATAAGTGGGTACATATCATGTTTGTCTTTTTGGGTCTGGGTTACCTCACTGAGGATGATCTTTTCTAGTACCATACATTTGCCAGAAAATTTCATGATATCATTTTTTTAACAGCTGAGTAATACTCCAATGTGTAAATGTACCACATTTTCTTTATCTGTTCTTTGTTTGAGGGACATCCAGGTTGTTTCCTGTTTCTGGATATTACAAATAAAGCTGTTATGAACATGTTTGGGCAAGTGTCCCCAGGATATGGTAGAGCATTCTTTAGGTATATGCCCAGGAGTGGTATAGCTGGGTCTTGAGGTAGACCAATTCCTACTTTTCTGAGAAACCACCAGATTGATTTCCAAAGTTGCTGAACAAGTATGTACTCCCACCAGCAAGAGGGGAGTCTTGCACCATATCCTCTCCAGCATGAGCTGTCACTTGTGTTTTTTATCTTAGCCATTTGATAGGTTAGATTAGATAATTGTATAAGGTTTGTGAATAATTATATTTCTTAAAATTTATCTTTAGTTCTGAAAGTATCTAAAATTTTATTTCATTTTTTAAATTTAGTTTCTAAAATTACTAACTTGTATAATATATTTTAGTATTTTTAAATTCCAAATAAAGCAGGATGCCTACTTATTTGTTTTATTTTGTTGCTTAGGATGTCTAGTTAAGCATGCAAAAAAAGCAATTTACACATAACAAATGATCCCCACTGAAGAAAACATAAAAACAAGTTATGTTTAGATTTCTCCCATTTTTTCAAATATTTGCAAGTTGAATTAACACATTTTTTTCACAAACATATACAATAAATATAAAAATTAGGAGCTGAATAGATCCTTGAGTCCCTCTTGGAAAGATAGAACTCATTTGCTTTCATTAATAAAAAAAAAC
Organism: Peromyscus californicus insignis; assembly: GCF_007827085.1. Classification (NCBI taxonomy): domain Eukaryota; kingdom Metazoa; phylum Chordata; class Mammalia; order Rodentia; family Cricetidae; genus Peromyscus; species Peromyscus californicus. The sequence goes on from NW_026294391.1 coordinate 66,868,342, forward strand.
TTTAATGAATATACACTATGTTCCAAACACTGTTTAGAAATAAAAATGTAAAAAGACTGAAATTTTGGTCCTTACTTTTACTTTGAATTTTATGACACAGTATCCTTACATCAGTGTAACAGCCCATCTCAAAAAGTTTGGGCTAAATATTGTTTAAGGTAATAATCAAATTAAATAGTCCCTGTTTTACTAAAAGTCCAACCATGTAATGGTATAACATTTGTGATATCTACAAATTACATTTTAATTAATGTATGTACTAAACTGAAGTAATTATGAGGGACAAATGTATATTTGGTATGAACATGAATATACTGAGTATATGGAATTCTTTTTTAACTATTTAAATCACTCTGTTTTCCTATATCACTTACATAAAAACAATTCTGAAATGTTAAAAAGGAATATATATAAAAAGTTACAAAGTCAGGCTGGTTGTAAGCATCTGTAATCCAACCACTCTGTATTCTGCAACAGGAGGACTATGAGTTAAAGGCCAACTTGCACTACATAGCAAGACTCTTGTCTAAAGAATTAGTAATTATATCTGTTTATAGGGTTGAAGGTGATATGAGATCTCTCTGTCTGTGTCTTTGTCTTAGTGTGTGTGTGTGTGTGTTCAAGATCCTTCTAAAAAGCAGTGTCAACTGGAGGAGTGAGTGGTCAAACACATGAAATTATGGGGAACATTGCATTTTCAAAACACAACAATGGCATTTTCATAACTGACATTTGATAATCTGTTTCTTTGAACTATATGACCTTGAAACTAAGATTTACAGCATTAAACTTTCCTTTAGTGAATATTTAGACAATGATATTATTGTACCTGAAAATACATATTTTTATGGTATACTAAAAATCTTCATATGAAATGTGTTTTGAAAGCAAGCTGTAGTGAATGGATAAGTATATGCATATTTGATAAGACACTATGACCAAGGAAACCTATACAAGAAACAGTTTATTGGGACCTTTCAGTTTAAAAGAGTGAGTCCATCATCATGATGGTGCAGAGAATGACAGCACGAAGGCAAGCATGATGGTGGAGCAGTAGCCAGAACCATACATGCTGATCTACAAGCATGAGACAGAACGAGAGAGAGAGAGAGAGAGAGAGAGAGAGAGAGAGAGAGAGAGAGAGAGAGAGAGAGAGAGAGAGAGAGAGAGAGCGAGCGAGCAGAGACAGAAACCGAGAGACAGAAAGAGAGACAGAGACCCAGGAGAGTTAACTGGTAATGGTGTGAGATGTTGAAATCCCAAAGCTCACGCCTAGTGACACACTTCTTCCAACAAATCCACACCTAATCCTTCTAAAACAGTTCAATTAACTGAGGAACAAGCATTCAAATATATGCACTTATGAGGACCATTCTTCCGTGAAAATGTTACTTCAAAACAATTCAACAGTCATAATCTATTTTTAGCCATTCTACTCACCTGCTTATAGCCCATACCATGACTGAGATTAGCAAAGAAATTTAAACTAGTTTTTATTTTGAAACTATGCATTTGACTCACTCTACCAAAACTTGTTAAATAAATGAAAATCTTTTCCAGTCTATGAATCTTGAAGTTTCTTCTTGATACATACTTGTTTTAATGAAAATTATGTAAAGTCCATATTAGCACTGAAGTAAAAGTTGATGTATTGTGTATCTTTTTCTTTGTTTCTTTTCCTAGTGCAAGAGTGTGGCTAAAATGTGTCACTACATAATTTCTCTGCCACCTGATCTTCCAAAACCAGAAATAAAAGTTCCAGGATCTGTTCTCTGTGAAGAGAGACCATCTAGGGTGCAAGTGGTAAGCAGTTTTAAACAAAGATTTTTCATTAATATAAAATATTAATAAAAGATTTACAAATGCTCTAATATTCTTTCTAACAAAAATCACTTGTGATATTTTTTGTTTTTTCTTCTTATGTTTTCAATATATATAATATGCAAGATATAATAACTCTTTTTACATATAGTCATTATTAATTTTAAATAAATACTTTATATGATGGAGAAATACCAACTTTATTAATCATTCAGTTATTATTGGATTTGGATGCCCATAAGATTTCAGGTGCTGAAAGTAAAGCTAATATAATTAGCTTAAAACTCTGGCTATGGTGACAGCATTCAATTCTGTAAAATTAATGCTATTTTTAAATTATAGATGATTTATAATGAATTAAATTTGTTATACCAGTATTTGGGATGTGTGGGTGTGTGGGTGAGTCTTGTGTGTAAATTGAGTTTCTCTCTTCTTCCTGTTTCTGCTACAATCATATAAAGCATTAATAATTTGTTTTAATTGCTATATGTTTTTATAAATGATATATTGCTTCTGTTATCTGTTTCCTTAATTTTGTTATTAAAATTTCTCTAAGTTCAAAGTATTAAATGTTTATTGCAGAAAAATGCATACAATATACTGTAACATTGAAATTTTTTTGCAATATTTATGTGCTTCTAGCCTATCTTCTTTTACTTTTAGTCTTGTCTTTTGTTTATATTTTCTTATATATAAGAATACATTATATATATATTTGATCATGAGAACATTTTGTAACTTATGTTTAAATTACTTTAAACTTTTCTATATTGTACTTATCAATACTGCTCTGAGGCAATTTTGCAAATTCATACATAAATCTTTTCTCAGAATTACTTTCTTAGTATATAACTATCTCCCCAAGGGTTATGAATGGTTTTTATTTTCTCAATATGTATTGAAAAATTACTTTTGGGCCTTATCAGTATATACTTTCATTATAAGCAGCTTTTATGTATATCAATTCATAATGCTTAAACTACCTAAACAATTATAATTGTCTAAGTTAAAAATAGTTCTAATCATAATCAGTCATTTTATACTCCTCATAACTAGTGATGCTAATCCATTTAACCACTGCAGTCTGTATGACAGTTTATGGGCATTACAATATTAATATATGCCAACTTCATTTTATGCATTTTCACAGTACATTGAGATCTCTTCACACAGAATGAGTGATTTACTGTAGAAACTTTTCAGTTATGATTTGCAAATATTTTTAGGAATATTTCCTTTCCTAATAGTTACTATCTAAATTTTCACAATGAAATTACTGTTACATTTCTGGGAAAAATCTAATTTTATCTTGATGAATTAATGAAAGGAAGAAGGTAAAGATTGTTGATTTAGAATTATTTATGCTGAAATAGTCAGTGACTTAAAAATTGAATGGATTGCTTAAATAGACGTTGTCTTATTCAGTTGAGTCAGTGATGCTAATATACTAACTGCATGAAAGTGAGCATGGCAGTATCTGCTGTTGGTGATATACAAAATTGGTTGACAATTTATATATCAGTCATATAAAATTTTAATTTTATTGTGTAAAATATGTGAACCAAAACATGTTAGTAAATAAAGTTTTTAAACTCAGAAACAAAGAATTTAAAGCAATATGAATAACAGTCAATGTATGAGTCACTCATTTTAATTCATACTTTGCCAATACTTACCCAGATGTGAACCTGAGCAAGTAATACTTCTTCTCTAACTCTTGCTATTCACATATAAAAAATATAGGATTTGCTAATAACAACAGAGGTCACTTACACTTCTGTAAACTTGTTTCTTACCATAATGACCCTCTCAAACAGATTATTATGTGTATTCTGTTTAGTGATTAATTCCCAGCATGGAAATGGATTTTGGTGATTTAATTAAAATGTTTGTTCTATAGATAAGGGTGTTTTTTATTAGCATTTAGAAGAGGATGATAGGACTCTGAAGGATATTAAAATCAAATTATAATAACTATTGATGAAGCACATGTAACAAGGAAGGATATAGGTTTTCAAGAGCCTGAACATTACACAGTTTGGTGGTCCCTCTTTACAAAAGATATAAATTACACACAAATTGAATATTCATAATAAGAAAAATCACAACAAATCATGAATTTTTAAACTTCTCAAATATTACACACAAAATATTCTCAGGGCCTTGAAAGTGTCCTGTTCAAGAGAGGGGCTCTAAGACTTAACCTTCATTGGCTTCATGGTAATTTCATCTCTGAAATTAGGCATGTTTTTTACTCTTCCTACTTTTCTCTGGCTCCACTCCTTAACAGTTCTTCTCTTTCCATGGACACAAGTATCCTGAAAGAAGAAAGCAACACTGGAAGTCAAATGTAAATACTGAATAGATAAGGCATTTGTCTTGCCAAGGACCATGCTAGCATGGTTCCCTCTACATCAGCTACCTGAATTATTTTTGCTACATTTCATAAAGCATTGATGATTAAGTTATAATAACTTCTTTACTGCAGTTTAAAAAGGTAGAAAATTGTATTATGCCTTTTGTTTTAGGTTTGTTTGTTTGTGTGGTGTGGTGTGGTTTCATGTAATCTAAGATGTCCTTTGAAAATGTCATGTAGCATAGGCTGGCTTTGAACATTTCATCTTCCTATTTCCACTTCCTAAATGCTAGGATTTTAGGTGTGTGTTACCGTGTCTGGTTTGAATTCTTATAGTTTGGTGGCTAAATAAACCTAACCACAAATATGGGCATTTCTATACTGCTGTTAGAGTGAGTAATATGTTTTCTACGTTGTCTGGGAACATTATTTTACATCTGAGAAAGTGTACTGGTTCTTTGGCATTATGTGTTCAAACATCTCATCAAAATCATCTTTCCTCTAATATGCCTTGTTTCATATACTTTTTTACATGTTTGATATATAGATAACTGTGACAATTTAATCAAGGATTATGAAGGGCAAAATTCTTGTGATATTCCAAAATTTTTACACAACTTGTATTCTATGATATATTTATTCATAATTTTCTTGGGTCTTTGGTGACAATTACAGTTTTTTGAGTCATCAATGATCCTGTAGTTAATTGTGAAATATATTCCAAGAAAGTGTACTGATTCTCAATATCAGTAATCCAAAAATATTAGAGGTAAAAATTTAACTGTACCTTTGAAATTTATTATGTAACCTAATCATAGATGTGGCTATAAACCAACATGCTTTGTTGAAGAATCTGGTTTGCCATAAAAAGGAGTTGCCAAGAAATGATTAGATATCAGGAAAGTGTAGGCTTACTACACAACAAAACAAAACAAAACAAAACAAAAGGCACATCCAAATTACTAAATGTAAAGCATATTCAGTAATTTTTAATATTTAAAAAATTCAAAAGGCTACTCCCTGAGCTTCTCTGTTGTGAAATCCAGCAGTGAGATTTTTTTTCAAATGACAAAATGTGTGTTTGAAATACTGTATTACTATAAGGTATTTTTCATGTAAAAATGCGTCATCAAAAATAAGAGTGTTAGCCGGGCGGTGGTGGCGCACGCCTTTAATCCCAGCACTCGGGAGGCAGAGCCAGGTGGATCTCTGTGAGTTCGAGGCCAGCCTAGGCTACCAAGTGAGTTCCAGGAAAGGCACAAAGCTACACAGAGAAACCCTGTCTCGAAAAACCAAAAAAAAAAAAAAAAGTGTTTTGTGTCTCCAAAATGTGTAATTACACTACATTATGGAAATCTAGAATCCAGCTTCAAAAAGATGCTCGCTCTTTTTGGATTTCAGATTCTGCTTCCATATTACAATGGCAAATAATGAACTACGTTTTAATCTTTTTAAATTTAAACATGCTATTGATGCTCAGAAGGAGAAGCCTACAATTACTTAGCTGACATTTTGTTTGTATTCAAGTATTAAGAGTCGGGAGATGAAGTAGGAGCCCACAACATTAGGCTTTCTGAATTCTAGATGGAAGTAACTCTTGGATAAATAAACCTGATAGATTCATAGCAGTAGCTAGTCTGGATGGGATAACTATCCTAAATTATTTCCACTAGAAATTGTTGTGTGATAGCCCCAGAATTATTTTTTTACATTAAAAATGTCCTTTATTTCTCTAACCAATCAGGGAAAGCATTTATACCATTTTCTTATGTAACCTTCCATAAATATTCTAATGTAAATAATTACAGATACACCTAAATCTCCAGAGAGCAAGTGGCCATGTGATACCCAATCCCAGATGATAACAGTTACAACTCCCATATCTATGCCTCAGGGATCATAGCAAAATGGGGTGCAAAAAAAGATTGTTAAGAGTCAGATTTACCTTTTAAATTATACATATAGAACCCACAGAGGAGCTTCCTAAGCTTTTGGCTTCCCTTCCTACTCAGTCTCATTTTACTTCATTCTCTCATATCTTTACTTCCAGTAATCTATAACCTGTGATTTGTCTACCCACAACTTCTCTACCATGAATATTTCTTCTAGTGCTATGAGAATTACCAGTGAATGTCAATTATATGAGCAAAATTTTAAAGAACGTCCATAATCTTAAAGACAATCACAGAGTTTTTTTTCTTTTCACTAAGAGAGGATGTTTCATTTCATATCTTAGCCAGTTTTAAAGCTGCATGTGTCTAACAACTAAACAGTTGTAATACTTCATAATTTAAATTTCAGTCATCATTTCCTTTGAAATGCATGTCATGATCCCATTTTGTCCTCAAAATAACTCTATGATAAGTAGGAAGATTATTCTACCTACTTAAAATATTTTTTTTTTTTTTTTGGTTTTTCGAGACAGGGTTTCTCTGTGTAGCTTTGCGCCTTTCCTGGAACTCACTTGGTAGTCCAGGCTGGCCTCGAACTCACAGAGATCCGCCTGGCTCTGCCTCCCGAGTGCTGGGATTAAAGGCGTGCGCCACCACCGCCCGGCTCTACTTAAAATATTTTTTAAACTGAAACACAGATATGCTCTATGCCCTTCTGTACCCTTGCTTATGACTAATACCTATCAAGTTCCATTGAATCATCCATATCATCTGTTTATCCATTTAATCACCTGTGGTCAGTTGTCTTGTCTCAGAATCTAATCTAAAATTTAACCAGTCTCTAAAAATGACCCCTATTCAACTCCAGAAATACATTCAATATCAGCATATGGCCTTCCTTACCTCTTCAGCCAAAATATTTGGCTACTTACGAAGTTTTCAGAATGCTTCCAATATGATGAACTTTGTGTTGATTGTCAAACTTTTGACTGAGATCAACCAGAAAAGCTTGATGAATTGAAAATCTTCAGAGGCTTTGGAGAGCTACCATTCTTTTAAAAAATATGGGACCAATACCTTGAAAGAAAGAAAACCTAGACTGTAAAACAATGCAAGCCATGAAGACAGTGATATGAGAATTGATGGAATGCTGGTCATAAAACCAAAAAATGGACTGGAAGTACTGAAAGGAAATAACTCCAAACATAGAATTCTGTGTCCTTTAAAACTATCCTACAGACTGAAAGTGAATAAAAATGTTTTGGACAAAAAAAATGCTGAGGATTTATAACAAGCACACCCAAATTAAAGGTTGTTCTTCAGCCGAAGAAAATGATCCCAGACGGAAATCTCGGGGATGCAGAAAGGAACGAAGAGCAGCAAAACATGGTAAATATTTATGTAAATCTAAATTACTATTTTCTATGTAAAATGATAATGATATGGGGCTTAAAAGATGTAGAAATCAAACTCATTACATTAGCAGCTAAAAAGGAGGGGAGGAGGTTGAATGGAGTTTAAGTGTTCCATTATCTTTGAATTATCTAAAATATGAAAAAGCCTTTTTTGAAGCCAGGGGATGCTTGTGATAATCACTAAAAGAAAAACCAATTGATTTACAACTAGTAGTAGGGTAAGACAAGAAAACTTGAAAATGCTTGTTAAAGTGTCAAATTGAAGCCCAAAATGTAGCAAATAGAACCTTAAATATAAAAAGATGAAATGGTTTGATTAAGAAAAATAACTTTTACTTGGTAGGAGAAACACTACTTAAAAGAGACACACCGAAAAATTATGCTGTGTTTAAACAGAAAATGATAAAGCTGTGTTAATGCACAGTAGGTTGGCATACCAAATATATTGACTTAAGATAAAAATAAATAGTGATTAAGAGCAATATTATAGATGTTATTTTTGACAGGTAAAAAGTTTTAAATTTTTATAAATTATAATATAGGCACAATTTTAAAAATGTAAATCTCTTCAGCTTCAATATTACAAAACTGAACTATACGTGAGCAAAAACATTACTTCATCTCTCTGTTACAGAGGAGGATATTTTTCTTCATTTCTAAATGTAATTGTTTAAATCTCTCATGTCTGCCAGTCCCTGTTTTCTTTCTGTTTTTTGCCTACCTCTTGGATTCTCTTTTCACTTGTCTGCTCCTTACATTCTCATATATAGGTATACTTATTTTCTGCCTTTCTCCAAAATAAAATAGTCCTTGGTTCTGCTTCTTTTAGCTATTTCATTGACCATCTCCTTCTCTTCTTAGTTAAGATTTCTAGACTGACAGTCTGCTATGACTCTCTAACTTCCTATATACTGCTCATCTCACAGTAATCAAATGCCTGCAACAACTCTCTACGAAACCTTTAGTCCTCTTTTTTTTTTTTTCTTCAGATCAGTTGATCACTACCCTTTAAAACTCTATTAGGTCACTTTTGTGAGGCTGTACTCTCTGATTTTCTAAAAATTATCTGGCCATTTTCTCTTAGTTCCATTTATTGAATTCCATTGGTTTTAAATATAAATCTTAGATTTTTCTTGCAGTTTGAACTTAGATGTTTGTTTTACCCCTGCTCCAGCTACATTATTATATTTCAAGGTACAACCTGTGGACTCTGTACACCAGAATTAGTAGAAACATTTGTTAAATGCATATTCCTGAACTTTTCACCCTTTGTAAATCATAATGTACAAGGATGGGGACAGAAATTAGCAATTTATAACAAACCCTTGGCAATTCGGAATAATACATATTTTGCACAACAAGGAAGTAATAGAAATCACATTGTTGTCTTAGTACAAATAATAGGTATTTAATTGATTTTAAATTGTTGACTTCCCTATCACCTCCAAAGTTTTAAAAAAGGACACATAAATAAATGCAGTTTTCATTCTTCCTTCATGAATCTAGACAGATTAATTTCATTGATTTTTCTTAGATTTAAACATATTCTACTTGTACATATATAAACTAAGTCTTTTTGACATACTATTGTTTTTTCTACACACATGAAAATTAAAGGTAGTTTATAAGTGTTGGAACTGAGACAGTGGCTCAATGATTTAGCACGTACCTAGCTCAACATCATTAGTAATAGTTAACAAATCACCGCCATCATCATCATTCTAATAGACAAAATAAAATATCATCTACTAGTAAATTGATTTTTTTTTGGCTATGAGTTACATGGAAATGGAGTAAAATTGGTGACCTGTTAAATCACTAAGTACTTAAGTAAATGAACTTTGCATGTCAATTGTAAAATTACCTTAGCACTGATAACCCTAATTTTTATATTCCTAGCCTCCTCTCTGACTCTGCAACCCAACATCTTAGTCAAGACATTTTTGAAAACTTTTTCATTAAGAACTATGAACATTTTAAATATTCTTTTGAATTTAATGAATTTATGCTGTGAATGACTTTAAACACAACACGTGGAAATGTCTTATAAAATATCATGGGGAGCCGGGCGGTGGTGGCGCACGCCTTTAATCCCAGCACTCGGGAGGCAGAGGCAGGCAGATCTCTGTGAGTTCGAGGCCAGCCTGGGCTACCAAGTGAGTTCCAGGAGAGGCACAAAGCTACACAGAGAAACCCTGTCTCAAAAAACTAAAAAAAAAATCATGGGGAAGTATCAGAGAGTCATGAAATTTATCATTGATAGATTTATATGTTCAAATTATTTCACACCTCAAGTTATGCTTTACATACATCTGGATTGTCAGAAAATAATCTATGTAAGAATTTTAACTCAAGTTCTGACCAGTGTTTTTTTTAATATAAAGGATTTAAAATACAATGATAATTTAAATTTTTCCTTAAGAAAATGAATTTAGAAATCAAATGTTTATCTATACTTTTTCAAGAAAATGTCAAGTCAGATACTTGTTAAAGATGCTAAACAAACAAGCAAACTACCAGATTTTATTCAGTAATGATTGTGGAATAGTGAAGAAACCTCAAAAGAGTCATGAGTTTAACTCCAAAAAAACAAAAGACAGGAAACCTTTACAGATGCTGGGGATATGCTAAAGAGAATATACAACATAGCATTAAAAAGGAGTGTTGGTGCATGTGAATAGATTGTTTTGCTTTCATAATTGGTGCTTATACAGGGGGAAAAGAGTGCTATCTTTATCTCAGGATAGAGGTCCAAGTAGGAACAAAGTGACTGTCATAGTTAAGCAAGTACTCCTACATTGTATTAGAAAAAAAAGAGTTACTTCATTGAATGAGATTTTTTAAGAGCTGACACCAAAGTCAAAGTTGTATGTGGTAAAAAAAAAAAAATCTCAACAAGCAAGAAAAGATTTATATCAAACTCTTAAAATAATTGTACTTGGAGAGAGTTCAAGTGCCTATTGACTTATGAGTAGGTTTTTGGCTCAAACAAATACTAATCTGTCATGAAGTTTGAACATTTTCAGACAGACATTGTAAGAAAGGTTGTGTTATCTCAGAAATATTATCCTAAGGTCACATACCATGATAGAGTTTCTTCAAGTCTATTAGTGCAGGGAGTTAGATGTTGAAGGCTTTGTAGTTCTAAATAGTAACTGTCAGTTGCCAACCTTCCTTTCTCCAGCAGTTATCAACTTCCAGTAGTTCCTCAGAACTTAGTGGTTTATTTAAAAAGAAGAAGAAGAAGGAAAAGACATCAAGTTGGGAAAAGGACATGTTTGAGTGGCTTAGTGGGGCAAATTGGGAGTAAGCATTGCCATATTTCATTGTATACATATATGAAATTCCCATAGGATAAAAATTATAATAAAAGTGGTAACTATCAATTTGTTACTCAAATTGCTATAAGTTAGTGATGTAATGAAATATTTTTCCTAAGATAGCTATTAGTTAGCACTTAAAAAACATAGGGGAAATTTATTATTAATAAGTAAAGTTTTATAGAATGTTTTGTTTAATAGTTTAGAAATAACTGAATTAGTTTTCTTTTAATGGGTTTCCAGGATCAGTAGGACTCACATACATGTTGCTCATTACTAATTGGTAAATTATGAAGGTAGAGAGTGGCAACAAAGATTCAACATGTGTTTATGTGTTACAAAACAGCTATTTTGGTATATTTGTGTCTTGGTTGGTGTATGACTATTACTTAAGACCAATTACTCAACAGGAATGTTTCAATAAGTAATTTATGGAATTGAAATTTTTTCCTAAGGAAAATAATAAACATTCAGCAAAAGAACAATTTCATTATCTTTGCTCTTCTGGGCATAAAGCTACATTTTCAATCTTCTTAAATTCTCTCTTTATATCAACTTTTTCTCACCTGAGTGTTACTCATCAGTAATACAGTAATGAGTACTAAAAGCTTGGGTCTCTATTCATATTTTATTAGGAGTTTTAGAGACATGTATTCCTAACAAAGCAACTGTATATGTGTTGAATTTTTATTTTCTCTATTTGATAAATAGAAAGATATCTGGGGATCTAAAAAGGCTTTTATATCACTAAACACAAATCAATTTCTCTACTTTATTCAAATTCCAAAAAAAGAATAGTATAAAAATTGCAGTATTGTTTATAAAGCAAACATCAAATTAGATAAAATTTGAAAATCTAGCTAGTCTCTTTAGTGAACTAATATAACCCATTTTACCTTTTAAACAAGCAATTTGCATTTTCCTTCTGATTCTTTTAAAACATTATTATAATGTTTAACTATGGCCTAAATGGAAAAAAACCTCAATTTTAAAGTATCAAGTTCAACAACTTGCACATGTTGTTCGACAACTTTACAATATTTTGCCACTTTTATCATAATTATTCTAAGTATGATCTCATTCAGTTAGTCATTTATGTTGACAGTGGTTTTGTTTTTTTAAGTAGACATTTTCCCTTGAATTCCAACAAAAAGACAGATCTATTAGAGGTGAATTTTGTACTTTAAAAATGAATGCCCATTGGGGATGATTTTAAGATTACTTTGTAAATTCTGGTAATAATCATTTGTCACAATCCCAATACCATGAAATAATGAGAGTAAATAAATACCCTTTTTATTTATGTAGGTCAGCAATTACATCATACAAAGGCTATTCTCCTTCATAAAAAGTACTGACCTGCATTTATTCATTTAGTTTGAGAAGAAATAGTCTGAAAACAAAGTGAATTTGGAGGTTGTGTGAGGTTCTTAATTTACTAATACTGAAAATACATTTAGGTACTCAACATTCAAAAAAAGGGAATGGAATATAATTAAAAGGTCTGATATCTGTTTTGAATTTTAGATAAGTTCCTTATTACATATAATAATAAAATTATATCTATTATCTAACAATTACTATTTCATTGTTAAGAACCTGTTTTGGCCTACCATCAGTTTGATTTGATTTGATTTATTTCAGTTATTTCTCAGTACAACTCAACTTCTGAAACAAGAATTCTGATTTTGTGTGTATTCATAAAGAATACATTTTCCTTGGTGAAAGACTCAGTAAAAAAACATTTTCATTTAAAAAAAAACAATAACTATGAACTTGGAAAATAATTTACTTGGTAAAGTGATTTTATGGAAAGCTTGAATACCCAAGTTCAATCTCCAGAGCTCACATAAAATTAAAGCTGCTATGAAAACAAATGTGAGTGCAATGACTGGATCCCTGGGGCTAATTGACCAGCCAGCTTAGCCTACCCAGTGAGGACAGTGAGCGATCCCATCTCAAAAAAAAAATGGCTAGGTCATAAGGAACATAAATTGAGGTTGTCCTGTCCTCCACAACACGGCAACTTATACACCATGCACATGCACATACATGAACATACTTCACATCACATACAAACAATAGCTAATACATTCCTTTGTTTCATTGAATCAGAATGTCTTGGAATCTGTGTAAAGGAATAGAATATAAAAGCCAGTTAGTAATTTCATCCTCTTAGTCTCTCAGACATATATATATCAGAAATATATTATTTCATTTTATTGGGAAATTAAAGAAGCCTAGACCTTCATCAGCATATGAATGGATGAGGAAAATATAGTACACATGCAATGAAATTATATGCAGCCAAAAGAATAGAATCATTAAATTTGCAGAAAGAAAATGAAACTGGAGATTATTAATACAGGTAACTCAGACTCAGAAAGACAAATGCTTCATGTTCAACCTCATCTATAGATCCTAGATTTTAATTTGTATACTGTATAAATTGGTGTGGGTATAAGTCTGAAACTATAGAGGAGATGATAAGAAGGAAAAAAGGTCTTAAGGAAAGTGGAGACTCATAAAAAGAGTAATATAAATACACATGAAATGAGGATGAGTGGATAATTACTAGGGGAAGAATGGTAACAGGCTGACAGGAGTAACAGAAATGATCAACAATAAAAGTACACAGGAAAATGTCACAGTGAAATCCATTATTTTATATGCTAATTTAAAAATGAATCTAAAAGGAATAAAATAAACATTTAAAAATATTTATCAACATTTGCTTTACAAAACTATGTTCTGGGTGCATATACAATTTAGATATGTATCTCTGTCTATCTGAATTATTTATATGTATTCCTGTAGTTAGTTTAAACCTTAAAATGAATTGATCCTACTTTGGTTTAGCCAAAAAGTTAAATTGTATCTCTATCTTTTCTTGTATTATTCCCTTCAGAAGATTTAGAGTTGTGTTTAGGGTTTTTAAAACAAGCAAGAATTTCCACAATCACAATCATCATTCTTCATATATTATATTTCTTTTATGTTCACACAGCATTCTGAAATATAGCAACCTGTTACTGTGCCAAATATATAAAGAATAGCTGTGTTTCCCATATTGTAGATGAAAAACTGAGGTTCAGTCATATGTAAGGGAAAAGGCTAGTAAAAAATAGAATTTATAGATGTAGCCATCTTGTATCTTCTTATACAAGAAATAATCATATTTTGCAATGCTATGAACACAGTTTTTCAGGTTAGTAACACTGGTAATTGTTATTAATACTTTCATTGAGGCCAGATAATACTGCTTATTACATGGAATATTTAATGATCCATATACCCTAACCACTAGATGCTAGTAATAGCTCCTGAGCTGTGACAACCAAAACTTATCTCAAAACATGCCAAATACCCCAAGGATAAAATTCACTGTGAGTTAGAAAGTTCAACTGAAGAGATAGGTCTCTTTAAATAGAAAATTACTCTAGAATCACAAATGTTTATAGAAATGTTTTCTAAGACACTACCTTTAATGTTTCAATTCAGTGTTTCTATTTTGCAAAACATGTTATACCTGTACGGTTTTACCCATGGTGCTCAAAGTGGACACTAAAGTGGATTTTCCTTTTAGGGAATGGGTTTTATTGTAAGAGTTATTAATGCTGTGGATTTATAGAAAGCAGCATAGTGGGGACTCAGAAGATTTGAATAGGCTCCCTTCTTAAAGGTCTCAGAAGAAGACAGACTTCATGTAGTGAGGTCCTCTCATAGTCCCCTGCAGAAGGCAAGGAAGGGGGAGAGGTGTCTTACATTGCCCGAAAGGAATGTACTAGACCAAGAATGCGGAGTAAGAGGGACACATTTAATTAAGGTGTACACATTATACTCCCGGGGAGTTTGTTACCATTGGAAGCCTGCTAATGTCCCTGAGTCTGACAAACAAAGATCTGTAAACTTGCTTGGGGAAGTGAGAATGGAACCTGCAGTTCTGTTGGAATCCAGGCATCTGGGAATACTGATATGCGGTTAGAAATTCACAGACAGGCTCTTGGTAGGGTGCCTTTTGTCCTTATAGTAGTTGTTTCTGTAAGAAAGAGTTTTCTGCATGTGGGCATGACCTGGTTAGCACTTATCTGAAAACCTAACAGGGCCTTACAAAAACAAAATCTAATGTTTTTGATAGAATATTTTTTATATTAGATAATTTTGGTTCTCCTTGTGCATGTAATCAAAGCAGAGCTTGTTCACAAAATGTAGTGCTTAGTACCAAGCAGTCTAGTCTATAACCTGCTCCATTAGTTTCATTGTATTCCATAATAAATTAGGAAACATCTATTAAATGGGATTTTTTCTTGATTCAAGGTATGAGGAAGGGAGAGAAAAACTAACGTTTAAGATGTTCAGTTTGTACTATCACTGTGCTGTTTTAAATTTTTATCTTACCAAATCACTTCAAATTTCTATAGATACACCATTTCACAATTGAGAATGCAATTAGGAGTGTTAAGTGCTTTGACAAAATTCACTGTGCTTGATATGATATAAGCAGTGAAAAAGGATAAGATGGAATGAATGCAATAGACATCAGATGGAGGTACATAACAAGATACCCCAACATACACCATCTTGGCACACTGAGTATTTCAACTGAACGAAACAGAAAACCTTAGAAGGTGGTTCCTCTCTGTCATTTCTCCCCTAAAATATGTGAATAAAAGAATTCTTTGATCTATCCATCCTGAAGGCATGGAATTCCATTGTCCCAGAGGGCCCTGCTGTATACTTATATGCCAAGAAAAAGTTGAACTCATAGGCCTTGCCAAATTCCTCTATTTATTCTCACTAGATCATATGCTTTTGTTTTTTTATTATCATACTATTATTAAAATTAGAAAAGCTAACTTAGTAAGACTTAGTGACAAAGTTGAAGGCTAGGCTTGGTGTTTAGGAAGGTGGAAAATAGAGGTTGTTAGAGTTTCCTTCTAGGAATAAATGAAGTCAAAATTTTACTTGGCACTCTCAAATAAAGTTGTAGAATAGTAACTTTATTACTTTAAAATCTGCCTTGTTTCTGTGCCACTCTAGACTAGGAAATGTAAAATGGTACTTTTTATCCATTTTGCAGTTAAGTAACTCCCCAACCATTTACAGCCTGACAGAGCTGAAGTAAATAATTTCATTTGGAGAGGACATGGTTTTCAAGGCTGTTGGGCAAAACACATGGTCAAAAGAGCTGAACCAGAGCTCCTTAGGCTAGTGGAAATAAATTTAATGGGAGCATAATGATGCTATCTTCTTATGTCCTTTGCAGTGTTCAGAGACACTTTGATGATTTTATTCCGTCTTCTTGAAATTGTGTTTGGTTGGAAACACAAAAACCTATTATGTATAGAAATATGCCTAATCACTCACAAGCTTGTGTTTGTTCATTATTTATAATTTTCAGGTAGACAAAATACTCTTCAACTGTATACCTAGATATATAGTTTTGACATAAATATAGTCATTGTCAAAGAATGGAAGGATCATTAATTCATCCAGGAAATTACCTTTGATGATAAGTTGCTCAATTTGAAAGTCCAAATGTGGGTATAAATGGCATATTAAAGTGTTAATGGCAGTAGTTATTTAGCTAGAGAAAGTAAATTTTTCTTATGTGAGACCAATATGCATTCTCTTTGTATTTCACACAACAGATAAATGAAAACATGACAATGCAGAAAAATAAGAAAAAAGCTTATCTTTGAGACTATTTCATAGGAATCTCTAGAAGCCAAGTCAAAAGGACTTTTAAGCAAATATCACATAAAAGCCTTTTCAGTCTGTTGTGTGGGTATCTTTGTGGATTTCTGTGGGCCTCTCTAGCACTTTGCTTCTTCCTGTTCTCATGTGGTCTTCATTTACCATGGTCTCCTATTCCTTGTTCTCCCTCTCTGTTGTTGATCCAGCTGGTATCTCCCGCTCCCCCAAGCTCTCTTTCCCTCGACCCTCGCCTTTCAATACCCCCACTCATGTCCAGGCTGTTCATGTAGATCTCATTCCATTTCTCTGTCATTGGGCGATCCCTGTGTCTTTCTTGGGGTCCTGTTTTCCGGGTAGCCTCCCTGGTGATGTGAGTAGCAGACAATTCATCCTTGTTTCATGTCTAGTATCCTGCTATGAGTGAGTACATACCATGTTTGTCTTTCTGAGTCTGGGTTACCTCACTCAGGATGATTTTTTCTAGATCCATCCATTTGTCTGCAAACCTCATGAAGCCATTGTTTTTTTCTGCTGAGTAGTATTCCATTGTGTATATGTACCACATTTTGTTTATCCATTCTTCAGTTGAAGGGCATCTGGGTTGTTTCCATGTTCTGGCTATTACAAACAATGCTGATATGAACATAGCTGAACAAGTGCTCTTATGGTGTGGTTGAGCATTCCTTGGGTATATGCCCAAGAGTGGTATAGCTGGATCTTGGGGGAGATTGATTCCCAATTTTCTAAGAAAGCGCCATATTGATTTCCAAAGTGGTTGTACAAGCTTGCATTCCCACCAGCAGTGGAGGAGAGTTCCCCTAGCTCCACATCCTCTCCAGCATAAGGTGTCTTCAGTGTTTTTGATCTTAGCCATTCTGACAGGCGTAAGGTGGTATCTCAGAGTTGTTTTGATTTGCATTTCCCTGACAACAGACTGCCGGCAATGGTCGAGAGACAGCCCGAACTGACCTACTCTGGTGATGGGATGGCCAAACACCCTAATTGTTGTGCTAGAAACCTCATCCAACTACTGAGGGATCTGGATGCAGAGATCCATGACTAGGCCCTGGGTGGATCTCTGGGAGTCCAATTAACGAGAATGAGGAGGGTTTATATGAGCGAGAATTGTTGAGACCAAGGTTGGATAAAGCACAGGGACAAATAGCCAAATGAATGGAAACACATGAACTATGAACCAATGGCTGAGGGGTCCCCACTGGATCAGGCCCCCCGAATGGGTGAGACAGTTGATTGGCTTGATCTGTTTGGGAGGCATCCAGGCAGTGGGACCAGATCTTGTGCTCATTGCATGAGTTGGCTGTTTGAAACCTGGGGCCTATGCAGGATTGTTTGGCTCGGCCTGGGAGGAGGGGACTAGACCTACCTGGACTGAGTCTACCAGGTTGACCTCAGTCTGTGGGGAAGGCTTTGCCCTGGAGAAGATGGGAATGGGGGGGGGGCGTTGGGGGGAAGGTGAGGGGGACGGGAGGGGGGAGAACAAGGGAATCCGTGACCGATATGTAGAACTGAATTGTATTGCAAAATAAATTAAAATAAATTAAAAAAAAAAAAAAAAGCCTTTTCAGCCTTTTTGTCTACATCTAAGAAACCTTTGGTAATAAGTAATCAAATGTAAAATTGTTACAAGCCATAGCATAATCTATTTATAAAATATTTAATCTGGTCTTTTAAAACATGTTAGTTAAATCAGGAAATTTCTTGGCAAAATGCAAAATAGATCATTTTAGAGTTTGGACTATTTGTACATACTTTACTCTGGCATTGTTTTATATATCTTCCTAAATGTATCATTTTGGATGTTTCATATGTTGTTTGTAACAATCAGAAGATAAAGGAGAAGAATATGAACTATGCCCTCATTTAGCAATAGAAGTTGAGGTAAATGTGTTTTATTACTAATGTCCCAAACTATGTCAGTTTGGTATCATTGTATAAAGGGTCTTTTTCATAGTGATAAGAAAACTTGCATGATTTCATTCTTATTAAAAGATAACAAAATAAATAACAAAATGAAGACCCAAAAGAGTGTGCCATATACTGCCTCAGGTTTAGAAATTAGCAGGTATTAGGTAGAATTAGTTTATCCCTTAGGATTTTAGCCAGACTTATTCATTTTCATCTTTATGTTAAAGGAGTCTTGGATAAACATTTTTCCTCAAGTCCTATCCCTTTTGTTCAGCAGGTAATTTATTTTATGAGTGTCTGAAATTTAATTTGCTTCATCGTCCTTTCCTGAGAGTGGAGCAATATCAATATCCTTTAGATAAAGAGTGAGATTTTTCCCAAATATTTTCTAACAAAGCACACAATAATTCTTTATAACTTTGGTAGAATTTAGTTGTAAGGTTTTCTATCATTGAAACACTATTAGTATCCAATGAAGATATAATTGTATATAATTACAAATCTCTTGGAGTACATTACCACTCCCAGTGGTTTATCTTCTAATATAATCTCTTATTTGACCCTCACTACAAGAGGATTAAGTAACTAGAGTCCAAATTATTATTCCTCGTACAAATGTGCCAACCAGCAATAATGGTTTATATAATATATATTCCATGTTAACTGTCATTTGCCCCTCTCAATGACTGAGTGAAATGTAAGAATACAGACAAAGTAATAGAAAATTAAAGAGCATTGGTTTCCTAGACTGCAGTAGAAAATTATCACCAAATGTCTTAAACAGGTAAAAGTTTATTCTCTCACAGTTCTGGGGATTAGTAGTCTGAAATCAAGTTGTCAATAAGGTCATTTTCTTCTAAAAGGTTATAAGAAAAATATCTTTCCTTGCCCCTTTCAACTTCGGGCAGTTGTCACCAATTGCTGATTGATCATTGCTGTAGTCATTGAACTTTTTTCTTTGTGTTTCTGCTTCCAAATGTTTCTCTCTGTTATTTAGAAGTCATTGGATTTAGAAGCACCCCAATCCAGAATGATATCATCTTAATTTGCTAACTTCTGAAGATATTCTCTATGTGAATAAGGTCACTCTTAGAGCTATTAGCACTTTAGGATATTAGGATAGTGAGCGCAGTGTAGCCCACAACTGAGTTTAAGGAACCTGCCAAAGGTGACAGAGATAGTTAAAAAAATTAAACACAGTATGACTGTAGAGCCCCTGTTCAAAAAAATCTGTATTCAACTGACTCTAGAATTAGACTGGTTAAAAAATCCTTCCTTAAGTCCTACAATTATAGACATGACAAGGCTAAGCATGGTATTAAAATTTTCCTGACTCATAACTCAGATTTTTTTTTTGGTTTTTTTTTTTTTTTTGGTTTTTCGAGACAGGGTTTCTCTGTGTAGCTTTGCGCCTTTCCTGGGACTCACTTGGTAGCCCAGGCTGGCCTCGAACTCACAGCGATCCGCCTGGCTCAGCCTCCCGAGTGCTGGGATTAAAGGCGTGCGCCACCACCGCCCGGCATAACTCAGATTTTTAAATCAATACTACAATGCCTTTTTATGTTGCTTTATGTTGTTACTTTGAATTCTCCTTGAGAATAAAAGCTATATCATTTTGACTTTTAAAATATTTTCATATTGGAAAATAATTTTAATACAAAAATGTTTATTTAATTGATCAGACTAGAGGACTCTTTTAGGACTTAATGATTCTTCCAGGTTCCCCCAATAATACCTTAGGCAGTTGGGAATGAACACATCCTTTTCGTTTCAGGCTTGGAATGTAATGAAAACCTTCCAGGAATGTGATTTTTTTTTTACAGTCATGCTGTTTGGTTTTAATCCTAACACTGATATTTTCAAAGATACTCAAAAACAGTACCACAATATCGATTAAGCCTTATATAGATTGAATAACACTGAATTTCCAAGAAGAAGGTATTTATTTGTCCTCTGGCTTTAAGTGACAGTAAGTATGCCGCTGTGTACAACAAGTTAAAGAAAAGTCTAGGATGTTTTTACCTTCAAAAAAATAGAGAAAAGTAGGGAGTTTATATTCTAAACCCCAGAAGTAAGCAAATATAAGTTGGAACTGTTAAATGTGAGTGAGTGGTGTTTTCCTCCATTCTGACCTGAATAAAATTTTCTTTCATATCTTATATGAAACAAAGTAGGGATGAAAGCAAATACATGACTAGATAAGAATTCTAATCATGTTAACACTTTTATTGAATCTTTCAGTTTTTCTCACCATTTAAAACTTGAATTTCCAGACTGAGGCTCAGACTTTCTATTCCAGTGTAGAAGCAAAATCCCTAGAAGAGTCAGCTCATGAGCCTACTGTTAGTTTAATAGCCAGTGTGCCCAGGGTGGTAAGAGCCAGAGGATAAGGGAGCTTGTGGTGGTGGTGTGTCTTTCAGCGATGTCAGATACTACAATCATAAAGTCTCACCAACATAACTGCCTAAACATGAACATGGAGAACAACAGAAAAGCCAACATGGATAGGAGAGGATGGGAGGGAGCCCAGGACGTCACAACCCTACATGAAAAACTATAGCCAATTAAGGAATGCTGAGAGTAGGAGAAATGGACTTCCCCAGGGAAGACCACACCAATTGAGATTCCAGTAATGAATGGTCAGCCCATGAAAACATACATACAGGTAACATTATACAGACATAGCAGCGTATATTTAAGGATATATAGGTATATGCATATGCATATATGCATGTAACAACAATTAATGAAAAAGAGGCTATGAGTTTGAAAGAGTAAAAAGCAGTATATGAGAGGGTTTAGAGGGTGGAAAGGGAAGGAGGAAGTGATGGAATATAATCTCAAAAATAGAAGTAATTTTAAAAAGAATATAAAAAAATTACCTGAGTGCTTCTCTAGTGTTCTGCTGATGTTCAGTTATATTTTCAATCTTAATTTGATAGATACTTACCTGAATATCAACTAATATCAGAAAATTTTAATGTTCTACTGCACACAATATTACATGGATTATTACACTCATGGTTGCCATGACTATATGAAAATGACCTTTACATTAAAAATTAGCTCCAGTACAAAATGAGAATGAACTGATGATCCCTTATAATGTGTTATTATTGGATTTTTTTTTAATTTAGTGAAGAAGAGACCATACATTAACATCATTAGAATTTCTGAAACTGCTCTGATTTAATACAGTCCGTATATTTTAACAATGTGAGATGTAATGAAGAGTTCCCTCCATAGGCATATTATATCCAGTTAACTAAAATATCTGAGGAAATGGCTCAGGTGCAGAACATGTGCTTAGTATATGTGATTGCCAGGGTTAAATCATCAAACACACACACACACACACACACACACACACACACACACACACACACACACACACACACACGGTAGGGAGGGGGAAAAAGGGAGGGATAGCCAGAGGAAGAGAGGGAGGGAAGGGGAGAGAGAAAGCAAGACTTACAAAGAAAACACTATTTAAAATCACTTATATACCAGATATTTTAAAAAGTAAGTAAAAGTAAAGTAAATTGATGATCACTAAAGGCCAGTGATGGGGAGAAGCACTTAAAAATACAATTATGGAGTGTGTCTTAGTTAAGGTGTCTGTGATAAAACACCATGACTGAAAGTGACTTGAGGAGGAAAGGGTTTGTTTTTATTTTGTTTATAAATCATCATCCAGGGAAGTCAGGGCAGGAACTCAAGCCAGAAACCTGAGGCAGGAATTGAAGCAACAGCTGTGAAGGTGTGCCACTCATGGGCTTGCTCCCTATGGCTTACTCAGCCTGCCTACTTATAGCACCCATGACCACTAGCTCAGGGGTGCCACCACACACAGTGAACTGGAACCTCTCACATCAACTAAGAAAATGCACCACAGGCTTGCCCACAGCCCAATCTGGTGAAGGCATTTTCTCAATTGAGGTTCCCTTTTCCAAAATTACTCTAGTTTTTGTCAAGTTGACATATAACTAGCCAGAATAGAGGATATATTTGGCATGCTATGCATAGAATAAGGCTGATGTTAATAATACTGCATCTTGAAAGTTTAAGAAAGTTTTAATCTCCTTAAACAGACTGTAACTGGAGATGTGATGGATAAATTATTAAAGTAATAATTTTCCCATGTATATGTACATCAAAATGTGTTTTGTATGTCAAATGTATACATTGACTTTTTAAAATAAAGCAAAATCCACAGATTACAAATTTCATTTAAATCCATACTGATTAGGTCAGAACATTATTGATTACAAATCTGTCTTTCAGATTATAGCCACTTTAAGTTCTTCCTGTGTTCATTTAGTGCTTATTTCCAGTTACATGTCATATCCAGTTCTTTTGAGTCTTCACAAAAATATTCTCAAGTGGATTTTCTACTTATACTATTCATTTGTTCAGAAAATAAGATGATTTCCTTAGTTGCTTTACATTTTAAAATATATTTTAAACAACAGTTTGTATTCTTGATCCATTTCATTTATTCGTGGATGTGTCCAAGAATACATTTATTTGAGTAAGTTTGGAGTCAAAATTCATTTGCTTGTCATCATTAGCTAGGGGCTGCATACATCCTAAACATGCTTTCTATCAGGATATTTCAGCTCCAGTTTTGTTAAGGAAATTAAAGGTAGTGAATTCCTAAGTGGCTTGAGAACAAATTTCTACTAAATTTTTAAAAATAATTTGTATTTTGATTGTAGTTGAAATTACTGTATGTTTTGTCCAAAAGGTGATGCATAAATTTCTTTTTCAAACTATTCAAAAATTTGAAATTATCACTGTTGATGTCATACAGTCAACATATCTACAACAAGTGGACCTCTTAAATTTAATGACCTCCTGACTATATTATATATTTCATAGAAAATATTGAGGCAATAATGATGAAAAATACTAATAATAACATGATATTAACTAATCTCAATGGAATGATGATCAGAAATACTCATAACACAGTAACTAATCTCAATCCATTTATCCACCAAGAAAAGAATATTAAATTTTGAGAAATCTTATATTTTAGGGTTTGGAGCCTAAGAATAAAATCTCAGAAAATTTGGAAAGAAGTATCTTAGGGATTGGGAAATGATGATAGGACAGTTTCTTTTTAATATAAATTTGTATAATTAATATTTACAGTATGTTCAGATATATATGATAATGCAAATTTAATTAAGCAAATGAACATACCTTTCACTTAATGTAGCTTGCTTTGTGTATTTCAACATGCGTACATATGGAAATTTCTGGTATAAAATACAGTATTACTAGTATGATACATATTGAACTTACTCATCCTATACAATTGTAACTTTGTACCTTTTCACTAATTCATTCCTTCAACATGATAACACTGCTCTCTGTTTCTATATATTCACTTATTTTCAAATATGAGTGAAATAATGGAGTACTTTTAATGTATTGCTTTTCACTAAGTATTAAGTATTATATATTAAATATTAAATATTATATATTTAATCCTTCAATATCTACAACATTATCACAAATAACTGGTTACCCCCCAAGTGGAAGTTTTTTATGTCCCTGCTGCAGTTTCCCCTTTCTCTTCTCCTTTCAGTCCTTTCTTCCCACCCACCCAGTCTCTTTGTATCCCCAGTCCAGTCTTTCCCTGTTTTTCTTCAGGAAAGGGCAGATCTCCCAAGAATATCAATAAAACATGGCATATCAAGTTGCAGTAAGACTAAGCACCTCCCCATGTATTAAGGCTGGGCAAGGTGACCTAGTATATGAGTAGGGTCCCAAAAACCATTAAAAGTGTCAGACAGCCCCTGCTCCATCTCTTAGAAGTCCCACAAGAGGACCAAGCTACACAACTGTGACATATATGCAGAATGCCTAGGTCAGTCCCATGCAGACTCCATGGTTGAGAGTTTAGTCTCTCTTAGTCCCCATGAGCCCAGGTTAGTTGACTCTGTGAGTTTTCTTATAGTGTCCTTGACCCCTCTGGCTCCTACAATCTTTCTCCCCATCTTCTGCAGGATTCCTCAAGTTCCACCTAATGTTTGGCTGTGGGTCTGCATCTGTTCCCATCAGTAACTGGATGAAGCCTCTCTGATGACAATTGGACTAGGCACCAATCTATGAGAATAGCAGAATATAGTTAGGCACCATTACATGACTTAATCACATTCCTTGGTGTGTGCATTATTTTATTCATCCATTGATGGACATAGGTTGTTACTGGGCTACTGTAAATAGTACTTCAACAAATATAAAAATTCAGATATGCATTTGTGGTATTGATTTTATTTCTTTAGTTATATTTCCAGAACTAAAAATTGCTGGATCATATATGTTAGGTTTCTATTGCTGTGATAAAACACCACAAATGAAAGCCTCTTGGAAAGGAAAGTACTTATTTCATCTTACACTTCCAGGCAAAAGTACATCACTCAGGAAAGTAAGGGCAGGAACTCAAGCCAGGAACCTGGATTCAAGAACTGGAGCAGAAACTTCATAGGAATTCTGCTTACTAGCTTGCTCCCATGCATAGTCTGCATGCCTTCTTATGTAACCTGTGGGGTGTTTTCCCACCACCCCCACAGTTCCCCAGAGTTTTCTTGAGTGTGAGCAGCAGGAAATATTAGATAGAAGGATTTATTGCAGAGAATCTTGCGGAGATAAACAGATAGAAAATAAAGGATAGCCTCAGAGGGCCTGGAACCTTTTCCAAAGGCCCCGACTAGCTCTGCCCCAGGGTTTTTATAGAGACGCCAAGGGGTGGAGCAAAAGACCTCCTCCCCCAGCACAGCCAATGCAGACCATCTCAGACACCTGCACTCAGGCCCGTGGTCCTAATCATCCTCTATGTGGACCTGCTGGGTAAAGCCACGAGGAACCTGAGAACGGGCTCCCACAGTAACCCACGACCACCTGGCCAGGGGTGGCATTGCCACTGTGGGTTACATCCTCTTACATCAATCATTAATCTAGACAAAGTCCCACAGTCTTTCCTACAGGGTAGTCTAATGGGTGCAGTTTTTCAGAACAAGTAGATATTTCTATGTTTTGCTATTTAAGGAAACTTAATAGTGGGTTTTTTGGTGATAGTAGTAACAGCTTTCTTTTCCACTAGCATTGCACAATGATTGCTATCCCTACATCTACATTAACATGTATGTGTCTTTAATCTTATGAGTATTAGCATCCTAGCAGATGTGAGGTGATATTGGCTAGTTTTTTATATGAAGTATATGAAGTTCCCTGATGATAAGTGAAACTGAGTATGTTTACGTTTAGTTTTTGCCATTTCTATATCTTATTTAGAAAAAAAGTGGCTGTTTTGGGTCGTTTGTCCATTAACTTGACTATTTTTCAGTTTGCTATTGAGTTGTGTGCATTTCTTATGCATATTGGATGCTAATTACACATACATACGTATTTAATTTTCAAGTATTTCAATGATAGGAGATCCTTTAATATTCTTCAGTACCTACTGTGATACTAAAAAGAGTAGGAATATGGGGAGATCTAAGAATAGTGGAAATAATGCAGTCAGTGTCAAATTGGAAAAAAAAAGTATGTGACTATTATGTGATGATCAAAGGTACAATTTCGTACTCTTTTGTGTGCTTTAGTCTGTTCCTTGTGACATACATTTTGATATGTTCAAAAAGTACATAGTGTTTTCTACAAATGGTTAAGGAAAGTTTGAATAAAAGAAAATGAATGATAGTTATTTTCACAGAAATTTACAAATACAGTTTTACAGAGGCTAAAGATGCATAACTTAAAATGGTTCAAGTTGTGTTTTCAGGAGAACACAGGTGAAATAATTGTGTTTACTCCTTTAATGATGCATTTAGTAGCATTGATAAACATTCAGCTTCAGTAATCAGATGACATTTCTGTTCTTAGCATTCATACTTTCCAAGAACATCAATGTAATTGATAAGAGCTTAGGGGATTTATGAGTGTATCTTGAATATGTTCTCAACCCTGGGAGCACATACATATAGCCTAGCTATATCTTTGCAGATTCTGTGTGAATATGTTAGTGTTTATAAAAACTACAGTGAACGTAACATTCATCAATTTTCCTTTTTGATTTTTTGTTTAGCTTATTGCTTGCCCATCTGCTATCCATACTTAAGACAGCTGCTGATTACTTAAGCAGATGCCTCTAATTATTTTCTACAAATGCCCCAAAAGAAAGGTTTCACACTAGGTGAATGTTTCATCAAGTCAAACAGCCCTATATGTGAGAATCTTCCATGTCCAGTTAGATCAAACAATGACACTTATGCAGAGTAGAGTTTTGAAGGATCATCAAAAGTGTTCATTTTCTATGGTCTCCTAGGCTATTTGCTTTCACCACACTTTCAGGTTATTGACTTATCACAAGCAGGAAAAATAATGGTAAGTCATGGAATTGTCACAAACTTCATTGTTTTTACAGAGCGTCTCCCATTTTTCTTGAATACTTACCAATTTCTGCAAGAATTTTGTTTGTTTCCAAATTCTGAAAGTTTATTATAATCATTTTTCAGGTTTTCTCACTGATTATGTGTAGGCAAGACTTGTTGTGGGCCCTTTTTTCTGCCAATTTCACTGTTAAACCTATCCATATTTATTGATAGCAGTATACAGAATTGTAGTTATCAACTAATTAGAAGTTCAAAAACAAGAAAATCCTATGCATAAGTTTGTAATAATTTTAATCTTATCCTATCTGAGGCTGAAATAATATTAAATTCATGCTATCTTCTACCTGTTTCAAATAAAGATTACTATAATCATAGCTGTATAAACAGAAATGGATATTGATATTTGAGTGATTTTAAAAACTAACTTCTAATTCATTAGCAGAAATACTACCAACCAGTTGTGTATTTTTATCTTAGGGGATGCTTTCAGTTTGTTGGAAACTTTATATTTTAAAATTAGAAATCTGAGCCGGGCGGTGGTGGCGCACACCTTTAATCCCAGCACTCTGGAGGCAGAGCCAGGCAGATCTTTGTGAGTTCAAGGCCAGCCTGGTCTACAGAGCAAGATCCAGGAAAGGCACAAAGCTACACAGAGAAACCCTGTCTCAAAAAAAAAAAATGACCCACTGAGTGTAATTAATTGTTCACAAAAGTAATATAGGCGAAAATGAGGTTTGGGCAGACCATTGAAAACATCAAATCTTTGTAATCATAATTCAAACAATAACAATAAAATTACTAAAGAAAATAGTACTACACTGAAATATGTATTGCTGTATTCTATCTAGAATCATTCAGTCTACTTTAACTCGTAGGCTATATATACTTTGTTCCTCCTTAATTATATTGGTCCATAAGATGCTTGTTTTTGACAGCCACTCTTTTCTTCTGTCTTAAAAATACAGTTCAAGAAGAATCTGCTTAAAAAAACTTTTTGCTTTATTATTTTTGTTGTTGGCACATGAGTAAGCATCTTTTCCAATTCCCATATCCAGTAACATTATAAAAAATGCTCAACTACTAGCACTGAACATGAATACTTTTGTTGGAATTTTAGTACTTTTTAAAGAAACCTCCATTTATTAATTTAATCTCATTCATAAAAACGAAAAGGCTTGCTTCTGAACACTTGAAAGCAATTGTGTACTTGGAGAAATTATATAGCACATCTTGTAATTTATGGTCATCTTACCCTTATATAACCAAATGATTATGTCATTTGTTTAGTGTCCCTTTGTTCTTTATCAAGCAATACCTGACAATTGGTTCAGAAGTGTAGTAACCAAAGTTTTTAATCATTATAATATCCTTTATGTGTGAACTCGAATGTTTTTCTTACTATTTCTGTATCTTAACATTCTTTATAAAGACAAGGATTAAAGTTGCCATCCCCTGTGTATTTCAGTTCTTAAATTTTGGTAGGCTCTCATACTTATCCTCATATTCATACCTCACAGTACAGTATGCATCATTATTGTCTTGCTCCAAGTTTCACTGGAGGATTTTTCTTAAAATATTTTCATTGTCAACATACTTCTTATAGTGTTTCTTAATCTTCTGTTGCATTTTTTTACTTCAGCACTTATTCAGCTCTTTAATTTTATTTTCAACTTAGTTAAACATTTACAGGGTCCTTACTATGTGCTAGGAATAAAAATCTAGAAAAAATTAATGGAGTTTGTAGCTGCTAGTGATCTAATTATTGATTTGTAAAATCTTGATTTGTAGTTAGTCTAAAAAATTGCCTGTTCTTTTAAAATGTTTTCATGCTCTATTTATTTATGATGTATGCCACCAAATATAAATAAATTTACAAAGTGTCTCTTTTAAGTCTGTTTTGGTAGCTTGTTATACATGTCTGTTAAGACTAAAAAACTCTTTGTAGAAAAAAATTACTGATTTCCCTTGAATGTCTGATGACATAGTATATTTATAAGGATAGTATATTTAAAGCAAAAAAATATTGAAAATGTGCACATTTAAAAAGAAAATATTCATTAGCTAGCCAAGTGAAAACTATGACTATGTTAAACACTAATCTTGAAGTAAAGCAAATTTGAGGAAATAAAGTCATGAGGAAAAAAATTTGCCTAATTTGTAGTTATAGTGATATAGTATAGATGCTAAATATATTGTACCTGATATACTATATTCCATAACCATAATCTACATGTTTACTTTGTCATGTAAAATATTATGCATAATATAATTTATAAAAGTATTATTTACATATGGTATAATAAATAGGATTTAAAATGTTTCTAGCCTAAGTCTGAATTTTTTTGTCATGAGATAGAATTGACTTCACTTTTTCCTCAGTTTTAAAATTATATCAAGAAAAAAATTAATATTTTTTACTCAAATGTATTCACATTTAAACATTTAGTACATATCTTTCCTGACTTTTCTAAGTTATCCACAGAACTGACATTTGTAAGATATTCAGAGGCCTAATATTTAACTTCAAACCATATTATTAACTTAAAAATGAGGATAAAGTAAAAAATAATGAAAGGATAGAGAAACTTATTTTTATAGAAAGTATGTATTCTAAAATATATCTCACTCTAACATTGAAAGGTGGTATCATTCCCATCTTATATCCACATACATTGTAAAGGTTATCTTCCTGAGTACTATTTTCAGTATAAAAGTAGTTCATTGTTTTTAATCTTTCAGCTGTATTAGTACATGACTTCTGCCTCATCACATATGATTAAAATGATAATCTCAAAATAGACTTTCAGCTGATTAGAGGATATTTTACCTTTCAATAGTCTCTAATCACTCAACACTTTGTTTTATCTTGAGAATTCCTGTTAATAATAAAACGGTGCTGTGAAACCACTGGAACTATTAGTCAGTTAGCATTACTGAATTTAAATATCATAGTAAGTGGCTGAGGGCAGTTTTAGGAATTGAGCCAAAAGACACCATAATAACTAAAATCCATAGTATGAATGAGTAAGTAAACTTGTGAATTATACCTTACCATTATATTAAGGCTTTTTTGTTTGAGTTATTCTGACTCTCAAACTTAAGGGTCCTATGCATGCTGAGTGAGCACTCTACCAACGAATCTCAGCCCCAGCATTACTTTGTTATTCTTAACTGCAACACTACCGTTAAATAATATACTGATCCAACAAAAACAGTGGGTTTAAATCTTCAAAAGCAGGTTTGAATTTTTCAGAGTAAGGATCCTACCAATACTTTATGTTAAACTGTTTAAGGTCATTTCTTCAAAGTGGATATCCATTAAAGCATACATTGATTAATGTAGTGCTTTGTTTGATATTGTGAAGAAAAAGAATAGTCATTAGTTTGTGGTACCTAGATACAAAACACTTTATTCATAGCATCTTACTCAATCTGTAAAACAGACATATGAGGAAGGTCTTAATAACATCTCTTATAAATGAAGAAACCAAGACTTAAAGTTTCACTTTTACAAACATACATTCTTTGTAATTATCAAAACTAGAATTCAAAATCATTGTCCCTCAATTCTGTGTTGTGTTAAATTTCATATATAAATGGTGTTCAGAAAATTTGAGTCACATTATGCATATTATTCAACAGTGAATTCACTTTATTTGTAAGTGGAATAAGTTCTCCAAAGTATCTTCTCTACTATTAAGAATATAATTATTTGGATAATAAATTCTCTATTCCTTATATCAAATACTTCTAATAAAATGTTTTGGTCACCCATTATATGGTTAGATGATTACAGTTAATAATATTTTAACATATTTGAAATTTTCTGAGAAACTAGATTTTAAATATTTTCATCACAAATTGTATAGCAAACAAGATAAAGTATCTATATAATCACTATAACGTAATCACTATAGTTACCCTAGTATGCAGTTGCACACCAGAACTTACTAATTCCATTTAACTTTAGCTTAGTATACAGTGGTCAATCTTTCCCAAACTCTTCTTCTCCTTATTCTTATCAGCCTCTGGTGACCACTATTCTATTTCTTTATATATGGTACATTTTCTTGGATTCCACAAATGAGTGAAATCAAATGATGCTTGTCATTCTCTACCTGAATTATCTCACATGACATGTTGTTACAAATGATAACATCTTCTCTTATTGAATAGTATTATTTGTGTGTGTGTTTTGTATGTGTGCATATTACATTTACTTCACCCATTTATAGTCATATAAGTTATTTTCATTTATTAGATTTTGAGAATAGTGCTACAATGAATGGGGATGAATGGATGAATGTATCTCTTTGTTTTACTGGTTTCTTTTCCTTTGGATATACACTGAGGAATAGAACTAATGGATCTTGCAAAAGTTGTATTTTCTATTTTGTTTTGTATATTTTTTAGGAACCTCCATATTCTTTTCTGTAATAGCTATACTAATTTAAATTCTCATTAACTGTGTTCAAGGGTTGCATTTTTCCATATCCTCATGTGTTATCATTTATCTTATGCTAGTTAGTAGTAATCTGTTTGGAGTAAAGTAATAACCTCATTTTGGTTTTGGCTTTCATTTCTCTGGTTATTAATAATATTGAATATTTTTTCATACATATTGACCATTTTCATGTCTTTTAGGAAATGACTTTTGGAAGCAAATGGTAATTTTTAATTGGTCTATTTATTTGCATGCTACTGGGACTTTGATTTCTTTATCTTCTCATATCACCACCATTTGTTGGATGACCAATTTTAAATATTTTTCCAGTTCTGTAAGTTATTTTTTCACTCTGGTGATTGCTATAGAATACCATTTGTCTTTTTAAACCTTTATTTTCTGTGTTTTGAGATATGTTTAAAAAAAAGCCTTACCCTGTCATTTGCTAGAAATATTTCTCACATTTTATTCTCATAGTTTTCATGCATTTCTGACCTTACATTTAAAACATTGAGCTATTTTAGATTGACTTTTTTGTAACTAGTAGACAGTAGGAGTTGTTTTAAAATAAACCAAATGTGGACATCCAATTTGCCCACCATCACTTATTGAAAATACTATCCGTTCTACAATGTGTGTTTTTAGGATTGTCAAATTTCAACTGGTTGTAAATGTATAGACTCACTTCTAGGTTATTTGTTCCACTGATATATGTGGTTATTTTTATGGCAATACCATTCTGTTTTGGTTACCAAAGCAACAGATAGTTACGTCTCCTGTTTGCTATTTTTGCTCAAGATCACTTTAGCTGTTTAGAGTTATAGTGGTTCCAATAAAATTTTAGGATTTTTTTATCATGCTAAAAATATCACTGGTATTTTGGACAAGTGTTGGTGATGCATGTCTTTAATCTAAATACTTGGGAGACAGAGGCAGATGGATCTCTGTGAGTTTGAGGCAGCCTGGTCTACAGAGTGAGTCCCAGGACAGCCAAGGCTACACAGGGAAACTCTGTCTCAAACAAACGAACAAACAAAAACATCATTGGTGTTTCAAAAGAGGGCAAGAATCTATAAGCTTTGAGTAGCATGTACATTTTAATAATACTTTATCTCCCAATCTATAAATATAATACATCTTGTCATTTTTGTATTTTTTACAATTTCTTTCAACATACCATAATTTGAATTTTTCTGGTCTTTCAATTCTTTGGTTATATCTATTGCCAAATATTTTAATTTTTTGTAGCTATTGTAATGGCATATTTTGATGCTACTGATTTTTATATATTGTTTATATAGGTCTCAACTTGACTGAATTAGTTTATTAATCTTAGTGACTAGGAATGTAGGTCAGTGGTAGAATGATTGTCCAACATGTATGAGGCCCCAGTATCAATCTCCAGCACTCTGAATAAGAACACATATATTAGTTGTAATAGATTTTTCTTAAGAATGTATAAATTCATGTCTATCTATAAATAGGGATAATTTGACTTAGGAAAAGTCTTATTTTAATGTCTTATTTATTTGTTCATTTGTTTATGTTAACTATTCAGATTAGATCTTCCAGTAGTATGTTGAATTAAATGGATGAACTTGTAATGCACATACTTGGCTTATACTAGATTTAATACAGAAAGCTTTTAGCTTTTCTCCATACAGTGTACTATTATTTGTTTCCTTATTTTCATTGGTTTTTATTATATCTAAGTATGCTCCTTCTGTACCTAATTTTTTGGCATTCTTTTGTTGAATTTTGTACTTACAGAGATAATTATATGGTTTCATTATTTATTCTGTCCATGTTTTTACCATTCTTATTGATTCATTCATGTTGAGCCCCCTTTGGAACTTAGGGTGAATTCTACATGATCACAGTTAACAACCTTTCATACATTTTTGGATTTCGTTTGCTAATGTTTTGTTGAAGATTCTTAAATTAGTTAAGAGTGCTGGTTCATGGCTTTGTTTTATGTTGTTTTCCTGTAATTGTTTGGTTTTGTCTCATAGAAAGGCTGGCCTTGTAGAATGAGTTTGAAAAAATTACTTTTTGGTCAGTTTCATGAAACAATTTAAGAAAAATTGATGGTATGATTTTTTTCTATATGTTTGTTAGAAATCATCAGCCAGGCCATCTCTGTTCTTGAGTTTTCTTTGATGAAATATTTTAATCATTTACTTTTATTACTCATTTGTTGGTTGTCTGTTTTCTGCATGATAAAATCTTGATAATATATATTTTCTACTTTCTGGATTATAAAACATTTTAGTAATCTACTTCTTTAGGTATGATAGTAAAGCAATTTCTTTAGTTGAAGAGATATTAAGACAATATAATATATTTTATATAATATATTCATTCAGGTGTTCAAATAAAGTTAGTATCAATATAAAACCAAGCCATACTAAATAAGTTAGTATTTATAAAGCACTAAAATTGAATCTGACATGTATTGTTTCATAGAAAAATTCTCAAACCATTTCACATGATGCTGCTAAATTTAGACTTCTAAAATTTATTAAACTGGTTTAGTGATTAAAGTGTTGACTCCATTCTTAGGCTTCTTGAGTTCAAATCTCAGTTCCATAACTTAATTACTAATCAGATTAATTTATTTCTCCATGTCTTGGTTTCTTCATATCTGTAATAATTGATCTACATCATAAGGTTGTTTTTTATGAGGATTTAAAGAGTTAACATGCCCCAAAACCTCAGAATAATGTCTAACATATAGGAAGCTATTTTTTTCATGCACTGTTTATGTATACCAGTGTACATGTGTTTATGATGTTGCAATTTTCATAGAAATATTAAAAATCCTAATTCACCTGTCTGCACCTACTATAAATAGCTATGGTTTCCTTTTCTTATCAAATTAGTCTCAGTATTTAAACTTATTTCACTTTTGTTTTTAGCCAATTACCATTGAACCTGAAACAGTGAGTTCGTCAGTGAAATGTAAACTTGATTATATTCCACTCACTCAACATCTATCAATGGTAAGTCACTTAAATTCATTGCAAGTATTGAGAAATTCACTATTGGTGAGAGATAAACTTAAAGGCTTAAGAAATGTTCCACTTGTTACTAGAATTTGAGACCTTAGATAAAGTCTGTCCTCTCATAATATTATTTGTATGTAAATAAAACCATGCTACCATGAACTATTGGAAGAAATCACTTTAATGAGCCCTACTTCTATGTATCTAAGTTGATTTTAGTAGCTTTAACACCTTAGCAAAACATACACATCCCTGGAAATTTTAGCAACCTTTCAACCTCAACTCCATACTAGCCATACTATAAAAACTCCCATATTCACCAATACTCCATATGTTCTAACTCTTTGGGCCTTTTAATAACTTCCTACTGTGTTTACATTTCTTCTCCTTCTTTCTCTGCTTTGATAATTATTTCATAATCTCCAACATTCATGAAGCTCAAGTATTGGTTCTTTTGTGAAATTTTGCCCCCAAATTAATCAGTTTTCCCTTATTGTCACATGATATTGTGTACATAATACTGATAATGAGGTCATCATGCTGCATTCCACTCAGTCTGTGACTTTTTTCCTATTAGTTTCTCTAATTCCAACATTTAATAATGATATTATAAGGTAGGGCAGCAGTGCTTGTTGAATGAATGAAAAGATGGATGGATGGATGGATGGATGGATGGATGGATGGATGGATGGATGGATGGATGGATGGATGGATGGAAAAACAGATGGATGGATGGATGGATGGATGGATGGATGGATGGATGGATGGATGGATGGGTGAGGGAGTGGGTGCTTCATTAACTCATCAAATGTTCCTCCTCTGGGACACCAAACTAAATAGTACACTAAGAAATAAAAACATACTTCCACATGAATTAATTTGACTAAGAGTGAACCCAAACTTGAACTCTACACTTCTCCCCCTGTGGATTCTGTCTGTTCCTAACACAGAGTTTTGATCTGTATTTATTGGGCAGAGTAGAAAGCATGACATGGGAAAGGAATTAAGGATTCTTTATAGAGATCTTTAACAGTGTTTTATATGGGAAGAAGTAATTTTACTAACATAACTGACATAGATTACTAAACTGCAAACACACATTATCAAGTTATATCCACAGGTTCCTTTCAATATTTGTGGCAGATATTTGTTATACAAGGTTGCTTCCAACCTGCTGACTTCAGCAACTGATTAACCCAACATATGCATATACACATATATTACTCTACATCAGGGGCATGGACAAATACATATAAGAAGATTAAAACTATGCCGGGCGGTGGTGGCGCACGCCTTTAATCCCAGCACTCGGGAGGCAGAGCCAGGCGGATCTCTGTGAGTTCGAGGCCAGCCTGGGCTACAGCGTGAGATCCAGGAAAGGCGCAAAGCTACACAGAGAAACCCTGTCTCGAAAAACCAAAAAAAAAAAAAAAAAAAAAAAAAAAAAAAAAAAAAAAAAAAAACTATGCACTAATGTAGTTAACAAAAGCTGATTGCATAGAAAATCCAAGGCAAGTAAGGTTACATTGATTTTTTATTAAGAAATTTTTATTCATTCCACATACCAACCCCAGATCCCCCTGACATCCCTCTTCCTGCTTCCCCCCAGAATTCCACCATAGCTCAAACCCCCCTCCTCCTCCAAAAAGGTATGACCTCCCATGGGGAGTTCTTAAAGGCAGGTTAAAGGTATGTAGGCTGAATACACAGTAGGACAGCAGGTTTATTGCAGTCTTAAAAATTACCTCAAGGCTTATTATTAGCTTTGCTGTGTGATATGCCAAAAGTTCAGTCTTTGGGGGGCCAACAGAAATTTTCATTAAAAATTATCACTTCTAGTGGAAAGGTGGGTATTTAGAAGTCTAGATAGATTGGTAGGTGGGTGTATGATATACTGGACTGAAGGAAGGGCAGAAACCTAGGAACATGTTTGAGTAAATCAAATACTTTATTTAGCCCACCAGATTCAGAATACAAGGGACAAAATTTCCCATGGTAAGCACAGTGAATTATTTTATTCAGACATCTCCATTTTTTTCTACCCAACAAAAAGAGACCTCAGACTCTTCTCCAAGAGAAATAGAATCAGTTAGTCTTCCACTGTTCAAACACACAAAGAACACATTTTAAAATGCTTCCAGACCACTCTGACAGGAATGTACACCTATTAGTTAGATTATTTAAACCTCCAGTCTTACATGTAAAATGTAAATTTCCTACACTGAAGTGCATATCTATCACCTAAATCTTTTCATATAATAAGTTTGGAAACATTTATCAAGCTATATATATAAGTAAACGAGATTTGTTTAGATATTTTAATAGAAATAACTTCAGATATAATATAGAGTTACTTAGTTGTGTTCCCATATCAACTAATACTAAACTGTAACATTAAGAAATAACAAATCATTCTACTTAGCCCCCTCAGATTTTAATGAAGATTTCATAAAAGCACATAGTATCAATTTTATCATTATTTAAGATAACAAAACATGGTTGGTTATAGTTCCATAGAAACTCCATAGTGTCAGAATTACAAAGCATTTAAGAGGCATACGTAAATGCTGAGCTTATCTTTATAATTAGGGATTTGTCATGCCAAATAGCCAGCCTTAAAGAAAAACGGAGATTAAATTGTCCTAATTTAGTTTATTCATCTTTAAAAGTTGAGTGGTTTGGGTTAAATTAATATCTATTTCAAAACAGTATTAAAACCATTTTTCTGGTACTAGCTAGCTAGATTTCTGAAAAGATGATGTATAGTGGTAAAATATTAAATCCCTCCTTTTTATTTTATTTGTTTGTTTGTTTGTTGGGAAAGGCATACCACAGAGTGTGAGTGAAAATCAAAGGACCACTTGCAGACATTGTTTCTCTCCTTCCACTGTGTAGATCCTGGGTATTAAACTGAGGTCATCAGGGTTAGCACTAAGCTCCTTCACCTGCTGAAAGATCTCACTAGGCTGAATTCTCAGAAACAGTTTTTACAGTCTCCATACTGAAAAATACTGACCTTTTAACATTCTGCTCCTACATTTTGTGTCTCCTAACAAAGTCATTACTTTGTTTATATTATACTGGTATTTGTCCCTGTTGTATTAATTGAAAAGAATGTTGCTACATGATTTTGCCTTTTAAAATATATGGCCTTTTAATTACATGAAAAAAATGGCAACTAACCGTATGATACTAGTTATGAGAAATAGTTTATAAATTGTCAGAAAAATGTCTTTCAAATTCAACCAGTATATTCTCACATGTTTTCTTATTTATATAATTAACCACATATTTCTCCTATTTGTGCTTTGTTAGCATGCCTATATACTCTGACCATATCCTTTTCCTCTCAAGAGAGATTTGCCTATTCATCATATCCCTTCCCCTCTTCTTTTTTGAGGATTTGAAAAAGTACATTCTTAATTGAAGATGGATTACCCTTTACTAAAAACTAACATTTTTGTTGTTTGTAGTGGTGATGAATTCAGATGTGACTATCATATAAATACGAATATTAATTCCAAATATTTTGTGTGTAAATTTCTTCTTCGTACTATTATCAATTAAGTTCAAAAATTTCATCTAACATCCAAGTTTTTTTCTTGTTATAAAACTTGGTTTTATACAAACGTCATGTTTAACAGGCTTATTCTAATTTATGGGCTTAAAAGTTTTTCCACAAAATATATTTTAATCATATTCTTTACCCTCCCCCAAGTTTCCCTAGATTCTCTCCACTTCCCTATTCACCGAACTACATTTTCTTTGTCTTTATCAAAAGAGAAAAACTAAAACCAACAAACCAACAAAAAGGTAAAAATACCATACAAACAAAAATATGCACAAACACACACACACAAAAAAAAATGAGTCCATTTTTGTGTTTTCGAACTACTCCTGATCATAGGACTGCCATACTCAGTGTCACTTGGGGAAAACTGTTTTTCTTGTGTAGGCTCTAACTGTTTCTATGAATTTATATGTGAGTCAGCCCTGTTTTACTGTTTCCTTGGAGTCATCCACCACCTCTGACTCTTAAAATCTTTTTACTTCAACTTCTGCTTAGATACCTAAACCTTGAGAAGAGGGGGTTGATAAAGACATTTAGGCCTGAGTACTTCAAAATCTCCAACTGCTTGCACATGGTCCAGTTGTGGGTCTCTGTGTTAGTTCCCAACTACTGCAAGAAACAGCTTCTTCTGGTGAGGGATATGTCATTAGCTATAGTTTTATAGCTATGTTCATTTGGCAGAATAATAGTAGTAGATATTCCCTTAGAGTTCATGACCTATAGACTCTCGTGTTCTTGAACACATTAACGGTGTTAGGGATGGGTTCCATCTCACAGTATGGCCATTAAATCCAATAAAAAAAAACCATTGTCTGTTCTGACAATATTTGTGACTATCTTGCTCACAGGTACTTTTGTATGTCTCAGAGTTTATAGTTGTGTGATAGTGATAATTACTTTTCTCCTCCAGTAGTATGCATGGTACCTTTCAGCATCATGAATGCTAGTCAATAGGGATGAAGCTTGTAATTGGGCAGCAGCTTGATTTCTCCATGCTTGGTGCTGTATATAAGTGATGTCCTTAGCAATAGGACCCCACAGTCAGGTTGTAGAGGATAATAAATAACATTGACAATAATCTGAAATATTTGAGAGGGCCTCTGCAATCTCTTTTTCCAGTGACCAAACAAGATATAACCTTCTCCTAGTACAGGGTGTTTTACTTGGTAGAATAAGATGTCTAGTTGGGGCATTGTCTCCCCCATTATATGGTGACTATTGATATATATATGAAAGTTTCTACTGTAGTAGGTTTCCATGGTATTAGTTATTCCTCCTCAAATTCCCTCCTTTATCCTGCCCTCCCATCCCCTTCCTCATTTACCCCTCCTATTCTCATTTCCTTTTAATCCCTTTATAACACTTTATTCTGTTTCTCCTTCCTTGGAAGCTCCCCTCTTCTCCCCTGATCTCTTACTAACTACCTAACCTCTGCTGTTATTATAATGAAGCACACACATCTAAAACCCAAAAGCTAATAACTTCCAAACTAATCAACTATTCTATATATTGCAAAAGAAGACCATTTATTCTACAAACACTTCTTCATTATTCAGTGTCATTCCCTTACTCAAAATCTTTGTCTTTCCTTTATTTGAAATTTAATTCTAAATATTTATGCTCATAAGTAAAAATATCCACTAAAATTGCAACACATTTTTTTTTTTTTTTTTGGTTTTTCGAGACAGGGTTTCTCTGTGTAGCTTTGCGCCTCTCCTGGGACTCACTTGGTAGCCCAGGCTGGCCTCGAACTCACGGAGATCCGCCTGGCTCTGCCTCCCGAGTGCTGGGATTAAAGGCGTGCGCCACCACCGCCCGGCCTGCAACACATTTTATATTCCTAATATCTCTAATATCTTTTTTGTTTTATATGTTTATTTATTTATGTGTTTATTGCCTAAATTACAATGGGGTACTTTCTTTAAATTCACTTTACTCATTACTATTACTCTTTGCTTATATCATTGAAAATGTCAATTTTTTGTTATGATTTGAATTCTGTTGTCTCTTCAAAGCTGATTTCTCTCTTCATCATGTGGTTTTTTCAATCCATACCCACTTGCTATATTTATAGTGCCATAAAATTTTGTCTTCATATGTGGCATTGTATTGTTTTTCTTTTAGGTTAAGATAACTTTGATATCAGGAAACAACTTCCTTCCAAGAAGGAACTTTATTTTTCCTTTATCAACCCAAGAGAGTTCCTTGACCATACTAAGCACAATTATTTTCCAGTTCACTTTCTAGCCATATAATTGTCTATAAATAATTTCAAATGTTACAGTGTAAAGAGCATGGAAATTTCAGAGTTGCACGTAAGAAATGTCACTTGGGTTGTGATTGCACAGAACAGATAAAAAAATAGGGCAAGAGTTAAATCATAGAAAGCAGATGTGACCTGTAGGGTCTTAATCCTTTTGCAATATAGCCTCTCTTATGGCAAATTAATAACTATCTAGATTCAATTGAGATTTTCTTTAGACATTTTTTAGTCATTCAATTTTTAAAATTAAGGTTGAATACATTGAATCATATTTTCTCCTTAAGAATTTGTTAAATTATTTATAGAGGTTTCTTGTGGAAAAAAATCATGAACATTTGAAGGTTGAAAGATATTATTTCAGTTTGCTACCTTGACAGAATCATTGGATACCTTTAATGACATATGTGTATATTACATAAAACCATATAAGTAGAACTAAATGTATGAAAGTATTCATCAGTTATAATAAGTGATATCATGTAGAGCTATATTTGTCAATATATTTTTTGAGACAGGGTCTTGCTATGTGTTACTGACTTTCCTAGAAATTGTGTACGTCAAGCTACTCTTGAACCTGTTGTGCTCTTTCTCTGCTTCCTGAGTATGCATTCTATTTTAAAATTGAAGATAACCAATACTAAAGGTTTTTTAATACAAACATTGAAAAGTATAATTCTACCTATTTTCATATCTCTCAACTCTTAAGTCCCTAAGAAAAATTGAAAAAACTTCTTAAATGTTATTTAATGATATCAAGATGAGCACTTTATGTTTCAGGAACAGTTTTCAGGAAAGTTTCTAAAGTTTGAACTAATGGCAATCAAATAAATTTACCTAAAATTTCTTCATATATAAACATTATTTTTATTAATTATGCTGAATTAATTTTATTTATTTCAGTTAAGGAATCCTAGCATGGAATTTCTTCATTGTGGGTGTCATTTTTTTTTAGAAGTTTCAGGTAGACGGTTTATCTAGATCCAAACAATCATCTAAAATACACTTTCCATTTAGAGACTAAATTTAAATAGGAATTATATCCTTATAATTTGTCTATCAGCATCAAAAAGAAATTTTTTTCATCCACCAGAAACAAAGGATACTTGTATTTCTTTGTATGAAAATTTAAAAGTTGACCGTGAGTTTAACATTTGCTTTATAAATGGAGGATGCATACTGTATGATACTATAGCTTCTTTAAATCTCCTCAAATCTAACGTTTCCACTGGTGTACAGTTAGCTCGTATACAGCCTTGAGCATTTGGCAGTTCCTGTAAGGTTACCAGGTAGATTAATGTTTGCTGTCTGGTAACTTTAGGCTGTTTTCCTGTAACTGTATAATTCAATGCTGAGATAGATTTACCTTTAAATTCTTCTGTCTGGGTCTGAATTTCTCTATAATTCATTTTAACAGGTTTTTCTAAAGCTTTTGTCTTGGCACTCAAGTTGACTAGCCTTTTTAATGCTAAAATAAAAAATGATCAAACAAATAATACACTTAATTTTTTGTTACTTACATCTCATCAACATTAATTGTTCTCTCATTTAATTTTTCCATTTTCAGACTGACAACAGAGACCAAATTCCTTCCATTGTAAAAATATTTCCCATTTTTAATGTGGGGGGAAAAACTCTTTTAATTAATTCCTACCTTTAAGATTTTTTCTTTTTGGTTTTTTGAGGACAGGGTT
Source organism: Peromyscus californicus insignis (assembly GCF_007827085.1). NCBI lineage: Eukaryota > Metazoa > Chordata > Mammalia > Rodentia > Cricetidae > Peromyscus > Peromyscus californicus. The sequence goes on from NW_026294391.1 coordinate 66,910,148, forward strand.
TCTCTGTGTAGTTTTGGTGCCTGTCCTGTCCTGGATTTCACTCTGTAAACCAGGCTGGCCTCGAACTCACAGAGATCTGCCTGGCTCTGCCTCCTGAGTGCTGGGGTTAAAGGCATGCACCAAACAGTGCAGCTCAAGATATCTCAATTGACTCACCAAATCTGTCGACTGTGTAGAACAGTCGAAGTCTGAGCGAATTTCAAAGCAGCTACCTAGTGTGGTAGCAGTCCGAGATGGGAATCCAGAAAGAGCCCACCACCCACCAGGAGAATGAAAAAGCCAAAGAGACTCCTCTGGCCCACATGGGTAGAGATCCAGCCACATGCAGCTCTGGCCTGACCTGGGGCCTTTAAGGCCACAAGCGGCTTTTATGTGAATTTATACCCCACAAGTTGGATACCAAATGTTACATGAATCTTAAAAGGTCTTATTAAACAAAAAACTCAGAGCCAGATATTGGGGCTAAAACCTGAGAGATCAGAAGAATAGGAAAAGCCATTTTGAGGTAGTGGCTAACCTCACCTCACCAACTCCACAGCTTCCAAAGAGATCTACTTCCTACATATCTTTCTGTTCTGTCAATTCATTTCCTCTCCACCCAGCTTCATCACTTCCTCTTCCAGCCCAGCTCTGTCACTTCCTATCTGTTCATACAGACCTCCAGACCTTTATGGTTAATTAGTGTTGGAATTTAAGGCATGTGCCACCATGCCTGGCTCTGTTCTCAGTGTAGCCTTGAACTCACAGAGATCCAGAGGGATCCCTATCTCCTGAGTGATAGGATTAAAGGCCTGTGCTAACATTGCCTGAGTACTGTGTTTAATATAGTAGCTGGCTTTTTCCTCTGATACTCTGATAAACTTTATTGGGGGACACAGATAAAATATCAACACAAAGTCTGACAACTTGAGTTTGATCTCTAAGACTCACATGGTAAAAGAAGAGAACTTGTTCTTGAAAGTGGTCCTCTGACACACACACACACACACAAACACAAGTAAAAAATTGAATTAAGATAGAACAAGTTATTTTTATGAAGTTGTTTTATTTCTTTAAAGCATAATATTTTAGAATGCTTATGAATGTTTAAGTCAGTCTTTAGTTTGATTCTCAATTTAATCGTTTTTTTAAATTGTGACTTTCAGTAATTTAGCTTGAAAGAGAAAGATTTTTTATTGAAACTATTCTTTATTATTAGTCTTCAATAAATTTATTTAAACCAATTTACACCAAGTGTAACCCATTATAAGTCTTTCAGTAGTGGGGAAGGGCTGTCTATTACACAAACATGAGTAGATATAATAAAAACTAAGAATTGTAATGGTGGGCTTTTTCATTCATCATGAAGGTTCCAGAGATTGAACTCAGGTCATCACACTTGGTGGCAAATGCTTTTCCCCCCAGATTCATAAAGCAGGCCCACTAACAAATTTTTTGACAGGGATAACCTATAGATATTCATGAGGAATAAAACAGTTTGAATTATATTACTATTTATAGCTTTCAAGTTCTTACACTTTAAATTTGAAACAACTTTAGATTCACTCCTGGTTAATTTATTTCACTTATTTTATATTATTTTCTACTGAGAGTAATGAGATATACCATCTCTGTACATCATAATAAATTTATTAACACTTTTTTTTTACCAGAGGCTTACTATCATAGGCAGATGGTAAATTATCTATACAGATCATAACTGTTTTAAGGTGATCTTAATATTTTTATCATTTCAGCAAAGGAGTACCATTACATTATACAGCCTTACTTACAAAATGTGTTCTTAGGAGAAACAGCAATTAGGCTAGAAGTCTTGAAAAGTATGAACTACCGAAACTAGAGGCTACATATAACTGGCATAGCTTAATATATTAGCTCTGTCAACAGAGGACTTATACTTATTCCCAAATGGTAATTTTGTATAGTAATTCATAATAAAATATGGGAATTCTTGCAAAGAACATTTTAAAATTTTGTCCTTGCATGATTTTCAGCATTGTGATTTTCTGAGTATTATAGTCTTCAGTTTTAAAATTCCATTAATATAATATGAAATGGTTTATCAATTTTTTAATTTATTATTTTCTCTTAACAAAATTATGTATAAAAACCAAGAGATGTTTAAATTCTAAAATTTTCTCAGAAAAAATTAAAAATTCCTTGGTTTGCTTAAAATTATGTAAATGTGAACTTTGAGATATTTGCAATAATTGGATATTTTCAGTATAACATTTTTTTCACATAGCAATTGCTTTAAAAATATTGGCACTAAATATGCTTATAATGCAAAATCTAAAATGTGATAGACACCAGGTTTATTGTTAGAAGTTTATGAAATAAGATAAAAGAAATATGAAGTTACATTTAGCTGTTTGGCCTTGGAATGTCTTCCTTAAAGAACTTCTAAGAAATTTTAGCCAAGAATTTTTACCACACATGTATGGATTGATAATCATGAACTACATAGTAAATATTTGACTGGATGATATTATCCTGTTAAAAACTAAACAGTTAGAAATTCTCTTTCATTCTATGAATTATATGCAAATTATATGATAGTAATATGCTATAAAATATTCTTTATGTATACCAGACTGTAATTACTTAAACTGTTTTTCAAAAATTACTTCTGCAGTATTTCATAAACAAAATACATTTAAGAAATGAGATAAGGCATATGAACCTATGCCACATATTAGTGACATTATTACAAAATGCTGGTGTACTATATACTGTAATTTGCTACAATTTTATAACAGTTGTTTACTCAATAAATTTAGTGTTATAATTTTTGTGAGCTGTACATTTGAGTGTCATAAGCAGACTAGCAAATACTAATCACAAATATTTGAATATTTGAATGAGACTAAAATCTAATTGATAAGCACATTGAAGAGTTAACTGAGCATCCTTCTTCTAAGAGTTTGATGTGTCTCACCACTAGAAAAAAAATGTTCCTGTTAAGACAAGTGAGTTCCAGGAAAGGCACAAAGCTACACAGAGAAACCGTCTCGAAAAACAAAAAAACAAAACAAAACAAAACAAAAGACACATTTGTGTGACCATATTGAAGAATAAGCATTCTTTTAGTGGCTAAATTGTCACTCTTATACTAATAGATGATTTCTAGAATATTTTACTATTAAAATATCCTAGTATAATGTTTCAGCACTTTTCAAACTTTTCCACTTTGACCTATTGCATGATTTTAATTCCAAAATTTGAACCAAGTATAAATCAATCTCCATAGTTCATTATAACATTGAAATTCAGAAGTATTCTATGAAAACTAACTGGTTGAGCCCCCAAACCTTAACTTTTTATGGTGCATATAAATTTTATTCATTCACTGAAATTAGTTAACATAATTTGCTTATAATTTCTTTGACAGGTGATTAACACCACAGAATATTTTACAATGTATGTTAATTTCCTTTTCATTGTTCATGTACTTTTTATTCTTGGAAACTTTCATACATTCAATCATTATCTTTAATCAGATCTACCATATTCCCTCCTGTGTTGGTTTGAAAGAAAATGGCCCCAAAGAAAGTGGCACTATTAGGAGGTGTGGCCTTGTAGGAGTATATATGGCTTTGTTGGAAGATGTGTGTCACTGCGGGGGTGGGCATTGAGTTCTCCTATGCTCAAGCTACTCCCAGTGTCACATCTATTTCCTGTTGTCTTCTGATCAAGATGTAGCCGTCACCATGTCTGCCTGTGTGCTGCCATGCTCTCTGCCATGAAGATAATGAACTCTGAAGCTGTAAGCAAGCCACCCCAATTAATTGTTTTCCTTCTAAAAGTTGCTGTGGTCTTAGTGTCTTTTCACAACAGAAACTCTTAACTAAGACAGTCTTCACGAGGTCAACCCCTACTCCTTGTATCAACTTCTGTCTTAATCCATTTCTCTCCTTGAACACAGGATTTAGCTCTGTTCTACTTCATGGTGCCTCTTTAACTCAATTTGTACGTTTTGTATTTTTATTTGCTCAACTTGATCCTTTTCATTATACATCTTCTTTAGAGATACCACGGATAACCACACAACAGAGCCTATACTAGGCTGCCAACCGCTTCTGAGTGTGTTGTCTGTCATTCGCCAAATCCTTGCCTTCCTGACTACCCAAGCCCTGGTTCCCCTACGGTCGTGGTACCCCCGATGGGCCAGTCTGTGACACTAGGCTCTTTTGAGATTTCCTCTGCCAATGGAATTAATCCAAAACTCTTCACGATAGCATGAGGCAGACTCTTCAGACAAGGGGAAAAGCAGCCACATTCTTCACCAAAATATCACAAGAATGATCTCTAGGCAACATACTAGAGAATTCCTCTCCTCTGAAACCTCTTGAGCCAGCCCTTAACGGTTCAAATAACTCTTAGCACCACTACCTTCCATCCTCCTACTAGTGTAGCATGAATCTTAAAAGTTCTTATTAATAAAAGAAACTCAGGACCAGGTATTGGGGTGAATACTGGAAGGTCAGAGAGACAGAGCAAGCCATAGCCACCTCACCTGGCCAACTTCTCAGCTGATCTTGTTTCCTCAGACTGGAAGCCTCTGTGTTCTCATATCCGAATGGCTCTCAGCTGAACTGTGCTGCTCAAAACCTAAAAGCTTAACCAGCCAAATGCTTAACCAGCCAAATGCTTTTAGTTTCTGGTTCTTACACCTTATATACCTTTCTGCTTTCTACCACCACTCCCTGGGATTAAAGGCTGAGTCACCATGCTTGGCTGTATCCTTGAACACATGGATTTCTGCCTCTGGAATGCTAGGATTAAAGGCGTGTGCTACCACTGCCTATCCTAAGGATCTAGTGGCTTTTCTGTTCTCTGACCCCAGATAAGTTTATTAGGGTATACAATATTTTGGGGAACACAGTACCACCACATACTAGTATGCCCATTAATCAATGCTTAAATCATTCCACTGCTTTCCTTATCCAAAGTACTAAATTCCTCCCTCAAAAGCATGGTAGAACCCAACACACAAATACCCCAGTCCCTAGTACCAAATCCTGTCTTAGTTTTTGTAGAATGACCCTTTTAATCAGTTTGTATGGCATGTCTTTTCTTCTTCTAGTGTTTTATTTAATTTATTCAGTTTCTTAAAATTTTTCTTGTAGAAGTCTTTGACTTCTTTATGCATGTTTATTCCCAAGTTTGTTAATTTTGTGTGTGTGCATATAATATATAGATAATATATATAATATAATTATATAATATTATAATAATATAATATAATAATAATGTATATTAATATATTAATTATATATTATATAATGATATAAATATATTAATTAATTATATATTAATTATTGCATATAATATTAATATAATATATATTTAAAAATCATTGATTATGAGTGGAACTGTTCCCCAGTTTCTGTTTTATATGTTTGTCTTCTTATAGAAGGCTACTGGTTTTTGTGTGTGTTAATTTTTTATCTTGCAACTTTGATGAATATATTTGTCAGCTCTAGTAGTTTTCAGGGGTTGTATTTCAGATTGAATCATGTACTAAAGGACATACTTTTATTTCTTTCCTTATTCGTATCCCTTTATTTACGTCTTTTTTCTCTAAGACTTAATAGAAGTGGAGAAAGTGAATACCCTTGTCTTATTACTGATCTTATTTGGAATGCTTTGGGTTTTTCTTTATTTAGTATTATTTAAGCTGTAGGTTTGTTGGATATAGCATTAATTATATTGTTGTATTCTCCTTCCATTTCCTCCCTCTCTATGACTTTTATCAAGAGGGGCTGTTGGATTTTGTAAGGCTCTTTCCATATTTGTTTAGGCAGTCTTGTTGGAGGAATTAAATTCATAGTCTTACAAAAGTTGAAACAGCCGGGCGGTGGTGGCGCACGCCTTTAATCCCAGCACTCGGGAGGCAGAGCCAGGCGGATCTCTGTGAGTTCGAGGCCAGCCTGGGCTACCAAGTGAGTCCCAGGAAAGGCGCAAAGCTACACAGAGAAACCCTGTCTCGAAAAAAAAAAAAAAAACAAAAGTTGAAACATGTCTACATCATTAGAATATAGCAAATGTGGTCATGATGAATAGTCCTTTTGATGTGATACCAAATTTAGTTTAGGAAAATTTTATTGATAATTTTTACATCTGTCTTACTTAGGGTAATAATTTATATGATGAAACACTATGAAGCAAAGCAACCTGGGAAAGGAAGAGTTTATTTCACTAACAATTCCATTAACAGTTCCTCATCAAAAGCAATGAGGGCAGGAACTCAAGCAGGGAAGGAACATGGAGGCAGGAGCTGATGATGCAGAGGCATTGAGGGTTATTTCTTAGAAGCTTGCTCCTCATGACTTTCTCAGCCTGATTTCTTATGGAACCCAGGACCAGCAGCCCATGGATGGCCCCATCCACAATGGGCTGGAACATCTGAATCAGTCACTAATGAAGAAAATGCCTGTAGTTGATCTTATGGAGACATTTTCTCAATTGAGGTTCTGTCCTTTCAGATGATTCTAGATTGTATCGAGTTGGCATAAAAACAGCCAGCACAAATGACCCCTTGTCATCTTGACACTAAAACATATCACTGGTAAGCCATAACCTTTCCTTTCTTGTTCATTCCCAAGACCACTTACAAATCTCAGCATTATAATATAAACATATCAAATTCTAAAAGTCCCAAAGCTTTTAAAAATTCAAACACTGAAAATTCAGACATTTTAAAATACTGATTCTCTTAAAAATCCAATGTCTGTAAAATTCCAAGATATCTTTAAAGGTTTAAAGTCTCTCAACTGTGGGCTCCTATAAAATAAAAAATAAATACCTTTTCACTTTGAGAGGGAAGATCCAGTGTACAATCACAACCCGAATAAAGCAAAAGCAAAACAAAACTCCAACAGTATAAACAACTGAATGTCCAGTATCTGGGTTTCACTCACAATCTTCCAGGCTCCTCCAAAGGGCTGGGGTCACTTCTCTATGTCTGTCCTCTGCAGCTCACACAGCTTGTTTTCTTGGCTTTGGCTTGCCCCATTCCATTGCTGTTGTTGTTCTTGATGATCATCCCATGCTATTGGCATCCTCAAAAATGCTGGTATCTTCTGCTCCAACTGGGATGCACTTTCACCAATAGCCTTACTGACTCTCTTCAGAAACTCCAGCCCTGCCACACAGTGCCAAAGCTCAGCTATTCTCTATGACTCTTTCATGTCTTCAAAACCAGTACTACCTGGGTGACTTTTACACTACCAATTTTGACTGCCAGCACAAGGTACAACTTTGGTTGCCTGTGAAACACATCTTCTGTGTGCTGACCCTGAGGAAACACTTCCCAGAAGATTTCACTTCAGTCATGCTGATGCTCCTCTCATCTTTATCCAGCATCCATTGTCCAAGTAACACAAGGGTTTTACTTCAGTGGTTCTGGTCTCTTGTCTAATTGCTGCTGATTTTTCAGTTCCAAGTAACCAGATACCACAGATTCTTCACACAAAAGGTGCAGTAGAGTCTTTGTTCCCATTGAAACTTCACAAGACAGACCTCCATTGTCTGCACTACTCTCAACATTCTTATCTTCCAAGCCCCCACAGCAGTCCACCAAGCCTACCAACACTCTTGGCTTTTCTTGCCTAACATTCTGAAGTGCTTCCACAATCCTCCCCAAAGCAACATGATTAGGTCTGTGGCATCAATACCCTACTTCTAGTTCCAGCTTGTCTTAGTTAGGATCACTATTGCTGTGATGAAACACCATGACCAAAAACAACCTGTCTAAAACTGGTACTGCCCAGAGTTCTATATTAACTGAAAAATTAAGACAGTACCTGACAGACATGACCACAAGTCAGGCTGGTAGAGGCAATCTTTAACTGAGGTTCCCTCTTCCCAGGTATGTCACATTGACAACAAAGATTAGCCATTACAGTATGTCACAGCATGTAGAAATTCAACCTAGATGTTAAGACATGTCCTTGTGGTTCTCTGAATTTCATTGGTATCTGTTGCAATGACTCTCTTTTCATCTCTAACTTTATTAGTTTGGTCTTCTCTATCATTTTAATTTGGCTAAGGGTTTGCCTTTTTTTCCAAAGAACTGGCTGTTCTTTAATTCTTTGTATTGTTTTTTTCCCTCTCATTAATTTCATCAATTTTGATTAGTTCACCCTGTCTGCTCTTTTAGGGCTTGCTTGGTTCTAGTTTTTCCAGGGCTTTAATTTATATCATTTGTTTATTTGAAACCATTCACATTTTTATGTCTCTGCTTAACACTATATACTTTCATTTTAGAACTGCCTTACTGCCCTCACAGTATTACATAGATTTTGATATGTTGTGTCTTCACTTTCTTTCAGTTCAAGGAAATTTTTAATTTCCTACTTAGTTTATTCAATGTTCGAAACACCATTCAGTAGTGTGATGTTTTATTTCCATGCGTTTGTAAAATTTTTATAGCAACTGCTATTGATATCTAGCTTTATTCCATTGTGATCAGAATACTTGATGTTATTTCGATTTTTATGTATTTGTTGAGACTTTCTTTTTATCTCAACATGTGATCTGTTATGGAGAAAGTTCCATGTTCTGCCAATAAGAATGTGTGTTCTTAGAGAATCAAATGAGATAATAGAGATGTAAATATTGTATATACTGTGCAATTTGCTGTGTAGGGCACTACTACCTTAAATATAAAATCAAACTTTCTAAACAAAAATTGTCCTCCTATAAATATGAAAATTTTTCAAGGAGCAAATGAAAATATTATCAAATTGGAGTTGTTTGTTCTCCTCATTTTTCTTGTTCTTTTCCTTTTTATTTATTTATTGTCTTAATTAAAGAATTTACATACAATATAAAAAAGAATATGTTCTTCTGGTACTATGAAAGCTAGACAGCAGGGAGGAATCTTCCAAGTCAGTACCAACTTGATTGCTCTGTGTCCTTTGACCAAAGTGTGTGATATCTTAAGCAACAGGGCCTTAACATCAAGTTCTGGTGGCCAGTCAAGAGTATTGGCAATAGCCTTTATTCTTTTGAGGGTTTCCTGCACATCCATGACCAACAACTCAAGGGAAAATATTCTTTAACTAGCACTGGGCTCTTTTGATGGCAACCTGTGGTTGGGAGGAACATTTTCTCCAGTGTAGGGCAGTGTCTTCTGAACAGGACAATATGACTGCACTCATGGTGAACTCACCAAAGCTGAGGTTGCCCACACAAGATCAAGTCAGTCAACATTATAGCATGGAATGGGGAAGAGCTCGTGAGTCCCCACCTCAAACCTAAGAGCTACTGACAGTTAATGACTTCTAAGGGAGAATCAGCTTTCAGTCAGTGTATGGCCCCTGGTAGATTGATCAGGTTCCAGGCTATGGCCCCACACCCACAAGTGTGTCATCAGTATACATTGAACATGATGGCTAGATTTTAAAAAAGAAGATTCATGCTTAGGAGGAGTTGGGTTATTGGATAGATCCAAAAGGAGTTAGGAAGTGAGGTGGTGAATATAAACAAAATACATTGTAAGGATATATAAAATTCTCTAAAAACTAACAAAAATATCACGAGAAAAACTGTGACCATTTGTTACTGGAAAACAAATTATTATGTTCTTCCCTGTAGAAAACTGTTTCTCCCACTCAGCATTCCTTAGTTGCCTGTAGTTTTTTTTTTGTGTGTGTAGAGTTGAGGTGTCATGGACTTTTAAATTATACAGACTAAGCATGTTGTATTAATGTATATAGTAATGTATACTATTTACATATAATGTAACAACTGATGGAAAATAAACCATGAATTTGAAAGAGAAAGGGAGTGGTATAAATGAGTTTGAGAGAAGAAAGGAAAGTAGGAGATATAATTATTTTATAGTCTCAAAAACAAAAAGTAATAAAATAGAAAAACCAGTGACTGACTATAGCATTTTCCACCCATGCAGGTTACTTGTATTCAAACTCTCTTTTTTTAAATTATATTTTTAGTTAGCTTATAAAGTAGTAGGTTTCTCTATGTCATTTTCATATATCATGAGTTTTAATTAACCTTTCCCCACCATCGCATTTTCGCTATGTCTCTACTTCCATCCCTGTTTAAACCTTAGGACTTTTAATAACTTGCCACTCTATGTTCATATCACATGATTTTTGCTATCCCTCCTTCTTTATGCCCTCTTCCCATGGTTTGTTGATTACTCCCTAAACACTAAAGATTTTCACTCTGAGTTAAACACAGAAATCTAAAAATACAAAGCTAGTATCTACATAAGAGAGAGAACATACAGTGTATCTTTCTGGGCCTGAGTTATCTCACACACTATAGTGTTGGGGAATATTATTTTAAGGTGTGTTACTTTTGTTTATGTTGTATTTGTTTAACTCTGTGAAGCTGTATTACTGTGCCTGTCTAAAACACCTGATGGTCTAATAAGGAACTGAATGGCCAATAGCAAGGCAGGAGAAAAGATAGGTGGGGCTGGTAGGCAGAGAGAATATATGGAAGGATAAATCTGGGAGAAAAAAGAAGGAATCAGAGAAGGAGAAGGATTCCAGGTGCCAGCCAACCAGCTACACAGCAAGCCACAGAGTAAGAATAAGATTTACAGAAATAAGAGAAGGGGAAAAGCCAAGAGACAAAAAGTAGAGGGGATAATTTAAGTTAAGGAAACTTGGCAAGAAACAAGCCAAGCTGAGGCCGAGTATTTATTAGTAAGAATAAGCCTCCATGTGTGATTTGTTTGGGAGCTGGGTGGCAGGCCCCACAAAAGAGTAAAAACAACCAACAACACTACAGTATTTTGTAGGGTTTTTTTTCAAATTTAATGATTTCAATTTTCTTTACAGCTGAATATAATTGTATTCTGTATATGTTCCACAATTTCATTATCATCAGATGATAGGCATCTAGACTGATTCCATTTCTGAGATATTAAGAATACACAAGCAATGAGCATGAATGTAAGGATTTATCTGTGGTAGGATATAGAGTCTTTGTATAGCTAGATCAAATGATAGTTCTGTGATGGTTAGAATATAGGAAAGTGCAACCCTATTGACTGATGTTGTCAGTATAGACTGGCACATCCACTATGGAAGTAAGTATAGAATTTATCAAAGAGGCTGTCTTCTCTTCCAATGTATATATTTAGCTATATAAAATTATTTCTCAACACTAATTAGCTGTCTCATACATTTAATGTCTTAAATTCTCATTTATTCAGTTATTTGTATTTCTTATCTCCCTTGATGTTTACTTAGCTTGATGATAATTTACAAATGTGTCATTTCATTTTTAGAAGTGTGAAGATTTCCCTCTTTTTGCTACTCATTTCTAGTTTCATCCTATTTTACCAGCTTAAATGAAATATGTAACCCCTTTGTGAACTACATGTACAACAGACTTTTCTTTGGTTTTGGATGTCACAGCAATGGCTAGGCTTCACTTAATGAAGAACTCTATAATTATGCTACATCCCTAGTCTGAAATATTACAATTTTTGCTTCATTTTTCAAAATAATTTAGAGAACTCAAAAGAAGGAATATCTATTATTTAGGGACTCCACTTAAATTATCCTCACTCTTGGGTATAGAGTAGTAATGAATATAGATGAGCAAGTGTCTATGGCACATGATGTCTAGACCTTTGGACATATGCCAAAAAGTGGTATATCTAGATAAGGTAGATTTTTAGCCTTTTGAGAATTCTCTGCACTGATTTTCATAGTGCTGCAACAGTTTGCAACCCCACCTACAGTGAATGAGTGTTACCTTTCCCCACATTCCCTGCAGCATTTGTTGTCAGTTGTTCTCCTGATCTTTGTCATTCTAGCTGGGGTAAGATGAAATCTCAAAGTTGTTTTGATTTACATTTCCCTAATTGTTCTGTATGATGAACATGTTTTGAGATGTTTCTTAGCCATTTTTTTCTTCTTTTGAGAACTCTCTATTCAGGTCCCAGACCACTGGGTCATTTGGTTTGTTGACTCTGTTTTTGTTTCTTTTTTTATTTTAAGTTCTGTGTATAATCTGAATGTTATACCTCTGTCTGATACATAGCTGGCAGAGATTCTTTCTGATTCTGTGGGCTTCTTCTTTGCCATGTTGATTGTTTTTGTTGTTGTTCAGAAGATTTTTAGTTTCATGTAACTCCATTTGCCAATTGTTTGCCATAATCCTTGGACAAATGGGGTCCTGTTCAGACAACTGTGCCAGTATCATGTGGTATTCTGCCTATATTTTCTTCTAGAAATTTCAGTGTTTCAGATTTCAGAATTAGGTCTTTGATCTATTCCGAGTCAGTTTTGTGCAAAGTGTTAGATATAGGTAGAATTTTAATCTGCATATGGACAACTAGTTTTCCCAGGACAATTTGTTGAAGATGCTTTATTGTTTCCAGTGTATGTTTTTGGTGTCTTTGTCTAATATTAGTTTGTTAAAGTTACATGTGCTCATATTTGGGTCTTCAATTTTTTTTTCTGTTGGTCTACATGTCCATTTTTTGTGGCAGCACCATATTGTTTTTATTACTATGGCTCTGTAATAGATCTCAAGATCTGGAATTGTAAATCCTCCAGCATTGTTTTGGTTTTGTTTTCTTTTGCTTAGGACTGTGTTGGCTAATCTGGGTCTATTGTGGTTCCATATGGATTTTAGGATAGTTTTTTTCTTTCTATTTCTGTGAAAAATGAGATGGGGATTTTGACTGGGATTGTATTCAATCTGTTTATAACTTTTGGTAGAGTGGTCATTTTCATAATATTAATTTTATCAATTGATAAGAATGGGATTGTCTTTCCATTTTCTAGTGTTTTTTTCTGTCTCTTTAGATGTTTCAAGTTTTCATCTTAGAGGTCATTCACTTCCTTGGTTAGGTTTATTCCTACATATTATATTTTTTGAGGCTAAAATGGGAGTGTGTCTTTGATCTCCTTCTATGTGCAATTGTTGTTGGTGTATAGTAAACCAACTGATTTGTGCAAGCAGATTCTCTATCCTGCCATTGCTGAATTTATCATTTCTTGGGTTTTTTTGGGTACAATTTTGGGATCTCTAATGTATAATATCATATCAACTGATGGTTTAACTTCCTCTTTCACTATTTGTATTCCTTTAATTTCCTTATCTTGCCTTGATTTTTCCAGGTAGTATCATCATCTTCTCCTCCTCCCGCCCCCCCCCCCCTCTTTTTCTTCATCCCCCTCCTCCCAACTTTTTATTGGTATTTCAGTCTCCTTATTTATTATGAGTCTGTTTAGATTGTTGATTTCTTGATTTAAATTTTGTGGTTTGGATGACTCTAGAAGACCATACATTTATATTTATTAGAGTCATAGATAATAGATTTTAAAAATATTTCCTTATAATACTGTGAATTTCTTTGATGTCTGTTATAAGGTTTCCCTGTTCATTTCATATTTTGTTAATTTGGGTACTCTTTCATTTCATTCATTAGATCAAAAGTCTGTCAATATTATCTTCACAAAGAACTAATACTTAGATTTGTTGATTTTTTTGCATTGTTTTTTGTTTTTTTGTTTCTGTTTAGTTGACCTCTGCTCTGATTTTTATCATTTTTGTCATACACTGGGTTTGATTTGGTTTGTTTTTGTTTTTCAAACTTTTTTCTTGTATCATTAAGTCATTTATTTGGGCTTTATGACTTTTTTAATGTAGGCTCTTAGAGCTATAAATTTCGCTTGTAGAATAGTTTTCATTGTGTCCCAGGGGTTTTGTTTCATTGTGTGAAAACATTTTCATTTAGCTCCAGGAATTTTTCTTTTATTTCCTGATTTCTTCTTTGATTAATTAATCAATCAATAATGAGTTGTGTAATATCCATGGGTTTGTGGATTTAATAGAGATTTATGTGCTATCAATTTTTGGTTTTATTGCGTTTTGGTCAGATAGGATACAAGGAGTCATTTCAATCTTTTTGATTTTTAAACAATTTGTTCTGTGTCCCAGGATATGGTCTATTTTAGAAAAGTTTCCATGTGCTTCTGAGTGGAATGTGTATACTTTGGTGTTTGGGTAGAATATTCTATGAATATTAACTTCATTCTCTTTATTTTTGTCTGGATGACTGTCTATTTGAGAAAATGTGGTGTTGAAGTCACCTACTATTAAGGGATTGATGTTAATTGTATTAACCTGTGATGTTAATCTGTGTCTAATGCCAGTAGTAATTTTTTGTGAAGTTGTGCACCCCTGAGTTTGTTGCATATATGTTTAAGATTGTAAAGTCTTCTTAATTAACTGTTTTCTTTATTAGAATGAAGTGTCTCTATATCTTCTGATAAGTTTTAGATTGAAGTCTGTTTTGTCAGACATTAATATAGTGGCACCTGCTTATGTCCTAGTCCCATTTAATTGTAGTATTTTCATCGATCTTTTACTCTTAAGGTGGTAACTATCTTTGAAACTAGGGTGTGTTGCTTGTAGGCAGCAGATAGATAAAATTTGTGTTGTGATTAATTTAGTCAGTGTCTTTTGAGCAGATAATTCAGGTCATTGATATTTAAAGTTGCTGAAATGTGTGTGTTGTCATCATTGTGTTGTTGATTTTTGGTGGTGGTATTTGTGTTCTCAGTTGTATTTTGTGTCTTAATAATTATGGCTTCATATTTCCTTTCATAGTCTCTGCTGTCTATGCTCATTCCTCTCTTCAGCCTGAAATAATGCTTCTTGTATTTTCCCTAGGTTTGGTTTGTTGGATAATTTTTTGGGCTGTGTATGTCATAGAAAATTTTTCTTTCTCCTTCAATCATGGCTGATAGTTTTGCTGGATATATTATTTTAGGTTGGCTAATATACTCTTTTAGGGCTTAGAATGCATTGCTCCAGGCTCTTTTGAGTTTCAGTGTTTACAGTGAGAAATCAGAATTTTTATGGGGTTTCTTTATATGAGACTTGCATTTTTTTTTCAGCTTTCAGCACACTTTCTTTGTTATGTATGTTTAATGTTTTAGCTATGCTATGCCATGGAGATTTTCTTTTTCTAGTCTTGTTTATTTGGTGTTCTGTGTACCAAATAAAATAGGGATTCTTTTCTTTCATATGTCTCTATAATTCATAGGTTTCATTTTTCATGGTGCCTCACATTTCCTTTTTGTTCCTTTCCTGTTTTGTTCTTGTTAATTTTCATGTTCATGGCTCATTTGATCTAGTTCTCTGTTTTATCTTCAAGACCTGATATTCTGACCCCTGATTAAGTCATTATACTCGTAAGGCTTTCCTTTGAATTTTTTCTGGTTTGGCTGTTAGGTTTCTTAATTAGGTCAGCACTTCAACTTGAGTCTCCTTCACTGTTTCTATCTCTGATTTAATTCCATTCTCAAGTACTGGATTGTCTTCATCATTTCTATGTTTTATGTTTGTATTTTCTTGGGCATTGCTATTTCTTTGTTTCTTCTTTAAACTTGAATTATTTGAGGAGGCTTATGATTCTTTTAATTTCTGTGTCCTGAAGTTAATTTGGGTAGTTGCAGGGGCAAGCATTTCTGTAGGACAAGTAGATTTAGAAGAGAACATACTGGCTTACTCTTTTATATTGTTATTTTTGTGATGAGATCTGGGCATGTGGACTTCTGTTAGTTTTGATTTTATACTGGATGAACCACATTGGAGAAGAGATGTGGGGGAAGGTTAGGTCTTGAGGTTGGAAATGTCTTGGGTATAATGAAGTCATTTGAGCAGATAGGACTGGGATGGTATACAGTATGTGCTTCCTGTTCTACAATGGGAGTGTGGGAGTAGTTAGATCTGAGTATAAAGGTGGGATATGACATGGGACAGTCCTGTGTTGTAGAGGAAAGATAGAAAAGATGGTGATCCAAGCCTACAGCACTTCTTTATTGAAGGCAGGGAAGTCCTGACTAGACTGGTATAAAAGTTGTGGGATCCAGGCTAAATCTTCTAGATTGTGGAAATGACATGGAGAAGAGATCAGGGGTACTCACCTGGGTAGATCCTGGAGGAGGATCTGGGAAGAATGCTTGTGGAGTGAAGTGGTAGAGGCTATTCAGAGTCCTGTGTGTGAGTGCAGGTAATAGGGTATGTCCTGTAGCTTAGATGTTGGCTGCAGTGCAGAAGGAAGTGGTAGACTGTTTTAGTTCTTTATATATGCTAGATACTAATCCTTTGTGTTAATCTTCTAAAACATATAATTGGTGAAAAAAAATCTCCCATTCTGTAGGCTGTCATATTTTTCAAATGATGGTGTCCTTTACTATACAGAATCTTTCAGCTTTATGAGGTCCTATTGATTAATTGTTGGCCCTAATGCCTATGCTACCAGTGTCATGTTCAGAAAGTCTTTTCATGTGCTAATTCAAGCCTGTTCTCTACTTTCTTCTCCATGAGATGGAGAGATTTGTTTTTACATTGAGGTCGTTGGTCCATTTGGAGTTGAGTTTTGTGCAGGATGGTAGTTACAGATCTATTTTCATTCTTTTACATGCAGCTATCTAGTTTGAACAGCACCATTTCTTGAAGATGCTGTCTTTTCTCCAGTATAATTTTAGCTATGCAAAAAAAATGTGTGTCTGTAGGTTTGTGGCATTATGTTTAGGTCTTCAATCTGGTTCTATTGATTAATATGTCTGTTTTTTTTTAATGCCAATGCCATGCTATTTTTATTACTATAATTCTGTAACACAGATTGAAATCTGGAATGATGATGCCTCCATCAGTTCTTTTATTATTCAGAATTATTTTAGCCTTCCTAGAGTTTTTTTTCTGTTTTTGTTTTCATAAGAAGTTGATTTTTTTTTCAATTTCTGGGAAGAATTGTGTTGGTATTTTGATTCAGATTGCACTGAATCTATAGATTGCTTTGGTGGATGGCCATTTTCACAAAATTAATCCTACTGTCTGTGAGCAAGGGAGATATTTCAGTATTCTAACATCTTCTTCAATTTCTTTCTTCCATGTCATAAAGTTTTTATTATACAAGTCTTTCATTTGCATGCTCAGATTTATCCCAAGATATTTTTTGAGGCTATTGTGAAAGGTATTTTCTCAGTTTCTTTTTCAGTATGTTTGTCATTTGTATATAGGAAAGCCATTAATTTTTGTGTCTTAATTTTGTGTCCTGCTACCATGCTGAAAGTATTTTTCAGTTGTAGAAGAGTCCTGGAGGTGTTTTTAGGGATTTATATATATATATAAATTATATTATCTTCAGATAAAGACAGTTACCCTCTGTCCTTTCTGATTTGTATCCACTTTATCTTCATCAGTTTTCTTAAGTACTATATCAAGTTTGTATGGAGAGAATGCATCCTTATCTTATTTTTGATTTTAGTGAAAGTGCTTTGAGTTTTTCTCCATTGAGGATGATATTGGCTATGGGCTTGATGCTACTGTATTAAGTTATGTTCCTTGAATTCATAATCTCTCTAGGAATTTTATTATGAAGGGATGTTCCATAATTTTGTATATTTTCTGCTGTTTTTGTTGTTGTTAGTATCCATATTTAAGCCATGATAGTCAGATAGGATGAAGGATGTCATTTCAATTTTTTAATATATTTTGATATTTAATTTGTGTCCTAGTATGTGGTTAAATTGGAGAATGTTTCATGAAATGCTGAGAAGAAAGTTTATTCTTTTGTGTTTGAATGAAATATTCTGTAGATATCTGATAGGTCCATTTGATTTACAATGTTATAGAACTCCAGTGTTTCTCTGTTTAATTTTGTCTGGATGACCTTTCCATTGTCAGGACTGGGGTATTGAAGTCATCCACCCTTACTGTGTTAAGGTCGGTAGGTGGATTTAGCTGGAGTAATGTTTTCTTTTATGAACTTCAATGCCCTTGTATTTCACATAAATATTTATAATTATGATGTTCTCTTGGTACATTTTTCCTGTTAAAAGTATGTAGTGATAAGTATGTAGTATATAAGATGATTACTAATCATAATCCCATATGATTAGCTTTGGTCTGAAGTCTTTTTTTAAATTACTAAAACGGTTACACCTGCTTCTTTCTTGTGTCTTTTTCCATCTTTTTATCCTAAAATGATGCTTATTCTTGAAGATGAGGTATATTTCTTGGATGCCACAGAAAGATGGATCCTGTTATCCAATACCATCTGTTAGTCTGTGTATTTTTAATAGGGAATTGAGTTTATTATGTTGAAAGACATTACTGAGTAATGTTTATTTGTTCCTATTATTTTGTTGTTTTGATGTGGGCTCCCCCCTTATTTAACTCATTTTTCTCAAATTATTTATTTCTTGTGTCCTCTTGGGTATAGCTGAATTTCTCTTCAAAATAGTTTTCTTCTGGTGTCTTCTGTAGAGTTGGATTAATGGACAGAAATTGCTTAAGTTTATTTTTATCAGAATTTTTTTTCTCCATCAGTTATGATTGATAGTTTTGCTTAGTATAATAGTCTAGGTTGTTATCTGTGGTACCTCAGAGATTGTAGATGATCAGTCCACATCTTTCTGGCTTCCAGAAACACTATTGAAAAGTCGGGTGTTATACTAATGGGCCTGCCTCTATATATGACTTGTTCTTTGTCCCTTGCAGCTTTCAATATTCTTTCTTTGTTCTGTACATTTAGTGTTTTGATTATTATGTGATATTGGGAGTTTCTTTTCTGTTCTTGTTTATTTGGTGTTCTATGTGATTGTACTTTGATAGGCATCTGTTTCTTTAAGATGGGGAAATCTATGCTTTTACTGAAAATATATTTGGGCCTTTGATTTGACTTTCTTTTTCTTCCTTTAAACCCATTAGTCATAGGTTTGGTCTTTTCAGAGTGTCCCAGATTTCCTGAATGTTTTGTTCAGCATTTTTATTAGATTTAATATTTTTCTTTGATTGAGGTATTTGTTTCTTCTGCCTTGTGATTCTCTCTTCTGTATCTCTGTCATGTATTCTGTTGGTAAGGCTTACCTTTAAGGTTTTTGCTTAATACCTTGAGTTTTTAACTTCCAGTTTATTTTAATTTGTTTGAGATTCTGTTTCCCTGTTAAATTCTACTCTTCTGCCTTGAATTGGTTTCATTATTTCATTCAACAGTTTCTATTTTCACCGTCTTCATTAAGACATTCATTCATATCCTCTTTAAGTTAATTTAACATAATCATAATTGCTATTTTGAAATACATTTCTTATGCTTCAGCTAAATTGCTTTTCTCAGGGCCTTTCAGAATAGAACTGTTGACTTCTGGATGAGGAATATTGTTTAGTTTTTGTATGTTTGTGTTTGGGACCTGGAATCTAGGTATCTGGATTTATAATGTTTGAAGTATTTCTTGGAGTAGATGTCTGATCTCAAGTTTGTTGATTGGGTTTTCCATTCTTTGGTTGCTATTGCTCACTTTGGGCCCTAGATCTGTTTATTGGCTGTAAGATTCCTAGTAGCGAGTGTTTCTGTGTATTGACAGTGTCACAAAGAAATGTACATGGGCTAGAAGAAAGGAGTAAATAGGGTTGTGGGAAAGATCTAGTGAGACTCTGGTTCTTCACCAAGATGGAGAATCCATAGGGGATTGTGACAAGTTTGGAGGAGGGGTTCCTCTGGACAGGCAGTAGCAGGACTAAGAATTAATATGGAGAGACTAGAATAGGGGGACAGGAAAGACAATAAATGTAGCCTACATGTATCTTAGCCTAATGTGGCCAGTGTGGATCCCTTGTAGAAAATGGTTTTGTGGGTTGAGGCAGGGAGAGGAGATCACAAAAAAAAATGGATATGGGATAGAAGGAAAGGCAAAAGAGTGCAGCAGGAAAGAACTATAAGGGTCCTGTGTCCACACCCCTTTATGTCAAGTATCTTCAGGATTGTTCTTATTTGACACAAGTATTTTCTCTGCTTTTTCTTGTTTTTTTTCTTCTTCTTAGACTACCTTGAATTTGTGTTTGTTATTATTTCATAAGTTTTTGATGTTCTGATGACTTTTATTTTTCTTTCTTTTACTTGGACTTGTGGAGTTCAATTCATTTAGGCTCAATGCCATTTATTTGTCCTTACCATTTCAACTAGTTTTCATTACCACTACTTCAAATAAAATTTTCCATATAACCAGTGAGTAGTTTTATTTATTTATTTATTTATTTGTGTGTTTGTTTGTTTGTTTTGGGTTTTGGAGACAGGGTTTCTCTGTGTAGCTTTGGAGCCTGTCCTGGATCTCACTCTGTAGACCAGGCTGGCCTCAAACTGACAGAGATCCGCCTAGCTCTGTCTCTCAAGTGCTGGGATTAAAGGCATGCACCCTTTAAACTACTACCCAGCAAGTAGTTTATTTTTATCATTTCATTTTTTTTCAATGCTAGAATTTACAGCTGGTGTTTTCTTGAGTTTATAAATTTTTACACTTTTATTTATTTAGTAATTGTCACTATCATTTCTCTAGTATTTTATTTTAACTTACCAATAATTAGCTTATTTAAGGGTGAAATGTGTTAATGCGATATATATGTACATTAAGTAATGATAAAAGGCAGTTAAATTATTTACCATTCTAAATATTTATTATATCTTTGTAGTGATGATCAAACTTAACTCATCAGTCTTGGTGGCAGGAACTTTACCCCCGGAGCCATCTCACCAACCCCCTGTACTTCTTCTTTTGAAAAGCATCTACTCATTTCATTTGGTCATTTGTTGATTAGAGTATTTGTGTGGGTTTTGTGAGACCTTTTTCAGTTCTTAATATATATTCTAGATATTAATCACTTTTAAACTGGTTAGCTGGCAAAGATTTTCTTTTATCATGCTTTCTCTCATCTAAAGGCTGTCTCTTTACTCTGTAATTTCCTTTGCTGTGAATGTGTGTTTTAAGATCATAAACTAGTATTGGTCACTTGTTGCTACTATTTACTGAAATATTAGTGACATTTTCAGAAATTTCTTACCCATGCCTACCTATGAGTCAAAGTATTTCTACTATATTTTCTTCTAGCAGTTTCAAAGTTTCAAGCAAAACCCTAAACATAGAAGAGGCACATGTTCCAGACACCTCATTCCTGCAAGTATATTTAGAGGAAATTAAGTAAGCATATTACAAAATACCTGAACAGCCATGCTCATTATGGCACTATTCCTAATACCCAAATTTTAGGATCAGCCTAGGTGTTCATCATCAAATGGATAAAGAGAATGTATAGATGCACAATGGAGTTCCATTCATCCACAAAGTAGAATGAAACTATGTCATTTGTAGTAAAATTGATGGAAATGGAGATAATCATATTAAGTGAAATAATGCAGACTCACACAAACGTCATGTTTTCTCCATGAAAAAAATATACACATATATAACATGAAAGTAAAAGGGAACTAATTGGTAAGAAAATTAATTGAAAATGGGACA
The DNA here is from genome assembly GCF_007827085.1 of Peromyscus californicus insignis. Classification (NCBI taxonomy): domain Eukaryota; kingdom Metazoa; phylum Chordata; class Mammalia; order Rodentia; family Cricetidae; genus Peromyscus; species Peromyscus californicus. Next base: position 66,931,456 of record NW_026294391.1, read on the forward strand.
GGAGAAGGCATGCAGTGAATATAGTCAAAGTACTTAAAGGAAAATGCCACTTAAAATTTGTCACTTTGTTCAGTTACTACCTATTAATAAAATATTTCAAAACATAAAATGAACCAATAAATCAAAACCAACGAAACAAAAAGTAGCACCTGTAAAATCATGGTTTAATGACAATTTATATATATATATATATATATATATAGCTTGAGAATAGGAGTCAGAGATGTTCTTGAGTTTTTGTACTTGTAGATAGATGTTTAGAGTAATATAAATGCCATTTGCTATCTGCTTCTCCTGTCATGTGGAAATTTTAGTATTTTTCTTGTTTATTTACCTTGTAAATAAATGTTATTTTTAATTTTTAATCATGTATATTTTATAATTATTTATGATGTTTCAGAAAATACTTCCAGTTATGTTCCAAGAAAGTAGATTTCAAGCCTTTCATGTATTACCATCAATTCTGAAATATAAGAGATAATATGGAAATTCTCTTATATCATACCTAAATGACAGATTACCGTATATGTAAATTATTATGTCTTGTTAAATTATATTAAAGAAAGAAGTCTCTTCACATTAATCAAATTAATTTTGATCATCCTTCAACTTTCTTTCTGTGCTCGTATTTTCCATGTGTCTAAAAGTCACATTTGTTACACATTTTTCTACTTTCGGATTTTCAATAAAATAATGGCTGCAATTCTGCTCTCTTTGCAAAAGTCATTGTGATTGGAAGGAACAAAAGTTTACTTATAATTGAGGAATCAAAACAATGGATAAATGATGGGGGACTTAATTCAGTAATGTATTTTCACCTTAAAAATATTCAAGGACCAGAAATAGAGTTACTGCTAAGGAGAAATTTGAATTAGGAACTGAAAAATATCAACAACTTGATAGAAAATATTTCCATCTCTCTTTTTCGAGAAGCATATGGTCACTTATATCTACTTCATCTATGTATGGCTGTTCTGTTCTTCTTCTCTAAAAGTTGTTTGTTATACTCCTCTATGCTCATGACAGAACTAGCTTTTACATGGAGACTAAGATTGCCTACCCTCAGTTTCACACAACAAGCAGGGAGAAAACTTTCTGAATACTAACTCTAAATCTCTAACAAAGAGAACAGTGATACTCTAATTTTAATCAAATGCTAGTTATATGCAATTCAAAAACTAAGTTGCAAAGACTGTTCTGGTATTTAGGAGTAGAGATTAGTTTATAGGAACATAGATAATGAACAAACATCCCATAATGTGTCTACCATGTCTATATTTAGATGTTAATTCTGAGGTTTTACTCAGGAAGATCATGCAAAGCCTATCAAACACAAGTTTGTAACTAATCAAGTTGATGTCATCTCCAGTGTAAATGCTTTTGTGTATTGTGTTTAACTAAAAAAGCTATAACTTCATGATTTATTTGTTTTTCAGCCAATAACTACAACAGTCTTATCACATGGACCTCTAATACAATATACATCCCTTCTAAATCAAAGCATGTCTGAGAGTTATTCATCTTCACAAAGAGTTGACACTTCAAGGTAACTATCACTGATAATCAGATCCATCTATATACAATTTTCACCTAGATGTGAATGTAAAAATATTCTATTTTTAATTTACAGTAAACATTAAATGTGATACTTGATCCCAAATGTTGATATATTAACTAGAGAGTGACAAGAAAATCATATATTAACAAGGAAGTATCCTAACAGGAAATACTTTTAGGTCCATTGGAAAACAGTTAATGTGAGGGAAGATGCAAATACTTAATGCCATGGAAGAGTATAAAATAAACACAATAATATTCTTTTTTTTTTTGCAAAAAGCTTAATGTTGCTTTTTGCTTTATGCAGTTGACAGATAGGACTATGTGCTCCATAGTATTTTCTTACAGAAGATTTTCAACAGAAATAATGTCTTAGTATCAACTTGTAAATATTTAAACATGTATTTATGCTTGTTTTTCTTGAAGTGATGAAGGAGCAGTTACACTGGAACATGATAAAGGAAACAAATACGAAGCAGAAAATTCTGATATAGATGCATCTGAAACGTTGGGGGGTTCTTTTTACTATAAAACTCTCCAAGACCTTACAATTATTGAAAGTGATACTCCTCTTATGGACTCTGGTTCTGAAAGATGTGTGATTGATTCTGACTCCGACCGAGGTGTTGTCTCAGATTTTGAGATAGAAGAACAATCTAGAGACTCTGGATCAGTAATATGGGGAGTAGATTCTGACTCCGAAAAGTCTCCTAGGGGTTCAGACTCTAGAAAACATCTGTTAAAAGCAGAAAATTATCAAATGGCTTCAGGCTCTGTTGAAGACTTGACCAAGACAGGGCAACAGCTGGTGAGAATTGAACAGTGCCAGGTGGAATATGGATCTCTGAAACACTGGGTACCCTCAGGCTCAGAAAAGTCCCTGGAAGATTCTGACTCTGAAAGAGACTCTGACTCTGATAATGAAATGAAGATAGAAGAAAAACGCCAAATGGCTTCAGATTCTATAAAACGTCTAATGGAATCTGAAAAAACAATGATGGAGACTGAAAATTTCTGGATGATCCCTGATACTGAGAGTTATGCAGTATACTCAGGCACAGAAAAAAGTAGAGCATCAGCATCTAAGGTACATCTGATACAGGTGGAAAAAACAGAAAAGCAAAGACCTAAGAGATATATGATGGACTCTGACTCTGAACCAAGTGAGATGGACTCAGATTCAGAAAGATGTGAGCTAGCCTCAGCAGCTGTGAAATGTTTCATGGGTATAGAAACATTTCATCTGAGCACTGCTGTGAACAAGTTCCCAAAGGATTTTTGGTCTGAAAGAACAGTGGACTCAGACTCTGAAAGCCCTGTGATGTCCTCTGATTCTGGGAAGCACATGAAGAAGGCTGAGGCATGCAAAAGTACCTGCAATTTGGAAAGACTCAAGCTGGCTCACAAGTCTGAGTCTCTACATCACCGGTTAGATGCTAAAAGAAAACAGTTAGATTCTGATCATAGTGGACACTGGGATAGCTCTGGAAAATATCAGTTTAGGTCTATAGTACCTCAAGATAGCTTCGGAAAATGTCAGGGTGACCTTCAAACATTTCAGAGTATCACTGAAAAAGATCAAGGAGACTCCAGTTCTGAAAAACATCAGAAAAAAACTGGAAATGAACGAGATCAAAATGAACCTGAAAGCAAAAGGTACCCCATAAAGACAGAGAAGGGAGTTGAAAATGAGGGGTTTCAAGTGGATAAGGAAAGAGAAGGACATCTCATAGAGTCTGACCATCGTGACTCAGAAAATGAAGCACACCGGCTTGGTGCTCGTAGAAAGGATAATCGTCCACCAGGTAAGCTAACATGTATGTGGCCTTTGAAAATAACTTATAAATTGTATTCATAGCATCATAACATTTCCCAAAGTGTCAGTAGCTTTGATATATTTGGGGCTGAAACCACTTAAGACAACTTATAAGAAATTCAGAGACTAAACATCTTAATACCAGATTTTATTTCACTTTCAAAATTAGGAATATCAACTTGCTTTAGGTAATTTTTATCTCTTCTATTTTGAAAGGATGAAAGTTAAAAATTTTTCTAAAAACAATGTCTATTCTGGCCTAAGAACACAATGCTACATTTAGCTTTCATCATTCTAGAATAAGAAAAAGATTTTTTCCTGTTTAGTTATTGTAAAAAGGTTTTAAATATAGAAGCTTAAGTATATCAGTGTTTAAGTTACCTTTCTTTGCTCATAAAGATTTTCCTTATGTTCCATAATTTGCAATGAATAGTTTGCATTTATCTGTTACTCATGTTTATCTTATCATAATGGATCATTATAGTCCTCCAGTCCCTAGACCACTAGTTCTCAACTTGCGGGCCATGACCCCTTTGGGGGAAAATGACCTTTTCGCTGTGATCACATATCAGATATTCTGCATATCAGATATTTACATTATGATTCAGAACAATAACGAATAGTTAAGAAGTAGTAACAGAAATAATTTTATGGTTGGGGTCACCACAACATGAGAAACTGTATTAAAGAATGGCATCATTAGGAAGGTTGAGAACCACTGCCCTAGACAATTAATTGATTCTTTAGAACAAATATATATGCTTTATATACAACTGCTATAACAACTCTAAACATTTTACATGTACTAGTTAGTATTGATTCATTTGCACTAGTTTATTAAAGCTCACAGATTTTACATATATGAATGTATTAAGTCCACCTAATACTAGAAGGTAGTTTACTATTATCATCTTTATTTTACAAATGGAGAAACTGAGGTACAAATAAGTAACCAAAGTAGCACAATAAATAATGAGGTATGAACTCATGCTCTAGTGTTTATTTTGCTCACCATGAAGATGCACTGTCAGTCAACTCTAAGAGGTATTTCCCATTAAGAACCATGAAAATAATAAGTTCAGATTATTTGTCTGGTACTTTGAACTTAGTGTTATCTGAATATAGTGCCTTAGTTTACAAGCATAATTGTGGTACATGGATTTTAACATTTTTATCCTCAAAAGATTTTCCAATTTAGAAAAACAATTGTAAAAAAAATCTGAATGTGGTAGCACATACTTTTAATCCTAGTGCTGGAGTGGCAGAGACAGTAACATTACTAGGGCTCAATGGCCAGCCAGCCAGCCTATGCTAATCAGAGAGCTCCAGTTCCCATTGAGAGACTCTGTTTAAAAAAAAATGAAAAACTTCTGAGGTAAGATACTGATTGTTGATCTCTGACCTCCACCCACATGCATACACAAATGTTGTCTACCTGCACATATATGTGCACCCGTAGCTGTGTGCAAGTACACATGAGTGTGCACAAAATGAACAGTATTGACAATATAGTATATAGGTACATGATGCAAACATTGAGAACTAAGGCTCAAGTAACCATCTTCCTTAAATGATCACATAGGTAATTATTGACCAAGCTAGAGTACAAAAGCTCCTAGTATAGTGTTTTCTCAAATATATTTGTTAATTTAGGAAGTTTATAATTGTTTGCCTTAGTTATGGCTACTATTGCTATGACAAAACACCATGACCAAGGCAACTTATAAAAGTAGGCATTTAATGGCGGCTTACTGACAGTTTCAGAGGGTAGTCCTTTATCATAGTGGGGAGCATGGCTTCAGGCAGGCAGACATGGTGCTATATCAGTAGCTGATAACTCACATCTGATCCAAAGTTTGCAGGTAGAGAGAGAACATGAGACTGGCCTAGAATGAGCTTTTGAAACCTCAAATCCTACCCCTAGTAACATGCATCTTCCAAAAAGGCCAAACCTACTCCAACAAGGCCACACGTTATAATCCTTCTCAAACATTTCCTCCAACTGGAGGCCAAACATTCAAACGCATGAGCTTATGAGAGTCATTCTCATTCAAACTACCTCACTGAGAAAATATTATTTGCTCTGAAACTAATCAATTAAGTATAATTTTCTCTTAATATTTGAATTTTGATAGAATTACCAAATTTCTTTTTTTTTCTTTATTAAGAAATTTTCCACTCACTCTACATACCACCAACAGATCCCACCTCCTCCCTCCTCCCATCTCCCAGCCCTCCCTCCCAAGCCACCCCACATCCCCACATCACCCAAATCCAGGTCTCCCAGAGCCTGGCACACTGAGCCTAGGTAGGTCCAAGCCCCTTCCCACTGTACCAAAGCTGGCAAGGTGCCACACCACAGGCACCAGATTCCCAAAAGCCTGCCCATGCACCAGAGATGGATCCCGATTCCCCTGCCTGGATGTTCCCCAAACAGTTCGAGCCAAACAACCGTCTTCCGTATCCAGAGGGCCTAGTCCAGTCCCGTGGGGGCTTCACAGCCTCTAGTCTACAGTTCATGGGCCTCCAATAGTGTGGCCAGTCATCTCTGCACTTCCTACCGTCATGATCTTGATGTTCCCCACCTGCAGAATCCCTCCTCTCTCTCATCGATTGGATACCCAGAGCTCAGTCTGGTGTCTGGCCGTGGATCTCTGCATCTGCCTCCATCAGTCACTGGACAAAGTCTCTATGATGATAGTTAGGGTATTTGCTATACCGGTCACCAGAGTAGACCAGTCCAGGCACCCTCTGGACCACTGCTAGCAGTCCAAGGTGGTGTCATCCTTTTCGGTTCCTGAGAGCCTCCCCAGAAACCTGCCTCTTCCTTTTCCCATGATGTCCTCAAATTTCTTAATAATCAACATAAAGTATGCATTGATATATGTCCAATCAGATGATAGAAACACTTTCAAACATTGGAGTAAATTTTACTAACTGTTCTTATTATGTAAATAATCACATTAATGTTAATAATATATCAATAGTTTTTAAAATATTACTTAAGTATGCATTAAAAAATGATTACATTTAGGAAATGTAGTATATTATTAAAATCCTCTCTAAACATCATTTCTCAATATGCTTCCTGCTTTGCTTCATACATAAACAACTTAAACTACAAAGTCTTAAGTAAAACTGTCAACCTTTATGGTCTAGAAAACTATGTAAATTTTGGAGTTCAAGAAAAGTGTTCTTTGATTTTACAAATACCATGCAGTATCAGTACTTCTTGTTGCCAGTTTAATGCTTAATCACAATTTCTTATCTCTCAGCTTATTCTTACAATAATAGACTTTTCAGTTTACTTGGTTAAGATACCATGCACTTAAAAGATAAAAAATGGCCAAAAGATAGATTTTGGGGGAGTATCTGGGATTCCTCATTCATGTGTACATATTATGTATTAAAATATAAATTAATACTATGAATGTAATTTTAAACCTACAATTAAAATTGAAATTTCTAATTGTAAGGAAAGTGTTCTTACTCACTTATATGTCTTCTTTAACAAAATGTCTGCTGATAAATTTATTCAGTTTTGTTATATTGTATCTGATATTTCCTTTTTATTAATGAATAATATGTGTTTATAATAAAGACACAAAACTGTTCTTTGTGCTATACATCTCCTCTTCATTTCCAAATGAGCAATAATTCTTAAAGGCAGTCTTTACCACAAGTGGCTATTCTCTTTATAATGGTAAATAGATGTAAGGAAAAGAGTTAGCTATATCTCCAACACCCAAAATGCAGTCACTTTCATTCTGTGACTGTGCACACTAAATAGATGTTTTTTTAAGCCAACTAGTCACTCTATTATTATGAACTTGCTGCAAAGTTTTTAAAGTTTTTAAAGCTGATTATGTTTTTAGTTGTTACATAGAGTTTTACATGCCATAACATTTTAAACGTCATTTTTTTCTTTGAGGTAGCATGTACTTTAATAAAAAGCAGACAATAAATACAAGAAATATATAAATATATATATATATATACATATATAGTGTATATATGACATTTAAATACATACTATATATGTTGCAAGAGAAAAGCATATTGAGAAAGTGAATGAAAATAGACCTGAAGAAAACTGGTAACATCTGAGGATGAGGATTCCTAAAAGAGAAACAGCAAATTCAAAAGCCATAGATAAGAATGTAACTTTTTTTTAGAGAAATAAGACAAATCCATAAAACTTGTAAAACAGTGGTCTGCAGGTTATTTACAAACTTGTTTAACCATCACTACTATCCAATCACAGAACACCTTCGTTACTCAAGAGGAAACTTTGTAGCAACATTATTCATTAGAGCTGAAATGTGGAGACTGCTCAAATACTCAAAAAATAATGAGTGGATAAGTTAAATGTTGCATATCTACACAGTGGATGTTATTTAGCAATATAAATCAAAGGAGTGTTGACTTTTTGGTATGTAATAGGTAAACCTGGAAGACATTATTCTGAATACAAAGCAATTAATCAGAAAGAACCACATGTTGTACAATCCATGTATACAAAATGTCCTGAAGTATATATAAATCTATAGAGGCAGAAGGTATCTTAGTGGTTGCTTCGGACTGTGGTAGAAGAGGCTAGAAGTTTATGACTATAGGGTATAGGCCATTTATTTAAACCTCATTTTAATATGGGTTTAGTAAGCTTCATGAAATTTGAGAATAGGAGTACCATTACAAATAAGTATATTTGAAAATTATGTTACAGCATCAAAAAATATTTTTAGTCTGGAATTGTATAGTAAACATTCTTTTTCATAGTATCATTTAATTAGTAATTGTAGAATAACTGAGTCTGTTTAATATGATTTTAGGTTTTTGGAGGCCTGTTACCCTGCCTCCTAAGCTTGGCCAGGAAAAGAAAACTGAAGAGCATAAGTCTGTACAGCAAAAAGATAACAGAGGTGAGTATATAGTAGAAATTGTCTAAGAATTTAATCATGTTATGTGTTAATATTTGGGAAAATAAATTCAGAATCTGAAGTGTAATAGTGGTTGCAAGGTAATGTAATACATAATAATACTTAATTCTGTGATTTACTACAAAGAAAAAGTAGCAAAACAAAAAGGCACATGAAGTAAAGTCCAGCTTTTATCATACACATGCACATGTTTTATCATACACATGCACATGCACACACACATATGTAACAACAGTTAAAGAATAAAAAGGATACGAATTTGAAAGAGAGCAAGGAGGAATACATGGGAGGATTTTGAGGAAATTATGTGAATACAATCTCAAAAAATATCTTTGTTTTAACTTTCTTTTTTATTTATTCTTTGTCTCTTTCACATCATACATTCATTTCATTGTCCCTTCATATCTGCCGTCTGCTCTTGCAACCTTCCCTACAAAGTAAAATAAAACAAAATAATCTAGTCATGAAAACTGTACTGTGACACAGTGAGTCACGCAGTAAACCCTTCTATCCATATATCTTTTCTTGCAAGTGTTCATTGCAAAGAGTAATTGGTCTGGTTCTAGGCCTCACTGGAACTCCTCTTGGATATCCTGTTGCCCTGTGTCGAGGAGATCCTGCAGCTTTGGATCTGCAGGACCAGCCCCTTCACATGTTCCAGAAGATCATAGATGGGGTGTTGGGTGGGGGAGAGTTGCCCCCCCTTACCCCTCACCCCTCTCTGCCTGCTATAGATGAGGCAGCTGACCTTGCCAGTTGCAGCACTCAGGAAAGCGGGCCCTGCTCCTCGTCTGGGCAGTATAGTAGAGCTTACTCTGTTGGCAGAGGCACAGGTGAGCTGACCCTGAGGATGTGAGAGTGGAATAGTTGGCCACATACCCCTCATCTGCCAAAATGTGGTGGTGAGAGCAAGGGAAAGATGCCCTTCCTGCCTTGATCCTACCACCTGTAGTAGGCAAGGGAGCTGACCCTCCCCCTTACCAGCTGCATCACATGGGAAAGTGGGCCCTACATCTTACTGAGCAGCATAGTAGAGCTGACCCTACTGACCGGGGGCAGGGCATGAACCAGCCATGAGAACAGGAGTATGTGGGAGATCTGGCCCCACCCTTCATCTGCCATATGGTGTTGTGGGCAGGGGAGATGCCCCCTGCCCCACCTCACTACCTGTGGCAGGTAGAAGAGCTGGCCCTGACGTCTTAAGAATGGGAGAGCTGTTCCTGCCCATCACCAGCTGCAGCACTTGAGAGAGTGGCACCTGTACCTCACCTGGGAAACACAGTAGAGCTGGCCCTGAAGGTGTAGGTGTAGGAGAGCCAACCCTGAGGACATAAAATCAGGAGAACTGGCCCCATCCCTTGCCCATTGCTACAAGATATGAACTATCCAGGGCAATGCTGGAGAGCTCACCCTGGTGATGAGGACAAGGGAGAGCTGGCGGACTGGCCAACCCTGCAACTATCCAGACCCAGAACCAGAGTTATGAGTTGGCCCACCCTCAAAAATTGCTTTTTAAAATGTACACGTATACATTAGGTATATGACTTCATAATACTTTTTTCTTTTGTGTGGACTGTATTTTCATGGAGTCAAAATCAAATTTAATTTGATAAAATATTATACATCTCTATTTTCATATTATCTATAATTAATATCAGTTATCCTTTTTGTTCCTTATATTTTGAGTCTCATATAATAATATTTTTCTAGTTTCAAGGTTGTAAAGTGTTCTACCTATTTTTTTCTAAGAGCTTCATAGGTTTGGGTCTTACATTTCACTGATTAGTCTATTTTGGGAATTTTTTCGTATAGCGTAATGTAAGAGAACCTTTCATTCTTTTTCAAGTGACTGCACCTTATTCCGTTATCATTTGTTAATAAGATTATTCTTTTCTACATGGAATGTTCTTGATACCTTTGTAAAAGAAATCAGTTTAAATTGATCCATAATTTTATGTCTAGATTGTAATTTAGCCATTAATTTACCTGCTTATCATTGTAATAGTACCATACATCATTTCAAAAAAGTATGCTTTGTGGGCACTTCAGCACCCCAGAATGACCCTTTGTGAACCACACTCAGAGTAACCGTCATGGTACTATATGATGAAATTTTGTCAGCAGAGTACTGATAAATTGGTAGGGGGTAAATTAGGACTACATAGTACTAAGTGAGGTGAAAACTTGCTGTGAACTATCATATTGGATCTAAGCAGTGTGCCAGATATTGCAAAGAATGGTCTAGGGATGGAGACTGCATTCACAACTGAACTCCTAATGAACCATACAAAGGTATGACCACATTCTGGGATTCTACCATTGGAGCAGAGCCCACAGACTGGCCCAGCATCTGTAAACTGATCTTTTAAAGGAAGACACAAAAAAGGGAACAGGACTACTTGTGGCAATGGAATTCATAGGAGTTAGATAAGCTTCTTTCTTTTTTTATTTAAATTTTTTCATTCCTTTTACATACCAACCCCTGTTCCCCTCATTCCCCTTCTCCTGCTCCTTCCCTCATCTCCCCCCTTCCCACCCCTGTCCCCTCCTCATAGAGGGTAAGGAAGGCCTCCCTTGGGTAGTCAACACAGGCTGGCATACCAAATTGGGGCTGGACCTAGCGCCCCCCCCCCCCCAACCCTTGCGCACATCAAGCCTGAGTCAGGCATCTCACCATAGGGAATGGGCTCTAAAAAACCCATCATGTACTCAGGATAAGTCCTGATCCCATTGCCAGGGGACCCACAAACACTTCAAGCCACTCAATTTTCATCCATATTCAGAGGGCCTAGTTTGGTCCTAAGCAGCCTCCCCAACTGTCAGTCCAGTGTCCATGATCTCCCACTAGCTTGGGTCAGCTGTCTCTGTGGTTTTTCCCATCATGATTCTGAGCCCCCCTCCCAACCCCTGCTCTGATAATCCTTCCTCCCTCTCTTCAACTGAACTTGGCCAAGTGCTTGGCTGTGGGTCTCTGCATCTGCAGCTAGGGAAAACCCCAGGAACTCAAGATTGTCCCCAGCTAAGACTCATAGCAATGGTGGCAAGGTGCTTGAACTAGCCTTCCCCTGCACTGAGATTGGTATTTACCCTAATTGTCATCATAGAACCTACATGCAGTGACTGATGAAAGCAGATACAGAGATAAGCTTCTTGAAGAAAAAAAAAAGGAACATTGAGAATCTTGAATCTGAAACCAGCAAATTTTCATATCCTATATCCTCATCCTGAGTTCTGTCCCTTTCACAGCTGTTTCCCCATTCTTAATACACAGTACCACTTTATCAGGACTACTTGGTCTCCTGTAGCTTTGCACTGTCTCATTTCCCTCTTTCCTCTTTTATATTTTTGCCTCAAAAAAAAACCATGGACTTGAGTGGTTAGTAAGGTCTCAACCTCCTGAGAAACAAGACACTTTATGTTGTCAGGTCATATATCTATCTTCACACCAGTTTCTCTTCAGACTGTCCCAACTGTCTCCTTTTTATTTTTCCATTTCATTCCTGCTTGTATTTATATTGCCCTTCTGAAAATTCATAGACTTTGGTCTATTCATAGTGTTCCCAATATTGCATAAATTCTGTTCACAGACATTTGTTAATTTATCTTTGTCTTTTATTGAGTATTCCAAGTCCTCTAACTTGTCTTCATGCCCTGATATTATGTCCTCCCCCGATCCATTGTTTTTGTGAGGTTTACACTAAGCTTTTTGTTTGATTTATTAAAATTTCCATTTCCAGCATTTTACATTGGTATTCTTCAGTAACTCTTTATTGAATGCCATTTTCCTATCCTGCGTATTTCATTCAGCTGTTTTGCTTGTGTTTTCTTAGAATTTTTTCGTGGATTTGTACCTTCTTTTCTTTGTATACTTTCTATGTAAGTTGCTTTTATGATTTGCCTCTCTCACTAACTAGTGCAAAAATCAGTGGCTGGCTAGGTCATAGGCCATAATACTATTATTATGCTAAACTGATATATGTTAAACTATTCCCTATGATCTTACCTTTATGCCCATTGATTAGTGAATCACTTAACCCTCCTCAGAGTAACTTCTTTTTTCAATAAGTGGCAATTAGTACAAAGACCCACCACCAATTCCTGTGCAGAGAATAAGAGGCAGTAGAGTGCTCAGCTCTAAATGGCACTTTGTGTCACACTGCCTTTTCCCAAGGTTCAGGGATCATTACAGAAGAAGGGATTGAAAAAAATATAAAAGCCAGAGAGAGTGGCTATCTCTAACAAAACTGCATATGCCTGTCATGAGAGCACAGTTGTGTATGAACTCAGAGCGGCTGGGGCTACACATTATGAAAGGCTAGCCATGCTTCAGTAGATGGTCCCAAAGACACACAAATATAGGCAGTACTAAGTGGACTCAGAGGGTATTAAATTTAAAAGATAGGTAAAGCACATGAAGTTGGGAAGGAAAGCTGGAGGGTGTAGAAGTTGGATTGGAAGGGAGGGAGTGAGTAGATTGGATCCAAAATTATATGCATGTATGAATATTAAATATAATGCTTATTAATAAGAAGCATATATTAACAAATATCACTTTTTACAATTTAGGCACAATATATCAGTAATTCATTCTTTGAACATTGTTAAGTCCTTTCCAAATCCAATCTAGACACCAGTCAAGGGCAAAGGAAACCTTTCTAACATAGAAGTTTAAAGAACAGTTTTACTAAATCTGTGGGCAGTTTCCTCCATTAGACCTTCTCCAAGATGGCTTTTCATGAAAATTTTATTCATAGAATCCCCATGTGGCAAGGTATCAACTATATAAATGATCTCAGTTTATACTTTTTAATCTTCCCTCATCTAGTTAGAACAAAAGCCCCTTACTAGAAAGGTCTATCTTAAAAAATTTCCGGCCATCAATTCAGGCACAGTGTAACTGCAGCTAATCAGTTTGAGCTGACCTTACAACCTTGCAGGCTCAGATTTTATCATAATAGTTAAGAGTACAGTCCCAGAAGGCACATCTGGTGGCTTGGAAACACATCCTAAATAAAATATGTATTAGTCAGACAATATAGGTTAACCAGATTCCCACTGTGGCTTCCCACCAAGGGATATACTTCCTTAGGGCTTTAAGTGTAGTCCAATTAAGTCAGTTCTGTCTGTTTTCAGAACAGTTGCCTAAAGGCTGACAGTTTAAGGTAGTTTTGTTTGACCAACATACCAGTTGATACCTTGAAATGCTTTATTTTCTATGTATGTGTTGGAATTTAAGCTATCCCATACCATTTCATATTCAGTGCAGCCTGGTGTGATTTTAGGCTCAAAGAACTTACAACACCTTGAACCATCAGCCAAGGAAGTTTTCCTTAAGAAAGGGGAGAAACTAACAGAAACAGTTGTAAAAAGCAATGATCATTAATTCTTGTTTAGAAACCCATGCCCAAATTTGTAAGGCTTAGAATCTATTGTTATAAAATTAGTGTATGCCATCAGCAATATCTGTTTTATTTTCAGTTATCTGATACTTTACCAAGATCCTTTGTCTTGATTAGGTTGTATGCAAAAGTAACAAAAACATTTTTGTAGAATATTTATATACATCTTAATCAGAAATACAAGTTACAAAATTTTAAAAAACCTTTAAAAATAGCTTTATATGATATTTCACCATTCATAGTACGATATGATGGTCAGCCTATAAAAGATCAATTCTGTTCTAGGGATAGCTACATTTAGCAATCAAGTTTCTATATTAAAATGTCATACCAGTAGATAAAGTAAATTAGGCTCTTAGTACATTATTAAAACCACACTAATATTGAAATTGAATACAAGGCAACAGCAGTGAGCTATGCCCCAGAGATGATCCAAAGTCCAATATATCAGGAGTGATTAAACTCCTTGTGGTATGCTCTCCCTTAATTTACAGTATGGAGAAGAATTGCAAGTTAGGAATGCAATCAGTCTCTGTGTTGCAAATATAAAGGTTTAGTCTTGTTTCCAGACTAAAGGACAAATCCCTACCTGTAAGCATTTATGCATGATCTAGAAACAGTGAAGCACTCATCATGTTTTCTAAGTTGGAGAGTACGTAAAGGAGTGTCCAAATTCTAACACACAATCTGAATTATTTTCATTGAGTAGAGTGATTTCTGCTTGACACTGCTTAATATTAGGTCTGAAATAGCAGGTCTATTAGAGTTTGAGTGTAGATTCAGGTCTAGGCTATAAGATCATCTAAAATCAATAATAAAAATCCAAAGCAAAATAAACCAGTAACTCTCTTTTAGAAAAGAAAAGCCAAGAAAGCACAGATTATTTCCAAGTCTCAGGGGCAAACAAGAATGACCTAAGTCTTTTTTATCTTCCTTTTTTTAGAATTTAAATTGACCTGCCCAAAAATATTTACAAAGGGTGGTAATCAGAAATTACGAGTAGACATCTGATGTAACAAGTACTTATTTGAAAAAAATTAAACCACTTCCAGTGTATCTACATCTAGAAATTTCCTATACATTTTATATTTCTTTCTTGAACTACTTTGATAGACTAACATAAACAAATAAGATTGCTTCAAGTTACTCATTTGAGTTTCTATATTCAAAGCATTTACATTCAAATTATTCCTCAGTGACAAAAGCCAGTGGAATTGTGTCCTATTATACTTTTTACCCATTTTTTAAATCTGAATTATCCTTTCAGTACTTATGAAGTAGTAAGTATTTAATGTATTCATATAATTTTTATCCAAATCAGCTACATTTTTAATACAAATTATTTTCTCCAGTTGAAGTAGCAGTTAATTTAGAATTTGAAGAATTAACATTACAACTTCATAGAGATTCTGGAAATAAAACAAGTGAACAGGCGGCTGCTTTATGATAACAATGAAGATATGACTTAGTGTATTAGTTCATTTGTGTTACTATAATGCAATACAGTATAAAAAGTTACAGTATAAAGAAAAGGGTTTTGTAACATTGTTCTTAAGGTGCAACTTTGAGGGGATACATCCCCTGATAGCATTTTGTTTAGCAGAATCCTAAGGTCATACAGGGAAACAAATAACAAGGAACATGGAACACATAATTAGCTGTGTATTCTCTGATTTCTTTTACTTATCTTATGAATCAACTAGCATTCAAAATAGTAGTTTTCACTTGAATGTGTTTATCTCATCTAATCACCTCAAAGATTCCATCTTCTTAATATTGTTGCCATAGTTAGGATGAGAGCCTGTGCCCCTGGAAGTCCTAACAAACCAGATTCAGTCACCCGTCCTCAATAAGCTTATTAAAAGAACCTAAATAATAGTGAAGAACAAAGGAGATTTAGAACATATGACCAAATTGGGAAGAGAGACAAAGAAATCCAGTGAAACCCCTACCAAGGCCATATTTGGTGCTCTGACATTAGGTTAAATTTTAAATAGAATGAAAGAGGTATGCATAACTAAGTCCTGGTCAAGGTGTGGTCATGCCCATAATTGACTTAGTATTGCCTTGACTCTGGTCTGTCCTGCATAGTGGTCTGACAAGTTACCATGTTGGTGGTATGTGAAATCCCTTCTCCTTTACAAGTTCTCCCTCTGACTATCATCAAGCCTAAGCTACTTCTCTCAGTGTGTGATTTCTTGGGGAAATTATGATTCTGTGAGGTTCCTTGTTTCACCAGTCCAGATAGCCAAAGTAAGAGACAGAAATGTTTAATGCCCTCATTTTTTCCAGGCATTCCAATTACATTTCCTACTTCTTTATTTTTTTAAAATGTCATACATGTACATAATGTATCTTATCATACCCGTCTCCCCATTCTCTTGTTCTAACACAACTCCCTACTTCATGTCTTTACAAATGTTTTATAACACAGAGTGCAATTAGTGTTTCACATGTGCACAGGATCATCCACTGACACACGGACAACCTACCACTGGCCACCACTTAACAATGAAACGTGATTCTTCCTCTGCCAGGTTCTGTCCTTGGGCTTGTGGTTTCTCTAGTCATGGATTTTGACCATGATTACAGAACCAAGCAAAAATTCCCTCCTGTAGTGCAAGCCTCAAATCCAATCAAGAGAGTTGTTGGTGACTCCATAAACAGCCTTGTCATTAATGTACAAGTGGGCATATCTTGCCTCGTAAGTGAGTACACAAAGAGTACAATATTGTATAAGCTCATTTCTCCTGGGACAGTCTGCATATCATTTTGTAGCACTATGAACCTAGCCAGGAGAAAGGTAGTTTCATGTTCAGTTCAAGAATAATTTCTCTGTGCCCTACAAGTTGAATGTGTGGTGTCTTCAGCAGTAGGGTCTTGGCATCTACTTAAGGTAGGCATCCAAGAGCAATAGACATATCCTTCATTGTTTTGGGTGCCTCTCAATGAATCTGTGACAGGGAATTAACCAATGCCAGACACTGAAATTTTCATGAAGCCCATATAGTTGAGAAGCAGCATTATTCGCCCATGTGGTACTTCCTTTAAAAATTCTTTTAGTGTGTGTGTGTGTGTGTGTGTGTGTGTGTGTGTGTGTGTGTGTGTGTGTGATATGTGTGTATATAGACTACAAACTAGTGGAATGTTGTTGGTTGTTTTTCTATTCTTTTGTTCTTTGGTCTTTTGGCTCTTTTGGGTGCCACCAACCAGCTCCCAAATCACACACAGAGGCTTATTCTTAATTATAAATGCCTGGCCTTAGTTTGACTTGTTTCTAGCCAGCTTTTCTTAAATTATCCTGTCTACCTTTTGCCTCTGGGCTTTTCCCTTTTCTTTCTTCTGTATATCTTACTTTCACTCTTACTCCATGGCTGGCTGTGTAGCTGGGTGACTGGCCCCTAATGTCTTCATCTTGTTCTCTTGCTTTTTTTTATTTCTCCCAGATTTCTCCTTTTATTTATTCTCTCTGCCTGCCAGCCCCACCTATCCTTTCTTCTGCCTCATTATTGGCCATTCAGCTCTTTATTAGACCAATCAGGTGTTTTGACAGGCAAAGTAACACAGCTTCACAGAGTTAAACAAATGCAACATAAAAGAATGCAACACATCTTTGCATAAACAAATGTAACATGTCTTATAATATTCTACAATGGTGGAGTTTCATGAGGCTTATTAATGCATCCTTAGTTTTGTTTAACCCAACCCAATCCCTCCTTTCTTCTACTCCCTGTCCCTATCCCCACTTAAACCTCTAGTTTCCAATATTCCTCATTGTTCATTCATATTACATGTAATTTTTCTTCTAATTATATTTTTATTTGAGTTACTAGATCATAGGCTCCGATGTAGCTTCTTCATACACACTTTATATTTGTTAATTCTTCCTTTGAACTTATTTTCCCATCCCCTTTAGTCCACTTCTTGCTTGAGCCCTTCTGCCCCTAATAGCCCACTTCTCCTTTCCTTTCACCTGTGTTTTATTATCCTCTCTCCTCTAAATATGTCACACCATGGCCCATTTCCAGTTTTATGGCTTTCACTTGTACTCCAGGTTAAATACACAAAATTAATCTAGAATCTATATATGAAAGAGAAATACAGAATTTGTCTTTTTGAGCCTTGGTGAATCCCACTCAGTATAATTTCTTCTAAACCTGTACTCTTCATTATTTTCCTTTCTTTTCCATCTGAGTAATATTATATTGTGTATATGTACCAAAATTTCAGTCCATTCTTCAGTTGATGGGTGTCTATGTTTATTTACCTTCCTAGTAATTGTGAATAGAGGAAAAAATGAATGTGGATATGCAAGTATCTCTGTAGTAAGGTATATAGTCCTTTGAATATATGCCTAAGAGTGGTACACTCTGGGTCATATAGAAAATATATATGTATTTTATTCTAGTTTTCTAAGAAAACTCTAAACTGATTTTCAAAGAGGATGCACTAGTTTAAACTCCTACCAACCATGTATAAGGGTCCTGCTTCCCCATGTCCTTTCCAGCATTTCTTATCATATGTACAGTTCCTGATCATGGCCTTAGATAAACACAGTCAGGACAAATCTCTCTCACCCGCCAGTCCCACAGCTGCTCAGACCCAACCAAGTAAACGCAGAGACTTATATTGCTTACAAACTGTATGGCCGTGGCAGGCTTCTTGCTTACTGTTCTTATAGCTTAAATTAATCCATTTCCATAAATCTATACCTTGCCAAGTGGCTCGTGGCTTACCAGCATCTTCACATGCTGTTTGTCATCGTGGCGGCTGGCAGTGTCTCTCTGACTCAGCCTTCCACTTCCCAGCTTTATTCTCCTCCTTGTCCCGCCTATACTTCCTGCCTGGCCACTGGCCAATCAGTGATTTATTTATTGACCACTCAGCAACACACTTGACATACAGACCATCCCACAGCACTCAAAGCACCCCCAATCCAGCTTATTGACTGACCTTATTTGAGGCTACCATGAGACTTAAGTAAAACAGCTCTTATAACAGCCATCTTAAGGTGATTAAGAACTTAACTTCAATTGCGTATGACACACATACATTTCCTTGTATTTGCACAGTCTGATATTGATATTATAATTTACATATTTTAATAATATATAACCATTAGCATTTTTATAATACTTATTTTAATTCACTGAGTTTTGTCTTTTATAGTAGGATTAAAGATCATCTACTCAACACAGATACAGTATTAATACAGGCTGTATTAGTTCATACATTTACTCTTACTAGTATGTTTATAATTTTATGTTTTCATACTTAATATCCTTGTATTTCTATTTGAAGAACTTTCTTTAGCATTTCCTATAAAGCAATTCAGAATTAGATGGATTCTGTAAGCTTTTGTTTGCCAGATAAAGTATTTCTCTTTATTTACTTTATAAAACAAATTTGTATGGCATAATGCCGTTGTTTAGTGGTTTTTATTATTTCCAGTATATTTAATATATCAATTGATTCTTTTGTCCTTTGAATCTTTTTGTTGAGAATTCTGCAAACAATTATTCCCCTACACATCATAAATAATTTCCTTACTGTTTTTATTTTTTTATTTGCTTTTTTGATATGTGTTTTATATGGATTTCTTTGGCTTTACCTTATATTGGGTTTATATGACTTCATAGATCACTTTTTCTTAGATTTGGGGACTTTTGTCCATATTTCTTCAAATAAAATTTTTTTCCTGTTTTTTTCTTTATCCTTGAGTTTGCCAAAATGTGTGTACTGATACATTTTTCACTATCCTACAACTTCCTTATACTTTCATCATTCTTTTCTTTTTCTTTTTGCCCCCTAACTAATTTCCAATTATCTATCTTGTTATTTCATTCTCCTTTTCCATGATTAATTTGCTATTGATCTACTTAGTGAATATTTTTTCATTTAATTATTGTATTGTTTGTTTTCTATTTGATACATAGTAATTTACATGTTATCTTGAAATTCTCACTTTGTTGATGGCTTTTTTCATATTCTGCTGAGCATACTTGTGATTATTATTTTGATTTATGCTTTAAGTAAATCATATATATCAATTTCATTAGAATCAATTTCTGGATATGTATCTGGTTACTTTTTTTGAAAATTTTCCATATTTCTTTCTTCTCTTTGATTTTTTATACTTATATCTGCACATTATAAAAACAGTCACTACTCCCAGATATTCAAGAGAGAACCTACACTAAGTAGCTTGCTATCTAAATCTCAGTATTCCACAGACACCTAGAATATACTATTTCTCTCTAAGAGTCTACTTCTCATTCTTTAAGACTTATTTTCTTGGGGCAGTGTGTAAAGCACTTGCCACAAAAGCCTCATACCTGATTTCAGTTCCCAAAACCTAAGTAAAAGCTGGAAAGGGGAATGTTTAGCTTAATCCCATTACTCCCAAGAGAAAATGGGAGACAGAGACAGTAAAGTCACTGGAGACTTGAAGGCAAGCTTGAGTGGCATGTACAGCAGTGAATAATAAGAGAGACATTGTTTCAAATAATGTGTAACAAATGCCCCATTCATACAAATAAACACACATGGGTAAGTATACACATGCGTACTTCATTTACACACAAAATAAGATTTTAAAAAATATTGAATTTCTTTATGGAATGTTTCCTGAAATTCCTTGATCAGTGATAGATTTGTGTGTGAACATAGCATTGCTTATATCCACAGTATGTTCCTCAGTTTCTCTGTATCTAAACACTACTTGATGGCTAACTAGCAAATGGTTTTTGAAATAGTAGTAAATTTAGTTGATTAGTAACAATTAGTAAATAATAAAAAAATACCAAACAATTGTATAAATACAAAGAATTAGTGGGAAGTAACTAAACAACAGTAAAAAAATATTATAATCAAGAGTCCTATCTAAAATAGTATAATACTTGGTAATATCGCTTATATGCTATGTCTTATTTAGGATTTTAATGCTGTGAAGAGACACCATGACCACAGCAACTCTTATAAAAGAAAACATTTATTTCAGGATGGCTTCCAGTTTCAGAGGTTTAGTCTGTTATTGACATAGCAGGAAGCATGGCAGTGTTTAGGCAGACATGGTGCTTGAGAAGGAGCTGAGAGTTCAACATCTTGATCCACAGGCAGCAGAAGGAGACTGCCACACTAGGCCTAGCTTGAGCGTATAAGACCTCAAAGCCCTCCTCCACGATGACACACTTCCTGCAACAAAACCACCCATATTCCAACAAGACCACACCTCCTATTACTGCCACTTTTTATGGGCCAAGCATTCAAACACATGAGTCTATGAGGACCATTCCTATTCAAACCACCATATACTATTAGAATAATGTTTAGGTAAAAACATGAATCACATGTAGATCTTTATGATAGTATGATGAGAAACAACTGTTATGAGAGGGAACAGTGACCACTAGTTTCAGTGAGAGACTGTCTTAAAATTTTAAGGTGAAAAATAGTGACAAATGTCTGATAATGACTCTAGTCTCCACATGGGTATGCAGAACTGAGCACACATGTGCATACAACCATACATCACAAAAATAAAATTAAAAAATTGACAGGCCTGAGTACAGTATCACATTTTCATGTCCTTTGTATTTAGGTGTCTCTTTATCTCATGACAGATATTTAAATCCATTTATCCTCATAAGATCATATACTTAATATATGCCCTTTTGCAAATATATAATTTTTCATGTCATTCAATAGTGTAGTACAACTTTAACAACTGTATACTTATTATCTGCCCTTCAGACAGATTGTCTATTACTATTCTAGACTATTCTACTGTTACCTTAAATATGGAATGTTATTACAAACAGTCATACTGTCTTTTTTTTAGAGTTTCTGCCAGGCAGTTACCCTTTGTCACTAATTTATAATAATAGCACTTTATAATTAAAGTATACTGATACTTGTGCTCAAAGACCATAGCCATTGAGGAAAATAATTACATTTTTCAGTACTTTTGACATCTAGCTTGGTATAAAAAATTAGTAATTTTACTTTTATATTTATTATAAAGCATATGAATTTATGGTACTGATCTCTGTCCTCTCCATTATGCAAACATCAATTAATACCATTATGTTATCAGGGGCACTAAAATAACTTTATATACTTATCAGAATATACTCTCATTTTATTAGAAATAAAGTCATGAAATCTTTCCAGGAAGAAATGTTTCATTATAAGTAAATCATATATGCCTTATCCTAGTGAATATCTTTCAAAGTATACCTACTTGATTGTGCAACTTTTATAAACACCAAAAAAGAGTAAAAAATTATAATTATCTTTTATGATTTTATGATCTTTTATATGATCTTATGATGATAAGGAAAATTTGATGAGAAAGCCTATGTCTTTGTCTGTAAAATTTATTACCAATTTCTAAATGGAAATTACCATTCAGTATTCCTAAACTCTTTCCAAAATATGATTTCATGTTTAAGCATAAAAAATACTTAAAACTTGGAGGGAATGGCAAAACAGATGTTTATATTTGTTTTTAAATTTCAATCATGCACCTGCCTATGTACCTTGATGACAAGATTATCCATAATGAAATTCAATAATTTTAGTTTAATTTTAAAGCTAAGATATTGGTAAATATCTACATTTCCAGGATGATATAACATTGAGTTCTTGATAGCTATACAAGATATCATTGCTATTAACTTTCATACCAGAATATATATCAAATACAAGGGTATCTTTTTCTCCCTAAATATACAGATTTTATACATTATAAATGCTGTAGCCCAGGAACAAATAAAATTCTTAATATTTCTAGAAACATAATGAAACAATGTAGATAGATTTATCATAACAAATTTGTAAAGCCATAGTTTTATATTTGTCAGAACATTTTATGCATTCTTATATAATGATTTCTTTTCTAAAGAGTAAGCTCTATCAACTTGAAGAAAATTACTATCTGAAGTAAATGACCATGTTTCATTTATATCTTAAAAAGCTGAAAATGGCATTTAATTGAGAAGAAAATGTAGGGTCATGGCCTCCCCTTAAAAAGTCAAATGAAACTCACCATAATAATACTTTGAAGGAAATTATATTTTGTTTGCACAGATTTCTATTGTAATATGAACATAAAAGTTATATTCATTATATATTTGCCTAGTGTTGCTCATATTTTATTCTCTCTTAGTTTGCAGAATTCAGATAGCAAGATACAAGACTGAAGACAAAACTGTGAGATTCAAAGAGGCATCTTCAAGTCTCAGTGACACGCATCTCTCACAGGAAAAAGTAAAGGAAAAGCACAGCTATATCTTTTCTCCAGAATCTCAGACATTCACAGATGAAAAGTATCATGGAAAAGCCAGCCGGAAAATATCTGTCTATAAGCGCCATTGCAGGGAGTATAGATATGCCCATGGTTGTGAGAGTTTTCGGTATCAAATTACTCCCATTCCTCTAAGTTCTGAGATTTGCACCTCTAATGTATCATCGGTTGTTGGCAGCCCAAATTCCGAGAGTCCTAAATCTGTCACAAGACAGAAGACTCGAAGAAGTCTTACATATTCTTTGGATGTGGGAACTCAAAAATGTGCCAGATGTTTTATGGAAATCAGTAACTCTTCTTTTCATAAATGCCCCACAAATTCTGATGATTCTGACTCTGATTCTTCTTTATATGGCCAGATTTCCTCAGATTCTAAATATTCTCTGAGCTCTAAAACTGTTAGACACTTCAAGACTTCTCAAAATAGCCCTTCATCTCGATCCCTGGATCATAAGCATCATGTGGGCATCCGCTGCTCTCTGCATGGGGATGATTTTAAATATTCTGTGGATTCTACCTCTTATTTACATTGTGAAAGTTGTTCAGCTCTCCAAAATCTTAAGAGCTCTGCTGCTACCCACACCATTCCTACAAAATCTAAAAAAACCATGGGCAAACATAGTACCTGTGGCCACATATTGTCAACACCAGTAAGATTATCTGAAAGTGAAAGCAAGTTCAACCTTACTGCCCAACCTCAAAATAAGGATAATCCTGATGACAGCATTATTAAATTTATCAGTGCTAGAAATATCAAAGATGAGACTGATGCTGAAGATAAACTTCTTTCCAAAGATGAGACAGACCATGAAGATGAGACAAATACTGAAGATGAAACAGATGCTGAAGATGAAACAGACACTGAAGATGAAGACAACAACAAAGATAAGAAAGGTCCCAATGACAAATCTGATCCTGATGGCAGTGATCCTAAAGATGGCAACTCTGAAAATAATACTGATAGCAATAGTAGGTCTGATCCTAGTGGTGCTTCCGGGCCTACAAGTGGACCTGATTACAGCAATGATGGTGACTCTAAAAATGTACCTGATCGCAACAATGAATCTGACCCTGCCATTGATAATGCCTCCAACATTAACATTAACTTGAAATATAGCACTGATTTAGACAGTGCTTCTGATCTGGCAGAAGATATCAGTCAACACAATAATGCTACCAAGAGTAGCACAAATCCAAACACTGCTTCTGGAAACAAAAATAGAACTGTGCTGGACTACATTTCTGGTTCCAACAATGATGCTGTCCCTAGAAATGACACTGGACAAGGAAATAATACTTACTCTGAGAATATTAGACCAATTGCCAACAGATTTGACTTCATCAAAAATGAGACTGATTCTAACAACAATTCCAGTCCCCCAAATAGCCAGAGACTACCAAAAGATCTTGAGTCTAACTATAATACCAAACCCAGTAATGCTACTAGTCACAATGTTATTAATCCTAACAATATTTCTGATCCTAACTATGACACAGAGTCTACTAGCACTGCTGTTCACAAACATACAGCTGCCATAAAACATTATTCAGACCTTAATGATGTCACAGTGTTTACATACAAAGTAAGACCAAGTTTTCTAGTCAACCCAAACTATTTTTGCAGAAAGAAATATGTTAGTAGACCCAGCTCTTTACTTAGCACTACCAATGCCATTGATACTAGCAACATCACCAGCTGTACTAATGCTATTAGCTCTCAGTTTACTGCTGGAAAAAGCTATACCCCAGAAAATAAACATTTCCCTAGATTTAGTCATTTTAATGGTTTCAATATTGTCATCAAAAATATTCAGAATGCTCATAATTCTACTAGTACCACCAATACTAATATTTTCACTGATACTGAATTAAAAATTAGCTCCATATCATCTATTCTTAAAATTATTTATGGAAATATCTCTAATTTTATTGCTGGCACCAACCATATTTCTTATCCTGATTTTTTGATAACCTCTGAATTTTATGATCCACTTGAACTTGGTAGAGCTTGTATAATTTTTGATAACCAAAATATTGGTGCTCAGTTCCAAAACTCTGCTGCATACATGGACTCTGATACTTCTAAGTATGCCAGTGGGTCAGCAGATGCCCTTGATGCCAAAGAATCTGGCTTTTTAAAAGATTTTCCTAGGGTCCAGAATCCAATTGGCATCAAGGATTCTTCTCCTTTCAAGATTCTTTCCAATCAAAATATTCCACTCCCTAGTTTTGATGTTATAGTGGAAGCTGAACTACCAGATGTTGTGAAGTTTGCTATATCATCAGGTGCTGTGAATCAATTATTTAAGGTAAGTTTACATAAATACACATCTCAAATTCATCTCTGTTTCCTGTAATTTTTAGTGTTAGGTTATTGAACATAGTTTAAAATTATTTTGCTTAGTTGCATATATAAACTGTGGAATAGAGGAGACAAGTTATCCAGTATTACTTCTTTGACACATTAAAGTCTGTAGTATGATATTCAATAAGATATATTCATCTTGTATACATTTGGTGAATGGAAAGATAGCTGAATAGGCTGTAATAGACTGTTCTACTTCTCTACTTTCTTAATAATGTTTGAATAGTTCATAAACAGAAACCTAGTCACAAGCAAGCTAGTAAATTTTTACAAGTGTATCGCCCACGTGTACCCTTGTTTTGGCTATATTCCTCTTCAGTATAAGAGAGAGGAAAGGTGAAGGGAGCTATGGAGGGGAAGGGACAGAAGGAAGAAGGAAGAAAGAGAAGAGCAATCAAATCAAAATTAATCTTAAGTATTGTGAATGAAACCATTTAACCAAAATCAACTTTGAAAACACTGATCTTTTTTATTTAATTTTTTTTTCATTTTACATACCAAAACACTGATCTTTTTAAGAAGGGTATTTGAAGTAGCTTTGGCATTCTAAATTCTCATTTATTTTTAAATGAATAGCACTTGAGTTATTTTGGTGACATATCAGAAAGCAAAACCCCCCAATTGCTTTTCTAACTTTAGTTTAAAACCTGTTTATCTTATTTTTCTTTATAATGAATAAACCTTTTTTTTCATGCAGTAGCCGACTTTATTCAGAGAATCAGACAATTTATACTCTGAGGGTTAAGAAGAGTCACATAGTAAAGTGCACAATCACAAGGACAAGCCACACATGGCAAAAAAACATGTTGTTCCATAGAGGCATGTAAACAAATAGCAATAGCCAGTTTAATGAATAATCTGAAACGACTCCTCTCCGC
This sequence comes from Peromyscus californicus insignis, assembly GCF_007827085.1. Lineage (NCBI taxonomy): Eukaryota > Metazoa > Chordata > Mammalia > Rodentia > Cricetidae > Peromyscus > Peromyscus californicus. The sequence continues at coordinate 66,957,718 of NW_026294391.1, forward strand.
TACCAGGGAGCAGTACGAAAACACATTCCAAGAACAATGTGTTTTTGAAGAAACTGAGGTCATAAGACCCTTGTCTTGTTTTCTTGGAGTTTTCTCAGAAATACTCAGAATTCTCACACAACTCCATTTTTAGACAGTGTTCCAACATGTGCCAGATCTGTGCATTGAAAACAACATTTTTTTGAGAAACTGAAGTAACTAAATAAATAAATTAGAGATATACTCCCTTGAGTTAGAAAAGTCAGTATCATTAAGTTGTCAGTTTTTCCAACTTTGTCTGCAGGTTAAATATAATCACAATCAAAATCTTTTTAGGTTATTATGAAAAAATGTGATATTTGCTGGGCATAGTGGTGAATACCTTCAATCACAGCACTGGGAAAGCAGGCCAACAAGGTGCATATAGTGCATTCCAGGTGCTCCCAACCTTCAGGAACCTATATTTTTATCAAATATTTCCTCTAGTAGTCTGAATTCATGCACAAATTAAGATTGCTAAAGTATATGGAGAACTATTTTTGACAATAACTAAGTACTGTTTTTTATGTAACTTTACAAACACATTATCAACAAAGCATAATTAAGTTGCTATACATTAAAATTTATCCCTTTTATACATTAGACAAAGTAAATAAATAAATTTTAGTGTCTTGTGCAAATATTCAACTTTATATAATTTTTCATAAAATAAGTAAATGAATATAACTATACATTTAGAGTGCAGCACAGATTCAAATAGCCAAAATAGAAGCCAAAATTATCTCCTTAATGCTTTTATTACTTTAGTAGAGAACAGTTTTATGGTTTTTCCAAGAGACAGCATCTTCCTAGAAACAGCAAGTATGGCTTTTATGTTTTTCTTATATAAACTTAAAGTTAATACTTGCTAATTATAAGTAATAAAAGTATTGTTCAGATAAAATCTTTAAAATTTAAAGAGCTTGTTTTTCTTGTTTTCCCAATTATTTCTCTCAAGTGAATGTTTGTTTGCATTAGTATGACAAAAACTGAAATATGTTTTATTTATTCTTTTGTTATTTATAACCAAATGAAAGCATGGTTTTAACGTTTACAATTTTTAAGGACTATAGTTACCATTTTGTGGTTAAAATTATGGCACTTAAGAACTATGTTTTCTAACTAAGGGTGACAAGATAAAATATACCTACAAAATAGATTTCATTTACATTAAAAACAAATTTTCCAAGTGCAAGGCATTGATTTCTCTAAAATGTAATAACAAAATGAGCTTTTTATGGACAATGTATCAAAATAAATATTATACCTGTCAATATATTTTCTAATGTTTATATCAGGACTAGACAATTGAAATATTTGCAACCAACTAAAATGTTTTCATTGGAGATGAGCAGGCTTCACAGTAAATTGTGAATAGCTTTGGAAATAATGTATTTGTTGTGCCTTCCAAAACAGTATTTTCTGTAAGAGTGGTTGCCTTCCATTAGATATTTGCTGTTCCAGATTTCCCTGGTTTATTATATCCATGTTCATTGAAAACAACTGTTGTCAATAGAACATGGATGCTTTTCATTCATACAATTAACAAAATGATAGAATCTCACGTTTCAGAAATAAAACTTTTCTACCAATCACAAGTCAACTAAAACAACCAACCCAGGTCCAGCATACATAGTGAAACCACTTGCACCTTTTTTATTGAAGTATTTAATAGACATTTAATAATTAAACCATCCTTTATGCCAAAAAAATAAAGTCTAAGTGATTAACATAGCTGCTAGCATCTAAAAACTCACAGTCTAGTAACCTTCATATAAAACAAGTACACATTTGAGATAGCAGGTAAAAGAAAACAAATTTAACAGCTTCTCTCTGAGTTACCAGAGTGGTTTGAAGTGTTTAAGATACTTTGATCACAACACGTTGCCAATGTAATTAAGTTAGTTCAAAGTATATGTGTAGGTTATTTTGTGCTACAAGTTTTAGAAATACTTAATGATATCTTAATTCCCAAAGTTATCTCTTTTATGGTAATGGCTAATTTTGTCTTTAGTAGAATTAGAACTACATTGCTAAATGACTAGTGTCACTGAATAAGTTATCTAAAAGATTATAAAAGCAGAAGTAATACAATTCCATATCTGATGACAGATGTGACTGACTTACAAGAACTGCATTAAAACCATTCAGAGTCAGCCATTTTGTATTTACAGCATAATGTTTGAAGTACAAAGTGATGAAATAATGACACTGAATAATAAAATACTTTCATGAACAATACAGTACTTTTATATAGTCTATTAAAACTAGAAAGTTATAAGTATGGAGTAGGCATTTCCATTAATAAATGTTTGCACATAACAATCAAATATGCTTTTTGTGCTGAAGCTCCCTCTTACATCTAAAAAGTGCTGCAAATATAAATCAGTAAACATGTTCTTATTTATATGTATGTTGAATATTGAGAGATAAGGCACTGTTTTGGAAAGACTGAAAGTTACAATATAACATTGTCAAAAGTAAAATTGTCTTAAGAGGACACCAGTTCCCAAATAAATGCACAAATGGAGATTTATTCTTAGGAATACTTGGCTTGTTTCTAGCCACCATTTTTAAAATTATCCCATCTACTTTTTGCCTCTGGGCTTTTATCCTTCTCTGTTCTATATACCTTTCTTTACTTCTTACTCCATGGCTTGCTGTATAGCTGGAAGTCTGGCCCATAGAGTACCCCTCTTCTTCCCCTTTTCTCACTCCTCAATCCTCTTCCCAGATTTTTCCTCATATTTATTTTCTCTGAGTGCCCGCCCCACCTAACCTTTCTCCTACCTAGCTATTGGCCATTCAGCTCTTTATTAGATCAGTCAGGTGTTTTAGACAGGCAAAGTAACATAGCTTCACAGAGTTAAACAAAGGCAACATAAAAGAATGCAACACATCTTTGCATCATTAAACAAATGTTTCACAGCATAAACCAATGTAACACATCTTCAACTAATATTCAACAACAGAGGGACATTTATAAGTTTAATTAGTGTGGTTAACAGACCTTAAAACAAATGTTAAATGCCCACATAGTCCAGAGAATGCAGTGTCCTAAAAAAAATGGCCCTCAATATATTTACATAGAGATAATCAATTTGTTCACTCCTGGCTTTTTATGAGTATGCTATATTTTCTTACAGTGGAAGATGTGTTTCTTAGAAATTTTCAATCTGAAATACCACGAAAGATCTCCTGTTCAAAGATAAAGGCAACTTGCTCAAGGTCTGTTAATTGTCCGACTTCTTTACTAAGAGCACCATCAGTGTACTAAACATTACCATAAAGTAGCTATTTGATATAACAATTTAATATTTTTCCATGTTACTAAAGTACTTGATGGTCTCTTAGTGTTATATTACTTGTCAGATAATGATTTTTATCTTTCATATTTTTGTAGTGTTGAGTTATTGAACCAGGGCCACTGTTGTTTAGACAAATGATCTACCATTTAACTACACCTATAACTTAGATGGGGACTTGAAAATGTTCAGTTGAGATATAATAAACTGAATTGTATTTTCTTTTTGGTATAGTTAAAGGTCTCAAATTTAATGTAACCAAAGTATTCTCTCCAAGAATTCTGAGAGGAAAAAAACTGCAATTAAAAAAAGAGAGAGCCACTACTAATGTAAATCTTTCAGTTTTTCTCTGGATAATTTATGAGAAAAATCATCATTAATCTTAATAAAAGATGAAGATGTTGCCAGGTAAGATGGCACATGCCTTTAATTCTAGCACTCCAGAGGCAGAAACAAGCAGATCTCTGTGAGTTCGGCATAGCCTCATCTACATAGCAAGTTCCAGATAGACTAACAGACTACATAATAAGACTATGTCTCAGAAAAGAAAAATAGCTTTAAATTTTGTTTTAAACTTTTTTACATTTATGTGATGTGTTGTTTTCTGAGCCAAATACAGACCTACAAAGACATGGGTGAGGAATCTAAAGTGAACCAGTTGTCCCAAGTTCCAAGTAAGAAACACCTTTGTTACTACTCTGGTGTATAGAAAAATAAATGCCCATGACCTTTCTGAAAGCAATTTCAGAATCATGATTTCCCTGATTCTTCAGGGTTTCTCATCCAGTTTTCTATTATAGTATCAGAGCTGCATTTTCATCTAGTAAATTGTATACTACCAATAGAAACTGGTAGCATCTAAATAAAATACATAGTGATAAACAATGAAGAAAGAAAAGTTTGTGATAGGCCCTGAAATGACAATTTATAGATAATTATATGTGATTCTCAACCAGAAAAAAATTACTAAGATTGCTAATTATGAGAATTTTAAGCAGTTCAGAAAATATGTAACTCATTCAAAATATTCTTCAATACAAATTGTAAATGGTATGTAAAGTTACATAACAAAAGATTGAGAAATTGATGAAATTGGAGGATAGATAAAATTTGCAGTTATTCAAGCGCGTAGTAATACAAAATACACTTTTAAGTTATCTCTATTTCCCAGATGAGGAATTAGAAGCATAGAATATTCAAGTAATATTTCCATTATTACATAGCTATAAGATGAAATAGCATATAATTAAACATAGAGTTAATTTCTTTATTAGATATGACATTCTGTTGTAGCAATCAAATACAGTAAGCATAGCATTAACCTAATATATCATGCATGTAGGTTCCAAACTAACATCACTATGGTCCCATCTTAGTATTTTAATAAACAGTATTATCCCTGTTATTATAAGATAATCATAGCAGTTTCTTGAGTAAGGACTTGAACTTTTCAAGGGTCACAATATCTAACATTTTCTATTAAATAAACTATTTAAAGTACTCTATAAGAAGAAATATATTTTTCTTTTATTATCACTGATGACTCCCTAGTTTTTTTTTTTTTATTCTGTTGTTGCAGCTCAGCCTCCAAACAGGTAGCAGACAAAACCTTGGCCTTTGATTAATGAAAAGAACACCTTGAGATAGAAAAGACAAAAGCACAACCAAGAAGGTTCTGAGGATATGAGCAAATAACTTCAAAAAGAACTACAAAGATCCCTGAGCAATGTTTATTTTATGTTTATTCTTAGATATTCTCCCCATTATATGTCAATGCATTTATTGTCTGTTGTGGCCACAAATATTTCAAAGTACCATGTGATATATGCCCCATCCATATTACTTACATGTGACAGACTCTGTAATTAGGAAAAGGACACACTATACTGTTCTCTAGATATACAAAAGTAAATTTTATTGTTAAATATTCAAAATGCAGACGTGTTTTCCAACCAGAAATTCTTCCCTTTATTTTTATTCTCAAGAAGATAGCTTTACCTTTAAAAAATTTAAGACAAATTTTATTTATTATTGTGGTGACCATTTTAGATTTAAAAGAACCCATACTTAATCTATATTTTATTGTTAATCTTAATTGTTGTTGTTATCACTGTCTTGTGAGTATGGAGCTCAAAATTAAAATAGTTAAGACTCATAAGTATTGTGTAGTGTTTGTTTAACTTTCTATTTATCTCATTCAATGAATCTATCTATGGATCCTCCTGAAAGAAACAACAGATCATATAGGACTTAACAATATAGCTGAAAAATAATTGAAATAAAAGAAAACTTATTTCCTTTTCAGTTAGAAGACAGAGCTAGGTTTCTAGACATACTTAAGTAAACACCTTTTGACTCTTGATTTCCAGGTACACTACACACTTAGGACAATCAAGCCATGCAAATTTGAGAAATCTTTATATAAGATACAGACAGTGAAGACACTCTGTGTGCTCTATTACTCATCACTTAAATTTAAGTGTCTTCTCCAGCTAGCCAAGTCTCCTAAATATTCTGTGCCTTACTTTGTTTATACACACACACACACACACACACACACACACACACACACACACACACACACAGCATGTTCTCTTTCATACCTTCCCTCAACATAAAAATTACCTCCTTCATAAGCCTCATATAAACAATATGGATGGACTCTGTCCACGAGTTTTTAGTTATAGGTCATTCAATGTATATGTTAATACATTTGGGAAACTACCAATAGTTTAGCATACATATAGAGTTCATTGTGTAGATGGGGTGGTGATAGTAACTCACATTGGGAACAGATGTAAGACCCTTGTTTACCATAATAGAAAAGTCAGGCTTCTCTCAAAAAAAAATGGATAATTCTTAAGAACTTAAAGCAGGGTAATAATATGATGTGATTGAGCTGCAAAGAAACCAGTTTATTGGTTGTATGGAGGGTGGATTTTAGAGGAAGCTGAGAGTTAAGGGCACTAGAAAGCCTGTCTCCCTGAATTATTGTAGACTTTTAACTCAAATGGTCTTGAAATAAGGCAGTAAGCAGTAAAAATGGAGATGAGAAAGTATGCTTGAGATATTGAAATAAAAACAACTTAAAATTGCTGATTAATTGGATGAAGGAGGAAAGAAGGAAATACTTAAGAGAACTCAGTTTTCTGATGTGAGTGATATTGGTGGTATGATTAATCTAAAAATAGAAAACAAGGAGTATTAGGTATGCCTGAGGAGATAGTTACATTTGGCTTAAGATTTAGATTCCTAAGTAACATCTAGAAATATCCTTGGCCCTGCAAGATTTCTCAGTGGTTAAAGGTGCCTACTGTCACTCCTGATGATCTACATTTGATCCCTGAAACCTTCATGGTGGAAGGAACAAACCAACTCCCATAATTTATCCTCTGACCTCCACACATGTACCAGTGCACATGCACACACATACACACTCACAAATTATAAATATAATTTTTAAATGAAAGTAAAAAATGTAAATGAAAATAATGTTCCAGATTTATCTAGTGTGAGACCAGAATCTTAAGTGTCCTCAGTAAAGAAAGAAAGCTAAGCATAACAATGTTAAGAATACCTTGTTATGTTTTGGTTTGGTTTTTGGTTTTTGGTTTTTCGAGACAGGGTTTCTCTGTGTAGCTTTGTGCCTTTCCTGGAACTTGCTTTGGAGACCAGGCTGGCCTTGAACTCACAGAGAGCCACCTGCCTCTGTGTCCCGAGTGCTGGGATTAAAGGTGTGTGCCACCACCGCCCGGCCAAAAATGCCTTGTTTTTAATGTGTTTAATTTCCAGAACCTTACATCTTCTTTATTTACATCAATTAGGTGAATGAAGAAAAACCTAAAATAAACAAGAAAGTAACAAACTACATGTTTACATTGAACATAAGCATTCATTGATTTCTGAGTCTTTTCTGCATAATCCTAACATATATGAATAAATTTTCTTTTTAATTCATTTCATTCAACATCATATTTCTATATTTGTTTCCTCTAGATTTTACTGGCAAAACACCCTCTAAATATACAGATATTTTAAAATTCAGTAAATTGTACAAAACAAGTTTTCATAGTTACTCAACTTGGCCTCCTTGAAGATGCTATTCATTCTGTAAAATAAACCAACAAAGTTGTCAATATATAGGAAGGATATGGCATAAGGCTCTAACATCCTCTCCAGAGCTCCCCTATAGTCCTTTTTTACATAGTTTACTGGATTCTGAAGTTGTCCCAAGTTATATACTCACATCTGAAGATTTGGAGCTAGATGCACAGAAGAGAGAAAACATTTGGTATTTGTCTGAATCTGGGTTATCTCATTCAATATATTTTCTAATTCCACCCATTAATCTGAAAATTTCATCATTACTCAGTTTTCTGCTGTTAAATACCATTCTACAGTGTATCTATACCATATTTTCATTATCTATTTTTTCCATATGAATAGCATCTAGGTTGATTAGATTCACTGTTGTGAATAGAGCAACTGGACATTTGCTAAATAAATATCTGAAATAGGTTGTCAATTCCTTTGGGCATTTTCCAAGAAGCAATATAGCTAGTTCATATGGTAGACTCATTTTTAGCTTTTGGATAATTACTACACAGATTTACAGAGTGACTGTACCAGGTTGCAATCCTACCAACAGTAAATGATGGCTCTCCTTTCCTCATGTCTTATGCAGCATTTATTTTGTTGCCTTTAGCCATTATGACTGAGATAAGATAGAATCTCAAAGCTGTTTGGATTTTCATTTCTCTAATTGCTAAGGATGATGAACATTATTGAGATGTTTCTTAGTCATTTTGTTTCCTTTGAGAACTCTCTGTTTAGATCCATAGCCTGTTTATTAAATAGGTCATTTGTTTTTATGAGTCTCTTTTTGAGTTCTTTATAAGTCTTGGATATTAATGTTCTATCAGATGTGTAGCAGACAAATATTCTGCTCTTCACTTTTGTTTCCTTAGCAATTCAGAAACTTTTAGTTTTATGAGGTCCTACTTGTCAGTTGTTGCCTTCGATTCCTGGGTAAATGGAGTCCTTTTCAGAAAGCTATTTCTTCACCTGTATCTTGTATGGTACTTGCTGACTTTTTTTTTCTTGCAGTTGCAAGTGAACATTGAGGTCTTTGATCCATTTTGAGTTAATTGTTGTTAAGGGTGATCATGGAGACATCCAGTTTTCATAAAATCACTTTTTGATGAGGCTATCTTTTCTCCAGTATATGTTTTTGTTAGCTTTGTCAGATATTAGATGGCTGTAGTGATGATTGTTCAATTTTCTTCCATTGGTCTACATGCCTGTTTTTGTGTCAGGACAATACTGTTTTTTATTACTATATAACACTGATATATCTGGAATGGTAATCCCTCCAGCAATGTTCATTTTATTCATGATTGCTTTGGCTATCTGGAGTCTTTTGGTTATTAGAATAGTTTTTCTTCTATTTCTGTGAAGCATTAGATAGGGATTTTATTGGATTGCATTGAGTCTGAATAACTTTTAATATAATGATCCTTTTCATAATGTTAATTCTACAATTTTGTGAGCATGGGGTGTCTTTCCAGGTACTGTCTTTCTCAACCTTTCTTCAGAGATGTAAAGTGTTCATTATAGATGTTTTTAATTCCTTTGTTAGGTTTGTTCCTAGAACATTTACTTTCTTGAGAATATTGTGGATGAGTGTTTGTTCATGATCTTTTTCTCAGTATATTTGTTATTGGTGTATCAAAAATAGATATTGATTTTTTTAACTTGACTCTCATCTTGAAAGTTTGCTGAAAATGTTGCTCATTTCTAGGTGTTTCCTGGTAAGCATTTTAGGATCTCTTAATGTATATTATGTCACCTGAAAATGGGGATAGTTTGACACCTCCTTGCCTATTTATATTCCTTTAATTTTATTTTCTTTCCTGATTGTTCCAGCTAGTGCTTTGTCCACTCTATTGAAAAATAATGTAGATAGTTGACATCCTAGTTTCCTCCCTGATTTCAATGGGATTGCTTTGAGTTTTCTCCATTTAGGATGATGTTGGATGTGAGTTCCTCATATATAAACTTTACTATGTTAAAGTATGTTCCCTTTAGTCCTACAATATCTAGGACATTGATCATGATGGAATAGTGGATTTTGTCAAAAAGCTTTTTCTGCAACTATTGAGAGGACCATGAGATATTCTTTCTGTCTTTAAAACCGTTTTGTGATTATTACATTTAATGACTTATATCTGCTGTATCATCCTGGCATGGTGAATATTTTTTGATATATGCCTGTATTTTTTGCAAGTATTTTATTGAGGATTTTTAAAAATCTATGTTCATCAGGAATATTGGGCCTATAGTTCTTGTTTTTTATCAAGCTTTTGTCTGGTTATGGTATTTAGAGCAATACTGGATTCATAGGAGTTTGGAAATGCTGCTTCTGTTTCTGTATTTATTTTATTCTCTCATATATTACACCCCAACTGCATTTTCCCTCCCTCCCTCTTCCTGGCCCTCCCTCCCCAACTCCTCTCCTCCCTCCCTGATCCATGCCTTTCTTTCCCTTCAGAAAAGGCCAGGCCTCCCAGGAATATCAACCAAACATGGCATATTAATTGCAGTAAGACTAGACACATCTCCTCATCGTAAGGCAGGATGAGGGAACTACCCAGTAGTAAGGAAAGGATCCCAGAGCAGTACAAAGGAGTCAGAGACGCCCCCCCCCCCCCCCGCTCCCACTGTTAGGAGTCCCACAGAAACACCAAGCTATACAACCTTAACATATGCAGAGTACCTAGGTCAGAACCATGCAGGATCCCTGATTGTCGGTTCAGTCTCTGTGAGCCCTCCTAGCCCTGGTTAGTTGATTCTGAGCCATTTTCTTGTGGTGTTCTTGAACCCTCTGACTCCTATAATCCTTTTTCCCATTCGTCCACAGGATTATCCAAACTCCACCTAATGTTTGGTGTAGGTTTCTGAATCTGCTCCCATCAGCTGCTGGATAAAACCTCTCTAGTAATGATTATGCTAGGCTACAGGCTACAAGTATAGTAGAGCATCATTAGGAATCATTTCATTGACAGTTTTCTTTTTTTGAAGTTGTGTTTGGTACTATCCTAGGTGTCTTGTCTATCTACCCTCTGGATCCTGGCCATCTAGGCAGTGACAGGCATGGTCTCCCTCTTGTGGCATGGGTCTCAAGTTGGACCAGTCATTGACTGGCCACTCCCACAAGTTCTGTGTCATCTTTACCCAAGCACCTGTTGCAGGAAGGACAACATTTTGTGATTGGCTTGGTGTTTCATCCCTCCACTGGAAGCCTTGCCTGGTTAGAGAAGGTGGCCTGTTCAGGCTCCATATACTCTGTTAGTGGGAGTCTTTGCTAGAGAGCCAATATCATAGATTTCTAGGAGTTTCCATTGCTCTAGGTTTCTACCTCACCCCTGCAATGCCCCCCAGTTCTAGTTGTCTCTTCCACATGTTCCCTTCTGTTACCATCCCTACCCTTTCCCAGGCCACCCATGAAATCTATTCTATTTGCCCTTTCCAGGGAGATTTGCACATCCCCCTTGGGCTCTCCTTGTTACCTATCCTCTCTGGATCTATAAATTGTAGCATAGTTATCATTTAATTCACAACTAACATCCATGTAAAAGTGAGTACATACTCTGTTTCTTTTCTGGGTCTGGGTTGCCTCATTCATTTTCATGATGTTATGTTATTTATTTAATTTTTTCATTTTACATACCAACCACATTTCCCACTCCATCCCTCTCCTGCTCCTCCTCTCACCTCCCCCCAACCCACCCCACATCCACTCCTCCAAAAGGGTAGGGCCTCCCATGGGGAGTCAACAAAGCCTGGTACATTCAGTTGAGGTACTACAAAGCCCCTCCCTCCTTGATCAAGGGTGAGCAAGGCATACAACCATAGGTAATAGGCTCCAAAAAGCCAACTAATGCACCAAGGATAGATACTGATCCCATTGCCAGGGGCCTCTCAAGCAGACCAAGCTATATAACTGTCTCCCATATGCAGAGGGCCTAGTTTGGTCCCATACAGGTTCCACAGCTGTTGGTCTAGAGTTCATGAGTTCCCAGGAGCTTGAATCAGTTGTCTCTGTAGATTTCCCCCATCATTATCTTAACCCCCTTGCTCATATGAACCTCTTCCCCCTCTTTGAATGAACTTTCAGAGCTCAGCCTGATACATGGCTGTGGAACTCTGCATTTTGCTTTCATCTATTATTGGATGAAGGTTCTATGACAACAGTTAGGGTAGTCACCATTCTGATTATAGAGGAAGGCCAGTTTAGGCAACCTCTCCACGATTGCTAATAGTTGAATCTGGGGTCATCCTTATGGATTCCTGGGAATTTCCCTAGCACCAGATTTCTCCCTAACCTCATAATGGCACCCTCTATCAAGATATTTCTTTCTTAGCTATTTGACTCTAAGGAAATTACCTAGTGCTCCATTCCATGAGACTGCTCTACAGGTTACAAAGGCCATAGGGTCAAATAGCTAAGAAGGACCACAAGGCTAAGGACATTAGATTTAAATTCTAGTCTAACTCAAAAGCATAAGATTCTAATTACCATGTTGCACAACAGATGTGTAGCACATGCATAATTTGTAATAAAGACTGTTCATTTTTTTTTAAAAAAAGATAGCTTTCATTGCTATCCCACTCCATCCCTCCCCCAGCACAACTATCCCATTCCCTCATGTTCTTATCCCCTATCCCCTCCCCTCTTGCCTCCCTGCCTCCCCTCATCACCAGTTTACTCATGGAGATCTCATCTGTTTCCCTCTTGGGGGTCCTCCATGTTTCCTTGCTTCTCTGAAGCTGTAGGTTGTAGTCTGATTATCTTTTGCTTTACATCTAGTATCCACTTATGAATGAATATATACCATGTTTGTCTTTCTGAGTCTGGGTTACCTCACTCAGGATGATTTTTTTCTAGTCCCATCCATTTGCCTGCAAATTTCGTGATGTCATTGATTTTTACCACTGAGTAGTACTCCATTGTGTAACTGTACCACATTTCCTTTATCCATTCTTTGGTTGAGGGGCTTCTAGGTTGTTTCTAGGTTCTGACTATCATGAATAATGCTGCTATGAACGTAGTTGAGCATGTGTCCTTGTGGTATGATTGAGCATCCCTTGGATATATGCCTAAGAATAATATCATTGGGTCTTGAGGTAGATTGATTCCCAATTTTCTGAGAAAATGCCATACTGATTTCCAGAATGGCAGTACAAGTATTCACTCCCGCCATCAGTGGAGGAATGTTCCCCTTGCTCCACATTCTCTCCAACATAAACTGTCATCAGTGTTTTTGATCATAGTCATTCTGACAGGTGTAAAATGTTATCTCAGAGTCATTTTGATTTTCATTTCCCTGATGATTAAAGATGTTGAGGAATTTCTCAAATGTCTTTTGGCCCTTTGAGATGATTCTGTTGAGAATTCTCTGATTGGACCTGTAGCCCATTTTTAATTGGATTATTTGATATTTTGATGTCTAGTTTCTTGAGTTCTTTATGTATTTTGGAGATCAGCCCTCTGTCAGATGTGGGGTTGGTGAAGATCTTTTCCCATTCTATAGGCTACCATTTTGTCTTACTGACTGTGTCCTTTGCCTTACAGAAGTTTTTCAGTTTCAGGAGGTCACATTTATTGATTGTTGCTCTCAGTGTCTGTGCTACTGGAGTTATATCTAGGAAGTGGTCTCATGTGCCAATGCATTTAAAACTACTTCCTACTTCCTCTTCTATCAGGTCAGTGTAATGGGATTTGCATTGAGGTCTTTGATCCACTTGGACTTGAATTTTGTTCATGGCAATAGATATGGATCTATTTGCATTCTTCCTCATGTTGACATCCAATTATGCCAGCACCATTTGTTGAAGATGCTTTTCTTTTTTCCATTGTGCAAATTTGGCTTCTTTGTCAAAAATCAGGTATTCATAAATGTGTGGATTAATGTCAGGATTTTCAATTCGATTCCATTGTTCCACATGTCTATTTTTATGCCTATACAAAGCAGTTTTTATTACTATAGCTCTAGAGTTGAACTTGAAGTCAGGGATTGTGATATCTCCAGAAGTTGCTTTATTGGACAGGATTGCTTTGGCTATCCTGGGTTTTTTGTTTTTCCATATGAAGTTCAGTGTTTTTCTTTTGAGGTTTGTGAAGAATTGTGTTGGGATTTTGATGGGGATTGCACTGAATATGTAGATTGCTTTTGGTAAGGTCACCATTTTATTATGTTGATCCTACCTATCCATGTGAATGAGAGATCTTTCCATTTTCAGATATCTTCTTCAATTTATTTCTTCAAAGATGCAAATTTCTTGGCATACAGGTCTTTTACTTGATTGGGTAGAGTTATCCCCAAGGTATTTTATATTATTTTTGGCTATTGTGAAGGATGATGTTTCTCTGAATTCTTTCTCATCCCATTTATCATTTGTATATAGGAGAGCTGCTGGGTTTTTTTTTTTTTTTTGGTTAATCTTGTATCGAGCCACATCACTGAAGGTGTTTATCAGCTGTAGGAGTCCCCTAGTAGTGTTTTTTTGGAGTCACATATGTATACTATCATCCTATGTAAAAATGGCAAAAGTTCGTCATCTTCCTACCCAATTTATATCTCCTTGATCTCCTTTTGTTATCTTATTGCTTTCTCTAGCTATAACTTTCAGTACTATATTGAATAGATATGGAGAGAGTGGGCAGCCTTGTCTTGTTCCTGATTTTAGTGGAATCACTTTGAGATTTTCCTCATTTAATTTGATGTTGCCTGTCAGTTTGCTTTTATTACATTTTGGTATGTTCCTTGTATCCCTAATCTCTCCAAGACCTTTATTATAAAGGGGTGCTTGATTTTGTCAAAAGCTTTTTCAGCATCTAATGAGATGATTATGTAGGGTTTTTTTTCTTTCAGTTTATATGGTGGATTACATTGACAGATTTCCGTATGTTGAACCATCCCTGCATCTCTGGGATGAAGCCTACTTGATCATGGTGGATGATTTTTTTGATGTGTTCATGGATTTGGTTTGCCAGTATTTTATTAAGTATTTTTTGCATCAATGTTCATGAGGGAAATTGGTCTGTAATTGTCTTTCTTTGTTGCATCTTTGCGTGGTTTGGGTATCAGGGTGACTGTGGCTTCATAAAAAGAATATGACAATGTTTCTTCTGTTTCTATTGTGTGGAACAATTTGAGGAGTAATGGTATTAGCTCTTTGAAATTCTGGTAGAATTCTTCACTGAAACCACCTGGCCTGAGCTTTTTGGGTTGGGAGGCTTTTAATGACTTCTATTTCTATAGGGGTTATAGGTCTACTTAAATTGTTTATCTGGTCTTGATTTAATTTAGGTGTGTTGTACCTATCTAAAAATTTTTTCATTTCTTTTAGATTTTCCAATTTTGTGGAGTACAGGTTTTTTGAAGTATGACCTGATGATTCTCTAGATTTCCTCGTTGTCTGTTGTTACATCTCCCTTTTCATTTCTGATTTTGTTAATTTTGATTGTCTCTCTCTGCCATTTGGTTAGTTTGGTTAAGGGTTTGTCTATCTTGTTGGTTTTCTCAAAGAACCAACTCTATGTTTCATTGATTCTTTGTATTGTTCTCTTTATTTCTATTTTATTGATTTCAGCCCTCAATTTGATTATTTCCTAGTGTCTATTCCTCCTGGGTGAGTTTGCTTCTTTTTAATCTAGAACTTTTAGTTGTGCTGTTAAGTCAATAGTGTGAGATTTCTCCAACTTCTTTATTTAGTTAGCCCTTTAACACTATGGATTTTTCTCTTAGTATAGCTTTCATAGTGTCCCATAAGTTTGGCTGTTGTACATTCATTTTCATTTATTCCAGGAAGTCTTTAATTTCTTTCTTTATTTCTTCTTGACCCAGTGGTGATTCAGTTGAGCTTTATTTAGTTTCCATGAATTTTTAGGCTTTCTGTAATTTGTGTTGTTTTTGTAGAATTCTAACTTTAAGTCTTAGTCGTCCGATAAAATACGGAAGGTTAATCTGATATTTTGTATCTGTTGAGATTTGCTTTGTGTTCAAGTATGTGGTCAGTTTTACAGAATGTTCCCTGGGGTGCTAAGAAGAACATATTCTTTTGTGTTTGGGTGGAATGTTCAACAGATGTCTGTTAAGCTCATTTGAGTCAAAACATCTGTTAGTTCCCTTATTGCTCTGTTAAGTTTCTGTCTGGCAGACCTGTCCATTGATGAGAGTGGGGTGTTGAAGTCTCGTACTATTAGTGTGAGGGGTTTGATGTGTGATTTAAGCTTTAGTAATGTTACTTTTATAAATGTAGGTGCTCTTGTATTTGGGACATAAATGTTCAGAATTGAGACCTCATCTTGATGTATTTTTCCTGTGATGAATATATAATATTCTTCTGGATCTCTTGATTACTTTTAGTTTGAAGTCTATTTTGTTAGATATTAGGCTAGATACACCAGCTTCCTTTTTAAGTCCATTTGCTTGGAAAATCTTTTCCCAACCCTTTACTCTGAGGTAGTGTTTGTCTTTGAAGTTGAGATGTGTTTCTTATATGCAGCAAAAAGGATGAATCCTGTTTTCGTATCCATTCTGTCAGCCTGTTAGTCTTTTTTATAGGCGAATTGAGTCCATTGCTATTAAGGGATATTAGTGACCAGTGATTGTTTATTCCTGTGGATTTTTTTTTTTTGGTTATAAGGTGTGTGCATACCCCTTTTTTGGGATTTGTTGGTGTGGGATTATCTATTGCCTGTGTTTTCGTGGGAGCATCTCATTTCCTTATGTTGGATTTTTTTTCCTAGTGCTTTCTGCAGGGTTGAATTTGTGGATAGATATTGTTTAAATCTAGTTTTCTCATGGAATATCTTGTTTATTCCACCTATGGTGATTGAAAGTTTTGCTTGGTATAGCCAACTGGGCAGGCATCCATGGTCTTATAGTGTCTGCATAACATCTGTCCAGGACCTTCTGGCTTTCAGGGTCTTCACTGAGAAGTCAGGTGTTATTCTGATGGGTCTGCATTTATATGTAACTTGGCCTCTTTCCTTTGCAGCTCTTAATATTCTTTCTTTACTCTGTATGTTTAATGGTTTGATTATTATATGTTGAGGGGACCATTTTTTTATTTTTTGGTTCAATCTATTTGTCATTCTGTAAGATTCTTGTATCTTTATAGGCATTTCCTTCTTTAGGTTAGGCAAGTTTTCTTCTATTATTTTGTTAAATATATTTTCTGTACCTTTAAGCTGGTATTCTCCTTCTATCCCTATTATTCTTAGGTTTGGTCTTTTCATGGTATCCCAGATTTCCTGGACAATTTGTGTTATGACTTTGTTGGCTTTAATGTTTTCTTTGACCAATGAATCTATTTCCTCTATCATATTTTGAATGCCTGAGATTCTCTCTTCTATTTCTTACATTCTGTTGGTTATGCTTGCGCTATACTTCCTGTTTATTTACTCAGATTTTCCATTTCTAGCATTCCCTCAATTTGTGTTTTCTTTATTGTCTCTATTTTAATTTTCAAGTCTCGAACTGCTTCCTTCACCTGTTTGGTTGCCCTTTCTTGATTTTCTTTAAGGGATTTATTGATTTCTTCCATTTCTTTTGTTTTTTCCATCAATTTCTTTTTTTTTTTAATTTTATTTTCTGGAGCTGAGGACCAAACCCAGGGCCTTGAGTTTGCTACGCAAGCACTCTACCACTGAGCTAAATCCCCAACCCCTTCCCCCAATTTCTTTAAGGGAATTTTTCATTTCCTCTTTAAAGGCCTCTTATCATCTTCATGAAATCATTTTTAATGTCATTTTGTTATGCTTCTATGTTGGGATGTTCAGATCTTGCTGTTGTAGAACTACTAGGTTCTGGTGGTGCCATATTGCTGTTTATACTGTTGAGTGTATTCTTGCACTGCTATCTATCCATCTCTTCCTCCAGTTGGTGTAAGTGGTGTCTGTCTCAGGGAGCTACTCTTCATCCAGTCAGCACTGATGGTGTTTGTGTCTCAGGGAGCTGCTGGGGTCTCAGGGGGTTGGGCGAGTTTGGGGGACAGAGTGGAACTTGTAGATTGCAGGGTCTAATAGGGGTGGTAGGAAGGCCTGCCCACAAGAGTCTTGCCTCCTGGCTTGCAACTGTGGCTGTAATGGGTGGGGGTAGGGGTGTATGGGTTGTGCCCCTAGGGGTAGGGCTTAGAGGCTGGGGTGACCAGCTGGGAGAACAATGACTCACCTCTTGGTCCAATCAGAGCTGGCAGAGTCTGTCTTTCTTCGATTTCTTTAAGGGAATTTTTCATTTCCTCTTTAAAGTCCTCTGTCATCTTCATAAAATTACTTTTAAGGTCATTTTCTTCTATCTCTTCTACACTCGATGTTCAGGTTTTGCTATTGTAGAACCGCTAGGATTTCATGGTACCATATTGCCCTTTGTGTTGTTGAATTTATTCTTGTACTGATGTCTTCTCATCTCTTCCTCCAATCAGCAGTGCCTGTGCCTCTAGGGGTCACTCTTTGTCCAATTGGTGCAGGTGGTGTCATTGCCTCTGAGGACCCTCTTTGTGCGATTGGTGCAGGCGATGTCTATGTCTCAGAGAACCAGTATTGATACAATTGGTTCAGGCAGTGTCTGTATCTCAGAGAGCCTCTGAGGTCATGGGGGAAGGGTGGGATGGTGGACAGAGTGGAACTTGTAGAATACAAAGTCTGATTGGGGTGGTGGTGGGGAGGCCTTCCCACAGGAGGCTTGCCTCTGGCTGTTTATTGGGGCTGCAATGGGTGGGGGTGGGGGGCATCTGCTGTGCCTCAGGGCCTAGGGCCTAGAGACTGGGTTGTCCAGCTGAGAGAACAGTCACTCACTTCTTGGTCCAATTGGGGCTGACAGTGTCTGTGTATTTTTTTAACAGTTGTGTAACACTCCATTGTGTAAATATACCACAATTTGAGGGACATCTTGGTTGTTTCCAGTTAGTGGCTATTATGAATAAAGCAGCTGTGAAAAAGTTGAACAAGTGTCCTTGTGGTATGGGAGAGCATCCTAATATACGCCAAAGATTAGTATAGCTGGGTCTTGAGGTAAATTGAATCCCAATTTTTTGGAAACTGCCATGTAACTCGAATTGCTAAACAGTCTTATTAATAAAAAACCAGAGGCCTGATATTGGGGTAAATACTGAAAGATCAGAGGAATAGGACAAGCCACAAACATCCTTACCTCACTAACACCTCAGTCTCCAAAAGAGACCTACTTCATGTATACCCTCACCTATATGCCTTTCTGTTGTGCCAACTAACTTCCTCACTCTGCCCAGCTACATCACTTCCTGTTTGTCTGTACAGATCTAGAGACCTCTGTGGTTAGTGCTGATATTAAAGGTGTGTGTCACCATCCCTGGCTCTGTTCCCCATTGTGGCCTTGAACTCACAGAGATCCGGATAGATCTATGCCTCCTGAATGCTAAGATTAAAGGCATGTGCTACCCTAGCCTGACATCTATAGATGTTATCAATAGAAGCTGGCTTTTTCCTCTGATCTTCAGATAAACTTTTTTAGGATGCACAATATTTTGGGGGAAACAATATATCATCACATTTCCCCTTTTTTGTCTAAAATAAATTATAACAAATACAAGAAAAACTATATATATTAAGTACAATAACTATATACAATATATACAAGCATTAAATACATCAACAATGTCTAGTCCATTTGCATTTGACAAATTCAGAGAAAATATTCCATTATCCTATTTTTGTGAATCCAAAGGATTGTATCTAATTTACCTTCTATCCTAATTTTCATACCCAAAACTATCTTTTGATGTCTTTCAAACGTACACACTTTATACTTCTTTAGTGAGTTTATTTACTGAAATTGTTAACAAGGAAAACCGTAACTACAACTATCTAATCTTCAACTCCCTCAGAGACCCAAGAAGGAAATAATATTACCTAGTAAAACAGAAAGTGCAAACAAGCGACTTCCAAAAAATGTGTTATGACAGAAACAACTCCCTGGACAGTCACCCAAGATTTCTCTGCAACGTTGGGGCATCATCTTTGGCCTACAGACTTAGCATATCTGACAGACTCATCTGTCAAGCGGGATTTTCCAAAGAGCCTTCCTACCTTGTCTTGACAAGGATCAGCAGTCCTGCTTGTCCATTTTTGACAGCATACTGTCAGTACTCGATGCGAGGGTAGTTTCTTTCCCGGTGGCTAACTTTTGACAAAGTGAAAGTTAACTCCATATGGAGTTTCTTCAGTGCTTATCATTTTCTCTGAAGTAGATTGGTGCTGCCAGGAGCAGACATGTCTCATAGTCATAAAAAAAAAGAAATCTATGTTATTAAAACATCTTAAATGCCATAATCTGTAGATCTCGGAAGGGTTTGAAGGTAACCTGTCTATCTAAAATATATCTCTGCTTGACGTTGAAAACCTACCTAATATGACTACAAATTTAATTGTAATTACTAACCACTAACTTTCATTTCTTTATATCCTAATTAATTGGTATTAACTTTCAAGGATTAGCAATTTGCAATACATTGTTAAATGAACTGTATAGGTACAATATCTTGAACAAGATTAGAAATATATGTACAATGTTTTCTAACAAAATCAATCCCAATTTTGTAGCAATATACGTAATTTGTATACGATATACAAAAATCCAATCCAATGTAAAATATTTAAAATTAGTAGTGCCCTCTAAAAGTAGATTCAGTAATCTACCTTTTTATCTTATCTATATAAATCAACCTCAAATTTGTAGCAATATGCATAATTTGTATGCAAGATACAAAATTCCAATCCAAGGTAAAATATTTAAAACTAGTAGTTGCCTTCTAAAAGTACATTCAGTAATCTACCTCTTATCTATGTGTCTTTTTTCTTTTTATTCTTTCAAACAGTAACTTAAATCTAATCTCCTTTTTTTACCCTTTTTCGTGACCATTAACAATAACATCTTGCAACCAACCATCCTAAACAACGACAGTTATCCAAAACCCTTTGAAAAACCAAAAGCCACCCACCCACCTCTTGGAAATGTGGGCACCATGTTCTTAAAATTACTTCCTGCTGTCTGGGGGCAAAGGCATCTTTAGGAGATCCTGAAAACAAAAATTTTGAGTTAATTGTCAAGTTCTGGGAGAGGGAGCTGTATCATTTGTTTCCAATCTCTGCATAATGCAAAAGTGCAGGGCTTATCTCAAGTCCTTGCTCCATTAGTCTTTGAGGCTGGATCACCTCAGCTAGCCATCTTGAAACTGTTCTGAACAGTTTGTAGTCCAAAGCCAATCTTTGGTTGTTGTTTGTCAGCTTAATGGTATTAACATCATCCTTATAGAATCATTGTTGTGGGGCCCCATCATCTTTTTGGAGACTTCAAATTTGCTGTTAGGTGTGGTCATGGTTTTTTTGCATAAAACTGATAGAGACTCAAACATGAAAACATATACAAGCAGCTAAATGAAACTTTTTTTTCTAGAATTAGTTAGTATTCTATATGACCATTAATGTCATAACAAAAGTTTAAAATATATATTTATAAATCTTATAAATTTTGATATAAAATTCATAGTTTAAGAAAAGTTTTAAAGAGTCAAAATAGAGCCAAAGAATTGTGCGTTTAGTGGCAATAGAATAGTCCCTTAATTTTTTGATTTTCTTTTGTCCCAGATCAGATGGCTCTTCTGACATGATACAGAGATTTTGCATTCTCCTTTTGACAAACATACTTGGGTTTAGAGAAGGAGAGAGCCATTCTCCAACTCCAAAGCCAGCTTTAAGTTTTAATTGAACTGGGACTACATAAAGACCATTTCTGTTAAGTGTCTTCAAAGAAGAGAAGAAACAAACATTTAGAAAGACTTACGAAATATTTATGTGATATACAGTATGCAAATTTACTCTTTTTTTTTGGTTTTTTAAGACAGGGTTTCTCTGTGTAGCTTTGCGCCTCTCCTGGAACTCACTTGGTAGCCCAGGCTGGCCTCGAACTCACAGAGATCTGCCTGGCTCTGCCTCCAAAGTGCTGGGATTAAAGGCATGCGCCACCACCGCCCGGCCAAATTTACTCTTTTTATTGGGACATTTTTTCTGGATGATGTGTCCTTTTTTTTCAGATGTCTCATTTATCCAGTGTTCTTCAAATTTCATAGCCTTTATTCTCCTGAAAGACAAAACAGAAACCCTTCCCCAACCCTTACTTTGGGGAGGTTCCCTTTTGACAAGTTATATCTGACCAAATGAAAAGCATTTGTTAGTAGTATAAGTTAGTTTAATTTGCATGGTCATACTGGTTGATGAACTATCACCTCTTCTAATTAAGAGGACTCTCTTGTTCATATCGAACCTTTATCAATTTTGATGGTATCCATAGCTTTTCTTCTGTAGAAGCAAAAGCAAAACCTTGTCCCCAGTGCAATACATATCCTGGTTTCCATTCTGAGATCAGCACATCTTTAATATATATATAGGCTGAATTAATGCAGTAGTTTTTTTCTATTATCCAATGTCTCTCTGCAGCTGTTGTTCCTTTCTCATTAGCATTGAGAAAATTCAAAGTTAATCTATCTGGGATTTTTGTTACCCCTTTCTGTTTACATATCCTTTAGAGTTCAATTTGATCTTTCTATGACTGCTTGGCCTGTAGGATTGTGTGGTATACCTGTAATATGCTTTATATTGTAATAAGCAAAAAGCTTTCATTTTACCAGAGACATATGCTGGAGCATTGTCAGTTTTAATTTGTGCAGGTATACCCATGATGGCCTTAACTTCTAGCAAATGGGTGATTACAGGAACAGCCTTTTCAGAACTCAGAACAGTTGCCCACTGAAATCCTGAATAGGTATCAATGGTATGGTATACATATTTCAATTTTCCAAATTCTGCAAAGTGAAACACACCCATCTGCCAGATTTCATTCCTCTGAATACACTTTGGGTTACACCCTGCTGGTAGTGGAGTCTGATTATAAAAAGAACAAGTAGGACATTTCCTTATAATTTCCTTGGCTTGTTGCCAGGTTATGGAAAAATCCTTCTTTAAATCCTTACAATTGACATTATGTTTTTAATGAAATTCTGAGGCCTCCAGCACATTTCTTATCAATAGTTTATCGATCTCATTATTACCTTGTGGTACAGGTCCTAGCAGACCCATATGGGATCAAATGTGAGTTGTATATAAGGGGTGCCTCCTATTTCTCATTATATCTTGTAACTGAATAAATAACAAAGATAATTCTAACTCATTAAGGATAAATTCTGCAGTCTCAATGTGTAAGACCACTCTTTCAGCATAATGAGAGTCAGTAACTATGTTGAGAGGTTCCGAAAAATCCATTAATACCATCAGAATAGCATATAATTCTGATTTTTGAACCAAATTGTAAAGACTTTAAACTACTTTACTTAAAATTTCTGATTTGTAACCTGCCTTTCCTTGTTTGTTTTCATCTGCATAAAATGTAGGCTCTCCAGATACTGGTGTTTCCCATACAATTCAAGACAGGATCCAATCAGCTCTCTTTATAAGTTGAATTCTATGGCTTTGGGGATAGTTGTTGTTAATCTCTCCCAAAAAACTACTGCAAGCTCTTTGCCAAGGTTCACTTTCTACCCATAATTTGTCAATGTCATTCTTAGTTAAAGGTACTACAATTTTGCTGAGTCTATTCCTGCTAATTGATGAAGTCTCGATTTTCCTTTTAAAATCAACTCAGAGATATTTTCCACATAAGTTTTTAATTTTTTACTCTGTTTATTTGGTTGAAATATCCATTCCAATATAATATTTTCCCTCGGCATTAAAATTCCTGTAGGAGAATGCTTAGAGAGTAAAATAGGCAAAATGCCATCAATCTTGGGATCCAAATGATCCATATGTGCATCCTGTATTTACTTTTCCACCAAGGACAGTTCTCTCTCAGCTTCAACTGATAATTCTCTTGGACTATTTAAGTCCTTATCACCCTATAAGGTTTTGAACAAATTACTCAGTTCATCATTTTTTACCCCAACAACAGTTCATAGATGTGAAATGTCTCCAAAAAATCTTTGAAAGTCATTACGAGTCCATAATTGATCTCTCCTAATTTGCACCTTTTGGAGTCTAATTTTTTGTAGACCTATTTTATATCCTGAATAGTTGATAGAATCTCCTCTTTGTATCTTTTCAGGAGCAATTTGTAATCCTAAACAAGGCAAAATTTACTTCCTCAAACATTCTTTCTAAGGTTTTTGCATTTGAATCAGCTAGTAAAATATTGTCCATGTAATGATAAATTACAGATTCAGGAAATTGTTTATGTATTACTTCCAATGGCTGTCATACAATATATTGGCACAGGATTGGGCTATTCAACATTCCCTGTGGGAGAACCCTCCATTGATATCTCTTAACTGGCTGAGAATTATTATAAGTAGGCACTGTGAAGGCAAATCTTTCTCTGTCCTTTTTTTGTAAGGGTATTGGGAAGAAACAGTCTTTTAAATTGATAACTATAAGAGGCTATCCTTTAGGTAACAGAGTATGCAAAGGAATTCCAGATTGTAGAGAGCCCATGGCTGAATTACCTTGTTAATTACTCTTAGGTCTGTTGCCATTCTCCACTTACCAGATTTCTTTTTAATAACAAATACAGGAGAATTCCAAGGGCTGGTTGATTCATCAATATGATGAGCATTTAACTGCTTTTATATCAGCTCTTCCAGGACCTGCAGTTTCTCTGTTGTTAAAGGCCATTGCTGAACCCATACAGGCTTGTCTGTTAACGGTTTTAAAGGTAGAACTGTTGGTGTCTTTGAAAGATCAGCAGCTATTGTGCCTTGTTCTTGTATAATCTGGATGAATGGTGACTATTCTTTATAATATCTTCTAATATTTCTCTCAGTGTTAGTTTATGTTTTTTTTCTGAAATTGGAGGTATGTTAATCTGAGTATTCCATTGTTGTAATAAATCATGGCCCCATAAATTTATAGCTATATTAGCCACATATGGCTTTACTTTTCCTCTCTGTCCTTCTGGCCCTATACATTTGAGCCATCTTGTTCTCTGTTTCACTTGAGCAGAACATTGTATCTCCTGAAGAGGCCAATTTGGTTGCCAAGATTCTAGTGCAATTATTGTTATATCCAAACCTGTGTCTATAAGACCCTCCATGAGAACATCATTTATTCATTTTTTAGTTTTGGTCTTTGTTCATTTATAGAAGTTTGCCAAAAAATTCACTTTGTGGTTTCTCCTGAATTTCCTGTTTTCTCTGCTATAGCTGTTCTATCACCCCAAGTAGTATGATTTTTTATAATAGGCAATTGGTTATTTAATTGCTCTGAGAAGGGGTTTCTTCTTTGATAGCAGGAATGTTCTGAACTGAGTTTACCATGGGTCCCTGCAAGAGGCCCCTCAGGGTGTAGCTTGAGTTTTCCTGACTGGCCCACAGTCAGGACAAATCTCTGACACCCGCCAGTCCCACAGCCACTCAAACCCGACCAAGTAAACACAGAGACTTATATTGGTTACAAAGTATATGGCCGTGGCAGGCTTCTTGCTAACTGTTCTTACAGCTTAAATTAATCCATTTCCATTAATCTATACCTTGCCACATGGCTCATGGCTTACCGGCATCTTTACATGCTGTTTCTCATCATGGCGGCTGGCAGTGTCTCTCTGACTCAGTCTTCCACTTCCCAGCTCTATTCTCCTCCTTGTCCCGCCTATACTTCCTGCCTGGCCACAGGCCAATCAGTGATTTATTTATTGACCAATCAGCAACACATTTGACATACAGACCATCCCACAGCATCAGGGAGTTTCCCAATGGCAAAGGCAAAGGATTACCTTATCTGTTCCTTGTTGATCTACATTTGTTAGTCCAATATTTGCCTTTATCATACCTTCTGCATAATCCAGAAGGGAGGGGTGTTCTGTTGCCATTGTTCCCTGAAGAAACATTGTTTCTAGGAACACCGTGTTTAGAGTCTCATTTTAGGTAGCCTTGTTTACCACAACTAAAACATCTGACATTATTATTTTTTCTCAAAGCTTTTGAAATCACTTCTCCTATCCATGTATCATCATGGTCATGAGATTCTATATTAATTGTATCCCAGATCCATTCCTCCAAGGGTGCTGATTGTGCCTTTAACGGCCTAATTACCCTTTTGCATGCTGTATTAGCATTCTCAAAAGCCAGAGATTCAGTTATTATCTCTTTAGCTTTTGAATTTGGTATCATTCTATTTACTGTTGAAGAAAGCCTTTATGAGAAATCCATCGTTCTTTTGGGCCCTATATAACTTTAGTAAATGACTGAATTTTCTTCCCTGCTTCTTCTATTCTGTCCCACACATTCATGGCTGCCATGTGGCATAGA
The DNA here is from genome assembly GCF_007827085.1 of Peromyscus californicus insignis. Classification (NCBI taxonomy): domain Eukaryota; kingdom Metazoa; phylum Chordata; class Mammalia; order Rodentia; family Cricetidae; genus Peromyscus; species Peromyscus californicus. The sequence continues at coordinate 66,983,433 of NW_026294391.1, forward strand.
ATTAAGGTATGGTCATCATATATCAGCATAATTAGCTTCTCCAAGAAGTTGATTTTGGGTAATTTCAATACATCGTTGTTCTACAGACTTTGTTTCCTCTTTCCACTAGGTCATCCATTGTAACTGTGGCCCAGCCTCTAGGACTGCTGTAACCAAATCTTTCCAGTCCTGAGGGATAATTCTATTACAAGTTGAATACAAGTTTAACTTCTGCTTTACAAAAGAAGAATGCATACCATATGATGCTATAGCTTCTTTAAATCTCCTCAAATCTAACATTTCCACTGGAGTCCAATTAACTTGTACACAGCCTTGAGCATTTGGCTGTTCCTGTATGGTTACCAGGTAGATTAACGTTTGCTGTCTGGTAACCTTAGGCTGTTTCTCTGTAACTGTATAATTTAATGCTGAGATAGGTTCACCTTTAAATACTTCTGTCTAGGTCTGAATTTCTCTATAATTCATTTTAACAAGTTTTTCTAGTACTTTTATCTTGACACTCAAATTGGCCAACTTTTTTAATGCTAAGATAAAAATGATCAAACATAATATTCATAATTGGCATTATGTAAATCCCATCAACATTAGTTATCCTCTCATTTAATTGTTCCATTTTCAGACTGCCTAATATGTTATCAAACAGAGACCATATTCCCTCAATTATAAAAATGTTTCCCATTTTTTTTTAATTTATTTTAATTTATTTTGCAATACAATTCAGTTCTACATATCAGCCACGGATTCCCTTGTTCTCCCCCCTCCCGTCCCCCTCACCTTCCCCCCAAACCCCCTCATTCCCATTTTTTAATGTGGGAAAAAATTCTCTTTTAACTAATTTCTCCCTTTAAGATATCTTAATTGACTCACCAAGTCTGCTGATTGTGTAGAACTGTAGAAGTCCGAGGGAATTTCAAGGCAGCTACCTAGTGTGGTAGCAGTCTGAGATGGGAATACAGAGAGAGCCCACCACGCAGGAGGCAAGAAAAAGTCAAAGAGACTCTAGCCCACATTGGGTGGAGACTCTGGCCAAGTATATCTTGGGCCTGAAATGGGACCTATAAGGTCACAAGCGTCTTTTTAGTGAATTCTTGCCACAAACATTGGGCCGCCAGATGCAAGACAAATTACTAAATGGTCTTATTAATAAAAAACCCAGAGCCAGATATTGGAGTAAATGCTGAAAGATCAGAGGAATAGGACAAATCACAGTCATCATTATCTCACCGATACCTCAGTATCCAAAAGAGACCTACTTCCTGTATAACCACGCCTATATGCCTTTCTGTTGTGCCAACTCACTTCCTCTCTTTGCCCAACTACATCACTTTCTGTCTGTCTGTACAGACCTCCAGACCTCTATGGTTAGTGCTGGGATTAAAGGTGTGTGTCACCATGCCTGACTCTGTTCCTCAGTGTGGCCTTGAACTCAAAGAGATCTAGATGAATCTCTGCCTCCTGAATGATAGAATTAAAGGCATGTGCTACTGTTGCCTGAGTTCTATGTTATATAGTAGTGGATGGCTTTTTTCCTCTGATCCTCAGGTAAACTTTATTAGGGTGCACAATATTTTGGGGGATACAATATATCACCACAATGCCATATTGATTTCTAAAGTAGCTGTACAAGTTTACACTTCCACTAGCAATGGAAGAGTGTTCTCCTTGCTCCATATCCTCAACAGCATGAGCGATTGCTTGTTTTTTATCTTAGCCATCCTGACAGGTGTAAGATAGAATTTGAGTGTCGTTTTGATTTGCAATTTCCTGATGGCTAATGATGTTGGACATTTCTTTAAGTGTTTCTCAGTCATTTGGGATTCCTCTGTTGAGACCTGTACCCCACTTTTTAATTGTATTATTTGCTTTGTTGATGTCTAGTTTCTTGAGTTCTTTATATATTTTGGGATCAGCTCTCTATCATATGTGGAGATATTGAAGATATTTTCCCATTCTGTAGGTTATCATTTTGTCCTATTGACAGTGTCCTTTGCCTTACAGAAGCTTTTCTGTTTCAGGAGGTGCCATTTACTAATTGTCAGTCTTAGTGTCTATGTTACTGGTGTTCTGTTTAGGAAGTTGGCTCCTGTGCCAATGCATTCAAGGATAGTTCCCATTTTCTCTTCTATCAGGTTCACTGTATCTGGATTTATGTTGAGGTTTTTGATCCACTAGGACTTGAGTTTTGTGCAGGGTGATAAATATGAATCTATTTGCATTCTTGTATATGCCAACATCCAATTAAAACCAGCACCATTTGTTGAAGATGCTTTCTTTTTTCCAGTGTGTGTTTGTGGCTTCATTTTCAAGAATCAGGTGTCCACAGCTGTCTGGATTTCTGTCTGATCGATTCCATTGATCAACTGGTCTGTTTTAATGTCAATACCATGCAGTTTGTATTATTATAGCTGTGTAGTAGAGCTCTATTTAATTACTCCCAGAAGTTTTTTATTGTACAGAATTGTTTTAGCTATCCTGGGTTTTTTATTTTTCCATATGACGTTGATTATTGTTCTTTTAGAATATGTAAAGAAATGTGTTGGAATTTTTATGGAGATTGCATTGAATCTGTAGATTGCTTTTGGCAAGATGGCCCTTTTCACTGTTAATTCTGCCTATCCATGAGCATGGAAGATCTTTCCATCTTCTGTTATCTTCTTCAATTTCCTTTGTAGACTTGATGTTCCTGCATATAGGTCTTTCACTTGCTTGGTTTGAGTTACACTGAGATATTTTATATTATTTGTGGCTATTGTGAAGCGTGTTGTTTCTCTGATTTCTTTCTCAGCCCATTTATCATTTGTATATAGGAGGGCTACTGATTTTTTTTAGTTAATTTTGTATCCAGCCTCTTCACTAAAGGTGTTTGTCAGCTATAGGAGTTCCCTGGTAGAATTTTTGGGGTCATTTATGTATACTGTCATATTATCTGCAAATAACAATACTTTGACTACTTCTCCAATTTTTATCCCCTTGATCTCCTTTAATTGTCTTATAACTCTAGCTAGAACTTCAAGTTCTGTTTTGAAAAGATATGGATATGGAGAGACATCCTTGTCTTCCTGATTGTAGTGTAATTGCTTTGAGTTACTCTCCATTTAATTTTATGTTGTCTGTTGGCTTGCTGTATATTGCAGTTGGTTGTTTTCACTCTTTGACTCTTTGGGGTCTGCCACTTAGCTCCCAAATAATCACATGGAAACTTATTCCATCTTATAATTGCCCAGCCATAGCTTGACTTATTTCTAGCCAGCTTTTCTTAAATTATCCCATCTACCTTTTGCATCTGGGTTTTCACCTTTCTCTCTGTATATTTTTTCTTTCCTTCTTATTCTGTGTCTGATTGTGTGGCTGGCCCCCAGCATCCACCTCTCCTTTTCTCCTTTTTTTCTCTTCCTTTTTTATCCTATTTATTCTTTCTACCTGGCTGCCCTGCCTATCCCTCTCCGGCCTAGGTATTGGCAGTTCAGCTCCTTATTAGACCAATCAGGAGGTGTATTAGGCAAGCAAAGTGTGCACCTTCACAGAGTTAAACAAATGCAGCATAAAAGAATGTAACATATCTTTGCATCATTAAACAAATATTCCACAGTATCAATGAATGTAACACATCTTAAATTAATATTCTACAGCAGCATATTACCTTTATTATATTTAGTTATGTCCCTTGTATCCCTTATCTTTCCAAATCGTTTATCATAAAGGGGTATTGGATTCTGTCAAAGGCTTTTTCAGCATCTAATGGGATGATCACATGGGTTCTTTTCATATTTCAGGTTGTTTATGTGGTGGATTGAATTGACAGATTTTTGTAGTTGTACCTGCATTTCTGGAATGAAGCCTACTTGATCATGATTGATGATCTTTTTGATGTATTCTTGGATTTGGTTTTTGAGTATTTTATTTAATATTTTTGCATCGAAGTTCATGACGGACATTGTCCTATAATTCTCATTTTTTGTCGAGTCTTTGTGTGGTTTGGGTGTCATTGTGACTGTAGTCTTGTAAAATGAATTCAGCAATGTTCCTTCTGTTGCTGTTTTGAAGGATAATTTGAGAAATGTTGCTATTAGCTCTTCTTTGAAAGTCTGGTTTCACTAAATTTCACTATATTTTCACTAAAACCATCTGGCCCTGGGCTTTTTTATGGTTGGGACACTTAATGACTGCTTCTATTTCTTTAGGGCTTATAGGTCTATTTAAATTTTTATCTAATCCTGATTTAACTTTGGTAGGTGGTATCAAGAAATTTGTCCATTTCTTTTAGACTTTCCAATTTTGTGGACTACAGGTTTTTGAAGTATGACCTAGTGATCCTTTGGATTTCCTTGGTGTTTGTTGTTAGGCATCCCCCTTTGGTTTCTGATTTTGTTAATTTGAATATTTTCTTTGTGTCTTTAGTTAGTTTGGATAAGGATCTGTCTATCTTGTGGATTTTCTCAACCAACTCTTTGTTTCATTGATTATTTTTATTGTTCTATTTGTTTCTGTTTTATTGATTTCTGTCCTGAATTTGACTATTTTCTGCTGCTATTTCCTCTTGGTTGTGTTTGCTTCATTTTGTTCTTGAGCATTCAGGTGTGCTGTTAAGTTGCTAGTATGAGATTTCTCCAAATTCTTTATGAAGGCACTTAGTGCAATGAACCTTCCTCTTAGCACTGCTTTCATTGTGTCCCATAAGTTTGGATATGTTGTGCATTCATTTTCATTGACTTCTAGGAAGACTTTAATTTCTTTATTCCTTGACCCAGTGGTCATTCATTAGAGAGTTGTTTAGTTTCCAAGAGTTTGTAGACTTTCTAGTGTTTCTATTGTTGTTGAAATCCAAATTTAATCAGTGGTGGTCTGATAAGAGATAGATATTTATTTCAATTTTCTTGCATCTGTTGAGATTTGCTTTGTGACCAAGTATGTGGTCAATTTTGTAGAAGGTGTTGTGGGGTGGTGAAAAGATGTGTATTCTTATGTGTTTGGGTGAAAAGTTCTGTAGATATCTGATAGGTCCATTTGAGTCATAATATCTGTTAGTTCTATTATTTCTCCATTTAGTTTCTGCCTGGATGATCTGTCCATTGATGAGAATAGGGTGTTGAAGTCTCCCACTATTAATGTGTGTGATTCAGTGTGTGTTTTAAGCTTTAGTAATGTTTCTTTTACAAATATGAGTGCCCTTGCATTTGGGGCACAGATGTTGAGAATTTAAATGTTGTCTTGATGGAATTTTCCTTTGATGAGTACAAAGTGTTTTTCCCCATCTCTTTTAATTTTGATTGGAAGTCTATTTTGTTAGATATTGGAATCATTATGCCAGTTTACTTCTTGAGTCCATTTGCTTGCAATATCTTTTTCTAACCCTCTACCCTGAGGTAACATCTTTTTTTGGTGCTGAGGTGTGTTTCTTTTTTTAATTATGGAATTTATTCATTTTACGTACCAACCACAGCTCCCCCTCCCTTCCCACCCCTCCAGTCTTCCCCCCCAACCCACCACCCATTCCCTCCTCCAACAAGGTATAGCCTCCCATGGGGAGTCAGCAGAACCTGGTACATTCAGTAGAGGAAGGTCCAAGCACCTCCTTCTGCATCAAGGTTGTGTAAGGTGTCCCACCTGCACCAGGGATGGATCTTACTTCCTGGGGGCCCCTTAGTCAGCTCAAGCTACACAGCTATCTCACTTATGCAGAGGGCCTAGTCCAGTCCCATGGAGGCTCCACACAGCTGTTGGTCTAAAGTTCATGAGTTTCCATTAGCCTGTTTAGTTGGCTCTGTAGGTTTCCCCATCATGATCTTGATGTGCCTTGTTCATAGAATCCCTCTTCTTTCTCTTCGACTGTACTCCTGGGGCTCAGCCTGGTATTTGGCTGTGGATCTCTGCATCTGCTTCCATCAGTTACTGGATGATAGCTCTATGATAACAGTTAGAGTATTTACCTATCTGATTACTGGGGTAAGCCAGTTCAGGAACCCTCTTCACTATAGCTAGTAGTCTAAGCTGGGGTCATTGTTGTGGATTCCTGGGAACTTCCCTAGTACCCAGTTTCTCCCTATCCTCATGATGTCTCCCTCTATCATGGTATCTCTTTCATTGTTCTCCCACCCCATCCCTGTTGTAGCTCAACCATTCCATTCCCTTGTGTTCTCATCCCCCATCCCCTACCTTCCAATGACCTCCCTCATCCCCAGTTTGCTCATGGAGATCTCATCTATTTCCCCTTCACAGGATGATCCATGGGTCCCTCTTAGTGTCCTTCTTGTTAGCTAGCTTCTCTGGAGCTGTGGGTTGTAGTCTGGTTATCCTTTGCTTTACATCTAGTATTCGCTTATGAGTGAGTACATACCATGTTTGTCCTTCTGACTCTGACTTACCTTGCTCAGGGTGATTTTTTTTCTAGTTCCGTCCATTTGCCTGCAAATTTCATGATATCATTGTTTTTTTTACTGCTGAGTAGTACTCCACTGTGTATATGTAACACATTTTCTTTATCCATTCTTCAGTTGAGGGGCATCTAGGTTGTTTCCAGGTTCTGGCTATTATGAATAATGCTGCTATGAACATAGTTGAGCATGTGTCCTTGTGGTATGATTGAGCATTCCTTGTGTATATTCCCAAGAGTATTATAGCTGGGTCTTGAAGATTGATTCCCAATTTTCTGAGAAACTGCCATACTGATTTCCAAAGTGGCTGTACAAGTTTGCACTCCCACCAACAGTAGAGGTCTCCTTGCTCTGCATCCTCTCCAACATAAGCTGTTACAAGTATTTTTGATCTTAGCCATTCTGACAGGTGTAAGATGATATCTCAGAGTCATTTTGATTTGCATTTCCCTGATGACTAAAGATGTTGAGCAATTCCTTAGATGTCTTTTGACCATTTGAGATTATGTTGAGAATTCTCTGTAGCCCATTTTTTAATTGGATTGTTCAGTGTTTTAATGTCTAGCTTCTTGAATTCTTTACATATTTTGGAGATCAGCCCTCTGTCAGATGTGGGGTCAGTGAAGATCTTTTCCCATTCTGTAGGCTGTTGTTTTGTCTTATTTACTGTGTCCTTTGCCTTACAGAAGCTTCTCAGTTTCAGGACGTCCCATTTATTAATTATTGCTCTCAGTGTCTGTGCTACTGGTGTTATATTTAGGAAGTGGTCTCCTGTGCCATTGCCTTCAAGTGGTGCGTTTCTTATATACAGCAGAAGGAAGGATTCCATTTTCATGTCCATTAAAAGAGTTTGGTAATGTTTTTTCTGTTTCTATTGTGTGGAAAAATTTGAAGAGTATTGGTATTAGCATTTATTTGAAATTCTGGTAGAATTCTGCACTGAAACCATCTGGTCCTGAGATTTTTTTTTTCATTGAGAGACTTTTAATGGCTGCTTCTCTTTCCTTACAGGTTATAGGTCGATCTAAATTGTTTTTCTGGTCTTGATTTCTTTTTAGTATGTGGTTACTCTCAAGAAAATTGTCCATTTCTTTTAGATTTTCCAATTTTGTGAAGTACAGATTTTTGAAGTATGACCTAATGCTTCTCTGGATTCCCTCAGTGTCTATTGTTATGTCCCCCTTTTCACTTCAGGTTTTGTTAATTTGGATATTTTCTCTCTACCTTTTTGTTAATTTATGTAATGGTTTGTCTATCTTGTTGATTTTCTCAAAGAACCAGCTCTGTTTCATTGATTATTTGCGTTGTTCTCCTTATTTCTATTTTATTGATTTCAGCCCTGAGTTTTATTATTTCATGCCATCTACTCCTCCTGGGTGAGTTTGCTTCTTTTTGCCCTAAAGCTTTCATGTGTACTATTAAGTTGCTAGTGTGACACTTCAAATTCTTTATGTAGGCACTTGGTGACATGAACTTTCCTCTTAGCACTGCTTTCATAGTGTCCAATAAATTTGGATATGTTGTGTGTTCATTTGCATTGAATTCTAGGAAGTCTTTAATTTCTTTCTATTTCTTCCTTGACCCAATAGTAATTCAGTTGAGAGTTGTTCAATTTTCATGCATTTGTAGGTTTTCTGTAATTTGTGTTGTTGTTGAACCCTAACTTTATCACATGGTGATCTGATAAGATATGGGGGGTTATTCCAATTTTTTTTTGTATCTGTTGAGATTTGCTTTGTGACCAAGTATGTGGTCAATTTTAGAGAAGGTTCCATGAGGTGCTGAAGGTATATTCTTTTGTGTTTGGGTGAAACGTTCTGTTGATATCTGTTAAGTCCATTTGAATCATAACATCTGTTAGCTCCAGCAGTTCTCCACTTACCCTCTGTCTCTATGTCCTGTCTATTGGTAAGAGTTGGGTATTGAAGTTTCCCATTATCAGTGTTCAATGGTCAATGTGTTATTTAAATTTTAGTAATGTTTCTTGGACAAATATGAGTGCCCTTGTATTTGAGGCATAGATATTTAGAATTGAGACTTCATCTTCATGGATTTTTCCTTTTATGAATATAAATTCTTCTGCATCTCTTTTGATTAACTTTACTTTGAAGTCTATTTTGTTACAGATTAGGATAGTTACACTGGCTTTTATCTAAAATCTACTTGATTGGAAAATCTTTTCCCAACCCTTTACTCTGAGGTAGTGTCTGTCTTTGAAATTAAGGAGTGTTTCTTGTATGCAGCAGAAGGAAGGATTCTGTTTTCATATCCATTCTGTTAGCCTGTGTCTTTTTATTGGTGATATGGGTTCGTTGATTTTTAAGAGATATTACTGACCAGTAATTGTTAATTCCTGTTATTTTTTTTTATTTTGGTGGTAGTAGTGATAGTGTTGTGTGTGTGTGTGTGTGTGTGTGTGTGTGTGTGTGTGTGTGTGTGTTTCCATTCTTTGGATTTTGCTGGTGTGGTATCTATTACTTGTGCTTTTTGGGAGCAGCTAACTTCTTTGGGTTGGAGTTTTCCTTCTAGTACTTTCTATAGGGCTGAGTTTGTGGATAGGCTTTGTTTAAATCAGGTTTTGTCATCAAATACCCTAATCTATGGTTATTGAAAGTTTTGCTGGGTATAGTAGTCTGGGCAGGCATATGTGGTTTCTTAGTGTCTGCATATAGTCTGTCCAGGACTTTCTGCCTTTTAGTGTCTACATTGAGAAGTCGGGGTAATCTGATTGGTCTGCCTTTATATGTTCCTTGGCCTTTTTCCTTTGCAGCTCTTAATATTCTTTATTCTGTGTGCTAAATGTTTTGATTATTATGTGGTGAGGGAACTTTTATTTTGGTCCAGTCTATTTGGTGTTCTGTAAGCTTCTTGTACCTTTATAGGCATTTCCTTCTTTAGATTGGAAAAGTTTTATTCTATGATTTTGTTGAATATATCTTCTGTGCCTTTGAGCTGGGATTCTTTTCCTTCTTCTATCCCTATTATTCTTAGGTTTGGCCTTTTCATAGTGTCCCAGATTTCTTGGATATTTTATGTTAGTAATGTTTTAGATTTAGCATTTTTGACTGATGAATTTATTTACACTATTGCGACTTGTCATGGTGGTGGCTGGCAGTGTCTCTCTCATCCAGCTTCCTGTTCTCTCAATTCTCCTCTCTGTTAGTCCCACCTATACTTCCTGCCTGGCCACTGCCAATCAGTGATTTATTCATTGACCAATCAGCAACACATTTGACATACAGGCCATCCCACAGCACTTCCCCTTTTCTTTTCTTAAAAAGGAAGGTTTTAACCTTTACACATCTCCAAAGTCAGCTTGGTATATTTGGGAATTTGGGCGTAGCTTCTCTTACTACTTCCTGCTGGAGGGGGGCGCTGTATCTTATGGGGACACAAAGAATATTTTAGGGTTATGGAGTAGTCCATGAGGGTGTATCGTCTGAGCCAGTTGCCTTGAAACGGTTCTGGATGTTGGATCATCTGGGCCATGGTGTCATTGGAGACCTTTCAGGTGGTCTTGGCTGATCAAACCTGATGTGTCTTAATCTGGAACAAATCCATAGCCTCTGGCTTTCTGTGGCAACAAAACCAGAGCCTCCTTTCCAAAGCAACATATCCTTACATCCAAATTTTGAAGTCAAGGTACCTTTAAAATATACATTTTGGCATAACTCAACAGCTTTTGTAATCAAATGTTTTTCTTTAGTTACAAATATCAAAGAGAACATAATCCAGATTCTCTGTGTGGTAGCCATCTTTACGTGGCTTATTTTTTTATATTAGCTTGAGCCTATTGCTTTGAACTGTAGCCTTCTAAGCCTGAACCGGCGCTGGCACTGCTGGCTCCGCCCACTTCAGCTTCCCAACATGGTGGTGATACGTTTTCCGCCAGCTCTGGGAGCCATCAACTCTCAGAAATAGTGGGTCTATGCTTCTATCAAAGCAGCGTGTATCCCAGAAACCTCTTTTTTTTTTTGTTTTGTACTAGCAAAGGCTAAATCCACCACACAGCTTAATGTGCCACTTGCAGAGGCCTCATTCTCACCATACTGCAGATCAAGCGCGCACGCTAGGAACCCGCCAGTAGCTCAAACCAGCAGGCTGCCGCTAACTTGAAAGAGACAACTAGGAACTGTTTTTAGCTCCGTTTTAGAATCTTTTTTTCTCAGGTTTTAGGTGGAAACTCTTGCCACCATGTTGGACGCCATTTGTAGCTAGAGTTTTCCTGCCTTGCCCACAGTCAGGACAAATCTTTGTCACCCGCCAGTCCCACAGCTGCTCAGACCCAACCAAGTAAGCGTAGAGATTTATATTGGTTACAAACTGTATGGCCGTGGCAGGCTTCTTGCTAACTGTTCTTACAGCTTAAATTAATCCATTTCCATAAATCTATACCTTGCCACATGGCTCGTGGCTTACCGGGATCTTCACATGCGACTTGTCATGGTGGCGGCTGGCAGTGTCTCTCTCACCCAGCTTCCTGTTCTCTCAATTCTCCTCTCTGTTAGTCCCTCCTATACTTCCTGCCTGGCCACTGACCAATCAGTGATTTATTCATTGACCAATCAGCAACACATTTGACATACAGACCATCCCACAGCACACTATTGTATCTTCAATGGCAGAGATTCTGTCTTCCATCTCTTATATTCTGTTGGTGATGCTTGCATCTGTAGTTCCCAGATTTTCCAGTTCCAGAATCCCCTCGGTTTGTGTTTTATTTATTGCTTCTATTTCAATTTTCAAGTGTTTCAACAGTTCCTTCACCTGTTTAATTGTTTTTTATTTGCTTTCTTGATTTCTTTAAGTGCTTTATTCATTTCTTCCATTTTTTTTTTGTCTTTTCCTCAGTTTCTTTAAGAGAATTTTTCATTTCCTCTTAAGGGCCTCTATTATCTTCATAAAGTTGTTTTCAAGGTCATCTTCTTGTGAGTCAGCTGCACTCAAATGTTCAGGTCTTGCTGTTGTAGGGTCACTGGGTTCTGGTTGTACCATATTGCCCATTATGTTGTTGAGTGTATTGTTTGTTTGTTTGTAGACAAGGTTTGTCTGTGTAGTTTTGGTGCCTGTCCTGGATCTTGCTCTGTAGACTAGGCTGGCCTTGAACTCACAGAGATCTGCCTGGCTCTGCCTCCAAGTGCTGGGATTAAAGGTATGTGCCACCACTGTCTGGCATTGAGTGTATTCGTACACTGGCATTTACAAACCTGGGTTTGGGATAATTATAGGTCTGGGTGTTGATTCTTGTGTTGTGTTTGTTACATGGGTGTTTTATTCCTCTCTTGTCTGTTTTCTTTAGTATCTTCTGGCCTGAATGGCCAAGCGTTCTGATGATTGGCAGATCTTCAGGTCCAGTAAGATTGTCTCACCTGAAGTTTGTAGGGATTTGGGTGCCTAGATTCAGCATATCCTCTTGTTCTTCTGACTGGTGTGGGCTGTAACTGTGCCTGTGGGTTGTGCCTGTGCCTGTGGAGTCTGCTGGACTTGTAGGGGAGGGCTGGCCATGGGGAGGATGATCAGTTAGGTGGGGTGGGTAACAGAGTAGGTCTTAGGGAACAGAATCCAGTGGTTGACAGCAGTAGTGGTGCAGCCTGCAGTCAAGTCTGTCACCTGCTGGCCAGATCCTGGAGACTGCATCAGAGCAGTGGATTTTCACCAGCCTAATTCCCCTATTTTATCTTCAAGTCACCATAGTTTCTTCTATTTGATCCATTCTACTTATAAGGCTTTTTCTGGTTTTATGGGTGGATTATTGAGTATTTTAAATATCATCATTTCAGCTTGAATTTTTTTCAGTAATTCTCTTTACTGAATTTAAATTTCAAATCATGTATTGTCTTCATCATTTCATTTAGCCTTAGTTTTTTTATCTTCTTCAACCACAATCATTCATTTATTGTTAACTTCTTAAAGTTCATGAGGTATTTATCTTCTTTAAACTGCTTGAGTTCTTTGATTAAAAAAATTGTAGAAGAATTTATAAACAATCTTATTAAATAAGAAACAAAGCCAAATACAGAGGTAATAACCAAAGAGATCAGAGAACTAGTGAAGAGCCATGACTACCTTATCTTACCACTTTGCCTTTGTCGCTTCCCCAGAGAGAGTTCCTTTCTGTTTAACTTGTGTTTTTATTGCCTTCCTGTTCTGCCTTCTCATTGGTTCTAAGCCCAGCCACATGACTTCCTTGTTACTGCCTGTCTATACAGACTTTCAGGTCTCTATGGTTGGTACTAGGATTAAAGGCTCATGTCACCATGCTTGGATGTGTCCTTGACCACACAAGAGACTCTGCCTGCCATGTGATCAGATTAAAGGCATGTGCTACCACTGCCTGACTCCTGTTTATGGATATGTGACCTCGCTATGTGACCTCTGATCTCCAGGCAAATTTTATTTATTAACAAACAAATAAAATCACATTTCAGCACAATTAATATATCACCACAAAAAATTTAATTTTTTATTTTTTTTTAAATTCTGTGTCTTGGGGTTCATTTAGGTAACTCTTAGAGAACATGTCTACAGGACTAGTATGTTTGATTGGGGACATGCTGTCTTGTCCTTTTATAATTGTTTTTTAGTTTTACCATGTGACCTAGGAATGTGGACTTCTTCCTTTGATTGTGTGTCTAATGAGAGATTATGCCATGCATTAGATGGGCAGTAGATATGTGATCAAAGATAGGCCAGGTAAGCCTGGTATATGAGCTATTTCATTGCACATATGCCACACAAAGCCAGTTCAGGAGCATTGGTCTGAAGTCAGGCCTGTGGGTGTGGAGATAGTAATAGGGGCATATTGAAGATTGGAGGGAAGAGTTACCAAGCAAGGATGATTCATAAAAAAGCCAATTCATGAGTCATTATTCTAGAGTTAGGTCTGTGGGTATTAAGATGTTGGCAAGAGTGGGTGGGAGAGCTTAATACGAGTTTTAATGAAATAAAATGGCATGCAGTGAAAGATTTTGAGCTTGGGCATCTGTCAGCTTAGTCTCCAGACTATAACAAGAATTAAATGCAAAACTTTTGACAAAGTGAATTCACTTCTCTGGGTTGCCTTCTCCTATAATAAGGGGGCTGGATTATTAAATTAAAAGGGTATTTGCATCAGATTTTTGCTTTGATGTATACAGGAATTGGTTTAATTGTAACTATGCAGGGAGGTTTTCCTTTCCACAGTATGGCCAACAAACTTAGCAAAGGTACAAAGAAATAATTATGAGCAACTGTGAGAATGGAATAGTGAGGTGGAAAATCTAACACCAGAAAAGGAACTCATAAGAAAGAATCATTAAGACAAACTGAAATTGTATTTGAACACCAAGTTCAGAAATTTGGACTTAGTCTAATAAATAGCAAAGGATAAATTGAAGTGCAGAGAGTATATAAAGTCATAAAAATAGTTGAGAGGTTATTGTAATTTCAAAACCATTTTTTTTCATTTAAAAGGATAATGTAGTAGTAATCAACTATTTAGTTTACATTATCATATTGAAATTGGAGAGTACAATAATGTTTTGTCATATGAAAAGTTTAGTTCAATTTTTAAGGAGCTTGTTTACATTGCTAAGGAATGCATAGGACTTCGCAGTCATCATGTATATCCTTTTAAAAGTTTTAGGCAACTTTAAGATGTGAACAATATTTTCTTCATAACAACTCTCCATAAATACCAACAATGCAGAATAATATTTATTACTTTTTTAAAAAGACCATAACATCTTTTTTAAAAATTTGCTAGTATAAAGCTAACATTTTATGTCATTTAAATCAAATATGGGAAAATATTAAGTTCTTTAAAGCAATATATTGAAAAAGCTATTATTTATTATGAGAACTTGTTTGGAAATCTCAACTCAAGGAATTTCATTGCCATTATCAAAATGTGCTTGAACTGAAATTCATTTTCTGGATAGTATCAAAAGGCACCCATTCTCGTGCCTGAACTGGCCTACTCTGGTAATCAGAATAGTGAATACACTAACTGTCATCATAGAGCCTTCATTCAGTAACCGATGGAAACAGATGCAGAGGTCCATGGCCTGGCACCAGGCCAAGCTCCAGGAGTCCACTTGATGAGAGAGAGGAGAGATTCTATGAGCAAGGGACATCGAGATCATGATGGGAAAACATACAGAGATGGCCAATCAAACTAGTGGAAACTCATGAACTGTGGACCAGTAGCTGTGGAGCCCCCATGGGACTGGACTAGGCCCTCTAGATAGGCGACACAGTTGTTTAGCTTGTACTGGTTATGGGGACCCCCAGGTAGGGGGATCGGGATCCATCCCTGGTGCATGACCAGGCTTTGTGGAGCCGAGTGCCTATGGTGGGACACCTTGTGAAGCCTTGATTTAGGGGGGAAAGGCTTGGACCTGCCTCAACTGAATGTACCAGGCTCTGCTGACTCCCCATGGGAGACCTTGCCTTGGAGGAGGTAGGAATAGGGAGTGAGTTGAGGGGGAAAGCTGAGGGACAGGAGGAGGGAGGGGAGGAGGATCTGTGGTTGGTATGTAAAATGAATAGAAAATTTAATAATAATGATTTATTTAAAAAACACCCATTCTTTCTGTTTAGTAAATAGGTAAATAAATAATTTCTGAGTTTGAGTAATTGAACTTTTATGAGCCTTAGTTTTGATATTTAGAAAACTAAGGTTCTATAAATTCTTGTCCAATTCTTATTGCTCATGGTTTAGAAATCCTATAACTCAGCAAAATAAGAATCAATCATAGAATTCTAATGTATGCAAAAGTAATGTGATGTATTTCTTCTTGTTTAAATGTCAATTATGTAGTATTTTATTATGTTATAGAATTGTGTGGGAACTTAGGCAGATATATCAAGGGGATAACTGATCTTTCAAAGAAAAAAAACTCTCATAGGGAAATTAAGAACTAAAAACTGTTGAAGAGACTATGAAATTAGTGATAGTTGAGAGAAATTCCTTTAATGAAGAATACATAATTTACAGAAACTGATCATGCTCAAAGAAGAAATCAAACTAAGCATACCTTAGTACCAAAATTTGTACTGACTTAAAGGTAAAGCCGTGTGTGTGTGTGTGTGTGTGTGTGTGTGTGTGTGTGTGTGTGTTCATGTGTGGGTAAATGTGTTTGCAGGGATGTATGAATGAGTATAAACATGCATGTTGGGTCCAGAAGTTGATATTGTTTGTCTTCTTCAATCAGTCTCCACTTTAATTTAGAGACATGGTCTCTTAAATACAAGGTTTTATCACAGCTAAACAATAATTTATTTGTATTCATTGCTGACCATTTCATAAAACAAACACTACATACTTTAAAAGACAGATAAGTAAGGTTTTTTACTCCTTGTAAGGAATTTACTGGTTCAAATGGTCAGAGGTTACATCTTGTTAGAGTTCTAAAAAATCTTTTGTTTAACCATGAACTTCCTCAAACCAATGTTACCTTACTTTTCATTTAGATTTAATTCAAGATGAACTGTGACACATACACACATACACAAATACAGATTCTAGCAGTTACGGAGAAAGTAACTAGATTCTTTGTGTGGTCAATTTCTAATGTCTTAACTTAACTCAAGGATAAATACACACAAAAATAACTTCATGTTGCCCTCTCCTTCATTAAAATTTTCAATGTGTTTCTTTGCTTATTACCAAGAGAGTTGTCAGGAAAATAAAAAAGAAATACAGAAATAATATTTTGCAGCTCTCAGGGAAAAATGGGTGTTGTCTCAAAATAATTGTCAGTTATTGTCATCTGTATTCTTTATTTATTGATACAGTGTCGCCATGATCTTCCAAGAGGGTAGTTTTAAATGACAGCTGGGCACACAGGAACCCCTCAAATCATATATACTAATTCCAAAGAAGACTTTCTGTGTAGAGAGCATCAGAAATTCTTAAGAAAGATCTGAGCCGGGCGGTGGTGGCGCACGCCTTTAATCCCAGCACTCGGGAGGCAGAGCCAGGCGGATCTCTGTGAGTTCGAGGCCAGCCTGGTCTACAAAGTGAGTTCCAGGAAAGGCGCAAAACTACAGAGAAACCCTGTCTCGAAAAACCAAAAAAAAAAAAAAAAGAAAGATCTGAAACCTAACAACAAACTTGCACACACATTTCCTATCCCTTGTTAAAAATGTCAAATAAGTGAAAATATTGGATCAATTCCTAATTAAGCATAACAATACAATACATATTCATTATTTTGGGGATATGTAACAAGAGACATCTCAGATATATGTAATATCAGTATAGAAAGCATGGTAGCTGTCATCTGTACCAGGTTTTTTTCTTTTAGTCAGTTTCAAAATCATGACACAGAGACTTATTATTCATTTTGAATGCTCAGCCTAGCTTAGGCTCATTTCTGGCTAGCTCTTTTAACTTAAATTAACCTGTTTCTGAGCCGGGCGGTGGTGGTGCACGCCTTTAATCCCAGCACTCGGGAGGCAGAGTCAGGCGGATCTCTGTGAGTTCGAGGCCAGCCTGGTCTCCAAAGCGAGTTCCAGGAAAGGCGCAAAGCTACACAGAGAAACCCTGTCTCGAAAAACCAAAAAAAACAAACAAACAAAAAAAAAAATTAACCTGTTTCTCTTTATCTAACTTTTGCCCTGGGGCTTTTTTTCTTTTTTCTGTATATCTTACTTTCACTACTTCTCAAGTCTGCTGGCTGGTGACTGCCTGGCTGGCCCCAGGCATCTCCCTCATTCTCTCCTCTCCTTTTTTCCTCCTTCCTTCTCTCAAACCTAGATATCTCCAATTTATTCTCTCTGCCTGCCACGTCACCTATCTCTCTTCTGACTAGCTATTGGCCGTTCAGATTTTTATTACTCCAATGAGGTGCCTTAGGCAGTTGAGTTGAAAGAGATGCAATACATATTTACATAATTAAACACACATTCTTACATCATTAAACAAATAAATGCAGCATAAACAAATGTAGCACACTTTTATACAGTTAAAGTAATATTCTGCAGCATAAACAAATGTAACCCATCTTTGCCTAGATAAAATAGTATTCCACAGCAACCAATCCAATCCAAAAAATCTCTTTAAAAATATCTACAGATGTGAAATTATCATTCACAAACCTCTGTTGCTGTTATCCTCAGAGATATTACTTAATACCATCTCCATGAAATAATAGGAACATTTGCCTTATTTTTTTTTGAATGCCGAATGCTGTTTATTGAAGGAGGGAGGAGGTCTTAAATACAGGCTTACAGCACAATGGGAGAACCCCAGAGGGCAGAAGTTCGCTACTGATGTTTTATAATCTTGCATCTAAGCTGTTAATAACCAATATGCAGGATACACAGACAAGGAACTTCCCTTAAGCATTCAGGAGGGTCGAAGACACAGATTGCAAGCCCAGCGCCACTTTGAGATTGTGGCAGCAATTAACTCTTCAGCTCACACACGATTGAGCCTGTATGATAATGAGTATTCAGAGACGGGTAATGCCTGGGGGTGCTCACCAACCTAAGACAGAGCGCCTGTGTGGCCTGAGCAGGTGTCTCCATGACGGGTAAGGTGACCTGCTGACGTCCCATGCAACCTAAATCAGAAGTTCATTTTTTAGTAAAAGAGGGGACCTGTAGGGTCCTGGCCCCCGTTTTGGGTAACTGTTGCCTTGCTTGCTGACCTTGACCTTAATGTCCTCCCTATGCTAATTCCCTGCTGGGTTCCACCCTCCTGAATGCTAAGGGAATTTTTATTGGTATGGGAAGAGATGTTAAGTGCATTTTGCAAGTTATTAAGATATGGGAGCACTTTCTATACACAAGTATTTCGTCAGGAAATCACTCTGTCTTATACTTTGCTACTATATCCTCACTAAAAACTTCTGTATATTAGCATCAGCTTTGTTTATAAGGGTAGTTCCTTTTTAGTGGATGCCCCCTTTGTGTTTTAGAAATAAATTCTAACATGTCAAATGAAATACTCAAGTTTCTTCACAAAATGTAACAGATATCATTAGGTAAGAGTGACCTATCTTGTCCCATTTTTTCCCCAAGTATCTTGTCTTCTACCAACTTTTATTCTTTTAAAGCCTTGATCTCAGCTAATTATGATTATCACAGGCAGGACTTGTTCTTCAAATCAGAGTGTTTCATCAGTTATGGAGTAAGAGTGAACCTGAGTGAATGAATACACTTCCATTTTTAATGAATGATTTTGATAACTTCAAGATAAATATAAAGATGAAAATAGATGCCAGCTATAGTTTTGTGTTGACTGTATTATATGAGAATTTAAAGTTAAGTAAATGGAACAATTCTTAATTCAATTTTATATTTTACACTCATGATTACTGGAATCCCACATTAAACATTTTGAAGCATCCTTACAAGACTTTAGTTCCTAGTATGTTGAAATGGATCACATTTTTTTTCTTTTCTACAAAGAAAAAATGTAAAGATATTATAATGAGATTCCAGAATGTCCAATACTATATTTATGTGGTTATGTATTGGTTTGTTATTACCACTAATAATATGCATTGATTTTTAAAAATTGTTTACTATTCAGAACAAATTGTGAATTTCATTGAAAAATTATTTTGTTTCTATAATTCTGGAAATTAGCTAATATTTTTACATTAACATTTAAGGGAATTGAAACAGACAAATCTTACTACTTACACAATTTTCAAGCTGTTGATTCTAGAGAAAGTATAACATGAATCTTATAAGGTCTTATAATAAAAAACAGAGAGCCAGATATTGGGGTGAATGCTGAAAGGTCAGAGAAGCAGAACAGCCAACCACTAGGTTGCCTCTATGAAATCATCAGCCTCAAGAGAGCAAGTTCCTGTTTCTTCACACCTTATGTACCTTTATGTGCCCTGCCATATTACTTCCTGGGACTAAAGGCTTGTGTCACCACTGTCTAGTTCTGTTTCTCTCATGTAGCCCAGTATAGCCTTGAACTCACAGAGATTCAGATGGATCTCTGCCTCCCAAGTCATAGGATTAAAGGTGTGTGCCACTATTGTCTGACCTCTATGTCTAATTTAGTGGCTGGCTCTGTCCTCTGGTGCCCAGGTAAGTTTTATTGGGGTATGCAATATATCACCCCATTTCCCCTTTTTTGTCTAAAATAATAAAAGGTTATAACTAATATAAGAAAAACTATATACAATAAGTATATACAATATATACAGGCAATAAATACATCAACAATGTCTAGTCCATTTGCATTTATAAATTCAGAAAAAAATACCCCATTATCTATTCTATATTTGTGAATCCGAAGGATTATATCTAATTCACCTTCTATCCTAATTTGCATTACCAACCCAAAACTATCTTTTGGTGTCTTTCAAACTTATACACTTTACATCTCTTTAATGAGTTTCTTTTAAGAATTTGTTAACAAGGAAAACCATAACTATAACTATCTAATCTTCAACTCCCTCAGAGACCTGAGAAGGAAATAATATTAATTGAAAAAGCAGGAAGTGCAAACAAGCAACTTCCAAAAAATGTGATAAATGACAGAAATTGCTGGCTGCTTGGACAGTCATCTAAGGTTCCTCTGCAATGTTGGTCCATCCATCTTCAGCCTACAGACCTAGCATACCTGACAGATTTTTCTGTGAAGCAGGATTTTCTGAAGGGATATTCTACTTTGTCTTGGCAAAATGCACCAGTCCTTTCTTTTGTGTCCTGCTTGTCCATTTTGGCAGCATAGTGTCAGCAGTCGATGTAAGGGTACTTTCTTGCCCAGTGGCCAACATTTGCCACAAAGAAAGTAAACTCCATATGGAGTTTCTTCAATGCCCAGCATTTTCTCTGAAGTAGATTGGTGCTGCAAGGAGCAGACATGTCTCATATTTATAAAAAAAGAAAAAATATGTTATTAAATCATCTTAAATACCATATTCTATACATCTCTGAAGTGTTTGAACATGATCTGTCTTTCTAAAATATATTTCTGTTTAACCTTGAAAACATATCTAATATGATTACAAATTTGATTGTAATGACTACTTGCATTTCTTATATCCTAATTAGTTGGTAATAATAACTTTCAAGGACTAGCAATGTACATTACATTGTTAATTGAACTGTATAGGTACAATACCTTGAACAAGATTAGAAATATATACAGTATTTTCTAACAAAATCAATCTCAAATTTGTATCAATATACATAATTTGTATATAATATACAAAAATTCAATGTAAAATAATTAAAACTAGTAGTTGGTTTCTAAAAGTATATTCAGTAATCTACCTTTTTAACTTATATCTATATCCTCCATTTTTTCCTTTTAGCATAGATTCAATAATCTACCATTTATTCTATCATTTCTATATCTTTTTTTCAGAGTAGATTCAGTAATCTGCCTTTTATCTATATCCCCTTTTTTCTTTTGTTTTTATTCAAGAACCCTGATTCTAATTTCCTTTGTTTAGCTTTTTTCCCTATCCATTAACAATTAACTTATAACAAACCATCTTAAACAATGACAATTATTCATAACCCATTGAATGACCAAAAACCACCCACCCCACCCCTTGGGAATGTGGGCTTCATGTTCTTAAAATTATTTCCTGCTGTCTGGGGGCAACAGCATCTTTAGGGGAACTTGAAAAGAAAAATTTTGTGGTTAACTGTCAAGTCCTGGGAGAGGTAGCTGTATCACTTGTTGTCCAGTCTCTGCATAATGGGAAAAAGCAGGACTTGTCTCAAGTCCTTGCTCGAGTTGTCTGCAAGGCTGGATCATCTCAGCTAGCCATCTCAAGATTGTCCTGAGCAGTTTGGAGTCCAAAGCCGACCTTTGGGTAGTGTTTGTCAGCTTGGTACTATGATAGTCCTGATGTGGGGCCCAATCATCATTTTGGAGACTTCAAAGTCAGTGTTAGACGTGGTCATGGTTCCCTGCAGAAAACTGATAGAGACTCAAACCCAAAATCATGTACAGGAAGCTAGATAAAGCCTTTTTTCTAGAATTAGTACTCTACATGACTATTAACATAATGACAAAAGCTTAAATATATATAAATCTTATAAATGTTGATATAAAATTCATACCTTAAGAAAATTTTTAGAGTCAAAATAAAACCAAAGAATTATAAGATTAATAGCACGTAGAATAGTTGCTTAATTTTGGTTTTTCTTCTGTCCCATATCAGGTGACTCTTCTGACATGATACAGAGATTTTGCATTTTCTCTTAACAGGCATGCTGGGTTTAGACAAGGAGAGAGCCACACGCCAACTTCAAAGACAGCTTAAATTTTAATTGAACTGGGACTACATAAAGACCATTTGCATTATATGTCTGAAGAGAAGAGCAGACACAAACATTTAGGAAGACTTATGAAATTTTATCCTGTTAGGTATTTGATATAACAATAGGCCAATTTACTCTTTTTATTGGGACATTTTTTTCTGGATGATGTGTCTTTTTTCTTCAGATGTCTCATTTATCCAGTGTTCTTCAGATTACTTGGCCTTCATTATCCTGAAAGACAAAAACAAAAATCTTTCCCCAAGACTAACTTTGGGGAGGTTACCTTTTGGCAAGTTATATCTGACTAAGTGAAAAGCATTTGTTAGTAGGATAAGTTAGTTTAAATTGGATGGTTGATGAACTATCACCTCTTCTAATTAAGAGGTCTCTCTTGTTCATATCGAACCTTTATCAATTTTGATGGTATCCATAGCTTTTCTTCTGTAGAAGCAAAAGCTAAACCTCATCCCCAATGTAACACATATCCTGGTTTCCATTCTGAGGTCAGTGCTTCTTTAAAGTATATAGGCTCATTTAATTCTTTAGTTTTTTCTATTATCCAATGTCTCTCTGCAGCTGTTGTTCCTTTCTCATTAGCATTGAGAAAATTCAAAGTTAATAGAGAATTATGTAACCTGTTTCTGGGGATTGTGTTACCTCTTTCTGTTTATTTAGCATATCCTTTAGAGTTTAATTTGATCTTTCTATGACTGCTTGGCCTGTAGGATTGTGTGGTATACCTGTAATATGCTTTATATTGTAATAAGCAAAAAGCTTTCATTTTACCAGAGACATATGTTGGAGTATTGTCAGTTTTAATTTGTGCAGGTATACCCATGATGGCCATAACTTCTAGCAAATGGGTGATTACAGAGTCAGCCTTTTCGGAACTCAGAGCAGTTGCCCACTGAAATCCTGAATAGGTATCAATGGTGTGGTGTACATTTGCAAATTCTGCAAAGTGAAATGCATCCATCTGCCAGATTTCATTCCTCTGAGTACCCTTTGGGTTACATCCTGCTTGTAGTAGAGTTTGATTGTATAAAGAACAAGTAGGACATTTCCTTATAATTTCATTGGCTTGTTGCCAGGTTGTGGAAAAATCCTTTTTTAAACCTTACTATTGACATGATGGTTGGTTTTTGTTGTTGTTGTTGTTTACAAACTCTGAGGCCTCCAGTGCATTTCCTATCAATAGTTGATTCATCTCATCATTTCCTTGTGCTAGAGGGCCTGGCAGTCCTGTATGGGATTGGATGTGAGTTATATATAAGGGATACTTCCTATTCATGATTATTTCTTGTAACTGAATAAATAACAAAGTTAATTCTGACTCATGAGGAATATAAATTCTGCTCTTTCAATATGTAAGTATTCTCTCAGTATACTGAGAGTCAGTAGCTATGTTGAGAGGTTCAGAAAAATCCATTAATACCACCAGAATGGCATATAATTCCGATTTTCATAAAGAATTATAAGGACTTTAAAATACTTTATTTAAATTTTCTGATTTGTAATATGCCTTTCCTTGTTTGTTTGCATCTGTATAAAACGTAGGGGCTCTAGATATTAGTGTTTCCTGTGCAATGCAATGCAGGCTCCAATTATCTCCAATTAGTTTATTCTATCACTTTGGGGATATTTGTTGTTAATCTCTCCCAAAAAAATTACTGCAAGCTCTTTGCCAAGGTTCACTTTCTGCCCATAATTTGTAAATTTCATCATTAGTTAAAAGTACTACAATTTCTGCTGAATCTATTCCTGCTAATTGACGAAGTCTTAATTTTCCTTTTAAAATCAAGTCAGAGATCTTTTTCACATAAGTTTTTAATTTCTTACTCTTTTTATTTGGTAGAAATATCCATTTCATTATAATATCTTCCCTCTGTATTATAATTTCTGTAAGAGAATGAGTCAAGGGTAAAATAACCAAAATGAATCAAGCATTGGATCCACATGTTCATCCTGAATTTTCTAGCCCATTAAAGCCAATTCTTTCTTAGGTTCAGCTGATAATTCTCTTGGACTATTTAGTCCTTGTCACCCTCTAAGGTTTTGAACAAATCATTCAGTTCATCATTTTTTACCTCAATAGTGGTCTGTAGATTGGAAATGTCTCCAAATAATCTTTGAAGTCATTAAGAGTCTGTAATCGATCTCTCCTATCGATCTCTCCTAATTTGCACCTTTTGGAGTCTAATTTTTTGTAGACCTATTTTATATCCTAAATAACTAATAGATCTCCTGTTTGTATCTTTTCAGGAGCAATATGTAATCCCCAATAAGGCCAAATTTCTTTATTTCTTTAAACATTGTTTCTAAAGTATTCACATTTGAATCAGCTAATAAAATGTCATCCATTTCATGATAAATTATAGATTTAGGAAATAGTTTCCATATTACTTCCAACAGCTGTCATAAAACATATTGGCACATGGTGAGGCTATTCAACATTCCCTGTGGGAGAAGCCTCCATTGATATCTCTTAACTGGCTGAGAATTATTAAAAGTAGGCACCAGAAAGGCAAATTTTTCTCTGTCTTTTTCTTGTAAGAGTATTGAAAAGAAACAGTCTTTTAAATTGATAACTATAAGAGGACATCTTTTAGGTAACCGAGTAGGCAAAGGAATTCTAGATTGTAGAGAGCCCATTGGCTGAATTACTTACCTTGTAAATAGCTCTTAAATCTGTTACCATTCTCCACTTACCAGATTTCTTTTTAATAATAAATACAGGAGATTTCCAAGGGCTGGCTGATTCTTCAATATGCTGAGCATTTAACTGCTCTTCTACCAGCTCTTCTAAAGCCTGGAGTTTCTCTGTTGTTAAAGGCCATTGCTAAACCCATACAGGCTTGTCGGTTAACCATTTTAAAGTTGTTGGTGTCTTTGAAAGATCAGTAGCTGTTGTGCCCTGTTCTTGTACAACCTGAATGGTCGGTGACAGTTCTTTATAATACCTTTTAATATTTTTCCTAGAAACATGTTAATTTATGGTTTGTTTCTGAGATGTGAGGAATGTTAATCTGAGTATTCCATTATTGTAACAAATCATATCCCCATATATTCATGGCTATATTAGCCACATATGGCTTTAATTTTCCTCTCTGTCCTTCTGGTCCTATACAATCGAGCCTTCTTGCAATCTGTTTCACTTGAAATAATGTTCCAATAACTAAAAGTTGATCATTTACCTCCTGAAGAGGCAAATTTGGATGCCAGTATTCTGGTGCAATTATTGTTATGTCCACACCTATGTCTACAAGACCCTCCATGAGAACATCATTTATTCATATTTTTAATTTTGGGCTTTGTTCATTTATATAAGTTTGCCAAAAAATCCACTTTATGATTTCTCCTGAAGTTTTTGTTCTATTATAGCTGTTGCGTCACTCTGAGCAGTATGGTTTTTACAATAAGCATTAGGTTCTTAAATTGCTCTTTCTAAGGGGTTTCTTCTATGATGGCATGAAAGGACTAAAACGAATTTGTCATGGAGGCCTGCGAGAGGCCCCTCAGGGAATTTCCCAATGGCAAAGGCAAAGGATAACCTTGCCTGTCCCTTGTTCATCTACATTCTTTAGTCCAGTGTTTGCCTTTACCACACCTTCTGCATAATCCAGAAGTAGGGGCATTCTGTTGCCTTTATTCCCTGAAGAAAACATTGTTTCTAGGAATGCCCTGTTTACAATCCCTTTTTAGGTGACCCTGTTTACTGCAATTAAAACATCTGACATTACTATTCTTCAAACATCTTGAAATCACCTCTCTTATCCATGCATCATCATGGTCATGAGATTCAATATTAATTGTATCTTGGATCCATTCCTCTCAGGGTGCTGATCTTACCTTTAATGGCCTAAATATCCTTTTGCGTTGTGCATTTGCATTTTTCAAAGCCAGACATTTGATTATTATCTGTCTAGCTTCTGAATTTGGTATCACTCTATGTATTGCTGAAGACAGCCTTCATAAGAAATCAGTGAGGGTTTTTTTGGGCCCTGTATAACTTTTGTAAATAACTCAATTTGCTTTCCTACTTCTTCAATTCTGTCCTAAGCTTTCAAGGCTGCCATCTGGCATAAAATTAGGGTGTGGTCATCATATAAAGATTGTCTTTGTATATCAGTATAATTGCCTTCTCAAATAAGTTGATCTTGGGAAATTTCCATACCTTTAGCCCTACATTGTTGTTCAGTAATCTTAGACTCATCTTTCTACCTGGTCCTTCATTGTAACTGGGGACCAGCCTCTAAGATCACTGTAATCAAATCTTTTTTTTTTCTTTTACTCTTTTTTAATTAAGAGATTTTCTATTCATTTTACATACCAACCACAGATTCCCCTGTCTTCCCTCCTCCTGCCCCCTGCCTTCCCCCCAACCCACCTACCATTCCCAACTCCTCCAAGGCAAGTCTCCCATGAGGAGTTAGCAGAGCCTGGTACATTCAGTTGAGACAGGTCCAAGCCCCTCCTCCTTGCACCAAGGCTGTGCAAAGTGTCTCACCATAGGCACTAGGCTCCAAAAAGCCGGCGCATGCACTAGTGACAGGTCCCAATTCCACTGCCTGGGGGGCTCCTGTACAGTTCAATCTAAACAACTGTCTCGCTTATCCAGAGGGCCTAGCATACCCAAACTTATGGGACACTATGAAAGTAGTGCTAAGAGGAAAATTCATAGCACTAAATACCCACATAAAGAAGATGGAGAAATCTCACACTAGTGACTTAACAGCACACCTGAAAGCTCTAGAACATAAAGAAGCAAACTCACACAGGAGGAATCAATGCCAGGAAATAAACAAATTGAGGGCTGAAATCGATGAAATAGAAACAAAGAGAACAATACAAAGAATCAGTAAAAGAAAGAGTTGGTTCTTTGAAAAAAATCAACAAGATAGACAAGCCCTTATCCAAATTAACTAAAATGCAGAGAGAGCATCCAAATCAACAAAATCAGAAATGAAAAGGGAGACATAACAACAGACAATGAGTAAATCCAGAGAATCATCAGGTCATACTTCAAAAACTTATACTCCACAAAATTGGAAAATCTGAAAGAAACGGGCAATTTTCTGGATAGATACCACATACCAAAGTTAAATCAAGACCAGATGAAATATTTAAATAGACCAATAACCCCTAAGGAAATAGAAACAGTCATTAAAGGTCTCCCAAGTAAAAAAAAAAAAGTCCAGGACCAGAATGTTTCAGTGCAGAATTCTACCAGAATTTCAAAGAAGAGCTAATTTCAGTACAATTCAAATTTTCCATACAATAGAAACAGAAAGAACATTACCAAACTCTTTTTATGAGGCTACAGTTACCCTGATACCCAAACCACACAAAGATGCAACAAAGAAAGAGAATTACAGACCAATCTCCCTCATGAACATTGATGCAAAAATACTCAAAATATTGGCAAACCAAATCCAAGAACACATCAAAAAAAATTATCCACCATGATCAAGTAGGCTTCATCCCAGAGATGCAAGTATGGTTCAACATACAAAAAACTGTCAATATAATACACCATATAAACAAACTGAAAAAAATCATGATCATCACATTAGATGCTGAAAAAGCCTTTGACAAAGTCCAACGCCCCTTCATGATAAAGGTCCTAGAGATATCAGGAATACAAGGAACGTAACCAAATCTTTTTAGTCTTAATGGATAATTCTATTACAAGTTGAACATGAGTTTAACATTTGCTTCACGAACAGAGAATGCATACCATATGACACTATAGCTTCTTTGAATTTCCTCAAATCTAACATTTGCACAGGAGTCCAATCAGCTCATACACAGCCTTGAGCATTTGGCAATTCCTGATGATTACTGGATAGATTAAGGTTGGCTGTTTGAAAGCCTTAGGCTGTTTCTCTTTATCTGTAAAATGCAATGCTGAGATTGGTTCACCTTTAAATTCCACTGTCTGGGTCTGAATTTCTCCATGATCTGTTTTAACAAGTTTTTCTAAAACTTTTAGCATTCATATTAACCAACTTTTTTAATGATAAAACAAAAATTATCAAGCAAATTATATTTATAATTAACTTTACTTCTATCCCATCAACATTAATTATCCTCTTATTTAGTTGTTCCATTTTCAGACTACCTAATGTGTTATCAAACATAGACAAAACACCCTCTATTGTAAAAATGTTTCCCATTTTTTAATGTGGGAATAAAATTCTCTTTTAACTTATTTCCCCCTTCAAGAAATCTTAATTGACTTACCAACTCTGCTGACTACATAGTACAGTAGAAGCTCAATTGGGTTTCAAGGCACCTACCTAGTGTGGTAGCAGCTTGTGATAGGGATCCAGGGAGAGCATACAACCAACCAGGAAAGAAGAAGTGAAAGATCCAGCCATCTGGATCCGGCTGGTTAGGGATTTCGGCCCACATGGGATGGAGACTACAACCACATGCAGTTTAGGACTGAGCTGGGGCCTGCAAGGCCACAGGCAACCAGCTTTTTCATGAATTTGTGCCACAAACGTTGGGTGCCAGATGTAACATGAATCTTCAAAGGTCTTATAATAAAAAACCCAGAGCCAGATATTGGGGTGAAAGCTGAAAGATTAGAGAAGCAGAACAGCCTGCCACTAGGTTACCTCTATGAAGTCTTTATCCTCGAGAGCAAGTTCCTGTTTCCTCATGTCTTATATACATTTCTGTGTCCTGCTGCATTACTTTCTGGGATTAAAGGCATGTGTCACCACTGTCTGGTTCTGCTTTTATCACGTAGCCCTGTACAGCTTTGAATTCACAGAGATCCAGATGGATCCCTGCCTCCTGTGTGATAGGATTAAATGTGTGTGCCACCACTGTCTGACCTCTATGTCTAATTTAGTGGCTGGTTCTATCCTCTGATCCCCAGGTAAGCTTTATTTGGGTACCCAGTGTATCACCACAAGAAAGACCACATTACTCTGATTGAGTACTTTCATTCAAGCATGCTGTTGGTCCCCTTACTAGCCTTCTGCATGTTAGGAAACTCACAAACCAACAGACAGTACCTAATATTTTCTCTAAGCCTTAGTGTATTCAACATTTCTAAGGAGATCTTTAAATCTAATTTGGAGCTCCATTCTACTCCTCAAATATACTTATACAATAAGTCTTTTAGGGTCAAAATATATTCATGTTAACAAGAACCAGGTGACTCACATGCAGGTGCCCCACTGTAAAATTACTCTCACATAGAGACTATTTCAGATGAACCCTGGTCTAGTTCAAGTATTCTCCTGTTTTATCACATTCTCTCATACTAGGAAACACACCATAATTTTGGAAAAACTAGAATAAAACATGTTAACTTTTGATTTGATGTGATTTTTTTCAAAAATGTTTTCATTTTTTCATGTTCATTACAAAAGATAAATTTAAATATGTGAAATTTTCACTACCTAAAACCATTGTGTGCATGTGTAGTACTCTGCTTTTGGTCAACTATAAAGTGAACCCAAAACATTTCACACTGCATATGTTTTTCAAATTTATAATGAAAAATAAATTTGTAGAGAATTCAACAAAGTAAATGAGAACTTCTCTGTTGGTTATATTCTCCAAAACACCTGGAAAATACAATGCATCATAAATTTTTCATACATACCAAATTCTCATATATAAGGCAGTTTATCTTTTTGGTAAGCTTCTAAATTTACCAGTGTTTGTCATCAATATTTTTGAACTAACTGAACCTTGAAAAATCTGTTTAGACTAGATGTTCTTTTGCTTCTCTCTAATTTCATTTTACTTCACATTAGAAACAGGACTTTTATAGAGTTAAGAAAGTCACTTTAACTTAGTGATTATTTAGACTTCTGGTATACCCATATTTCAGCAATTATCATGTCCTCATTGATGTATCAGTTAATAACACATAAATTCCCACTCATTAGAGTTAGAAGTGTGAAACTGTCCACTGATAACAGTTTAAAGACAGTGTTCATGAGGTTTTTATGGTGATGTGCAAGCACAGACTTCATCTCTAAGATCAGAATATAGTAGTCTGTACAGTAAAAGTCATTAAAGAGATGAGAAGTCTAGATTTTAATCTCATTATGGGTTTATGTTTTTGTATTTGTCATTGTTCTTGTTTCTAATAATGAGAGTTACTTTTGATAAAAAGGCACTTTAATTCTGTGGGCTTAGTTTCTTCCAAACAGGGATAATTTTAAAGTTCCTTATAGGTTCCACAAATATTCATTCAAAGGTAAATTAATGGAGGATAAACTGATATTAGATAGGATGGCAGGGAAGTTCTGTTTGATACTGTGACAATTGAGCAGAGGCCCGAGGGAAGAGATGGAGAATATCATGGAAATAATTAACCACAATAATCAGTTTGATGTCTCAAAAGTGAATAATTCTGAAATGAAAGACATATTGACCATATTATCAGTATTATTTAATCAATAGCCTAAACCAAAAGATAAAGGAGACAAAGCTTGTGTTATTATTATGAGTGAATGAATGCCATTCATACAGTAATTTCATATTCATCAAATTAATGTTTCCCAGTTTTTTATTTTTTATTGTTGCCTGCTTTTCTGTGTATAGTAAACAAAGGGGATAATAAATTTCAGCACTATGATTCTATTTCTGTTTATACGGAAGTTCTGTTTGAAATCACTAAACATCTCTTTCTGTGAATAAACCCTTGTTAAAAGTTAACAAAAGTGCTAAAACAAAACTAAACATTCACATACTAGAGAATTGGTATCTACACTAAATTACTTTATAACCTATGAAAATCCATTTTTAATAGCACAATTTTATTAGGTTTAGAGATTATCTTCTACTAATTAAATACTTCTAAAAATTTCCTTTAAAACAGGAGTGGCAAACAGGAAAAGGTCAGCATGATCAAAAATTAAATTGGCATTGCTGGCTATTTCAGTGTTGATATTGTGGTTATCACTGCTGAAAAACATTATCACAGCATTGTGCTCATGTTTTCTTTTTAGAAGATAGAAAGCCAGTTATTTCTCTGTTAGAAACTATTGCTGAAACAACAGCAGAAATAATTAAGAATGATTATTTTTTATCCAGTAAAAACCACTATTTTTAAGTGATAAATGCTCATATGACACCCAAATAGACTGACAGGAAAGAGATTAAGTTGGTGATAGATTTTAAGAAGTTTAGTTTGTGTGTGTGTGTGTGTGTGTGTGTGTGAGTGTGTGTGTGTGTTTCCCAGTAAAAAAGTAAGCTACTTCACTAGGTATTGTATTTTACATACATGTTGTATCTTTATTTTATGATTTATGATAGATACATGCATCTCTAAACATTACATGGTTTCTCATTTAAAACAAATGAAATTTGGGGCCACTGAAAATATTTTATCACTTGATTTGAAATGTCACATATTTATGACAATTTTTAATAATATATTGTTTTAAATAATAAAGCTCAGACTAGAAATTTTTAAAAACAAATATAATTTAACTACTTTGCAGCAAACTCAATTACAAAGAACAATTCTTAATCATTGAAAAATATGCAAAATATAATAGATGCCAATTTATTTTTGTCAGTGATTATTTAATTAAATTCCAGTATGATTAGTCTTCATTATTTCAAACTCAAATAATTAGTAATTTATGATAATTCAGAATTGATTGTCCTAAATATTATTTTGATATTATTTAAAAGAGGTTAGTTCTTATAGATAAATTCATAGTAGGAAACCTGTTTCAAAGCAACTCTCCAAGTTTGAAACTGTCAACTACAAACCCCACAAAAATCCATTTTAAAATTATTTTTGAAAATCTATTTTAGGATGGCTAGAGAAATGGCTTGGTGGTTAAGAATACTTACTACTTTTGCAAAGGACCCAGATTCACTCCCCAGAACTCACATGGTGGCTCACAACCATCAGTAATTCTAATTCCAAAGAACCAAATACCTCTTC
Organism: Peromyscus californicus insignis; assembly: GCF_007827085.1. NCBI lineage: Eukaryota > Metazoa > Chordata > Mammalia > Rodentia > Cricetidae > Peromyscus > Peromyscus californicus. The sequence goes on from NW_026294391.1 coordinate 67,014,969, forward strand.
TGACCACCATGGGCACCAGGAATGCACTGGGATTTATACATATAGGCAGGCAAAACACTAATATATATAAAATAAAGATGAACAGATCTTTCAGAAATCTAGTTCAGTTGGTAGAATATTTGCCTACTATGCACAATGCCTTGAGTTCAATCCTCAGCAGTATAAAACTTGATGTAGTAGCGTGTGTAGGTAATCCTAACTTTTAGGAAGCAGAAAAAAATAAGATCATCCTTAGCCACTCCAGAGTCCGCTTGAGTTATATGAGGCCATTTCTCAAAATCTCTGAATTCTGTCTTATACTGTCAGTAAAGTAATTCACAAGTGTCTTCTACATGACATTGGTTTATATATGGGAAAGCTAGATGCAGAGAGGTGTAGGAGGAGAATTTAGCTGACTTTATTTATTTTATTTTATTTTATTTTACAATATAATTTAATTCTACATATCAACCACGGATTCCCTTGTTCTCCCCCCTATGGCCCCCCTTATCTTCCCCCCAGCCCACCCCCTATTCCCACCTCCTCCAGGGCAAAGCCTCCCCCGAGGACTGAGATCAACCTGGTAGACTCAGTCCAGGCAGGTCCAGTCCCCCCTCCTCCCAGGCCGAGCCAAGCAATCCTGCATAGGCCCCAGATTTCAAACAGCCAACTCATGCACTGAGCACAGGACCCGGTCCCACTGCCTGGATGCCTCCCAAACAGATCAAGCCAATCAACTGTCTCACCCATTCAGAGGGCCTGATCCAGTGGGGACCCCTCAGCCATTGGTTCATAGTTCATGTGTTTCCATTCGTTTGGCTATTTGTCCCTGTGCTTTATCCAACCTTGGTCTCAACAATTCTCGCTCACATAAACCCTCCTCTTTCTTGCCAATTGGACTCCCAGAGCTCCACCCGGGGCCTAGCCATGGATCTCTGCATCCAGATCCCTCAGTAGTTGGATGGGGTTTCTAGCACGACAATTAGGGTGTTTGGCCATCCCATCACCAGAGTAGGTCAGTTCGGGGTGTATCTCGACCATTGTCTAGCTGACTTTATTTTTTTTGTTTTGGTATTGTCCACACGTAGCTTTGATATCTTGAACATGTTATTTACTACAATGTTTTTTATTTTCTCCACCTATAAAATGAAGCATTTATAAAATTTCAAGACTCCTTGTAGCAATTTCTATGTCCTAAAACAACTAAGAAAAAGTTGTTAGGCAAAATAAATAATTTTTACTATTAATTTAAATTATTTCCTATAATTATTCTGAAGTAATCAAAATACAATAATATCAATAGTAGCATTTAACTACTCTGCACAAATATTGCCCTTGCCTCTACTTCTATCACACATCAGGAATGCTTCCCTTGTGTTCCACATTTTCTAGACAGCCTTGATTCTTAACATTAAACTTTATGAATTTTCAACATGATTCTGTGCGATCACCCATAGGGTCTTATGCAACTGCCATGGTTTTATATGACTCTTCCAGTTAGGCTGTAGGAAAACTGCTTTTATTACTGAAACAACCAAATAGAGGGCATCAAAATAAAAAAAAAACTATGAATGTCAGTAAATGAATAATGATAGAGAACAGGGTCCTAGTCACTTTGTCAGCTAACTCTGGTATAGGAGATAACAGGAAACAGTGAGTTCACAGAAAATTTGGTGAAGCATTATAACAACATTGCCTTCATTTGTTTGTATTTTAATATTTATTTCCCAGATTCAATACTGTAATTTAGCTCAACTGGGATTAATAGACTATATTATTGAATGTGTCTGTATGCCTGAGAATTTCCATTTAAACAGATGTTTGGCCATTAGGAAGATTTGTACAGACTTCCTTAATAATACCTATTATTCATTCTTTAATCAATCATTGATTACATTTTCTGTATTTTTACTTCATATTCTGAAAATATATTTTATTTATTCAATTTAAAAAATGATGTGTTGTATTTTATTATTTAAATTCTAGTCATATATTGCAAGAATGATAGTATTAATTGAGATACAATGATGAATGCTTCTCGACAAAGCATCTTAAAAATGGTATATGTTTGTAACTTGTATACACTGGACATTCTGACTACAACTTTGATATGTCCACTGAATGATTGTCATCCAGGAGCATTTTAATTTAAGTGTTTCTGTCTGACAATGGTAGAGAAGGATCTTAAATATTTAATTATTTCTGACAATAGGTAAGATAGTTAAATATCCATAGAGTTATACAAATACATTTATAGCACTTATTTTACAGTGGTTTATAGGAATTGAGTTCATTGGAATTCATAACAATGTTTAATGCAGAGATGTATATATACTCACTTCTAAAGAAATTAGTGCTAAAATAATCTTGTACATAACTTATTCCTTTATAATTCAGCTCAGAATGGGATATGCACCACAACTTATAATAACTAATTTTCACTTCATTTTTTAAAGGCACTTTATAGTACTGAGAATGCAGACTTTCAGAATCAGAATGGTAGGGTTTCCATTTTGATTACTTAACACTTGCTACCATGAAAAAGTTAGTTCATCACTCTGTCTTTATTTTACTTACCTATAGCGTGAAGATAACAGTATCTACTTCATGGAGAATCTGTGAGTGTTAAATGAGTCACCAGGTGAAAAGCACTTGAATAGCAGCCACTTTATTCTGGTTATATATTAACCAGTCTCTATTCTACATCTTTGTCCATGTTGGGATATTCGTTGGCTTAATCTTGTGCAAGTCGTGGGCTTGCAGTCCCAATTACTCTTGAGTTCCTGTGTGCAGTTGCACTCTCATGTCCTGCAAATACTGTTTTGATTCCAGGCACGCACTCCCTCCAAATCTTACAGTCTTTTCATCCCCTCTTCTATGATGATTCCTTAGCATTCGAGGGAGAGGGTGTGATATAGATATCCCATGTAGGCCTGAGCAGTCCATAGTCTCTCAGCCTTTGTATGTTACCTACCTGTAGATCTCTGCTAATTATCATCTACTGCTAAAGAAGCTCCTCTCAAGAAAGATGAGAGATACACTAATGTATGAGTATAAAGATAAGAACTTAGAAGAGAGCTTATTATTAATTTATCATAATTTATCAGAATAATTGGAGGACAAGGTTCTTTCCTAGGGCCTATGACCTAGCTAGCCATGGACTTTTGACCCAGTTAATGGTATCAGAAATGTACTCTATCATGTGGAGTGGGCTTTAAAATCCAATCAGAAAGTGGCTATTACTCCTATTACTTTTGCACTATTACTGCACCTGTGGGTGTATCTCAACAGGGATCATAGCTTGATAAGACTGATTGTGACTTTTCTCACCCAGTAGCTTGCATAGAAACTTCAAGAACTGTGAAAGATAGCTAGTAGATTTGAAAATCTGGGACAGATTTTCCAAGTCCTATGACTCAGGTGTGTGGTGTCTTTAGCAACAAGGTCGTATTGATGAGTTCTGAAGGGTAACCAAGAAAAATGTAGTAGTATGTCATTTGGTAGAGGAGGTCTATGGGCCACACTGACAAACAATTTGAAAAGAGAGAACCCATTACCTGGCACTGGACTTTAGTTTTTGATAACCTATGCCCCTCCCTGTTATAGGGTAATTCCATTTATATATATGGAAACTTCCACAGTAGTAGGTTTATATATGGCATTTTCAAAGATCTTTAGTGTTAGTTATCCTTCTCCACACTCCTCCTCTACCCTGTGTTCCTAATCCCCACACCATATCCCTTCTTGTTACATTATTTTCCTTTCTCCCTTCATTCCACCTGGAGTTCCAATAGAAAGACAGAATGATATTGGTGCAGAACAGTATTCAAATTAGTAAGTACCAAAGAGCCTTTTTTGTGATGTCTGTTCTGTACTTGTTTCTCTTTAACCAGCTATCATATAGTAACTATAGTTTACAAAACTGTCAGCATATCTACTCATACAATGTATGCAAAACTATAGCCATCAGTAAACATTACTCTCAGAGTTGTTATACCAATACCAATATAGTCCAGATGAGAAAACTCAATATATATTATAATCCTCTTTCTTCATAGAGTGTAGTCACCAAAATTATGTATTATATCAGCATGGTTATGTTATAAATTAGATAAACTAATAAATACCTTGCTTGTTTTACTTGAAATCAGTTTCAGACCATTTATTTTTAAAATACATTTACTTAATTTTACTTTTAAAGTATAAGCTATATACATAATTTAAAAAACAAAACCTATATATGGTTTACTCAAAAAGCGTCAATCTCCTCTTAATTACCTGTGTTTCATTTGTAGCTAGAATTTTCCTGCCTGGCCCACAGTCAGGACAAATCTCTCTCACCTGCCAGTCCCACAGCCGCTCAGACCCAACCAAGTAAACACAGAGACTTATATTGCTTATAAACTGTATGGCCATGCCAGGCTTCTTGCTAACTGTTCTTATATCTTAAACTAATCCATTTCTATAAATCTATACCTTGCCACGTGGCTCGTGGCTTACTGGCATCTTCACATGCTGCTTGTCATGGTGAGGGCTGGCAGTGTCTCTCTGAATCAGCCTTCCACTTCCCAGAATTCTCTTCTCTGCTTGTCCCACCTATCCTACCTGCCTGGCTACTGGCCAATCAGTGTTTTATTTACTAACCAATCAGAGCAACATATTTGACATACAGAACATCCCACAGCACTTCCCCTTTTCTTTTTTTCAAAAAGGAAGGTTTTAACCTTAACCTAGTAAAATTACATATAATTTGGGAATTTGGGCGTAGCTTCTCTTACTACTTCCTGCTGGAGGGGGGCGCTGTATCTTATGGGGATACAAAGAAAATTTTAGGATTATGGAATAGTCCATGAGGCTGTATTGTCTGAGCCAGTTGCCTTCAAACCATTCTGGATGTTGGATCATCTGGGCCATGGTGTCATCGGAGACCTTTCAGGGGGTCTTGGCTGGTCAAACCTGATGTATCTTAATCTGGAACAAATCCATAGCCTCTTGCTTTCTGTGGAAACAAAAGCAGAGACTCTTTTCCAAAGCAACCTATCCTTATATCCAAATTTTGAAGTCAAGGTGTCTTTAAAATATACATATTGGTTTAACTCAACATCTTTTACGATCAAATGTTTTTTTGCAGTTAAAAATCCCAAAGACAACATAATCCAGATTCTCTGTGTAATATTCATCTTTACGTGGCTTATTTTTATATTAATTTTACTGTCTCTTTAAAGACTTTATTTTTTAAAACTATGTATTTGATTATATAACTTTATATATCACCTCTTTTGTCTCTTTCAAGCCTATGTATATTTTACACACATTGTAAACTATTACATCTGAATCTGTCTTATTGTGAATCTATTGCTTTAAACTGCAGCATTTTTTTTTGCAATACAATTCAGTTCTACATATCAGCCACGGATTCCCTTGTTATCCCCCCTCCCGCCCCCCATTCCCATCTCCTCCAGGGCAAAGCCTTCCCTGCGGACTGAGATCAACCTGGTAGACTCAGTCCAGGTAGGTCCAGTCCCCTCCTCCCAGGCCGAGCCAAGCAATCCTGCATAGGCCCCAGGTTTCAAACAGCCAACTCATGCAATGAGCACAGGACCCAGTCCCACTGCCTGGATGCCTCCCAAACAGATCAAGCCAATCAACTGTCTCATCCATTCAGAGGGCCTGATCCAGTTGGTGACCCCTCAGCCATTGGTTCATAGTTCATGTGTTTCCATTCGTTTGACTATTTGTCCCTATGCTTTATTCAACCTTGGTCTCAACAATTCTCGCTCATACAAACCCTCCTCATTCTCGCTAATTGGACTCCCAGAGATCCACCCGGGGCCTAGTCATGGATCTCTGCATCCAGATCCCTCAGTAGTTGGATGAGATTTCTAGCACGACAATTAGGGTGTTTGGCCATCCCATTACCAGAGTAGGTCAGTTTGGGCTGTCTCTCGACCATTGCCAGCAGTCTGTTGTGTGGGTATCTTTGTGGATTTCTGTGGGCTTCTCTAGCACTTTGCTTCTTCCTATTCTCATGTGGTCTTCATTTACCATGGTCTCCTATTCCTTGTTCTCCCTCTCTGTTGTTGATCCAGCTGGGATCTCCCGCTCCCCCAAGCTCTCTTTCCCTCGACCCTCACCCTTCACTACCCCCACTCATGTCCAGGGTGTTCATGTAGATCTCATTCCATATCTCTGTCATTGGGTGATCCCCGTGTCTTTCTTGGGGACCTGTTTTCCAGGTAGCCTCCCTGGTGATGTGAGTAGCAGTCCAGTCATCCTTGTTCTACATCTAATATCCTGCTATGAGTGAGTACATACCATGTTTGTCTTTCTGAGTCTGGGTTACCTCACTCAGGATGATTTTTTCTAGATCCATCCATTTGTCTGCAAACCTCATGATGTCATTGCTTTTCTCTGCTGAGTAGTATTCCATTGTGTATATGTACCACATTTTGTTTATCCATTCTTCAGTTGAAGGGCATCTAGGTTGTTTCCATGTTCTGGCTATTGCAAACAATGCTGATATGAACATAGCTGAACAAGTGCTCTTGTTGTGTGGTTGAGCATTCCTTGGGTACATGCCCAAGAGTGGTACAGCTGGATCTTGGGGGAGATGAATTCCCAATTTTCTAAGAAAGCACCATATTGATTTCCAAAGTGGTTGTACAAGCTTGCATTCCCACCAGCAGTGGAGGAGAGTTCCCCTAGCTCCTCATCCTCTCCAGCATAAGGTGTCTTCAGTGTTTTTGATCTTAGCCATTCTGACAGGCATAAGGTGGTATCTCAGAGTTGTTTTGATTTGCATTTCCCTGATGATTAGGCATGTTGAGCAATTCCTTAAATGTCTTTCAGCCATTTGAGTTTCCTCTGTTGAGAATTCTCTGTTTAGTTCTATAGCCCATTTATTAATTGGACTGTTGGGCATTTTGATGTCTAATTTCTTGAGTTCCTTATATATTCTGGATATCAGTCCTCTGTCAGATGTGGGGTTGGTGAAGATCTTTTCCCATTCTGTAGGCTGTCGCTTTGCCTTGTTGACCGTATCCTTTGCTCTACAAAAGCTTCTCAGTTTCAAGAGGTCCCATTGATTGATTGTTTCTCTCAGTGTCTGTGCTACTGGTATTCTATTTAGGAAATGGTCTCCTATGCCAATAAACTGCAGCATTTTTAAGACTGAAATGGCGCTATGGCTGCTGGCTCCAACCACCTCAGCTTCCCAACATGGCGGTGGTACATTTACCGCCAGCTCTGGGAGCTATCATGGGTCTATGCTTTTATCCAAGCAACGTGTAGCCCAGAAACCAATTTTTTTGTTTTGTACTAGCAAAGGCTAAATCCACCACGCAGCTTAAGGTGCCACTTGCAGAGGTCTCATTCCCGCCATACTGCAGGTCGAGCGCACACGCTAGGAACCCACCAGTAGCTCAAACTGGCAGGCTGCCGCTCATTTGAGAGAGACAATTAGGAAGCTGTTTTTAGCTCCGTTGTAGAATCTTTTCTCAGGTTTTAGGTGGAAACTCTTGCCAACTCATTGGGCACCATTTGTAGCTAGAGTTTTCCTGCCTGGCCCATAGTCAGGACAAATCTCTCTCACCCGCCAGTCCCACAGCCGCTCAGACCCAACCAAGTAAACACAGAGACTTATATTGCTTACAAACTGTATGGCCGTGGCAAGCTTCTTGCTAACTGTTCTTATATCTTAAACTAATCCATTTCTATAAATCTATACCTTGCTATGTGGCTCGTGGCTTACCGGCATCTTCACCTGCTTGTCATGTTGGCGGCTGGCAGTGTCTCTCTGACTCAGCCTTCCACTTCCCAGAATTCTCTGCTTGTCCCGCCTATCCTTCCTGCCTGGCTACTGGCCAATCAGTGTTTTATTTACTAACCAATCAGAGCAACATATTTTGATACAGAACATCCCACAGCACTTCATTATTACTTTTCTGCTTCAAGTGTGTATCCTGATTTTTGCTTTCCTCTGTTTCTCTTTTCAAAATAAAGTTGTATACAAGAAAATGGTTGTTTGAAATGCTTGAACAAAAAGTTGTGAAATAACTTTTTTTATATTTAAAATTTTTTAAATTCATGCCAGAACAGTTACCAAGTTCTTAATAAATGTTTTCTGTCTAAAAACTTGTATGATTTCTTCACAGGCTGAAAAAGTACACAAAGCTATTCATCTTTTTCTTCAAACTTTGTTGAAATTGAAACAAGTTGTACAAATAAACTCAAATAATCTAAGTATTTTGAAATCCAACCTTTATTTTTACTTAGACACTCTTAGGAATCTTAACTCTGAATTTTAGTAGCTGAACAGTTAACCCTTTGTTCTTCTCTTTGTTTTATTCAGTTGCTTGACAACTACAGAAGTGCTTCAAGAGGTGAAGGGGGATCTTTGGCAGTACCTATGAGAGAAATTAGTAGAAGATCTTCTGAGATACCAGTTTGGAGATCAGCAGAGCGATCTGCTTGGGGACCTGAAGGAGGACGACCTGTCAGATTTGAAAGGGGTTATGCTGTAAATCCTGCTAGAGATCTTTCTATGATGCCTGCTCAAGGACATGCAATGATTCCTGCAAGGGGCCGTTCTGTGAGTCCTGCAAGAGGATACTCTGAGAGATGTGGTAGAGAACGTGCTGTGAGTCTTACAAGAGGATACACTAAGAGACAAGCAAGGTCAAGAACCATGAGTCCTTTCAGGATGCATGCTGTGAGTTCTGCACAGGAAACTACTCTGCAACCAGCACAAAGATGTCCCGTGAGACGTGAAGAAGAATTTATTCTGGGAGCTGCAGTGGGGCTTACTGTGAAACCAGCAGAAAGATATGATGAAGAAACTTCTAAACTTACCAGACAATCTACCCAGTAAGTTTCTTTCAAGTGACTTTACAATAACATGCCCAATATATATTATATCTCTAAAGTAAGGTTGGATTTTTCACATGAATACATTTATGACTGTAAGTATAAAGGTACATTATATAGGGATTATTTTAAGAACTTAAAGGAATTCAGTAAAGGAAATATTTCAGACTGTGTTTACTTTCGCATTTCTTTCATTTGAGGATAGTGTATGAAGTGAAAAGGAACAATGTATTCGACATTTCCAGAAAAATGACAAAACATTTAAAAACAGATAAATTGATCTTCCAGAAATATAGTCATTTTATGTTTTATATCTCCACAAACATTAAGCAATAAAATCATTTCATCATCTCCTTATATTCAAAAGGCAAAAGTGGCCATACATAAAGTGGTAAGATAATAGTTGAAAACGGCTTATAGAGTTATTTAAAGTGATGTTTATCATCTCTTAAGCAACATTATAAAGCTTCAGAATTCACCAAAAGCATCAAGTGTCTCTAAGGGTTTTATTTTTTTTCCTCCATATTGTAATATCCTATATATAAGGTACTAAATTGTGTAACATAAATCAGTGTGTTTTATTACTGTAAAATCAATGTTTTATTCATAGTTTTGTTATATGAAAAATATTTGGCATCAAATACCACACCCCAAGGCAGATTTCTAAACCAGAATCTAGCTCTAAAACTCTGTTGGAAACAAGTTTTTTTCCCCTCAGGCTTTCTGCCATTTTTAGTATGTGCTTTATTGATCAGTTACCAATTTAGAGAGAAAAATACTCTTTGAAATATCAGTTCTACCTACTGAAGAACTGCAAAATATATCTGAATTAAAGCCATTTGTTATTCATTAGTATATTAGTAGGAGAGCCTTTCAGTTTTCAAGAGTAACTTTTGTTCATGTTACATTGACTTTAAAAATTATTAATTATTAATTATTTAAGGCTGCAAAGGCAGAGGGCAGATACTAGTAGATGAGGAGATAAGTGGGATCAGAATGCATGATGTGAAATCCATAAAGAATCGAAGTTTAAATATTATTAAAAGTTTTTAAAATTACCCTTAGCAAAGTGAAACTGTTTTTATTTTTTCACATCTTTAATTAAAATCTAGTTATATTAAATTTCCCTTTCTCTTTCCTTCCTCCAGCTCCTCCCAAGTCTCCTTCTTTGTAATCTTTCCATGTGTTCCATATTGATAGCCTCTTCTATATGTATATATGTATATGCATAAATATATACAAATAATGCATATATATGTATACATATACATATGTGTATGTATGTATACATATGTATGTATATGTTTAAGAGATACATACATACAGGAGGGGGAGGCTATATATGTATATGTGTATATGTGTACATGTATGTGTATATATGTGTGTGATTTATACATATGTTGTATATATGCCAAATATAGAAACAAATCTGTGCCTTGTGTGTATATGGTTTGAGGGATGATTATTTTAGTTTGGACAGACAATTAGAAAGCTCATCCCTGAGAGAGGTTACCTCTGCATCTCTCAGCAGTCATCACTTGCCTGTAGTTTCTTGTCTAATGGAGTGATTCTGAGATTTTACCCCTTCCTTGTTAATGTGAATATTTAACTGTTGGTGAAATTTCAAATGTAAAACTGATAGCAGGAAGACATGCCAAAACCAGCTTTTCAATAGAGTCAATCCAGAAATATTGACTTACCCTTCAGAACTTCATGGACATTAATTAAAACCTCACAAACTTTGACATTTTGGGCTAAATAGTAGGTACTCATTTAGGGCTGACCATTTGTTATTGGATAAGCAATTGGTATGCTCTCCTAGAGAAAAATATTTCTCCCACTCTCAGCATTCCTAAGTTGCCTATAGCCCTCATCGACTTGATCTGTTGTTGTTGTCCTTGTTTAACTCATGTTTAGGCAGAATGATGGTGAGGCTGTGTGGTTGTAGCTTCTGACATTTCTAGGAGTCACAGTCTCACAGAAAAATCACTGACCCTCTCTGGATCTTAGAATCTTTCCATTCCCTCTTCTACAATGTTCCTTGTACCTTAGGTGCAGGACTGTTTTGTAGATGTGTCCGTTCAGACTGGACTTGACAACTCTGCATTCTGATTGGTTATGGTTTTCTGTAATGGTTTCTGTTTCTTGCAAAGAGACATTTGTTTGATGAGGTGTGAGGACCACAGTTACCTGTGAGCATAAGGACAAATATTTAGAATGTAGTAAAAGATGATGTTCTTTTAGTAAAGTGGTGGTTGTAGGTTCTCTTCTAAGACACATGTCTTCACTAGCCACAGAGAGTTGACCAGCTTTCTAGTGTAATTTCACTCTTGTTGAGTTGGCCTTACATCTAAATCTCTGTCTTAAAGCAAAAGGTATATCTAATTACACTGTTATTCTTATTAACAAGTCAGCTAAAGTGAGATGTAGTCAGGTCTACCCCACATTATTAGTAACATTGCAGGACCTAGGTTGATGAAGATACCCTCTCTTTAGGATATAACATTCTCATGGCAGATGCCAGGAGCATAAGAAGCCAGGTTACACTATGTGTTCATAGCTTCTGCTCAGACTTCTACTCACTTTTCACTAACTGAAGAAAATAACATGACTAAACCTAACAGACCAGAAAAAGATAGACTTGGCCTACATGGGAGGAGGAGAGGAATGCTTGCTAAATCATAAATTCTGCCACACTACTCAACCCTACTGCAATAATATCTACATATTGGCTATAAATATGACTTGATTTTCTCATTTCTTTATGAGATTTTTCTGTGTTGTCTTAGTTGGGGTTTCTATTGATGTGAAGAGACACCATGACCATGGCAACTCTTACAAAGGAAATAACAGTTAATTGGAGATGGCTTACATTTTCAGAGATTTAATACATTATAATCATGGTGTGACATGGTAGCATGAAGGCAAACCTGGTGCTGGAGCTGAGAGTCCTACATCTTGATAGGCAGGCAACAGGAAGTGATCTAACACATGTCCTCCAATAAAACCACACCTACTCCAACAAGGCCACACCCCTAATCGTACCATTCCCTTTGGGGACCATTTTCTTTCAAAACACCATATATGTCATGCCTGAATATAAGTATCACTGCAACAAATACTCTTTAGACCCACATCATAATATACTTTTAGATGCAAATGACAATATTGTTACTTTTTCAAATATCAGGAAGTTCTTGATAAATACTGTTGTCTAATTGCAGGCTGAATATTAAATATTTTTGTGAAATAATATCAAATATCTACCACAATTAATATGGAGTTCAGTGGCCATTTCTAATTTCTTTGACATTGCTCCATTTTTAGTAAGTTCATTACTTGATAAATTTTACTCATATATAATATCAATATATTGATTCATTATAAGTCATCTTAGACACAAGTTCAGATGCATACGTTCCTAGTAATTTCACTGTAGAGTCCCATATATTATTATGTTATTTATTTGTTGTGTAAAATCAATTTTAATAAGTAATTTTATGACTAGAAAACTATAAGATATTCCAATATTATATGAACAATAAAATGTTTTAGTTCTTATATATGTATACGTGTATAAATATATGTATATACATACATGTATAAAATATGTACTAACTTATCAAGACACTGGAATTTTCTATATTTTTTTCAAATTTTGCAATTAGAAATTGACCATGAATGTATTTCCAGGATTGTTTCCAAGGGTTGGTCTTATAAATACTTCATAACATTTTTCTATTGCCATTTGAACATTTTGTAGGAAACAAAGGGTTAGTTGTTTTCAAATTTGAAATCATGAGAATATTCCATTTTAAACTTCTATTTAATATTTTACTGCTTATTTCTGGATGACTTTTAGTGTGATTTTAAAACTTGTCTTTTTCTTGCCTTTAGGTATGCTTCTGATGATGATCCAAATGAAAGTGGATCCTCAATCATAATGGTAAAAATTACACAAATATCTGTGCTGTTTGAAAGTAACATTTTTACTAACATTGAAATCATCCTTCCAAGTCATATAGATTAATTTTTATCATTTCTGTTTGATGGATATTTATATAAATGTATAAAATATAATTGCATGCATATATTGAATAATTTTGGAAGGATACACACAAAATTATTGTCAATGGGCAAGAGGAAAGAAACACAGTTTCACTGTTTACAGTTTATACTTCTATTTTGTTTGACTAGTTTGTATAATATTTAACTTTGTCCTTTTAATACATTTATAATTTAAAAATAAATATTTCCTATGAAAATGAATATTCAAAAACATATATTATAAGCTTTGGAAATGAAGTGACCCAATTATATTTTCTCTTACTTTCCTATGGAGAAAATTAATGCTAAAGACAAATCTTAGAGTCACAAAGCATGGCTAGACAAAGATCAGGATTTACTTTTTTACCTGAGCCATCTTTTAGAGTAATTACTAGCACAAAGTTGACAGCAGAATGCCTGTTACTTTCATGAAATAAAAAAATGATAGAAATGTGTTCAAACAAACAAAAATATGAAACTATTACCTCACATATAATGGACCAGTACAAATTTGTTAAATGAAAGAAAAAATATCTAAAACTGTTAGTTTTTTCATCAGCATTTGGCAGAAATACTTCATTTTAACCACAATTATTATTACATCTGATGGTAATTTCTGTTTTCTCTTACAATGACCTGTCACAGACATAATTTCATTTGCTTATTCATTCATTCATTGATTATTTCAATTTTTGTTTGGATGTGGAGGGTTTTTTTTAGTGCTGGAGATTAAACATAGTGCTTTGTGCATGCTAATAAATCCTCTACTACTGAACCCTCAGGAGTAGTACTGTCCCTCAGCCAGGACAGAATTTTTAATTTGCCTCACTTGAACTAAACAAATCTACCTATGCACTTCTTGTTCTCACTAAGTGAAAACAATGTTAATCATAAGGAAAGCAGGAATTTGAATTTTATTAGGTGAGTTGTATGGAATACAATTTCTTTTAAAAAACATATAATTTAATTTCTTCCTTACAAGTATATTTTAAATAAGAGTCTCAAGTTTTAGTAAGAATATAGGTAGTTTTTAAAAGAATGGATATGTTCTAGTTTCATTTTAAGTCATTGAGTAGCACAAACTAGTTAATTGACACTTTTGGTGCACCAATCTGAAAACTCAGAATTAATATCAAAGCTGGAAGTTTCAACAAATTTATACACATAAATCTGACAACTCACATAAAGTAGGCTAAAACCTCAAAATATATCACTGAATTAATTTTAATTATCTTATAATTATTAAGAAAGTCCAACTTATAACTTAAAACTTTACAAAATAATCTTTAGTCACATTGTTTAACTGGAATATTCAAACCAAATGTCTAAAGGAGAATTATCACCAATTAAGAATAGTCTCTTTCAGAAAATAAAATAGGAAAAAATACTATTTCATTTATTCTTTGAAGATAGCCTTACCCTGATAATAAATCATGCCAAAGAATTTACAAAAGCAAAATTAAACTACAGACCAATATTCCTAGAAAATGTAGGTGAAGATAAATGCAAAAATATTTGACACAATATTAGCAAATCGCTAGTAATATAATAAAAATGCTACATGATCTAGTGAAATTTACTCTAGGGATGCAATTCTAGCTAAATATTTGAAAATTGACCAAATAATCCAAAATCATGCATATATTTAATCAAGTGTACAAAAATATGGCAATAAAATTATATTAATTGGTGAAGGACTGAATGTTTTCCCATTAAGATAAAAAAGAAGTATCTTCTTGTCAGTCTATCATAAAATATTAAGTATTTGAATGGTAAAAGTTAGAAAATAGTGAAAGAAATAAAAGGTCTAGCTAATATAGAAAACAGTGTATTTATAAAGTTTACCACATTGTATAAATTGTTCCAAAATTAATATTCAGATTCCATATAATACTTATACCAGCTATAAATTTTGGTATCTATAGAGAATATTATAGAATATATATAGTAAAGCAGAGAAAGCACAATAGCCAAATCAATTTTTATCACAATTTTTATTCATTTTTGAGAATTTCATAGAATGTGTTTTGATCATATTCACCACCCCTAACAACTCCTTTTCCATCCAGCACCATCCCACCTCTTACCCCTGACCCTGCTGTTTCCCTTCACACCCAATTTTATGACCTTTTTTTTAAAAAAATCAATTATAGTTGGTGATGTCCATCTTTGATATGTGGCTTTCCAGTAGAGCTTGGTCAACCTACCAGGGGCCATACCCTTAGAGAAAAGTGACTCTCTGTCTCTCCCAGTAGCTACCAATTTACAATAGCTCCTTAAATAGTGGTAGGACTAGTGTTCATCTCTAGCTGAAAGTTTTCTCTGGTCCCGCCTGGCTCCCACAGCCCCACAGTCCTGCAACCGTTAAGACCCAAATAAACACACAGAGGCTTATATTATTATTATTATTTTTTTTTTTTGGTTTTTTTTCGAGACAGGGTTTCTCTGTGTAGCTTTGCGCCTTTCCTGGTACTCGCTTTGGAGACCAGGCTGGCCTCGAACTCACAGAGATCCACCTGGCTCTGCCTCCCGAGTGCTGGGATTAAAGGCGTGCGCCACCACCGCCCGGCTTGGCTTATATTATTTTTAAAGTATGGTCATGGCAGGCTTCTTGCTAGCTAGCTCTTATATCTTAAATTAGCCCATTTCTATATATCTATACTTTGCCACATGGCTCGTGGCTTACCAGTACTTTACATCTTGTTTCTCCTGGCGGTGACTGGCAGCATCTCTGTGCTCTGGCTTTCTCCTTCCTCTCTCTCTAGTTAGAATGTCCCACCTAACCTTATTCTACCTCATCATTGGCCAAACAGCTTTATTTATCAACCAATCAGAGCAACACATATTCACAGCATACAGAACAACATCACTCATCATTCATCATACTTCTCAGTGCTAGGATTTTTCTGGCTTAAGCTTGTACAAGTCTTCTAAGTGCTGTCAGCAATTTTGAGTTAAAAAAAAGAAATTAGGAGAAATCAGCCTTCCTTTCTTCAAGACAAATGACCGAGCTATACAAAACAAAATTCCATGCCATTAATGTAGAGCTGTACACATAAATAGTAAAAAAAAAAAAAAAAAAAAAGGAAATTCAGGGACAGTGAGGTGGCTCATCAGGTAATGGTGCCTGTTGCCACATCTGATGACATGAGTTAAATCACTGGGACCCATGTGGTAGAAGATAATCAGCTCCCTAACTCTTTCAATCATGTATAGTAGCATGCATGCATGTGCCAGCACAGATGCACACACACACACACACACACACACACACACACACACACACACACACACACATATATATATATATGCACAATAAATAAATAAAATGTAATAATATAGAAAAGAAATACAGAAACTGATCTATATAAATACATCCAAAAGAAATTCAATAAAAATGCAGTCTTTCAACAAATGGTTCTGGAGTAATTGAAAATATTTAGTAAAATTATAGGCCAAAAAATAAAGACCTTGATCTAAACCTCACCCCTTTGAAATAATTCAAAATGCACCAAAGTTCTAAATGTGAAACATAAAACTTTTAGAAAGTGGTTCTTCAGAGAAAATAATTGGTTTGTAGAACTAGGAAAACATTTCTTAAGTTGACATGTGAAGGACAATCCACACATTTGATAAACTTGATCTGTTACCATTATAGACTGTTGTTTGATGAGGAAGATAGATTAAGGCATATCTGGATGAAAATAATCACAATCCACAGATGTGACATTGAACAATGATATAGAATATATAAAGCGTTATTAAAATTAGATGAGTATAAACTGTCCCATGAGAAATTTAGTACTATGCAAAAGATGGTGCTTTATTCAGGATTAACAAAGCCTGAAAGAATCCAGACCTTTTGGTGCTCATAACATTTCAGATAAATATTAAGATAATTGTGCTAAATGTTCAAAGTTTAAATAGCTAACAATACATTTATGTAATATTCTCAACCAGATCAAATTACAAAAATGGAAAATACATTAGTCTGGAGTATGGAGAGAACAGGACAGAAATCAGATGGACTGTATTTGACTATGGGAGAACAATTAGAGCAGAACCTTGTGTTGACAACTCTCTTCTGTATCTTGATTATGTTGGTCCAGTGGTCTTCAACCTTCCTAATGCTGTGACCCTTTAATATAGGCCCTCATGTTGTGGTGACCCACATCCATAAAATACTTTTGTTACTACTTCACAAATGTAGCTTTTCTACTGTTTTGAATCATAAAGTAAATAATGATATTTAGGATATCTGCTATGTGACTTCTGTCAGGTTCATGACCCACAGGTTGAGAATTGTTGACATGGACACACTGATTTTGATCTTATACTATAGTTGCACAAGATGGAGAGAAATTGTTAGACTCTTCAAATTGTAAAGTGAAAAAAATAACAGGATTTGATGATTTGGAATGAAAGGAAGATTGTCAAGAATGACTTAATTGAGGTTTCTCATTTGTACAGAAAATGCAAGAAGAGAACAAAGCAGTTACTAGAATTAAGGAAGGAACCAGAGATATTTTTAATAGGAAATATTCTAGTGTTTTTTTAAATCATCTAGGAAGATATATTCAAAATCAAGATGGTACAGGAATAATGATGAAAAAGAAAAGCAGGAAGAGAGAAGAGAAGAAGAGGAGGAGGAGGAGCAGGAGTGGAAGAAAGGGAGGCAGAACAGGAACAGAAGGGGAAAGGAAGAATGATGGGAGGAGAGAGTGTAGAAGGAGGGGAAGGGGAGAAGAAAGCAATAGAGTAAATGAGTGATAAAATTCCCTAAAACTTGGAAGATGGATTCCTCATTTATTTAAATGAATAATCCACATGGGGACCAGTCAACATAGAGCAAATGAATGACTAGTTGAAATTTCTATATTTTTTACTTTGTAATTGTTAATTATGTGAGTATAATGTAAATTACCCTTTAAGAAAAGTTAAAATCCATAATCTATCTGCAATTATTGAATTTTAGGAGAAGCTCCCTCATTAATAATATGAAATGAAATAAGAATTAATAAGAACAATTGGTGCTGGGAGGTGGTGGCACACACCTTTAATCCCAGCACTCGGGAGGCAGAGGCAGGTGGATCTCTGTGAGTTCAAGGCCAGCCTGGGCTACAGAGTGAGTTCCAGGACAGCCAGGACTAAACAGAGAGACCCTGTCTTGAAAGAAAACAAACAAACAAACAAACAAACAAAAGAGTTAAAAGTTCAAAAGGAATCCCATGTTATGGGAGGGCAAGGCTAGCGCCCCTGTACCAGCAAGAGGAAGTGCTTGCCTTTAGGAAGAAATTTCATAGAGTTGTGACAAGTTATAACCTCTGCTTATTTCCTTCATTTTTTTTCTGTAAAACTGTAGCACTATTATAGAAAAAAGCATGGAGAAACTAAATTTCTTCCCACATTTTAGTCTGGCCAAATTGTAAAGAATTCAATTTTTCTTCACAAACTTTAGTTTCCTAATTTCTTTTAAATTACAGGAAAAATGGGCAGAAGATTTGTGATTCTAAGTGCCTTGTAACAAATACACTTTCAAAATTAATTAAGACAAATATAGTCCCTTTAATGTAAATTATGCTGTATATTTGGCTGTCTATAAACCACTTAATATTAATTTATTCACTTTTGGGTCTCAACAGTAAGAGGCCCAGAATTTTAGGTCCAAAGGTCCAGGGAAGAATTAACTCAGGAATTAGTTAACTAAGTGTAATATAAAATTTTAAATTTAAAGGAATGGTGAAAATAGAGAAAGGAGATTAATTCAGTATGGTCTCATTGGAAATGGGAATATATAAGAGTTCCCATAATCCTAAATCTGGTTTGACATTAGCTTTGGGTTTAAGTAGAGAAAGAATTGGCTCAGAGGACCAGAGTTATGCATAATTAAGCAGTCCTAGTCTAGGTGTGATCTGGTTAATCATTGACTAAGTTCTAGTATTGAAAGGTGGTCGTAAGAAGCCCTTGGCATCACTTGAGGGATCAATGTGGTTCTAAGTGATGATTCTTTCTAGGATGTACCCTTATACTCACTGATAATTGTCCTCATGGCAAGGTCAGGGATGGTTGACAGGCTCTGTCTTGTTAGGGTCTACTGATTCTGGAATCCAAGTTGACTGCAGATTTAAACAAAGTCTTGTCTTTGTTTTCAACATTGAAATGGGATGAGATAGGTTAAATAGACACTTCTTGAGTGATTAATATGCATACCTTCCTAAGTAAGCAAGTGACCCAAAGTAAAGGAGACAACCACAGTATAAAGCTAGAGATTCCAAGCTTTCATAATGTTCCCAGTTACCTTGTGGACACAAGTGAAGAATCTATGTGGTTTAGCAAAACCAGCCCTTAAGTATCCATTTCAATTAGCATTGTTTCTAATAGAGAAAAAGGACAATGAACACAAAAAGTTATGACTTATCACTACTTGGGATCACATCATTTGTCCATTCCTTTTTTTTTATTTCTTCCACTTTAAAAATTTAAAGTTAAAAGCATAAATGGAGGGATTTATTTTATTAGCTATGGTCTCTCAAACACCTAGAAGAATGTTTGGCATAAACAAGCAAAAAATATTGAGTAAATGAATTAAGTTCTGTTTTCATTAGGGTTTCTGTTGCTGCAATGAAATACCATAACCAAAACACAAGTTGAGGAGAAAAGGGTTTATTCTGCTTAAGTTTCCACATCACAGTTCATAATCACAGGAAGTCAGGACAAGAACTCAAAAAAGGGCAGGAATCTGAAGGCAGGAGTTGATTCAGAAGCCATGGCTGGTGTAACAGGCTTTCTTCTGGGCTACCAACCAGCTCCCAAATCATAACACAGAGAGTTCGTATTAGTTATGAATGCTCAACCTTAGCTTATGCTCATTTCTGGCTAGCTTTTTTTCAATTTAAATTAACCTATTTCTCCTCACATACATTTGCCTTGGGGCTTTTTAACTTTCATTATGTATGTCCTACCCATGTCTAGTTGTCTGGTGGCTGCCTGGCTGCCCCTGGGCATCTTGCTTTCTTTCTCCCTCATTCTCTTCTCTCCTCTTTTCTCTCCTCTTGAGCCTAGATTCCTCCTCCTATTTATTCTTTCTGCCCACCAGGCTGCCTATCCTTATACTGCCTATCTATTGGCTGTTCAGCTTTTTATTAGACCAATCAGATGCCTTAAGCAGGCAAGGAGAAACAGCAACACATCTTTACATAATTAAATGAGCACAGCATTAAAAAAATGTAATACACCTTTATATAGTTAAACAAATATTCCACAACAGGCTTGATTCAGCCTGCTTTCTTATAGAACCCAGGACCACTAGCCAAGGGGTAGCACAAACAACAATGGGCTGGGCCTTTCCCCATAAATAACTAATTAAGAAAATGTCCTAAAGCTGTGGAGTCCCCTTTTCCTCACAGTTCATTGGCCATCAGTCCATGAGGACAAAGGGGCAGAAGCAGCAACAGAGCTTTTTATGTGGCCTGTGAACACGACAGAAATAGCCTTCCAGGAGACTGCTTCAGCAAGACAGCTCAACTTTATTCCAGAGAATAGGGGATATATATTATTGGAGATGGTATCTGGGGAATCACCTAACTTGCATTAAACAGCACACTCCTATCATAAAGCTTCTAGTTATCATATGTGGAAGCATGGTCCTACTATAAAACTCTTAGCACAATGTCTAAGTACCATATGGGCAGCAGGCAGAAAGCCCCTGCAGTGAACTGTGTCAAGGGTTGTAGTAGAGATAAGTCAGACATCTGGGCCTAAAGGCAGTCTCCAAATAGGGTCAGGTGGAGAACAGGGTGCCTTCCGGCTGGTGGGTGGAGGGAGTCCCCCATGATATTGAGCTTGGAGAGAGCTGCCAGGCCAGGGTAGACTGTAACCTCTGACCAGCAAGGCCTCCCAGAATATAGCCTGATGTTTTGGAGGCATTTTCTCCATTGAGGTTCCCTTCTTTCAGGTAACTCTAGCTTGTATCATGTTGACATAAAACTGTCTCACATAAGTTCAATTATGAACCTAGTATTCTTTGTATGCAATGTAACTTCTGACATATGACTTGTAATACTTTTATTATGTCCTTAATTTTTGGATATTCTGTTTACCTAAATTTCTATGTCTTGGTCTTCATTTTAGTAATATCATGGTCTTTTTCTTAGTATCTTCACCTGCAGGTAGAGTTTTCATTGTAGATTAACTGGGAAGAGGAAATTATTAGATCTTCATAATAATTCAACTACTAGAAATTAGTTGTAAGTCTAACTGTATGAAATAATGAGATACTGTGTTTATAAAACAAAATCAAACAAATGATTTTCCTGAGTATAAAATACAAAATTATGTTTAATAGAGATAAATTTATTTATATGTAATAAAAACTAGGAATATAAGATATTAGATGTAAAATAAAGTACTAAAATGAACATTTTGAGCCCAAACGACATTTAAATGATCTAAAACTTCTTATTCTGTTTAGTAAAACTCACTCATCAAAAGGTACATTGTAATTTATTAACTGCTGATCCATCGCTCCAGCCCCTATTCTAGAATTGTTTTTTCCTAAAAGGGTATGAAAGAATGAAAGAATTGGTGAAAGAATTCAACCTCTTTGAACTTTAGGTTCCACATACAAGAAAAGGGAGATAGATAGAATTTAAGTTTCTCAATTTCTATATATCTCAAATTGGTGACTATTATTAATGATGATGTCTTTATAGGGACAGTAACTTATTTGACCTTTATAACCATTCCCTTACTGGGATACAGGCATTGAATGAACATTGGTCGCCATCACCTGAAGTGAGCCCTTCTCCCAGTCTGACAAACTGGCTGTATCAACCTTCTAAAACTCAGAAGGATGGAATTGTTTGTTTCATGACTCTATGAATCTCTGAATAATTAAATTAAATGCAAGAAACTTTGGGCACCTGGTCTATAGAGATGGCTCAGCAGTTAACAACACTTGCTATTCTTGCAGAGGGCTTGGGTTCAGTTCACAACACCTGCATAGGAGCTCAAAAGCATCTGTAACTCCTTCTCCAGGGAATCTGATGCATTCTTCTGACCTCCATGGGCACCGGGCAAACATATAGTGCACATACATATATGCGGGCAAAACATTCACACAAAATAAAATAAAGCTAAGAAAAAAATTTAAAAGAAACTTTGGGTATCTGTTAAAAGCTATGATTATCCAGGTCATGTTGGTGCACTTCTTTAATCCTAGCATGTAGGAGACAGAGGCAAGTAGATCTCTGTAAGTTCAAGGCCATCCTGATCTACAGAGTGAGTTCCAGGGCATCCAGGACTGTTACCCAGAGAAACCATGTCTTGAAAAACAAAAAAATAAAATAAAATAAAATAAAATAAACAGATGCTAAAAGTTGAAGAAAATAATTTGTTAGTACATTATCCATAGTACAGCCATTAATGGAAGATAAAAATGAAAATAGCAAAAAAAAAGTACTTTGAAAGCATGTTAACCTATGTGTATAAGGCATACTACTTAGTATCTACCTATTTAGGACAGAGCCATAGCCCAGTTACTGCCATCCACTTATTGGCATATTGTAAAGAACCTTCTTCAAATGTTCTATGCTTAAAAATCCAATACCACTGTTGCTAGAGCCGCTCAGACCCTACCAAGTAAACACAGAGAATTATATTGGTTACAAATTGTATGGCCGTGGCAGGCTTCTTGCTAACTGTTCTTATAGCTAAAATTAATCCATTTCTATAAATCTATACCTTGCCACGTGGCTCATGGCTTACCACCATCTTCACATGCTATTTCTCATCATGGCGGCTGGCAGTGTCTCTCATTCAGCCTTCCACTTCCCAGCTTTATTCTCCTCCTTGTCTCGCCTATACTTCCTGCCTAGCCAATGGCCAATCAGTGTTTTATTTATTGACCAATCAGCAACACATTTGTCATACAGAACATCCCACAGTACTTCCCTTTTTTTTCCAAAAAGGAAGGTTTTAACCTTAACAAAGTAAAATTACATATAATTTGGGAATTTGGGCGTAGCTTCTCTTACTACTTCTTGCTGGAGGGGGGCGCTGTATCTTATGGGGAAACAAAGAAAATTTTAGGATTATGGAATAGTCCATGAGGCTGTATTGTCTGAGCCAGTTGCTTTTAAACCATTCTGGATGTTGGATCATCTGGGCCTTGGTGTCATCGGAGACCTTTCAGGGGGTCTTGGCTGATCAAACCTGATGTATCTTAATCTGGAACAAATCCATAGCCTTTGGCTTTCTGTGGGAACAAAAGCAGAGTCTCCTTTCCAAAGCAACACATCCTTACATCCAAATTTTGAAGTCAAGGTATCTTTAAAATATACATATTGGTTTAACTCAACAGCTTTTACAATCAAATGTTTTTCTGTAGTTAAAAATCCCAAAGACAACACAATCCAGATCCTCTGTGTAATATCCATCTCCACATGGCCTATTCTTTACATCAATTTCACTGTCTCTTTAAAGACTTTACTTTCCAAAACTATGTATTTGTTTATATAACTGTATATATTACCTTTTTTGTCTCTTTCAAGCCTACGTATATTTTATACACATTGTAAACTATTACATCTGAATCTGTCTTATTGTGAATCTATTGCTTTAAACTGTAGCCGCTGTGGCTGCTGGCTCCGCCCACCTCAGCTTCCCAACATGGCAGTGGTATTTTACTGCCATCTCTGGGAGCTATCATGGGTCTATGCTTTTATCCAAGGAGCGCGTAGCCCAGAAACCTCTCTTCTTGTTCTGTACTAGCAAAGGCTAAATCCACCACGCAGCTTAATGTGCCACTTACAGAGGTCTCATTCACGCCATAGGGCAGGTCGAGCACGCATGCTAGGAACCCACCAGTAGCTCAAACCGGCAGCTGCCGCTCATTTGAGAGAGACAATTAGGAAGCTGTTTTTAGCTCCATTTTAGAATCTTTTCTCAGGTTTTAGGTGGAAACTCTTGCCCCACGTTGGGCGCCATTTGTTGCTAGAGCTTTCCTGTCTGACCCACAGTCAGGACAAATCTCTGTCACCTGCCAGTCCCACAGCCACTCAGACCCGACCAAGTAAACACAGACACTTATATTGGTTACAAACTGTATGGCCGTGGAAGGCTTCTTGCTAACTGTTCTTATAGCTTAAATTAATCCATTTCTATAAATCTATACCTTGCCACGTGGCTCGTGGCTTACCAGCATCTTCACATGCTGTTTCTCCTCATGGCGGCTGGCAGTGTCTCTCTGACTCAGCCTTCCACTTCCCAGCTTTATTCTCCTCCTTGTCCTGCCTAGCCAATGGTCAATCAGTGTTTTATTTATTGACCAATCAACAACACATTTGTCATACAGAACATCCCACAGTATACCACAGTGAAAGAAGGCAATGCTTCTTGGTCTTTTGGATAATATCAAGTGAGAAATTGGACAGTTGAGGGGGGAAATGGCCAAATTTTCTGTAGAGGTGAGAAGGGATTAAGACACAAGACAAACACCACTCCAATTGAGAGTAGAATTGTAACTATCTTAATAGTATGGCAAATAATGTCAATAGTGTTTCACAGGAATCTTAACAGTTCTTATTAATAGAAACTTTTCTGGGCCAGGTATTGGGGTGAAATGCTGGATGGTCAGAGAGACCGAACAAACCACAGCTAACCTCACCTGGCCAACTTCTCAGCTGATCTTGTTTCCTCAGACTGGAAGCCTCTGTGTCCTCATCCAGAATGAATCTCAGCTGAACTGTGTTGCTCAAAGCCTAAAAACTTAACCAGTCAAATGCTTCTAGTTCCTGGTCCTCACGCCTTATATATCTTTCTGCTTTCTACCATCACTTCCTGGGATTAAAGGCGTGTGTCACCATGCCTGGCTCTTTCCAATGTGGCCTTGAACTCACAGAGATCCCAGATGGATTTCTGCCTCTGGAATGCTAGGATTAAAGGCATGAGTGCCACCATTTTCTAGCCTCTGTATCTAGTGGCTGACTGTTCTCGGACCCCAGATAAATTTATTAGGGTACACAATATTTGGGGGAAAACAATACCACCACAATAGTGTCTATTTTAATTGTTAAGTTACAAATTAGATGTATCTGGCTGCCTTCTGGGGAAATGATTTTTAAATTAATGTTTTGCCAAAATAGACTATTTAAATCTCCAAGGGAAACCTTTTTCAAATTCCTTTAATGTTTTGAAAGGAATTCCTGCACTTAAAAGTAGTAACTAAGCTTTTGAGTATTTCACCATAGTCTCAATTCATCTCTTTCTCAGTAAACTGCCAAGACAGTACATACAAATAGTCAAAACAATCTGTAGCTGTGGCATTTATTGCACAGAGTCTGAATTATTGTGAGAGAAATATGCAGGTAATTTTTTCTTTTGCAATCTGTAACACTAAAATATAATTTAATAAATTAGTAAATAAATGACTCCTTACAAACTAAGAGAATTAGTGGTCTGTATTTTAACCTAATTATAAAATGGTAAATGCCATTATTCAGTGTTTCATCATAGTTTGCAATGCTATCTCTGATCCTTCCAACAACAATCCTTCACTAAAGCAGAGTATCTCAACCTGAGCACTTTCTCAGGCCAAAATATTATTTGTCATAGGATATGCCCTGCATACAGAAGGGTATTTTAGCAGGATCCTGGACTTTTTGTAGATGACAATACTGCATCTGATAGCTATGACCCAAAATATGTCTGAGGATGTTGCCAGATATTTATTCCAGTGGCGGAACAAGCCTCCAACTGAGAACCACTGAGCTAAAGAAATCTATGAACAGAAAACTAAAACTCAAGATGGAAAAAAATACTGCTATATTAGTAATGAGCAAACATTGTATTCACTTTAAATCTGCATAATTAGTAATATGTAGTCCCATGACTGTCTTCAACTTAGAAAGCTCCTCCAATAGCTTAGCTGTCAATTTATATTCCTCAAAATTATTTTCTATTTGCCTGTTGGTACTTGTTGTTCTTTTTTTAATATGGCAGACTTTTTGTCCCACTTTTAATACTGTTTTTGTTGTAGATGTACTTTCTTGAATAGTTATGTAGATTTACTTTTAATCTTTGCCTCTTTTTCCAAATTATCTCTCTTCTCTAGAATCAGTTTTCTTATTTGCCTTTGTCTTTCTCTGCATTTACATTTCTTTTTTTTCAGAATTGTCTTTTTCTAATAGGGTAGAGACCCTCAAAAGTTCTATCAAAACATTCTTGGCCATTTAAAAATACATCATATTCATTAATGTCTACCTTTAATTTATCAATGCATTAGAGTGAAAATTAATGAATTAAGAAATCATAACAGTACTTGGGACTTTTTTACCAGTTAAATTTACTGATATGTTCAAATCACATTCTAGCCAAGTCAAATATTTAAAAATATAATTTGGACTGATAACTTATAATGGCAATTATTATGTATTCTGCTAGATTTTGTTATTTAACTGCAAAATACATTTCAGTATTTTTAGAATTTCATTTAAAGGAAACTGATTTTCACAATAATCCTAAATACTTTATATTAGGCATTTAAAGTATTATTCTAAATATTAGGGCTTTTATGGCATAAAACTTGTGATTTGAGGCCATTGTGGAGGCTTAAACAAGCTTAAACTTACTCTTGGAACTGTCCAAATATTTTTTAAATGTCATTAAATACATTCAGGTTTGTTCCTTAAAATTTTGGTAACTATGCTGAGAACAAGAGAAATAGTCTTCCTCAGAGAACAGCACACCAAATGGTTATCCAATACCAAACGGTTAGCCACAAAAACATACATACAAGTAACTTATACAATCTGAGCAGGTTAGCTTAGTGCATATATATTTATATATATATATATATATATATACATACATATATATATATACATGTACTATAGAAAGTATAATATATAATATGTATAACAGTTAATGAAAAAAGAGGCAATGAATTTGAGAGAGAGAAAGAAAGAAGAGCTATTTGGGAAGATTTTGAGGAAGGAAAGGAAAGAAATGAATTATGTTATTATATTATAATCTCAAAAATAATTTTAAAATTGATAATTTGAAATAATTGATTACATGTTTAAGCTATCTTAAAATATGTCTGTTTTAGCTTCTGATTATCTTTTTGATAACTATGATATCAAGTAATTATAATTTTTATCATGTATTATGTATCTGTTCTATGCTAGGCATATAATTATGTGTATTTGAATGTTGGTTTCCATTATATGTTAATGCAAAACAATTACTAGTCTAGTTATCAAGAAATGTTGATCTACATGGGCATGATTATTCATCTTAGGCCACTAACTGTGTTCTTGCACTGTTTAATTTTGAAATTATTTTTCATTGTTATCATAGGGAAAAAATTACATATGTTAAATCCACTTTATGGGACTTTAGGTGATTAGACCAGATGACACAAACTATTTATACACACTTTATAGTTGTGAACTTCACAATTGTATATGATTTAATCTCCTTTTAAAAATAAAAAGGAATTTATACTGCAAGCATAGACATGCAGAATTTTTCAGAAAATTTGGAAGCCGTCTTATTTACTTAAAATTATACTTTCTTGCAGTTCATTAAAAATAATAAAAACTTAGTTTCAATTATAAACTTGCCAGCATCTTAGCTTTTTAATACAAGCCAATCTAATTTCATATACACAAATATTTAAACTTAATTCAGTAAACTCAAAGCATAGCTTGAAATGTGGCTCAATTTAACTTATGAAATACTGAAGCTTATACAAATATTTTAGTAAAATATCAAAAATTATATCTACTGTCTTGATAATCTTGATATGTTAGTATAATTAGTAGTGCAGGGCTTTTAAGCTATGGGTTTAATTTTTATTTTTATAGTAAATCTTATCTACTTAAAATTGCTTGGTTCATGTATGCACCAAAACAGTAGGAAGTAATAGTGATTATCAAAAATCAATGTATTTCAGGGGAAAAGTTACCTGTTGAGGAACTAAAAGTACTAATGTAGCTAACAAAAAGTGGGAGGAGGAATCAATGTGTTAATATAAATTGACTATTTTCTTTGTCCCATAAGATTAAAAAATCATCAGCTCTCAATCAGAGCAAAGTGATCACAGGAATCAAAGCTTTAGACTTTGAAAATAACTGTAGAAACTGATAGTATTTACTGATTTGTAGGAAGGCAACTGGCCATAGGCATATGTCAGAGCTTTAGGTTTTACCAATTGGCATTTTTATTATTCTTATTATCATTAAAATTATCAGTCAGGCATGATGATACATGCATGTGATCCCAGCACTCAGGAAGTGAAAGCTTAGGCTCTTGAGTTTAAGACCAGCCTGGGCTTCAGAGTGAGAAGTTGTCTTTAAAAGTCAAAAGTCAAAAAGTCAAAAATATTTAGAATGGTGTATTTATGTATATGTATTTATGTATTTATTATAAATACATAAATAATCATCAAAAAGAAGCCATCAATTGGAGAACTGGAGAGGGAGTCCTCAGGAGACAGATAAGGGAGGGGATGAAGGGAGAGACAGGGAGGGCTGGGAGGACAGGGAAGTGAGAAAGTGGTGTAATTATATTTTAATTGAATTTTTAAAAATTATAAAAGGAAAACTACAGATATGTATCTGGATTTTTTTTGGTATTTCGAGACAGGGTTTCTCTGTGTAGCCCTGGCTGTCCTGGAACTCACTCTATAGACCAGGCTGGCCTTGAACTCACAGAGATCCATCTGCCTCTGCCTCCTGAGTGCTGGGATTAAAGGCATGCACCACCACTGCCTGGCTGTCTGGAAATTATTTTTTCCAGGAAAAATATAAAAGAAGATTTGATACAAGAAAACTCAGAAATTAACAAACAATAGAATAAAATGGAAAATTACAAAATTGCCTACTACAAAGGGGGCTGGCACAAAAAGTGTTATAAAACTTATTTTCTCATACTTCAGTTGATCATTTTAATTCCATGTAAGTTTTTTGAACTATCATACCTTATTGCCAAAACAAAATAATAACCTATCAGAATACCTAATAATAATTTGACCCAACCATGCATTAAAAAGGAGAAATTAATAGAATGGAGGATAATAATCTAATCATTTAAATTCTTTTTAAATTTGTATGCATGTATACAATGTTTCTTGGTCATATCCATCCCCTACTAACTCCCTCCAGCTCTCCCTGTAGCCTCCCCATAATGTCTCCCTATTCTCTCCTTCTAGTTACCCCTTCCCAAATGCCCCAACATATTCCCAACTCCCTCCCAAGTTAATGACTTTATTCATTTATTTATTTAGTAATGTTGTTGCTTTATAAGCCACTAAATCCATTTCGTGATTCCCACATGTGCACATGTGTAGGTTCATCCACTGGTTCTTGGGCTATGTACCAATGACTACCCCACCTTCTCACACACAATGAAAAATGCCACACCCTTCTTTAGCAGCCATTAACTGCCATTAGCTCCTTAGTTCAGGGAAGGGCATCAAAAGCCCCTCCTTCCTCCATGCTGGAATATTAATTTCACTTGATCTTCTGTAGGTCTTATGTAATAACAGCACCTGCTGTGGGTTCACATGTACAATAGCCATGTCATGTCCAGAGGCCAGCCTTTCACAGCAGTCTTGCTTATCCTGTGGTTGTTAGATTCTAATTTATCTCTCTTCTATAATAAAATGACTAGCAACTCCTAATTATAGTAAAATATTTTTGTACTTTCCTACATTCTAATTAATCTCCCTTCTATTATAAAATGACTAGCAATTCTTGATTATACTAAAATATTTTGGTGCTTTTAAAGTTTTTAAAGTATTTGTATATTACTTCTATATGTTTAGGTGAAGTTAAAGCATTATCATTGCCTGATCAAATGAATATGGAAAATTATTATAAGTTTTTAATTTGATGGGTTAATTTGCATATTCTTTTCTTTATAGGATTTTATAAATTGCTTCATGAAGGCAAAGGCCCAAAACTGGATCGATTGTAAGTTTCTTTTTGTTGGCTTTGTTCCCTTCTGTTCTTGTAAATGCATTTCTCTCAACTACTGCTTGTATTGAAGAGCTGAAGCATAATAGCCCTAAAATCTCAGAGATGTTATAGAACATTTTTATTATAGTTCCTTTTAAAGAATAGTAGCATGAGCAGATAGTTTTAGTAACATATGCATGCCATATGAAAATATCCTGATAGCAATGATTAATCCAAAGAAATAGAAACACATGGGTTCTAAGAATTACATTTGACTCAAACTTTTGTTGACTGTATATATTTTCCTTTTGTCGGTCATTCTTCAAACTACCCCAGTTTCATAATGGGTAATTTTCCTGGCAATAAATTAAGTTAAACATTCAAAAATGATGAAAAAGATTATATGTGTGTGTGTGTGTGTGTGTGTGTGTGTGTGTGTGTAAAATACAGCAAACCCTGTATGTTGTACACTGAGGGGTTTCTTTAGGTCTCACAGAAAATTCATAAAATAGACAAACTACTTTGTTTTATTTGTTTGTTGAATTTTGTGGTGGGTTCCTTGTTAGAAGATGCTTGTCTTATTATTACTCCAAGTATTTAGAAAAAAATATTGCTGATATAATTTTCTTCAACCTCTCCTCAGTGCACACATTTACTTTAACAATATTTTAGCAAGCTATCAAGTACATTTCTTTAATATGGATCCAGTAAAAGGCTTTAAAGTAAATGTATCTTTTAAAAATCTCAGCAAGAGTTATGGGCAAATATAGGAAACAGGTATAATTGAAGACTTAGATTCTTGTGTAGCTAGAGTTTTCCTGACTGGCCCACAGTCAGGACAAATCTCTCTCACCCGCCATTCCCACAGCCACTCAGACCCGACCAAGTAAACACAGAGACTTATATTGGTTACAAACTGTATGGCCATGGCAGGCTTTTTGCTAACTGTTCTTACAGCTTAAATTAATCCATTTCTATTAATCTATACCTTGCCATGTGGCTTGTGGCTTACCGGTACTTTACATTTTCCTTGTCCTGATGGCGGCTAGCAGTGTCTCTCTGACTCAGCCTTCCACTTCCCAGCTCTATTCTCCTCCTTGTCCCGCCTATACTTCCTGCCTGGCCACGGGCCAATCAGTGATTTATGTATTGACCAATCAGCAACACATTTGACATACAGACCATCCCACAGCACTTCCCCTTTTCTTTTCTTAAAAAGGAAGGTTTTAACCTTTACACATCTCCAAAGTCAGCTTGGTATATTTGGGAATTTGGGCGTAGCTTCTCTTACTACTTCCTGCTGGAAGGGGGCGCTGTATCTTATGGGGAAACAAAGAAAATTTTAGGATCATGGAGTACTCCATGAGGCTGTATCGTCTGAGCCAGTTGCCTTGAAACCATTCTGGATGTTGGATCATCTGGGCCTTGGTGTCACCTTTCAGGGGGTCTTGGCTGGTCAAACCTGATGTATCTTAATCTGGAACAAATCCATAGCCTCTGGCTTTCTGTGGGAACAAAAGCAGAATCTCATTTCCAAAGCAACATATCCTTATATCCAAATTTTGAAGTCAAGGTACCTTTAAAATATACATTTTGGCATAACTCTACAGCTTTTACAATCAAATGTTTTTCTGCAGTTAAAAATCCCAAAGACAACACAATCCAGATTCTCTGTGTAATATTCATCTTCACGTGGCTTATTTTTTATATTAATTTTACTGTCTCTTTAAAGACTTTATTTTTTAAAACTATGTATTTGTTTATATAACTGTATATATCACCTTTTTTGTCTCTTTCAAGCCTACGTATATTTTACACACATTGTAAACTATTACATCTGAATCTGTCTTATTGTGAATCTATTGCTTTAAGCTGCAGCAGCTGTGGCTGCTGGCTCCGCCCACCTCAGCTTCCCAACATGGCGGTGGTAGTTTACCACCAGCTCTGGGAGCTATCATGGGTCTATGCTTTTAGCCAAGCAGCATGTAGCCCAGAAACCTCTTTTTTTTCGTTTTGTGCTAGCAAAGTCTAAATCCACCATGCAGCTCAAAGTGCCACTTGCAGAGGCCTCATTCCCGCCATATGGCGGCAGGTCGAGCGCGCATGCTAGGAACCCACCAGTAGCTCAAACCGGCAGCTGCCGCTCATTTGAGAGAGACAATTAGGAACTGTTTTTAGCTCCGTTTTAGAATCTTTTCTCAGTTTTTAGGTGGAAACTCTTGCCACCACGTTGGGCGCCATTTGTTGCTAGAGTTTTCCTGACTGGCCCACAGTCAGGACAAATCTCTCTCACCCGCCATTCCCACAGCCACTCAGACCTGACCAAGTAAACACAGAGACTTATATTGGTTACAAACTGTATGGCCATGGCAGGCTTTTTGCTAACTGTTCTTACAGCTTAAATTAATCCATTTCTATTAATCTATACCTTGCCACGTGGCTTGTGGCTTACCGGTACTTTACATCTTCCTTGTCCTGATGGCGGCTAGCAGTGTCTCTCTGACTCAGCCTTCCACTTCCCAGCTCTATTCTCCTCCTTGTCCCGCCTATACTTCCTGCCTGGCCACGGGCCAATCAGTGATTTATTTGTTGACCAATCAGCAACACATTTGACATACAGACCGTCCCACAGCATTCTTGATCGAGATCTATCACCAACTTGCAATAACATTGCAAATATCACTTGAATTTTGTTGGTCTTAATTCTCCCTCAGTGAAGCTAAAGATTAAAATACATGATCTCTAACACATTTGTAGCTTTGAAAATATTTGGATCTAAGGTCTTGAAGAAGAATTTATCTTTATCACTGACGCTTCCATAGTAGAAGTGGAAAGGAGAGACTAAAATTTTAAGTATCAATATTGAGAAATCATTACAATTCTAGTCTTCATCTTTCTTACATATTTATACCTGTATGAACTAACACAACAAAATGAACTACTGTGCTAGCAATACCATTACTTTATTATTCTGTGTTAAACTATTCTCCTTGGTAATGTACTCCTGAGAAATAGCTGACCATAAGAAAAACATGCAACTTTGAAAAGCTTTGTGAAGAGATCTGTAGGTTTTTTTTTTTTTTTTACATAAGCTCTTCAAGTAAAGTAACCTAATATGAGCAGCTATTCAACTTAAACCTGCTGGAAAATTTGCTTATATTAGTAGGATCCCGAGAGACCAGTAAATTGGTAATTAGAGTAATTTTTACAGGCTGGACTCTGGAGTGATATGCTTTTAGAAGTACAACTATAAACTTATAGTGACATATATGACAGTTATAATTAATATAATATGAACATTTTTTAAAGTTTAATACTAGGAATAGGTTTGTCTTGACCTTTTACAAGGACTGATAAGCTCAATATATCGAAGTATTCCCAGGCCTAACTTCCATGTTTATTATGCTGAGATACTTTAAAAGTATTTTTCAAATGAGCCAAATTCTTTTCTTGGTGACATTCATAATCTCATTTGCACTGATAAAATGTTAGATTTATATCCATTAACTTACTTTAATTAAAACTAATTTATTTACATTTCTTATTTGTCTTTACAGATTTAGGTTCTTTACTAACAAGTAGAATAAGAGACATTGAACTTGTGAGGTTAAAACCCTTTATATCATATAATGCATAACAACAATAAAATACTAACTAGTAGATGGAATTTTGATCTAATATAGCAACAAAAACAATAAAATTCAAAAGACCAAAGAAAATGAAATATATAAAACATATATGAGAAAAACAGAAACTTTTCAGAAAAGTCTTGATAAATTGTGTTACATGGCTATATTTAAAGATAATAATATCCACTGTAGTAAATATTATGTGTTTTAAATTCACCTTAAATTTTTCAATCAGAATTTCAACAAAATGTGTTTGGAAGCTAAGCCTAGTTCTAAAAGCTCATCTAGGCGAAAATAGTATGAGAAAAAATCCAAAAATAATTATACAATTAACTGGAAATAAATATTCCTTAATAAATTACAAAAATTATTTTGAGTGTATGATTATACTATCCAGAAAAGATAAAATGTTTTGATATTTTAATGAAAGAAATTAGAAATATTGAAATAGACTAAATATACAAAATAATTCAAAGTATAATAATGATAATACTTGAAATCAGTAGAGAAAAGAGTATTCAATAGATGGTTCAGAGCAACTGTCAGAACATTTGTAAATAGAAATATCCCAAGATCCCTATTTTACATGATATACAAAAAGCAGGATGTCTTAGTGATTTCAATGTAAAAATGAGTAAAACTTCTAACAATAAAAGGCAAAAAAACATATGCTTTTCGTATCTATGGCTAAATAGTGGAAACTGTATACATACACAGTGTCATAAACAAAAGTAAAAGGCAGATAAACTGGGGGAAAGATTTTGAATATATATGACAGACAGAAGGTTAATATCCTTAATATATCAATCAACTTAAAAATTAATAGAACAGTAGGGAGAAAAGCAAAAGGAATGCTTAAATAACTACTGACAAAATAAGAAATATAAATGACTATAAGTAAAGAAAAATAAAAATATTACCATTTGTAGTGAGAAGAACAACTGTCTAATATTGGTGATTTGCTAGATTATTGTAAACTTGTGAAAATGTTATGATAATTTAGTCTGTATTGCTATGACATCCAAACTAACATTTTATTCCTGTTTGTTTTTGCAGTGACTTGGTTTAAAAGGCTCTTGCCCACATTTTTCTCTGAGGAAGATCGCCGTTCTTGTTCTAAACCCCGATTTTGTGCAATAGCCTGTACTGAAATGGGCCATGGGAAATGCGAGGGATGGCTTTATCATAAGAGAGAATCTAGAGGAATCTCCTTTTTTAGTTGGAAAAAATACTGGTTTATTTTGAAACACTCAACTCTCTACTGGTTCTCACATCTGAATGTAAGTACACCAGGAAGCAAAGAAAGTCTATTGCTGAAAATAGTCCTTTGTGTTAGTAGTAAGGGTATATACTTCTGGCAAATAAAAAGATACTCGTAATACCAAATGTCAGGAATAAGCTATTGATGCTACTTCTTGCTTTTAAAAAGGCTGTCCAAGTTGTCTAGTATGTCTAGTAAATGTATTTTAATCAATGGTTTAATGGTTTTGAAACAAAAAATACCTGGTTTTACTCCAAGCCCTATCACTTATTAACTTCAAGAGATCAAGAAAGTTATTTATCTTCCTTGAAGCCCATTTTCTTCAAAATGAGTCATAATACTTGCCAAAATTTTCATCTCTCTTTCTCTTATGTGTTGATCCTCTCCCTCTCAACCAGATCCATGTCACAAACTTTTTTTAAAAGTACTAGAATCCTTTCATTTGGATAAAAGTGAAATGAATGAGGTGCCTTTTACTGGTTATAAAGCCAAACAAATATCATTTTACAGGAAGGAATTGACAAGGTTATGAGTTTTATTTTGGACATAGCAACTATAAGATGCTCTGAAAGTTATCCCACTGGGGAGAGGAGTCTAGAGCTTTGATTAAAGCTTCAGCATTTACCTTAACACCTGATATGTACAGCCAAACTTCTTGATACTATTTTTATGCTGTCTTCATTAACTCACTTCAAGTATTCTCTAATCTCTCTTTCCCTCTACTCTGTTGGGACAATTTTCAGAAGATAACCATGAAACGTTGATGTTGCTAAGTCCAAAAGACACCTTCAGACTTCATTTTACTGGACCTTTCCTCATTTTCATCATATTTTCTAAAACACTTAAGTTTCAGTTCTTTAGGAACCAGCTTTAGGTTTTGTTATTGTTATACACATCTTTCAATAATTATTTTCCAATGTATACAGCCTAAATTACTATATGCATGTAGAAGTCACATGTATTTATTGCTATACCCTAAATTTCTCATCATACATTTAGGACTCATGAGTTCAGTTATCTCTCCATAGGGCTATCAAGATTTCCCCTATTCAACATGTGCAAAGCAAACTTCATTATACTGCTGTCCTTAAAATGATCTCTTCCCTCTGGTTTTCTGCTAAGGAGTTATCCTCAAATCCTACTTTTTTGCTTCATACAGTGTATCCATCTCTAGTCTCTCCAAAATTATCCCCTAAGTATCTATCAAGTTCATCATTTTCTCCCCATTTCCACTGTCTAGTCCAAGCCATTGTTAGCTTTCAAACAATTTCAATAGTCGCCACTCTCTGTCTTGTTATATTCACTTTGGCCTCCCTCTAGTTCACGACTGTAATTAGGGGATCTTTTTAAATATAAATTTTGCCATATCCCTACTACCTCATTTCACCCCATTTTCTTATTTGTCTCCCTATTGAAAGCCATTACTAACTTTCCATTACTCTTACACAAAAATGTCCTTATCATGGACTATCAAGCCTTATATAAATCCTGTACCTCTTCTGTTATATCTTGTACTATCCACCCTGTGATTTTTACATTCCAGCTACACTGGCCACTTCTATTTTCTCGAATGTGCTGTGCTCCATCCATTTATGGAATCTTTACATGTGTTTTACTTCTTCTTGTAATATTCCATGATCCCTGAATGTTAATTTCATTAACAACTCAATTTCCCTTCAGATATTACTTCAATACATCACTTCATAGGGAAGCCTTTCTTGATCCTACTCTACCAGTTAAATGCTCATTATCACTCAGTGTCATATAACTTTAATCACAGCGTTTGACCCCTTGTAATTCTAATTTATTATTCTTATATTAAAACTGTCTCCTCCTAGATCATAAGCTTTCAAAAGTACTATATTTATCTCCCCTGGTGTCACCTAACTGATTCAGCAATATATCTCTCATATGTGGCACTATATATATATGTATATATATACATATATATATATACATTCCAATATAATAGTTTAATCAATGACTATTTGTGATAATTAGTTAACATATGTAAAAAAACATGGTACAATGTCTGTCACATAAGTTTTTAATGAATATTATTTCCCATCATATTCTCCTATTCCCTTTTTCTCAAACAATGTGGAATTTTTCTTTTTTAAATTTGAAAGTTTTAAAGAGCAAATGTGAAGTACTAAATCATATTCCAGCCAGACATAATGAATATCATGAATGTTACCCCTGTTGAAATTAAACAGAAAAACACATTGGGCACCAGATGTAAGAAGAATTGCTAAACAGTCTTATTAATAAAAAATCTAGAGCCTGATATTGGGGTTGAAACTGAGAGATCAAAGGAATAGGACAAGTCACAGACAACCTTACCTTACCAACACCTCAGTCTCCAAAGAGACCTGTTTCCTGTATACCCACTCCTATATGCCTTTCTGTTCTGCCAACTCACTTCCTCTCTCCACCCAGCTACATCATTTCCTCTCTGTCTGTACAGACCTCCAGACTTCTATGGTTAGTGCTGAATTAAAGGCATGTGTCACCATGCCTGGCTCTGTCCCCCAGTTTG
Source organism: Peromyscus californicus insignis (assembly GCF_007827085.1). Taxonomy (NCBI): domain Eukaryota; kingdom Metazoa; phylum Chordata; class Mammalia; order Rodentia; family Cricetidae; genus Peromyscus; species Peromyscus californicus. The sequence continues at coordinate 67,052,250 of NW_026294391.1, forward strand.
ATCTTGAACTCACTCTGCCTGATGGATCTCTGCCTCCCAAATGCTAGGATTAAATGCATGTGCTACCATTGCCTGACTTCTATGTTTGCTATAGTGGCTGACTTTTTCCTCTGATCCTCAGATAAGCTTTATTGGGGTGCACCAAGAAAATATCACCACAATAGTAAATTCTATTCACTATAGTTTTTTTCACCTAAAGAATTTTCTTACAATTAATTTACTTAATATAAGATGAATCAATGTTCTGGCACCTTTTTTAATGATTCCACTTTTGTGAGTATTTTTTCTAAATGATCCTTTATCAGATTGTTAATAAAATATATAGGTTCTGATTTGTTTTTAATTTCAAGATTACTAGACTTATATTTCTCATAACTTTAATATTCTAAAGTATCTTTTCCCTTGTGAGTTACAAATGTTAAAACCTAGGAATAACATAATCCCCTTTTTATCCTTGAAGAAATTGTGACTCAGAAAAAAAGTGGCCTGGTAAACATGGGCAGATTTATGATGACTAGGATTGAATAAGTTCTATAAATATGTAGGAAGGTATTCAGCCTTGTGTCAGTTCATGACAATGTGTTACAAATTTGATGGGTTGCTTATATATATATATATATATATGATATAAAGGACACAGAAATAAAAGATTAAATTTCAAAATCTGCTCTGTGATGCTCTAATGCTAAACAATTTCATCCTTAGATATTTCACTATTAGATATTTCAGAAGCTTTGAAGTTGAAAATGATTGATACCTGTTCTCATCATTCTATGTGAGACAACTGAAGGTTTATTAATGTTCTAAATGCTGCTATAGCTCTTCTCTTTGCTGGGCTTCATTGATATATTTTTGTCTGCTTCAAATGCCTTAATGATGGTGAGAGCTATTTGCATATTTTGAAATAATTCTGTATAATCATTAATGTAAAATCTGTTGTTACCATTGATGGTTTAATAAATGCATGGTCCATTTGCTTTGCAGAAAGCTATTTCAAGTGCATGCTAAGCAAACTGCATTCCTTAATAAGCAGTCTAGAAAAATGTTTGTTACAACACTGGTGACCTAGCTCTTGGTTTTTCCATTTCAACTTGTACTCTCTCTCTTAAATCTTCCACTTATATTTTTTCATTCTTTCCTAGGACACCAAGGCTGATGGTTTCATTTACCTACCAGAATTCCGAATTGACTTAGCTCCACACTGCAGAAGAGAACAGTAAGTAATAAGTGACTTTTAAATTGAGAGTTCAAATTAATACCCTAAAATAGAGCTATAACAGGGTCCAGTTTATAATTCTAAATTCTTCTTGTAGTTCCTTTCATGATTTTTCAGACAAGTAGTGTTTCAGGATTATACTGTGAGTAGAACTTATAGTTAATAGATCCCATAGGATAAACATAATAGCTAATATATTTTCAAATTATGATACCACTCTAATTCATTATTTATCTTTATTTAACTATAAACTATTTTAAAATATGAGTATATTATGGAATAATCATAATATTACTTTATTTTTCACAGTCTTTCTACATTTGCCATAATTATAATTGTACAAGTCAAATCTGTTCACTCTGTATATTATTTAAGTATTATAAAATTAACATGTTAGAGGGAGGTCAGTATATAATTAGGAAACACTGATTGGATAGCTAGAAATACCTGGATGGTATGCTCTTTATTATGTAAGTCAGATTCTTATTATAGAGTATCTGGATTTAACAGACATCAAAAGAGATGAACAGACTTCAGAAAGTCCAAGGAAGAGAAATAAGTCCAATTAAAGAGATATTAAAAGAGATATAAAAATAGGTTACATGGTACAAAGTTAAAGCAACTGTCATACATTAGTGGTAGGGATAATGATGTTATTTTTTAATTTACTGTTTCTTAATTATATTAAAAGACACGAAAACTTGGAAAGAAATTGGAAAACATCAAGTTGAAGAAGTGTTTGATTTACCAATAAGATTAAGTAAAAGGCTATTAACGAATATTTTTATATCTTAAACTCTCTGCTAGAGTCTTTAAATGTTCATTATTAAAGTAAGTAGAAAAAATGTTCTAGTGTGTAGCTTTCCAACGCAAATACTATGTTTCTGCTACTGTAGACTTGCAATATTGTTAGACAGCATTTATGTATGCAGTTAGTATTGCAATTTACATTGTTTTTCCAAATCTGGCCTATGATGTATAGGTGTGATTTATCTACCGATGAGAAAGTTGAGGGCAGAAAACCAGACTTAATTTAAAAGTGGAAGAGAGTTAAGCTACTCAAGGCCCAAGTCACTTGAACATTAGAGTAAATGATTAAATTATAAAGAGAATAAACATATAAATATAAAACTATATGGATCCGATTCTTAAAATATACTTTCAAACTTGTATTTGTTGTTAACACATATCCCCTGAACTTGAGGTTTTTATTTTATTATTCTCATTTTTACTATGTTCTTTATAGTATTTACCTGCTCTCTTCAATTTGGAAAACAGAAATCAATCATTATAATGTCAAATCATTCAGAGTCCTGGTATTTTTTTTAATCAGTGATTCTTAATTTGATAAGATTCCCTGCAGAAGGGGAACAAATACTACTCCTGAATTTGGTGCAGATGTTAATATTCCACACAGCAAGAGACTATGGATAAAATGTTTATTTACAGAATGAGCCTTTTTGAGACCATAACAGGCAGGCATCCTAAGCTATATAAAAATAGCTTGAAAAGCGAGATTAGTTAGATTTTTTTCTTATGGTCACCTATGACTTTAGAGTTTAAAGGTCCAGCCAAACAGGAAGAGATGGCAGAGTAGAAAATGAAAACTATCAGCAGTCAAATATCAAAATAGAGTCAGACTCTTTATAAACCTTAAGGGTTATCTTGTCTTACTTGACTGTATTTAAGTATATATAAGGAAAATGAACTCCATATATATATATATATATATGTGTGTGTGTGTGTGTGTGTGTGTGTGTGTGCATGTGTGCGTGTGTGTATACATATATGCCTTATGATATAAAAGAAATGTTAAATGACCATTGATGGCCTCAATTATTGAGGTTTTTTTTAATTTAAAGAGGCATTCAGTTGTTTCATAAATGCTCGTCATATATGAATATAGACCAGATCTTCACCTCAGTTCTCAAATATCCCCATGTCCATCAAGTGATCCCCCACAAAAAATGGAAGTGAATTCTTACCCGTTTGCATCCTCTAACTTTGTTTCATTCTTTTTCTTCTTTATGTCATTTACATACTTAAGTGGTAATAGAGCTATAAACACAGTAAACTAATTGCTAGATATATATATACTTCAAGTAACAGAAGTTAGAAATCTTCCAAAACCAAAAAGACCTAAATTCCTTGGACAATTATTTAAGGAAACTCAAAATTCAAAATCAGATTTGATTAGAGTTTAAGGTACTATCAAATCAAAGAACTTATAAATTGAGAACCACTTAAGGAAGAAGAAAATGTAGCCTTCTGATTCATAAATCAAACTTCAAGAGAGCATTTTTTACTACAGTGAGAAGTTCTTGCTTCTAAAGTCAAAGTTATATTATTTATAATAATTAATTCCCATCGTTTTGTTGTTTTATGGTGTTTTTTAGACTTTCATTTTATTAATTCTTCTGACAAGATTAGTTCCTGTGACTTCTTGGGTGTGTTTATGAAGGAGTAGACCAACCTGATGGTTTGAGGAAAGTGAGGGAATCCCAAAGGCTATAAATTTGGTCACACATACTTACCTAAATAAAAATTTTAAACCTATAGCATTGCAAAAAAAATCAGTGAATTTTAACATTTTCTAGTGAGTTTTCTCTACTGATAAGTCTAATTATATGATCTAAGTTTTTCTTTAATCTGATATATAAAGTAATTATTAAGTCAGTTCCCTTAAAGTGCACTATTCTGCTAGTAGAAAGATGCCAATACTGATTTTTTTTTTTTTTTTTTTTGGTTTTTCGAGACAGGGTTTCTCTGTGTAGCTTTGCGCCTCTCCTGGAACTCACTTGGTAGCCCAGGCTGGCCTCGAACTCACAGAGATCCGCCTGGCTCTGCCTCCTGAGTGCTGGGATTAAAGGCATGCGCCACCACTGCCCGGCTTCCCTTTTTTTTTTTTTTTTTTTTTGCCAATACTGATTTTATGCTATCAATATTATGATATTCTAGAGAAAGAACATTTTATCAGGGTTTTAATGTCTTATATGTATGATACTTAATTGAAATTTTTATTTTAAAAGATTAATTATGAATACACAATTCACATTATGAAATAGTCGTTACTTCAGGAAGATGCCTGAGCTTTTTAAAAAGTAGTAAACTTATTTTTAAATGAAGAATTTGTAAAGAAATATGTTTTTTGGTGACAATATATGACTTAGAATAAAGAGGAGTAACACCCAACTTTTGAAAATCTATTTACTATGGGAAGAATGTTATACTTTAAATTGATGACTTACATAAACATTAAAGGATACCCCATTTTTCACTGTGATTGTTTTTCTTTTATTATTATTTCATATATTACATCTCAGCTGCCATTTTCCCTCCCTCCCTTCCCTCCAGGGCCCCCATCTCTCCTTTCCCCCAAACCCATGCCCCCTCAGTCATCCCTCAGAAATGAGCAAACCTCCCAGGGACATCAACTAAACACTGCATATGCTAAAATAAGACCAGGCACATACTATCATATCAAGGCTGGATGAGGCAACCCAGCAAGAGGAAAAGAGTCCCATAATTAGGCAAAAGAGTCAGTGACCACCCCCACACCCACTGTTAGGAATCCCACAAGTACACCAATCTACTCAGCCATAACATATATGCAAGGAACCTAGGTCAGACTCCTATCAACTGTGATTGTTATTTTATTCTCCTCCAATTCTCTTTTTTAGATAAGCCATACTCTCAACATAAAGTATGCTAAAATATCTAATTTGTGCTATCACAATTTTCTTTGACTTTCAGAAATGTCTTGAATGACTTATGATATAATAGAAATGTTAAATGTCCATTGGTGGACTCAATTGTTGAAGTTTTTCAATTTAAAGAGGCATTCGGTAGTTTCGTGAATGTTTGTCAGCTGCATCATATTTATACTTATGAAAAACAAAAACATAAAAATATAGTGCCTTAAAACTAGGGGGAAAGAACATCGAAACATAAATCTAACATTGATATGCAAAGAACATTCGCAAAATTTGATTTTTTAAAAAAAGGTTGAATACCAAAAAGGATATATCCTTATGTGAGTCACTGGATGTTTTACTTTTAATAGCAGCAAATTGGAACAGCTTCATACCAAGACTCTAGAAAATTGTGCACCAAATATTTGACCTCATCGCACAGGATGCTCAGGGAGAAAATTGCTTTGTAATAAAGGTCATCTGTTCTTGATGCAGCAAAAGCACTTTCCTTTTATTCTTTAACATTTATAGAACTAGGTAAATTATGGCAGACCATGATCAGACTATGATCTACAGACATCCTGCCCTGAACATGCCTGATATTATCAGCTATGTCCATGGGAAGAGTCAATCTTTAAGAATGATGTCACTTGTGAATTTACGCACATGATAAGTTTGTATAAAAACACAAACTACAGAAGTATTTTTGGAATTATAATTGTCTATCTATCTATCTACATACAAATTTTGTATTTTTTATCCTTTCTGGAATTAGTCCACAGAAGTACTGTTCTTCAAAGGTATTAGAAAGAGACTAGATCAATGGCTGTTGCATATTAACACCAGCAGTCTGACAGATGCATTCTTTGCCAAATTATTAAAAGTGCCCTTTCTGGAAATGATTAACCACCTTCCCTCTGCTTTGACTTGGACAAACTAAGAACTTTTAAAAATATGTTCTATAAATCATCATTAATCATGGAGAGCTGTAAGTAAGTAAATTTAAAGTAATTTTTACATAAACTGATCTATGGAATCTTAAAACACTATTTTTGGTCATCCAGAAAGTTAAGAACAAAATTATATTAACAAAGCTCTACATGAACCTCTTTTTAAAAGGCTGTGAGAGAGGTTATTACAAAAAAAGAAACAAGCTATGATATTCTAACAGATTCACTATAGAAACATATGCTATGACTAAATACGTGATTGAAAAATAGTAGTAGTCATCTAGATGTATGACTTAGCACCTGGAGTAAATAGCAGGAAGTATGCAGGTATGTAATACCCTTATTGCTAGGTTACTAAGAGAGCTTCAGAAATTAAGAAGGCAGTAATACCAAGAAATTTAAGATATAAACCATAAGGTGAGCTGGGCGGTCGTGGCACACAACTTTAATCCCAGCACTTGGGAGGCAGAGCCAGGCAGATCTCTGCGAGTTCAAGGCCAGCCTATTCTACAGAGTGAGATCCAGGACAGGCACCAAAACTACACAGAGAAACCCTGTCTCAAAAAAAATAAAAACAAACAAACAAACAAAAAGATATAAACTGTAAGGTGAAAAAACATACATGGGTAAATAACAATAAAAAAATTGGTGTTTGGTCAATTTCCACTCTTGAATTGGAATTTCATATCTGAATTTGAATATATGCCAAATACTGGAATTAATATCTCAAATAATTTTAAACTGAAATGTATATACAGACCCAACATGATTGAAGTAGTAAATTACAGACTGAACGAGTATGAGAAAGTTAAAACTCCATTGCATATTTTCATGCATTTAAAGCAATGTCAGAGAACATGTTTCATCTAGAGTTTTTGATACAATAAAACTTAGAAGCCCAAATTTTTAATCCAGTCTCAACTCTCAGGTACTATGAAAAGGTGTTTGAAAAGTACAATGTTGCTGTTGCTAGCCTTGAAAATTAGTTGGAAAAATCTGATCCTATGAAATTCCTGATTTCTATCTTTTCAGTACACACTGTCTACCAGGTGCTGTGTGCTAAGCAATTAGCCTATGTTATGTAATATAATACATCTCCAGGGGGGCATTGTCCTGCTTCTACAGATGAGATGACTAAGAGGTTAAATGTACTTGGCCAAGTTTTTCATCTAGCAACTGGCAGTCTGTTGGATTTAAGGAAGCTTCAATATTTTTTGTGAAGCAGGGCCTGAAACTAGTGGCTTTGGATGTACGATGCAAGTGTTCCACTGCTGAGCTACAACCCCAGTTCCAATTTTGAACTCTTAATTTATTATCATGCTGCTGGAAAGTTTAAACTAATAAAACTTAAGGCTTCCCTTAAAAGAAGCAATTTGGATTTAAGAATTTAAGTGTACTTGTAGATTTATTGTTTTTAAAACTTCCAAAAGAGGTTTTCTTGATGAAGGCCAACACTGCTATTTTACAAAAGAGTAATATTAGATGTTTTCTACCAGTTTGTGAGAATATTTAAATAAATTAAATAACCATTTAACACATATCTTAAATGGAAAAGAATTGAACTAACTGTAAATTCATACTATTTGGAAGTAATATCCCAATTAATGAAGCAATATCAGGATGATCCTTTATTGCTAGTATGGGATGAATTTGCAGAATCAGGGTCATTATTGAAAAAACATTTTTGTATGGAAGTGGATATCAGAAAATTCTCAACTTTGTAAGGTGACTTATAAACTCTAAAAGAAAACAATCAAGAGCTTCTGTTACTAGGGATATTATCAAATTATATTAAATTTACTAGAAAATACTGTGATAGGAGGTATACAAGAGTTTGGTTTTGATCAAAAGAAACTCAGTGTTATAAATATCCCATAATATTACATAGTGCCCTATACTACGTTAATCACATTCGAATGGATGCTCTCAGAGTTCTGTTTTAACAGGACATTTAAAAATTCTTCATTTTTTGTCTTAATTTGCATCATTTTTTCTACTTGAAAGTATATATTTTACACATGGGAATTTAAACTGTAAAATACATGAATTAATGAATGAGAGGCACATAGAAAATTTCTGCTAATTCTAATAACATTTACATATATGAAAACAGCATGCAGGCAAAGGATAGGAATTGGAATTATATCCATATATGATTGATAATGATATTAATGAGTAAATTAAACAAAGAAAGATCCTCAGAAAAATTCTATTTTTTCTATTAAGGCATAGTTTATATTATTGCCAAACTGATACTACTCTTTAAGTACTGTCTTTCATTCCAGACAGCATTTGTAGGTAGGTAGGTAGATATATGATAGATAGACAATAGATGGATGGATAGATATAAATTATTTCATAGGCATAGGCACATCCTTTGCTTTTGAAAAGACATAGATCAAGAGAAAGAAGAGAGCCATATTTATTTTTCTACATATCAATAGAAAAATACTTAATGGAATTTAGAAGAACTATTTGAGAGAAACTTCATTATTCTGAAGAAGTGTCGAATCTGATTAATAACTCAATTATTTTAAAACACCCTAGTTCACCGGTTTGCTTAAAAACAGGAGTGCTCCAAATCTTGTTTTCTTTTTCTTTATTCTTTTCTCAAACAATAAATCCTAACCACAATCCCCATTCCCTCCCTTCCTCCCAGTCCCCCCTCCCTCTTTTAAGAATCAGAATACTCTCTGAGTGCCTGATTAAAAAAATCAGTGTCCTTCTTATTTTTCCATTACTAACGTATTACCTTTGGCAAGTTATTTAATCCTTTAAGGCTTCATTTTACCTAGATATATATTAGAGATTTTACTAGATGACTGCTTCAATCCTTTCAGAATGTTATAGGATTAAATGTTCTAACAGTTGTTAGAAAGAAAAATGAATTCTATGCTTTTTGCCTTTTTCCCATAGTGCTTTCCAAGCCACCCATGCAAGAATCAAGGATTTCTACTTTGCTGGCACATGCTTGGATGAGATGAATTAGTAAGTACTTTATGTTCATTTATTCACATAATGTATATTGAGGAACAATTTTGTTACAGGTATGTCCTTCAATCATAGAAAATAATGACATTTTAAAAATAAAAATTATTTCATTTTCATCCTAATGTTATTTAGTGTATTAGAAGGTCAGGGTGTCAGAATGTGGAAATATGTAACAGAATGGGACTTATAGAGAAGGTACATTTGTACTTTGAGTGTTTATGGACCATCAAGTAAATAACTTTATTTAAAGAGGCAAAGAAAGCAATTAAAAGGTTTTCAGAAATAGGTAGGATCCTATAGAGAAGAAATTGGGGAAAAAAAAGGAGTAAAGGGCTTACAGAGAGATAGGTAAAAAGACTAACTTGGACTATAATGGTGGCAGTGAAATTGAAAACTAGTAGATATATTCAAGATACCTTGAGGAGGTAAAAATCAACTCAGTTTTCTATGGGAACTGAAGGTGTAGAAAGTGTCAAGGATGACTACTAGGTTTATGGAATATAAACCAAGATGAATTTCATCATAATTTTTAGAAAGATGGGGGATAATGGAAGAGTATCATGTTTATGAGACAAGAGTGTGAGTTTTATCTGGGAGCACATAGAGTCGGGGTGTCTTCATATATCCTGTGGTATTTAAAGTAGATAGTAGTAAAGATTCAACTGGAGATATAATTTGTGAGTCATCTACATTGATATGACATTTGAAGTCATGGACATAGGTAAGAACAATCTGGACAGTGGTTCTCAAGGTCAAAATAAATTGTGGATCTTACTAAAATACAGATTTCTGGGGCCCATATCTGCTCATACAATCACTCATTTAACAAGGCTCTGGGTGACGCTGAGTATTCATGATTCCAGGGCTCTGAGAAACACTGATCTAAAAGGGGGCATAAGACGGATAAAAGTGAGAAGGGAGCCTTAAACAATTAAACATTTAATTGCTGAATATAACCTGCAAAATAGAAATTTCAGAAATATAGGCATAATTGCCATGATTCTAAACACAATTATTGTATATACACCTGAGATTCTGTAGCAGAGACATATGCCCTTAAGGAAGAAAACATATTATCCTTTTTAACTCAGGGCTTTTTCCGTCTACAATTTATTTGAATTTATGTTGTTGACCCCAGAAGTTATACGTAAATATTTGTAGATATAAATGCTCATTTTCTATAACTTAAAATTATCTAAAAGTGTGCCTAAATTTAAGGACTAAATGATTTTGATCAGAGCTGTCTAATATCTATCTTATTGTGTTTTCTCAATATAAAACTAAAAGCCGAAATAGTTTTAGATACCTTATACAATGTGTTCATTATTCATAATAATCACAGTGTTCTTACTGGCATTTACTACTATAGAGCAAATAAGATATTCTATGTACTATTGTTATATGCTGTTGAAAATCTTTGGAAAATGATTGACACTAACTGCCTTTACTGAAGTGGAAGTTCAGCTGTATCTTGCAGGCTGACATTGTTTTGTGTAATGAAGAAATACGTTATGCAATTAGTTTTACATTAATTTGCTAGAATTTTGAAAGAATGCACAATACAATTGATAAATCATTTCTTATCTTCATTGTTCTGCTGTCCATAAACTGACTATAGCTCTGTGCCACAAATTAGTTGAAAGTTTATTATTCTTTCAAGTATATCACCTTTAAGCTCTTTATATATAAAACACCATGTATATAGATGCAGTTTTTCCATTGTAACAAAAAATATTCCATATAAATAAAATATGCTCTGTCATGCATTAATTCCAACTTAAGAAAGCTTTTTATTGATATTTCAAACTACATCCTACAAATTTTAAAGTGAGATGACTAACATTAACAATGAACTTTTCTCTATAGTAGGCTGTTATATTCATGTTTAATTAAAATTAAATTAAATTACCCTTAATTTCAAAGAGAATATTGCTTACATTTGTATTCAACATGCCAGAAGGAAGGGTTGTTTTTCCCTTAGTGAGTTTATTATAGCCCACTCTCAATTTTAATTATGTTGAATTTAATACTAGTACATTGCTACTGTCTATAATTTATGCCTTAAAGACCCAAGCACAACATTCTTATTGTCTGGAGGAAAAAAAACTTCTTTCCTGACAGCACTTAACTAATAACTTGTTATAAGAAGAAAATAAAATTCTGACAATTATCAGAGAGGCTATGTGATTTTTCCCAGAAAAAGGCATTTTAATTGATATAGCTAGAAGCCTCCTGGAAAGGCACCAAAAAATATACTGAAACAATAAGTGCATTTTATGCTGTCAAGACAGAAAGAAAAAGAAGATTGGCATTTGAGAGAAAATAGGGAATAAAGGTGGTGTTTAAGTATAATCATGCCTGTTGCCCTCTTGTCTTCATGAAGAAGATGTGATGCTCCAAAAGAGTTAAATCCATTAGGTGTTTGTTAAATGACACACAAAAGAGTTAAAATGTGTCATTGAATACAAAATGACTAACAGAAACAAGTTTGAGACATTTGGCTGCACTAAATAACATCAAAACAATTCAACTGTTTCAAAGCAAAGTGTTTTAACCCTGACAATTAACATGTGACTCATTCTCCTTACCTTTTAATGTTGAAGAGCAAAGTAAGTGAATGTATTCCATGGCATTCTTTCCATAATAATTACTTTTTTTCTAGTCAAAGAAATGCTAAAAGTACTCTGTGATAAATCTTTGTTGGTTAAATTTAAAATATTCAAATTACTATGTCATACTGTGCAACAAGAACCCAGAAATCTTCATAACCTTTTTTTTCAGGAATTTTATGTAATGTAAAAATTGAACAAGTTATTTAGTGAGAAAGAAGTAGTTATAGTCAGTATGTTATTATTTTAATTATCATTATTTATTATTATTTTCCCTGAAAAAAATCATAGTTTGTGATACTATTTAAGAAGTGAAAGAAAGGAACATAAGATTGTTTTAATTAAGATAAATATTTCCCTACACTGAAATATAATTGATTTTGAGCATACACATGGAAAATGAAAATTGAAACATTCAAAGTCATGTATGACTGTACGAACCTTAACTTTTCTATTTCATCTGATATCTGAAGCTAAGCAGGGTGGGGCCTGGATAGTACTCGGATGGGAAATATTGAAAAACAGTGATATATGTCACAAGTTTTCTTTTCCTTTCTCTTAGTGAAAGAGATGATATACTTTGAAAACAGAAATAACTACTCAACAAAAATACACTGAGTTCAAGAGATCACAACTACAATGTTATCTAAATCAATATAGTTTCTCTGATCTAAGTTATGATATAACATCTAATATGAAAAAGCTTCTAACGTAAATTTGATTTTACATTAATATGAAATCATATTTTGGGTAATAATAGGCACATAAACAAAAAACTAACCTACATTAAAGTAATTTTTGTCTGCCAAATAACTTCTAATTTTACATATAATTTGAATAATAAAAAAATTAACTTTCGTTTTATTTATTCTTTGTGTTTTTCACATCATGCATCTCTATCCCATTCATTTCCCTGTCCCTTCATATCTACTCTCTGCCCTTCCAACCTTCTCCCCAAAATAAAATAAAATAAAATTTAAGAGAAAAAAAAGGAAAAAATCAATCTCATCATGGAAGTTAACCCTTTTATCTATATATGTTTACTTGCACAAGTTAATTGTAAACAGTCATTGTTCTGTTTTTTTTTTTTTTGTGTGTGTTTTTATTTTTATTTTTTTTTCCCCTTTTCTATTTTAATAAAAAGGAAAAAAAAGAAAAAGGTTATAACTAACAAAAGAAAAACTATATACAAAAGTACAATGACTATATACAATATATACAAGTAATAAATGTCTAAACAATGTCTAGTCCATTTGTATTTGACAAATTCAGAGAAAATAATTTCATTATCTATCCTATTTTGTTAAGTCCAAAATGTATCTAATTCACTTTCTATCCTAATTAATCTTCAACTATAACTAACTAACCTTCAACTATAACTAACTAATCTTCAACTCCCTCAGAGACCCAAGAAGGAAATAATATTAGCTAACAAAAATAAAAACAGAAAGTGCATGCAAGCAACTTCCAAAAAATTTGTGAGTTGACAGAAACAGCCAGCTGCCTGGACAGTCACCTGAGGTTTCTCCACAGTGTTGGGGCATCATCTTCAGCCTATAGGCTTAGCATATCTGACAGACTCATTTGTGAAGTAGGATGTACACAAGGTCGACAGTTCAACCTCACATTGGGTGAGAGCAGTCCATGTACCAGAAACACCTGAATTCCACTAGTGTCATGTCATGATTCAGGATTTTAAATTCTGGAAATTGTTGTTGATTTTTTAATTCAGCTGTCCATTCTTGGCTGTGTATATATGGCTTCTGCTACACTATCAATGCTGGACCCTCACTGGAACTCTTTTTGGTTATCCTGTGTCATAGAGATCCTGCAGCTTTGTAATCTGTAGGACCTGCCCCTTCAGGTGCTCCAGCAAAGCACAGATGAGGTGGATGTTGGAGTGGATTAACTCATAACCCTGGTTCTGGGCCTGGACAGCTGCAGAGTAGTTGCAGGGTTGGCCAGCATGCCAGCTCTCCTTTGTCCTCATTACCAGTGTGAGCTCTCCTGCATTGCTCTGGCTAGTTCACTCTTGAAGTGATGAGTAAGGGGCAGGGCCAGTTCTCCTGCTTTCAAGTTCTCAGGGTCTGTTCTCCCATACCTACACCTTCAGGTTAGTTCTACTGTGTTGCCTGGGCAAGGTGTAGGGGCCATTCTCCTGAGTGCTGCAGTTGATAAGGGTCAGTGACAGCACTCCAAATCTTATGACCTCAGGGCCAGCTCTCCCACCTGCATGATGGGGGGGAGGGCTACTCTTCCCCAACCATGCCACCACATGACAGATGAATAATGGGGACATCTCTTCCATGCTCACCACTTACAAAAATATTTTGAGTGATGTGTTAACACAAACCTGTAATCCCAACACTCCTGCTGAGGCAGTAGGATTTCAAGGGCAGCTTCAACTACATAGTGATAGCTTGTGTTAAAATAATTATTTTAAAAATTAATAATCTATAATGATAGTATATAAAAAAATATATATATATATTTGTTGTAGTAGCAAAAATGCAGAAATGAAGATCCATTCCTAGTGTTTTTCAATGTGATGGAAATCATTATCAATTGAAAATATAAGGTTATAACTTTAATATATTTTCTACAATTGCAATGATAACCAGAAAGAAAGCATATGTAGGACATATACAAAAGGAAGAAAGGAATGTCATTGAATATCACTATAACAAAGTGAATAAAAATAAAAATAAGGTTATAACTTTAATATATTTTCTACAATTGCAATGATAACCAGAAGGAAAGCATCTGTAGGACGTATACAAAAGGAAGAAAGGAATGTCATTGAATATCACTATAACAAAGTGAATAAAATTCAAAGGAAAGCAGGAAGAGAAGAACAAGACACAATACATGTAGAAAAAAACTAACAAATGTCAGTAGTAAGTCCTTCAACATCAGTAGTTACATTTAATTGGAATAAATTCTATAGTCAAAGGACAAATTGTCTGAACTCATTTTTAAAAATAACAGATTTGAACCATACTATGTCAATGCACATAGGATACACATGGATAGAAAATGGAGGGACAAAAAAAGTTTCCCTTGGAAATGGAAACTAATTGAAAGCACAGACACCCAAATTTGTATCAGAAAAAAGTAGAATTTAAATTAAAAATTGCTTTAAAAGCATAAGGGCAAGGTGAAGACACTTGTTACCAAGACTGATGACTGAACTACATCCCCAGGATCTATGTGGTAACAAGAGCACACTGACTCCCAATGTGCAGGTTTTCTTCTGACTACCTCATTCATACTATAGTACATGTGCCATTGTTTGTGTATGCCCACACAAGCATGAATGCATGCACAGACAAGCAAATGCAAAAACATACATTATTAAGTAATCATGGGAAATTATCTAGGATGGACCACTCAGTTTGCCACAAAATAAGATTCGGTGTATTTTAAAAGAATTAAAGTTTTAAAAGTATCTTTCCTTATAAAGGGAAGAAAAATAAAGATTTTTTTACAAATAATTAATTCAGAACCCTTAATTCATTTGATATCAAAAAGACTCTCAACACATTTTATTAAAAGAAATCTATGTGAATGTATCTTCTAAATCAAAAGAACAACAGAATTTTATTAAATTTGTTAAAATTTAAAGTCAATTTTGTTTTAAATTTAGCCATCCATAAACAAATTGAATATTAATGCACTATTTTCATCTCAATAGAGAAGGAGCATAGAATTAGAGACCAAAAAGTTTAAGGAAAAGTAAATTTATTCAGCATTCAAAAGCAGTATTTCAAAAGCTGGGAATGGAATTATAAACTGGAAGCTCCAAATGGTGGCTATTATCTGATGACGTACATAGAAATATATCTTTTTATCATGCAGAAACTTACAGATGACTCTAGTAAACATACCTTATTACAGCTAAGTCAATCTGAGGTTTCATTGTTTTTAAATCTGATTGAACTTATAAATCCCTAATGCAGCAAAAAATAAACTGTAGTATGTGATATTGTTATGAGTAAAGTGTTTATTCCTTCTATAATAGGTATCACGATAATACCTAGGGAACTTAAGGGACATATTAGGCAAGAAAAAAGACAAGGCTAGAATTTTATGTATAAAGTTTGTCTAGAGTATACATGTATAAAAGACTGACAAATATTTTTGATTAAAGATTATAGGCTTCCTATACTAAGAGCCTGTTGGATATAGATATGATAGGATGAAAGGGTAGATTATTGAATCTACTTTTAAAAAGCAGCAACTTGTTTAAAAATATTTTACATTGCTATGGATTTTAGTTTATTGATACAAATTTAGAGTTGGTTTTCTTATACTATATATAAATATTTCTACTCTCATTTAAGGTATTATGTTTATGTAACTCATTTAAATTGTAATGGATAATTAAGAAATACAGATTAATATTAGTCTTCTATGATAGTCAAATTATAGTCATGTTAAGTTCTCTAGGTATACATAGATATAATTCAATTATGTAGGTAATCTTCAAACCCTTCAAAGACCTACAGAATATGGCATTTAAAATGTTTTAAAAACTCAGACTTTCTGGACAATGAGACATGCCTGCTCCTGGCTGCAACAATTTACTTCAAAGAGGAAGATGGGCATTGAAGACACTCCATATGGAGTTTATCTTCTTCTTGACAAAAATAGCCATTTGGACAAGAAACTGTTCTTGCCTGGACTGCTTGACAAAATGTTGTATCTGGACATGCAGGACGCATAGGAAGGTGACCACTGAACATTGTAAGATGAGATAGTCCTTCAGGTTCCTGCTTCACAGAAGAAACTGCCAGACATTCTACAGGACACAGAAAAGAGCAAAATCAGAGAACATGGGGAACTCTAATTACTTGCTTGCTGCCCATAGCTTGCTCTGCCTGCTTTTATATATACTCCAGAACCATCTCTCTGGGTGGCACCTCCATTTTTATTAAGGAATTTTGTATTCATTTTACATACCAACCACAGCTCTCCCTATCAGCCCTCCTCCCACCCCTCCCATCTTCCCCCCCAACCCACGCCCAATCCCTCCTGCAATAAGGCAAGGTCTCCCATGGGGAGTCTGCAGAGCCTGATACATTCAGTAGAGGCATGTCCAAGCCCCTCCTCCTGCACCAAGGCTGTGCAAGGTGTCCAACCATAGGTAGTGGGCCAGCTCATGCACCAGGGTTGGATCCTGATCCTACTGCCAGGGGGCCCCTTAAGCAGATCGAGCTATACAACTGTCTCACTTATGCAAAGGGCCTAGTTCAGTTCCATAGAGGCTCCACAACTGTTGGTCTAAAGTTCATGAGTTTCCACTAGTTCGGTTTGGTTGTCTCTGTACATTTGCCCATCATGATCTTGATGCCATAGCACTCACTAAATCCCAGGGTTGAGGGAGTCATTGATGAATTAGGCTCTTGTTTCCAACTGGTTAGGAGAACTTTCAGAATGATATCAAAAGTGACTATAAACTCTGAACTTTACTATGAACTCTGACTTTAGAAATGATTTGTGTACTTCTTGTCTTGCTAATAGTTTAGCTAAGAAATCTCTTTTAGGTTCTAGCTATTACAAATAATGTTGCTATGAACATAGTTGAGCATCTATCAAGAAAATGCCCTATAGACATGCCTACAGACCAATTCTTTAGAGATATTTTCTTAATTAAGATTCCATCTTCCCCAGTGTCTCTCATTTGTGTCAAGTTAATAAAAAGAAAACTAAACAGCATAATCACATACACAAAAAATAAGTAAGATCAAAAATTAACAACTGAAATTTACCCTTTTAAGTACAGTTAAACAAGATAAACCTAAATCTAGAATAAAGGGCATGATCATTATTAACTGATGTTAATGAGTTTCGTTGCCAGTACCCACATAGGGCATCTCAAAACCCCAGCCATAAAAGTCCTAATTCTGTAAAATTCCTAGAGTAATGAAATTCACAAATATAAATTGAACCATGGGAACACAGCAAATAAAGGTGTTTGGTGGAGATAAATTTCAATTCTGCATTATTTAAAGCTTCTGATAGCTATTTAAAAGGAATGTAACAGTATTTATCACTAATTAACTGTATATGAAAATGGTTAAAATGATAGATTTTATTGTGATTTTTTTATTACAGTTGAATGAAAATTGCCCCATATAATTTGCTATGTAAACAATTTCAAAGCTATATTAATAGTTCAATAGATACCAAAATAGCATATGACAATATCAATTACTGATAACAACTCACAGCACAAGGAATGGAAGGGAATTTTCTTGATTTGATTAAAAAAATAGCCATAAATAAAACACATTTAGCATCCTAATTATTCTTGGAATAACTATTTCACTCTAAGGTCAAGAAGAAAGCTGTGCTATCTATTCTTATCATATATTCAATATTATACTTTATATTTTATTCCATGCTGTCAAGAAAAAAAGGTGAATAAATGGAGGGATTTTTATTCACAGATGTCCTGATTATCTTTATATAAAATTGATCCAAATGATTTTGAAAGTTATGTGTAATAAGAGAAGTGAGCAAGGTTGAAAGATTTAAAATTAATGTAAAAAAGTCATTTGTATTTTCTTATTTCAGCATGAAACAATCAGAAATTAAAATTCTAAAATGCCGTTTAAAATAGTATCCAAATATATTAAATGCTTGAATGAGCCAGCAAGACCATTTACTAGATAAGGGTGTTTACTGCCAAGCCTGATGACCTGTGTTTGATCCTCAAGTTCCACATGGCAGAGGGACAGAATGAACTGAAAGTTGTCACAAGCTTTGACACACTCATGATCACATGCATACATACACTCAAAATAATTAAAATGTAATAATTTTTAAATATTTTAACTCTTTGGAGATTACCATGAAAAAATATGTATAAAAAGTATATATCAGAAAATGAGAAATATTACTGAAGTATTTTAAAGTACATTTAGAGGAAAAAGCATGCCGTTATGTTAGTATTAAGACTATTTCTTCTTAAAATCATTTATAGTTGTCATTGTAATTCAAGAAAAAAAATTACTTACTTTAAAGTAGAAATTGGCAAACTGAATATAAACATCATATGAAATTGAAAAATATTTATAATAGCCAAACATATTTTTACAATATAGTAAAGTTTGATATCTACCACAACCTGATTTCAAAACTTTATATAAAACTAATAAATAAAGACAATGTGGTATTAATAGAGAACTGAAGATGTAGGTCAGTTGGTCAAGTGCTTGCTTAGTATACAAGAAGTACCCCCATTTGATCCCCAGAACTATGTAAACCAGGCATGGTTCTTTATAGTTGTCATTGCCTATAATCTCAGCATTTGGAGGCAGAGGAAGGAAGAACAAAAGTCAGCGTCATCCTCTACAGAGCAAGTTTAAGGCCAGCTTGAGATACATGCAGCCCTATGCTTGCATGCATGCACACACACACTCACACACCAAAGAAAAGAAACAGAAAAATAGGATAAAGTTTTGTAATAGTGGGCAGAACATATATTCTCTAAAATAATATAATCACAGCCCACAAACATACTGACCAATTGGATCATTGAAATAAAAAAATTCTTATTTTTGAGTGATAATAATTAAGAAAATTAAAACACAAACCACAGAAGAAAAAGTATTTGCAAATCATGTATTTAAATATGCTTATATCCAAAATACACAAAGAATTCTCAAAATTCAATGAATGAATAGAAAAATTATAAATAAACAAAAGATTTGACCTAATACGTGGTTATCAAAAACATTCAGGCAATAATCACAAAAAAATAATTTCCAACATCTTTCAGTCATTGTACCACTTACTAAACATGGTCAAAGTTTTAAAAAAAAAAAGCACTGAAAATTCAGACTGCTATTGAAAGCACAGAGTAACTGAAATATCCACACATCGCTGCTAGAAATGGAAATGCTGCAAATTATTTTAGAAAGCAGAAGTCAAACATATACTCTGTACATGATCCAGCCATTCCAGCTTGTGCAATTGTCCCAAAGAAATAAAATTATATGGCTGCACAAAGTCTTGTAAGACAAGAATCTGATGAGTATGATCTGTGAAAACCAGCTTCACCTTGATATAATATGCCTTAGGCAATGAAATAAGGCTCCCTTTGTGGCACTAAATTTGTGTTTCAATAAGATACCACATTGAAAGAATACTTGTATGATTTTTTTTGTTCTTAAAAATTTGACAGTTCATTATCCACAATGAAAGTATTATAGTGACTATGTAAAGAAAGAATATGCCCTTATAACAACATGCTAAGAGAGGAATTATGTCAGATCAATGTTAAAGAGGCTTTGAACTATTATTGAAGGTGTATCAAATAAATAATACAGTGTACTCCCACTTTTTATTTTTATTGTGGTGTGCTGTTTTAGTGGCCCTGAAATGTTTCTGAGCTGAAAGTGAGGTAAACAAATTAGAATTGTAATCTTTCTCTAATTGCTATCTAGTATAGTCTCAAAGACTAGAATTAGTCTTTGTATAAATTATATTATTTGATTTGTAACAAATGCTTGCATCATCCAGAAAATATTGAGTGCCTAGTATATAGTAAGTAATAAGAGGACAAAAATGATGAATGCCATCTCTCTCATCAAAAATTGATGAAATAGGTTTAGAGGACGAATATTTTTTTAATTAGCAAGGCAGTATAATATATGCTGCAATAGAGATGTGGAAAGAAGATCAGTTCTCCCTGGAGAGGACTGAAATAAGACAGCACTGAAGCTTAGAATTTACCCTGAAGGGGATGGAAAGTTACTGAAAACTTTTAAGCATCCACTTTGGTTGTGATTGATTTATGCTTAAAGGAGATCATTCTGCATAATAGTATTGAAGATAGATTTAACAGTGACAAAATTGACAGCATGTATGATCATTAAAAATATCGTAAGTGTTGTGATTCATGTCTATAATCCCACAACTCAGGAGGATGAGGGAGAAGGATTGGTGGAATGCAATTATGGTTCTAGCCATTAGGGAAACTGAAGAATTATGAGTTTGAAGTAAGGCCAGCCTGGACTACATAGACAATTTAACAATATTCTGACTTAAAAATATATAATTGGATCCAGGTGGCAAATGATTCTATTTTAACTGAAGTGAGCCACATTGAAGATGAAATACTGTTGTATATAGAAATGTATATTCCACAGACATGATCACAAAAAGGATCTGGAGGGCATGACCACATTTTCTCCTTTAGAGAACTCAAATAAAATTGGTGCTCTTAGTATCCTGCCCAATAAAAAAGATTAGAATTGATGTCTTCCAATTTTTTGATAATAATTTCAATCTCATCCTTATCAGAAAAAAGAAAATTCTGGAAGCTAAATTCAAAAACTTGCAATGTTATATATGTTTCTTTAAAATTTAACATTTATGACAATAATATGAATAGTTCATTCATAAGTGCAGAAACTATGTTCACAGATCATATAATAAGAAATTTGGAGAAGTTCCTTTCAGTGAGTTAGATGTTTTTATCTTAATAGTAGAAGACCCACTCTGACAGCCATATCCTTTCCTTTGTAAAGTATTGTCAAAGTAGTGCTCTCCTAAATCAGTTGGATAGATATTAGATGAATAGTTCTGCAAGAAAAAAAGTAGATTTTCATAACTAAAGAATATCCAGTAGAAGTGGAACTGTGACCCAATATGTGTACTATAACAACAAAACTTACAAATTATTTTATTAAATTACTACACTCAATTCACCAAAATGAATTGATACACCTAACACGCCAATGTAGCTGGAGATTTCTCCAGTCCCACAGGGGCCCACAGCCACTCAGACCCAAGTAAACACACAGAGACTTATATTGCTTATAAACTGTATGGCCGTGGCAAGCTTCTTGCTATCTAGTTCTTATATCTTAAATTAACCCATTTCTATTAATCTATAAGTTGCCACGTGGCTTGTTGCTTACCAGTACTTTATATCTTACTTCTCATGGTGGCAGCAGCAGCTGGGAGCGTCTCCTGACTCAGCATTCTACTTCCCAGAATTCTCCTCTCTGCTTATTCCGCCTATCCTATACTTCCTGCCTGGCTACTGGCCAATCAGCATTTTATTTATCAATCAATCAGAACAACACATTCACAGCATAGAGAAAGACATCCCCAGCACACCAACATATTTTATGGTAATTATTTGGCTTTACATTTCTACACATATAATCAATAGCTATATTGGAAACCCTGAAGGAAATATGGTGTTGTGTGGCTATTTTTGTTATTGGAACAATCATTCCAGACAAACAAAACTGTTTCTATAAGAACAACTAAAGCCCATAAATGCAGGATAGAAATAGGGTTTGTAGCTAGAGTTTTCCTGCCTGGTCCACAGTCAGGACAAATCTCTCTCACCCGCCAGTCCCACAGCTGCTCAGACCCAACCAAGTAAACACAGAGACTTATATTGCTTACAAACTGTATGGCTGTACCAGGCTTCTTGCTAACTGTTCTTATATCTTAAATTTATCCATTTCTATAAATCTATACCTTGCCACATGGCTCATGGCTTACCAGCATCTTCGCTTGTCATGGTGGCAGCTGGCAGTGTCTCCTCCCACCTTCCTGTTCTCTCAATTCTCCTCTCTGTTAGTCCCGCCTATACTTCCTGCCTGGCCACTGGCCAATCAGTGTTTTATTTACTAACCAATCAGAGCAACACTTTGCCATACAAAACATCCCATAGCAAGGGTTAGTATTTTCCTTCTTTCTTTATTCTTTCACTATCCTGTTCAGTGGGGCACTCTTAGAAAATTAAAATGGTTAGTTTAAATTAATTTTGAAATCTTCAGGATAATAACTACCAGAACATTACCAAGATATATAAATATTAAACTTGCTAAATTATTTAAATTAGAGAATATCATTGGGAATGCACATGGAGGTAAGAGTCTATGTGACTTAAACATATAGTGTAGAGAGAGATTATGATACACTCATTATAATGGAGAGAGAACTCATTGAATTGACCTTATTTATTCTGGTAACTGGATGAAGGGGTGCATTGTGTCCAGAGAATAAGCACTGAGTGAGGCCTATAGGCAAGAGTGCCTTATGCCATTTTCCACTGTTATAATAATATTCAACACCTGCACCCATATTCCCCCTGATGCTGACCCCACATTCCCCTCACCTCTATGGTACATGCACTGTGCCAGGTCCTCACATCCTCTGTGGCCTCACAATGGACCATTGCCAGTTACTCAGGCACTGGAGGTGGACAACTGGAGTCAGGGTCATTAGCAGGAGCTCTGGCCCCTCTGAGCAGCAGTGTTTTCCAGCAGTTGGGTGGCCTGCAGGCATCACAGCCTCTGCACAACAGTGGATTCTCTAGCTCTGGACAGCACATCAACTAAGACACCAAGATGCAGGAATCTTCAGGTACAGTTGAGAAGCTGATGTCTCTAGCCTTTAGCCCTCTCTCTACCCTATCCACCTTCCTTGGGAACCCAGTCGAACCCTCACTGCAACCCAGCCATCACCCTAACCATGTGCCACCCTGGGTTCTCATAGCTATTTAAGCCCTAGTATCACCAAAGCCATCTACCATTTGCCAGACCCGGTAAAAAGGACTGTACATCACATCTGGGGGACCATGGCTTTCAAGCATATCCAAAAAGAGCTCTTGGACATGGTTCGCGATCCTCCAGCCCAGTGCTCTGCAGGCCCTGTGAAGGAAGATCTGTTTCATTGGCAAGCAACCATAATGGGGCCTGAAGACAGCCCATACCAGTGAGGGATCTTTTTCCTGGCCATCCATTTCCCATCAGATTACCCATTCAAACCACCCAAGATCACCACACGAATTTACCATCCAAATATCAAGGAGAAGGGAAGCATATGTCATGACATCCTTCAATCTGAGTAGTCACCAGTACTGACAATTTCTAACGTTCTCCTGTCTATCTGCTCCCTCTTATGTGATCTGAACCTGGATGATCCATTGGTTCCTGAGATTGCAAAAGTATACCGCAAGGACAAGGAAAAATATGATAGACACACTAGAGAGTGGACTGAAAAATTTGCTATGTGATTTCAACGTGTAATCCTGTGGCCACAATAATAAAAGCAATGCTGGTGATTCAGTTAATTGGTTGTCTTTTACTTATTTTCTGTGGGGTGAAACTTTCCTCATTCTTTTGAGCACATATTGCACATCTTTCAAACAGGCAAAAGTAGAAAGGGGAGAGAAAATGGCATATAGAGGCGGTGGTGGGTGGTGGAGGGAAAGGATGGGGAAGGGGGTTGGTGGAAGATAGGGAGCAGGATCGAGGTGATATGGGAAAGAGTTTTGTGGGGAAACGTGTAAGACCAGTTTCAGTTATATTTGACTAAAACATTTCCTTATTGATTCAGGATTGGCGAACACAGAAGAACAAAATGATGACTTTAGTTGACAAAATCAGTTTAACCAACCAATGAGGGAAACATTGTGAGACATAATCTCACTACAGATCTCATACTGGCCTTGCTCTCATAAGCTATGCATGCTCACATCAAATAACCCATCTTCATGCCTCAGTCTCCCGACTTCTGAGATTGCAGGCATGAACCACAGTGCCCAGACCCACTGGGAAGATATTTTGACATTTTTTTTTTCATAAAAGCATTTAAATAGCACATTTTGTTGTTGTCATTGTTTCTTTTTTGAAATTCCTTGCATAATTTAGTTCCTCTCTGTTGACAAAGAATAATGACAAATAGATTGTAGAAGTAAAACTGGATTAGAGATTACCAAAAAAAATGCAGATATATTATCCTTAAAACATCTCTGATCTAGTTCTATAAATACTTTGTAAAAGTAATATATTTATATGAAATAATTGATCAGTAAGGATCAAAAAATGTTCCGAATATTTTTTTAAAATAGTATTTATTATTTTAAAAATGTATACATTATCTACCAGAGTCACCAAAAAAATGTGAAAGAAAATTTCAAACATATATACAATGTGGTTTGATTATATCCACCACCAGTAGCTCTTTCCATGTCTGTGAGAATTCTTCCAACATGTCTTCCTCCCAACTTCATGCTGTCATCTTTTTAATAGCCCACTGAGTCCAATTAGTACTGCTCATATGCACATGGGTGTAGGACTATCCAGTAGGGCATGGGCAACCTTTCAGCAGTCACAGCCCCAAGAATTACAACCTTAGCATTCAATATATGCCACTAATTACTCAGCTAGGTCTGGGGCCTTGGAAACTCCTCCTTAGTCCATGTTGGAATTTTAACTGGATTAATCTTGTGCAGGTTTCTGGCAGGCAACAACAGCCGCTGTGAGGTCATGTATACAATGGCCATGTCATATTGAGAATACAACATTTCTCAACTGTCCTCCCTATCCTCCAATTTTTATATTCTGCCCCCTATTCTGAGAGATTCCCTGAGCTTTGGTTGGGAGGATATTGACCCGGCTTTGGCTAAAAACTCACAGTCATATATTCTCAGCATTTTTATTATGAATCTCTGCATAAACCTCTACCCACTCCAAAAAAAGAAGAAGATATTTCTCTGACAAAAGTTGAGAGCAGCAGCCGGGTGGTGGTGGCACATGCCCTTAATCCCAGCACTCCAGGAGAATCTCTATGAGTTTGAGACCAGCTTGATCTACAAAGTGAGTTCCAGGACAGGCTCCAAAGCTACACAGGGAAAGCCTGTCTTGAAAAACCAAAAAAAAAAAAAAAAAGTTAAGCACAGCACAAGTATATGCAAGTATATGCATATAACCGCATATTTAGAAGACAGTTTGGCAACCTGACCATTTAGTACAACAACAGTAGTTTTTTCCTCCTTAGGACCTATGACCTCCCCAGACATGGGTTTTTGACAAGGTTTATGAGAATCTCTCATGAGGCAGGCCACAAAGCCAACCAAAAAGTGGTTGGTTACTATCACAGCCACCATACTACTGTTGCACCAGTGAGCACATTTTGCCTCACAGGTCAATATTGTAGCCTCCCATGTCCAGTGAAAGTAAAATCATTAATGTCTTTTCTCCCCGAGTAGCTGACTGCCTAACACCTTCCAGCAGTATTGAATCTAGCTAACACATACAGAGTTACCTTTCCAGTTTGAGATTGATATCTGTAGGCCAGTGGGAAGATACCTAAAAATGAGTCTGTACAGTCCTAGTAGAGACAGGCAGAGTGAGGGGTGTGCCTGGATTAGAGATAAAGATCTTTATTAGTCATGACCCTGCAGGTAGAATGAGTTTCACCCATGTCAGTTCCCCTCACCACCTCTAAGTTCAGGAGAGTAGACCAGATGAATACTGCACTCACTGTTTTTGTGCTGCAGTTGAGAAGCCAGTGTTCTTTAGGGGCTGCTGCCAGGCCTGCCCAAACTTTGATCCAGTGGTATACTTTCTTATTAACCTACTCAGGCAAAAACTTCTTCTCTACACAGGAGGAACCGCTATCTTCCAAAATATTTTTTTCATTTATTTAATTATTTATTCTTCTCTCACATATTACATCCCAACTGTAGTTTCCCCTCCCTCCTCTCTTCCCAGTCCCTGCCCTCCCCTCTCCCCCAGATCCACTCCTCCTCCTTTCCCTTCAGAGAAGGTCAGGACTCCCAGGGATATGAACCAAACGTAGCATATCAAGTTATGACTAGGCACAAGCCCTTGTATCAAGGGAGGACAGGGGAATCCAGTAGGAGGAAAAGGGTCCCAAAAGCAGGCAAATATACATTTTAATGCTGTTTTAAAAAGAAATAAAGAATATATTCAATATGACTCATACCTTTTAAGAATTTCACTTTATAAACCCCAACACAAGTTTTGCATTTATTTTCAGTTTTTGTTTACATTTAATAATATTATTCAATAAAATCACATTATTAAAGATCACTTAGTATGCCTGTAAGAACATTTATATTTTAAAGTTTAAAAATCAATAGTCCAGCCGAGCGGTGGTGGCGCACGCCTTTAATCCCAGAACTTGGGAGGCAGAGCCAGGCGGATCTCTGTGAGTTCGAGGCCAGCCTGGGCTACCAAGTGAGTTCCAGGAAAGGCGCAAAGCTACACAGAGAAACCCTGTCTTGAAAAAAAAATCAATAGTCCAAGAAAATACTATTAGAAAGTATACATAAATCCCAGGGAGAATTGCAGTCTGATGGTGTTATATGCTTGCATCTACCTGGGCACAGAAGAAAAATTTTCATGAAAATGTTAGTGTTTACGGAAAATTCCTAATTCTATTAGAATTTGTACACCTATGGATGAACCCTCAGTGTAATAAACAAATTTCTATCATATTGACATTTATTCCAGCTTTAGAAGTCCCTAT
Source organism: Peromyscus californicus insignis (assembly GCF_007827085.1). Classification (NCBI taxonomy): domain Eukaryota; kingdom Metazoa; phylum Chordata; class Mammalia; order Rodentia; family Cricetidae; genus Peromyscus; species Peromyscus californicus. The sequence continues at coordinate 67,079,020 of NW_026294391.1, forward strand.
ACCCTTTAACAGTCACAACACTGTTTAAAATTTCAAAGATTCTTCTGAGACTTAAGGTAGTCTCTTAACTGTGATCTCTTATAAAGTTATAAAAATAAGTTACATATTTCATTTTATAAAGGCACAGATTAAATACCCCCATTCCAAAAGGGAAGAATGGAGACAATGCAAAGAAAGACTAGAGAAAAGAAAGACAAAAAACTAGCAGGAAAATTATCCAATGATGGAGTGCCATGTTCAGCATCTGGAGCACATCATGTATTTGTCTAGGCTCAGATGTGTTCCAGTAGCTGTGCCCTTCCATCTCTGCCACCTAGGTAAAGCCAGCTCTACTCCTACTTGCTTCTTTCAGCATGCCTGCAGCTTTCTTTAGCATATATCCCATGAGCCTGGTATCTTCAGCATCCTGGGGTCTCTGTTGGAACTTAGGCTTCACATTTACCACTTCACCCAGTGTCCTCCTTGCAGGGAATCCAACAATATCACATACCTCCTGGCATCACGACTTTCCATATCCTTGGTAAAAGCCTTGATGACCCACTCACTCATACTTTTTATGTCTGTAAAACAGGTACCTATAGATGATGCTGCCAAACTCTACTGTCAGCTCAAGATATAGTCTAGCCCCTTGTTGTAGGTGATGTTGTCTGAACCTGAAAAAAAAAGTACTTCTCTAAGCAGTTATTTTTGAGCAAGGTACTCCTTCAGTAGTATTCTTAATTCAAGCCTGTTCCTTTAAATGAATTTGCATTTCTATAAGTTGAAAGCTTCAAGAGGTGAGGTCTTACACTCTTTCCTATTTCAGTACAGAGTTCTACCCACACTCTTTGTCTCTGTCCCCTGCCCCCTCCTATGTGCATGTGAAATGGGGTTTCACTCTGTAGCTCTGGCTATCCTGGAACTCACTATGTAGGTCAGTCTGGCCTAGAACTCACAGAGGTCCATCTACCTATCTTTGGTTCTTGAGTGCTGCTGGAATTAAAGGCTTACACCAGCACACTCTGGATAGGTTTATCCTTATGGTTCCAATCAGTGTAACAATTAAAATTTCTTTCACTTCTGCCTTGTCAGAAACTTTAAATGTGTTCATATACCTTTACTCACTAAACTGCACAAATACGTTTCTCATTTTTGTGCCTTACTTATGACCTTTTCTCACAGTAGACCTGTATAAACAGCAGTCATGCCATAGCCTGAATGCTATCCCATCTTTAAATTTCCTCTGCCAAACAAATTAATCCATTACCTTTCAAGGCATAGGTAGAATGGAGCCAGATACTTGGCTAAAATGTTAACTGAATGGCCTCTCTTACAGTTCCTGAGAGAGTCCTTCTTCCTTCTGAAACCTCATGAGCTGAGTGAGCCTCCGCTATCCATGTTTCTCTTGGTATTCTGGTATTCTGAACTCCCACCAGAATGCCCCATGACGTTCTGTTTATAGCGTTGTAGGGTTTCTCTAGCACGCAACCAAGCTCTTCCATATTCCTCAAACAGAACATTTCCAAAGGCCTACAGACAACGTGGTCAAGTTTAGCACAGCAACATCCCCATTCCTTAAAATCGTGTTTCTGTATGAGTTGGTTTTCTCATTGCTAAGACCAAGTATATGACAAGAAGCAAGTGAAAGGAGGAGCACTTCATTTTGGGAACAGTTTAGAAGTCCATCATGGCTGAGAGTCATGGCAGTAGGAATATGTGATATCTGACATGGTGCATGTCAGGAGTCAGAACAGACAAAGAATGTCTGTATCACAAATCTAAGCCCTTCCCCAGAAACTCACTTCATCAAGCCAATCTTCACCCATAAGTGGCCACTAGTCACAAATGTCAAATACTAGAAATTGAAAAAGAAAATAAGAATTTCAATTTGATCTAGTTTTCTGTTTACATGGTTTCAAGAAAATAATTTAAACTTCTATTTCATTTTTTGTGCATTTTGAAAATTTTAATAAAATCTTGATATTAGGATATGTGACTGTAAAATATGAATAAAATTTCTATCCTCTTTACTATAGATCATTGATTTAATAGAAAACCCTGTAAAGAATATGTAAGGGGTTAAATGCAACCAGTTAAGGAATTATTCTAGCCAGAAATTTTAAAATTATAGTCTGTCACCAAGAAACAGAAATCTGTATTGTATATGTAATTCATCAATAATAACCTTTAAAAGACAATAATCTCACAGTATCATAATTTTCACTGTTATAGTCCAATTCATAGTTAATAATTATGTTCTCTTTATTATTTTGCTTAAATTCTGTGTTTTTAATATCATTCCACATGATAGTAAATACTTGGGGCTAAACAATGGGAAATTTTGAGATAGTCATAATTAACATACCAGGAAGTGTTTCTGGTAAAAGCATTTAATAGCCTTTACAATTCAAACTGGTTACTTCTACCTTTCTCTGTTAGTGCTCACATACCAATTCCTGAATTTCAGTGAAATCAATTAGGAAAAGTTAAACTTGTATTTAAATTAGTAGATTAGTGATGGTCTTATTTTGTTGTTAGTGTAGGCATCTAGAGACATGCCTTTTGCCTGGTAAAAATTGCTCAGATACTATCTAATGAAATCGTTACATACTTTTAGGTTACTAGTACTTAGCATAACTTTAATACTATGACTCATGTATATTAGGAATAAGAAATTATGACTTAGTTTTACATTTTCATATACCATCATGCCACTTCTAATTCATCTTGAAATTTTGGCCATAAATATTATTATCGGCAATTTATTCCCTTATTGATGAGGTAGCTTAGATGATTTGAAATATTCAGTGATGCAGCTTTATTTTATGTCATAATGAGAGATGCTTCTATAATTATTGTGTTTGTCTCAAATAATTATCTTCATTTGTTTTAGTTCTAGTTGTGGCTGTATTAAAAACTTCTTCCTAATGGGAACTATTATTTATAGACACCATTGACATTTGATGTGAAAGTTTTATTCTTTTGAATTTTAATATGTTTCAATGAGAATAACAGCAGTTCTTAGCTCTTGTAAATATCATAGTTACTCAATAATTATTGAATGTCCTATTAACTGATTCCTTCTCTCCCCTGCCCCCCCTCTTTATTTTTTCAGTTGGATTTGTCAGATGTTACAGCTAGCACTTGGTTCTTCCTTTGGAGATGCAGCTGCTAATGCAGGTAATGATTTCAAAGTTCCAAATACTTATGCCACTAAAATGCATAAATAGGCCAGGTAATGGTAGCACACACCTTTAATCCTAGCACTTGAGAAACAGAGGCAGGTGGATCTCTGTGAGTTTGAAACCACCATGGTCTACAGAGCAAGTTCCAGGACAGGCAATGTTACACAGAGAAACCCTGTCTTGAACCACCATACACACCAGCAAAATAAAAGCAGAAATATTATTTAAATTTAAATGATAAATTTATCATTATCACAGCTTTCCATACATGATATCTCCTAAAGATTAGCAGAAGTTTTACTATATAATGTATTTATCAAATACAAGACAATTGCTATTCAAATATTTATTAAAGAGTCATTGAATAGTATCAAAATGTTTTTATTTCTAAAACTTGGCTGAAACTAACATATAAAAACAAATTAAATATTACATCATGCTTTAGAGAGAAAATTGGCTTGTTATATCTGGAAATGGGGATTTTATAGGTACAACTTCCTTTTATATTCTTATTACTTTCTTTCTTGAATGGCATATGATTCAAAGAATAAATAAATGACCTGTTCGGGCTGGAGAGATGGCTCAGAGGTTAAAAGCACTGACTGCTCTTCCAGAGGTCCTGAGTTCAAGTCCCAGCAACCACATGGTGGCTCATTTGTAATGAGATCTGGTGTCCTCTTCTGGCCTGCAGGCATACATGCAGGCAGAACACTGTATGCATTAAGATCAATTTGGGTAACAGAAGACTCTGGCTTCAAAGTAAAATAAATAATTTAAAAAAAAAAATGACCTGTTCACTAATGAATCATGAATATAGTGTATAATCATGTCTATGCTCTCATGTAATACTAAATATAATTGTATTCTTTCTAGTTGAAAAAGTTGAGAATAGGGAACATTACCTAGAGATATTCAGTTCCCTCCAAAATGAATAAATATGATTTAATCACTTCTGGTTATAGAGGAATAACTTACAATTTTCTTGAGACCAAGAAAGTAAGAATCATCTTGAAAATATTGTCATGTATATTTTTCCAATAATTTTTAAAAATATCTCATATAATCTCATCTAAAAGTAAAGGAAAAAGAATAAAGTTGGGAAAGGCTTATGAGCAAAAACACATATATTTACTTCTTTGCATATTCCTCAACAAGCAATGAAAAATGACTTACTAAATTGTAATATTTGCTGATAATCAATTACATTAAAATTTTATTGGCCAGGCGGTGGTGGCGCACGCCTTTAATCCCAGCACTCGGGAGGCAGAGCCAGGCGGATCTCTGTGAGTTCGAGGCCAGCCTGGGCTACCAAGTGAGTTCCAGGAAAGGCGCAAAGCTACACAGAGAAACCCTGTCTCGAAAAACCAAAAAAAAAAAAAATTTATTGAAGAATTTGAGCATTGCATGCTTAGAATGGAGTTCATTAATATGAGTAAATAAAAAATAAAATTACTTAAAGAGCTATTCCAGATAGCTATTTTTTTAGGGACTATTATGCCAACACACAGAAGCACAGACATACTCAATAATAAAGAGTAGGAAGCACAAGATCTCCATTCTTTGCTCACTACTCACTACTGTTTGTGTAGTTGAGCTCAATTCAATTGTCTTAAAAGAGCTCCAGCAAGCAATATCAATATATAGTAAAAATCCTGACTAGACCTACCTGGACTGAGTCTACCAGGTTGACCTCAGTCTGTGGCTGTGGAGAAGGCTTTGCCCTGGAGTAGATGGGAATGGGGGGGGGTTGGGGGGAAGGTGAGGGGGATGGGAGGGGGGAGAACAAGGGAATCCATGGCTGATATGTAGAACTGAATTGTATTGCAAAATAAATTAAAATTAAAAAAAAATCCTGAATGCAGCAAAATCAACAGCTATATAAATAAAATGTCAAGACTAGTTGAAGACAGTGGCCTGTGTATACACTAAATAGGCTATGTGATAGAAGGGAAGAAAATAAAAATGTTTATTTTAAAATGTGTTATATTACCTCTATTCAAACTCTAACATATAGGTAATGATATCATGAAATTTCCCAGTCACCAAGTTTGGTGATAATAGAGTCTTCAGATTCAGAACCCTATGTTTTCTTACAGAATACAGACATATGAGTGCTAAGCTTTATGCAAAATGTGTTATGGCCTTGAAGAGAAACTTCCCTGTGGTTTGGTGTAACTTCTGCCAAGAAGCAACTACCGTAAGTAATATCACTATTTCAATATTAATTAATAGCACTTAAATTAAAAAAACTCAGACTTTCTATTATTGAAGAGTATAGTCAGCAGTGCGAAAAGGTATATTCACATCATAATTCAAAGATTCTCTATAAAAATCCTTTGTATGAAATATTAATTCCTGTCTAATAATAGAAGAATCCATAGAGGAAAAGTAACAAAAATATGAGGAGAATTCCCACTTTCACTTTGCTGTTCTGCTTATTGTAATTAACACTGGTTTGATATGTGGACATTGAACATACTAGTTATTATCTTTAACTATTGAAAGGATGATGTCAAGCTAAGTTGAGCATAATAAATATACTTTCAAATAATAAAATTATTAGAATATTATTTTAATTAGTTTACAAAAGAATCTCAATAGTCTATAGCTTCAGGTAGGTTTCTTATTATTTTCTTGATGACTTTGTTTTACATGTAGGGATTTTTTTTGTTTATTTGTGTGTGTGTGTGTGTGTGTGTGTGTGTGTGTGTGTGTGTGTGTGTGTACACCACAGTGCTTGTGTAAACATCAGAGAATATTTCTACCCTGTGAGTCTCAGAATTGAAATGAAGATGGCACACTTGGCAGAATGCACCTTTACCCATTGAGACATCTCTGGAGCCCTCCCTTCACATTTTTAGATGCTATATAATACAGATTTTAGGGAAAAAAACTGTAGTAAACTAGATATAGTAGCTCATGCCTATAATATAAACACTTGGGAGGTGGAGGCAGGAGAATTGCCACAAGTCCAGCCTGGGCTACATGGTGAGTTTCATGTTAGCCAAGATACATTGTAAGACCATGAAACAAGATGGAGGGAGAAGGAGAGTGGAGAAGAAGGAAGGGAGAGATAGACAGATGGAGGAGAAGGAAGGAACAAGGAAGAAAAGAAAAAAAGAAAAAAGGAAAAGAGAACGAAAGAGGGAAGGAAGGTATGGTGGTTTGAATAGGAATACCCCTCCCCCATAGATTCATGTGTTTGAATACTTGGCCCATAGGGAGTGGCACTATTAGGAGGTGTGGACTTGTTAGAGTAGGTGTGGCCTTGTTGGAGGAAGTGTGTCACTGAAGAGACAGGCTTTGAGGTCTCATATATGCATAAGCCATGCCCAGTGTGATAGTCTCTCCTTCTGTTGCCTGAAGATCAAGATGTAGAACACTCAGCTCCTTCTCCAGCACCATGTACGCTTATATACTGCCATGTCCTGCCATGATGATAATGGACTAAACCTCTAAATTGTAAGCCCGCTCCAATTAAATGTTTTCCTCATAAGAGTTGCCATGGTCATGGTGTCTCTTCACAGCAATAGAAACCTTAACAAAGAGAGAAGGAGACAGAGGAATGAAGGGAGAGAGAAAGGAAAGAAGGAAATGCGGAGGAAATAAAGCAGAAAGAAAAAAGAAAGGAATGATTGAATTATGAAAAATGGCACATCCAAAACAACATTGTGCTGCTAGAATCCCAAATTGGCTCAACTTCACAAGAACAGCAAATGTAAGACACCTACCAGAAAACTGGTAGAGGAATCTGAAATTGAAATATTTCTAACATCCATAATTGTACTTCCCTGCCATTGCCCTTAGGATCGGTCTGACCATGATACTGTGTGAAAGCGGTAAGAGCTCTGAAGGGACTAAACCCAGCCCAAATGAGTCTATTGGGAAAGTAGAGTGTCTCTGCAACCCATGGACACTCCTCCACAGGAGGAGTAATGGACCCTAAAATTGAGAGATCTGCAGTGTTCTTTCCTTCCGGCTATAATATAAACTTGCAGAGCAAGAAATACATGATATTTTGTCAAGGTCATGACAAAATGTGGAACATTGCACAGCACAAAGATATAAAGAACACACCCCAAGCTGCACAGACCATGGAGGTAGCAGCAGAAGTATAAGAAAGGAATCTGAAGTTGAGCATTCTCAACATCCCCACCTAAGTTGTAGCCTTTCATACCTCTAGCCCATATAGTTTCTTTACTCTTACTCTACTCCTTCTTATTCCCTTCTTTATTCCTCCCTCTTTTCACAAGTTAAATAGTGATACTCTTAGTTCTAAAAGCAAAACAAAAAAACACTATAAACTAAATTTTCCCAACTACTACCATGTTCCCTTATCTCTAAAATTCAAAGGGGACATAGATTAAGAGAACAGTCTCTTCTCCGGCAGCTAATATTGGGGCTGCTGTCATATTCAGTGTATTTGTTATTGTTTGGCTTTCTCAGTGAATAAAAACCCAAGTGAAGACAACCCACATAAAAGAAAAAGACTAAAACCGTGAGCAAATGAGGAAAACTACAGACCAGAGAGACTATACAGACCAACGGATATGCAAAGTCCAACAACGAAAAGAAAAGCTGATGACAACACTCCACTATAATACCCACACAGGCCAAGGGCTTCTCAGTGTGAGGGAACAATGATGAGATAACTGCTGCAAACAACATTTGAGTCATACTTTTAAAAAAGAATCAATAACTCTCTTGGTTGCTTTTCCTCTTGCTGTGATAAAAAATAGCCAGGCAAAAGCAATATAAGGGAGAAAAGGTTTGCTCTGGCTCATAGTTTGAAGTTAAAACTCACCATAGTAGGAAAATCAAAGTAGTAGAGGCTGGAGGCATCTGGAGACATTGCATCCACAATCCAGAAGAGAATAATAAATGTTTATGCCTGTATCCCTCTCATTGTGCCACTCACAGTGGATAGATCTTCCCACTTCAATTAACCTAATAAAGATTATCTCACCCACAGGTGGGTCCAGATATCCGCCTCCCAGCTGATTATAGATTTCATCGGGCTGACAATTGATATTAGCTATCTGAGTTCTATCTCCAGTCAACCTGACACCCAAATGTAGTGGGTAGCAGTTCCAGCTTTGACCTTGAAACACTGCCCCTAGAGTGACAGCAGGTAACTGCCACACCTGCCTATGACCTGCCCCTGGGGTGTGGCTGAGAGGGAGCCCCTTAAGACTCAAGGTGCATATGTGTTTGGCCCTTCTGTATACCTTGTGGTCCTGGAAGCTGGATGGGACACCAAGCCAGAGTTCTCCACTGGATGGTACCTCATCTCTCCTGGATCCTGTAACCAACCCCTATTGGTTGTAAGTTATCCCAGAAATAAACCTCTCTTGATTATCAGATAAATTATGTGGAATTGCCCCGTTAATTACAGTATTATCCATACCACTTCAGATTATAATCTTCCTTCATTGTACTACAGAAATTGCTCAGTGGTTAAGAACCCATGTTACTCTTGCAGAGGAGTCAGTTCAGTTCCCAGCACACAGTGGTTCAGAACCATTTGTAAATCCATTTCCAAGGGATTCGATACTCCCTTCTGGCTTCCACAGGCATGCAAATGTACACATGCATACACATAAAATAAAATAAATCTAGAGCAAGCTTTAAATCATAACCTTCTACCTCTTATCCCCATGTTCTTCTCGTGTTTACCCCACGTTCATCTCATAATATGAAAAATAATCCAATTTCATTTTAAAGTCCAAAACTGACATCTCATCTCATCTGAGACCCAAAGAAATCTTATAACTATAAGCTTCTATGAAATAAAAATGTCACATTCCTCCAATATACAATGACACAGCGTAAACAAACAAGAAAATTTAGCATGACAAACATCAAATACCATAGCACCACACCAAGCATCTGGAGTTTATGATGAAATTGGCTGGACTACAAAGAGCTTAAGCAACCCTGCCCATCTAGATCTGCTACCTGCAAAAAACTCCACATTCCCCAGCTTTCCTCAACAGACATCCATCTCACAGTCCTGTGAGCTACAATATTCTGGGATCTCCATTGTAACTTAGGATTCACCTTCATAACATCACACAATGGTTTCTCAGATTGCTTGGAGATATCTCAACACTGCCACACATTGCTTACTCGCATTTTGCTCTGAAACATTGGAGCAGGACTCCCTGATCCCTTTAATCTTTTGTCCCCCAATTCCTGCAAAATCAAAACCATATAGATGCTGCTGCCAAATTCTGCTGCCCATTTGAGATATAAGCTAAGCCCCCTTGGGTAACAGCTTCTGTGTGCTGACCCCGGGGAAACCATTCCTTGTGCAATTGCCTTTGAGGAGCAAGGAACCCCTTCAGTTTAACCGTTCTTCCTTCAAATGAATTTAGATCTTCATAATATGGAATCTCCGATGATTGTGATTTGGTCTTCAGGACCTTTACTGTCATCTCAGTCTATCATAGAAGGTCTCTATTTGATGATGCCTATCTCTTTAAAAATAAAAGTTGCTTTCTTGCACCAGCCTGAAGGTCTCATGGCTTAAAATTTCTTCTGCCAAACAAATCCATTCATTATATTCAAATTGAACTTCACTGAACTTCTTAGGATGCAAGCAGAGAGTGACCAGATACTTGCCCAAATTATCACATGCTAATTTTTGGTAGAGTCCTTATTCTCTTCTGAAACCTTGTGAGCAGAGTCCTACTTTTCTCAAAATTCTTGTCTTCCAAGATTCCATCACAATGGCCCATTAAGCTTTTCTAATATCATTCTAAGGGCTTTTCAAACCCAAAGTTTCAAACCCTTCCACATTGTTCCAACAAACTAGTTAAAAAGGAATAAGGACCACAGTTATGTTAGCAATGGCCCCATTCCTGGTGCCATTGCTCTTCTGTCTGTCTTAGTTGCTCTTCCTGTTAGTGTGATAAAAATACCCTGACAAAAGCATCTTATTAGAGGGCTCACAGTTCAAGGTTACTGTCTACCATGCTGGGGAAGTCATAGCAGCAAGAGCTTGACACAGCTGATCACATTGCTTCTACAATCAAAGGGCAAAAAAAATGATGAATACTCATGCGCAGCTCATGTTATCCTTTTTATACAGCCCAAAATTCTATTGCAGGAAATGGGGCCATTGACAGTTGATGCTCTTCCCACTTCAGTTTTAACCCAATGAAGATAGTCACCTACAGGCATGCCCAGAGACTAACCTTTCAGGTGATTCTAGATCTTATCAAGTTTACAATAACCAAATAAATATATAATGAACTTAATTCAAGATCTAGACATGAAAATTACAAAAACAATTCAAGACATTCAAGAAAGTTAACAATAGATAGATAGATAGATTTAAAAAAAATCAGTTACTTGGAGAAAAAAAAACATAAGACATGGGAGGAGGATTCAGTGAGGAGACTGAAATGCTAAAAAAGAACCAAATAAAAAAATCACAAAAATGAATGAATCAATCAAAATTTTTTAAAAAATAACTGTATTACCCAGGGTTCTCTAGAGGAACAAAACTCATAGAATGAATATGTATGTATGTACATATTTATGTATGTGTTTGTGTGTGTATTTATGTATAAAAGGGATTTATTACAGTGGCTTCCAGCAATGGCTATCTTCCGATGAAAAGTCCAAGAAAGTAGTTGTTCAGACCACATGACTGGATGTTGTGGGTGATCTTCAAGATATATGGGAATCCAGAAGAAGTAGACTCTAATGTCAGTGAAGGAATAAATTTGCCAGCAAGAGTGAAGGCCACCAAGCAAAGAGCAAGCGCTTCCTTCCATGATTTTTATGTAGGCTGCCAGCAGAAGATAAGGCCCAGATTAAAGGTGGATCTTCCCACTTTAAAAAATCTGGATTAAAGATGGGCTACCCACTTGAAATGATTTGGTTAGGAAAACTCCCTCACAGGTGTACCCAGTCACTTGGATTTTAGTTAATTCCAGATGTAGTCCAATTGACAACCAAGAATAGCCATTACAACAGCAAAACCACCATCAACAGATAAGATTAGGGGAGAATAATGAATTTTAATGAGAGAGGACAAGATCAAGACAATAATAAATACACACACATACACACACACACACACACACACACACACACACACACACACACACACACATATATATATATATATATATATATAAACAATTGACTATGACCAAAACTTCCAAAAAGTCTGGCATATGTTCCAGAGACTGATCCAAAGAATCCATAGGCTAGAAGGATCTGACATCAAGTCAAGAGTTTTAGACAACCTAGACAGTGAACTATATCTGAGAATTTCACAAACCTAGAGAGCTAAACAAATATCTAAGTACGTTAAACATCTTAAATCGCCAAATAGACGTAATCAGAAAAGAAACTCTCTACAAAATATCATAATCAAGATGTCAAAAATACAATGTAAAGATACAAAACTTAAAGCTACAAGTGAGCTGGGTGGCGGTGGCATATGCCTTTAATCCCAGCACTTGGGAGGCAGAGCCAGACAGATCTCTGTGAGTTCAAGGCCAGCCTGGTCTACATAGCGAGATCCAGGACAAGCACCAAAACTACACAGAGAAACCCTGTCTCAAAAAAAAAAAAACTACAAGTGAAAATTGCAATTCATGAAGGCAGAGACATTAGCAACCATAAAAGCAAGGAACACATGGAATGATATATTTCAAACCCTGAACATAAATAATTGTCAACCAAGACTATTTTTCCCATCAAAGTTATCCATTAAAACTGATGGATAAATAAGAACATTTCAATACTGGTACAAGTTAAGATAATTCATGACCCACAAATACAGGAATGAATACATTTCATGAGAGCAATGGATGAATAGAAGAGAACCAGGATGAAATTAATCATGTACAGAATAGCAAATTAACAAACATCCAATGCTACCAGGAAAGGATGAGAAAACCTACCAATAAACCAACCCAAAAGAACAGCTGATAAAAGTATTTATAAGAGCAAACTCTTCTCAACAATAATTTTGAATGCGAATGGCTTTAATTCACCAACTAAGAAACACAGAAGAACTAAATGAATTACAAAATAAGTCTTGACTACATGTTATCTCAAAAAAAAACTCACAGAAACAGGAAAACCAAGAGTCTATGGTAGGAAATCAGTCTAACAAACAAATGGAATAACTATCATTATATCTAATAATATAGACTTCAACCCCAAAGGACATAACTACCATGAATGTTTATGCAGTGAGTCTCAGAACCCCCAATTTCATTAAAATTTCAATAGACAAAATACACCATATAGGTTCTGAAATAATACTGGTGGGAGACTTCCAAATCCAGCTATAAACATCTAGATTGATCTTCCAAACCAAAAATTGGCAAAAGAACATCTGAGATAAATTGTACCACATAAATGGGCTGGGTTGAATGGATATCTACAGAATAGTCCCCTTAAAAGATAAAGAACATACATTCTTTTTTCATAAGACATTTTATTGTTTTGTATGTAATTCTATATGTGTAGCAATTATTTCTTTAGATTTAATGTGCTTTTAAAAGTTTTATGTAGGTGAGTCTATGCTCACATACAGACTTAGGATTGCCTCTTGCCTGTAATAATTCCTATAAAGTATTCACTATAATTATAAATATTTCCTTATGAATATTCATACTCATTTTTAAAACTCTTATAGTTTAAAAAACGAGTCTTTAATTACTTTAAAGCTTTTGTTAGGAGCACTGTATTAGACTCATGTCTAAGTATTTTTAACAATATTTTGTGAAAATACATAAAGAATTTTATACAATGTATTTTGATCATTTTGAGCCCAACTCCCATGACTATGCTCTCCACATTCCTGTCACTACACAACTTTGATATTTCTCTTTTTTTGAATCTTCACCAAAAATCACAATCACTTTTTTCAGCAAACACACACATACATACATACACACATATATGCTTATTTTATTATTTTGAATGGTAAAAATGGTTTGGAGGGATCCTCACTGATATCTCTGGAATTCTTTCTGTATTTTTTTCCTTTATTGAAAATAGTTTTGCCTGGCAGTGGTGGCGCATGCCTTTAATCCCAGCACTCGGGAGGCAGAGGCAGGCGGTTCTCTGTGAGTTCGAGGCCAGCCTGGACTACAGAGTGAGTTTCAGGAAAGGCGCAAAGCTACACAGAGAAACCCCGTCTCAAAAAAAAAAACAAAAATAAAGTGAAAATAGTTTTTATACAGTATATCCTGGTTATGTTTTCCTTTCTCTCTACTCTTAGTTCCTCCCCACCTCCCCAGATCCACCCCCTTTCTGTCTCTCATTACAAAACAAACAGGCATCGAAGGGATAATATTAAAATAACATAAGATAAAACACGAACACATCAGAATAGGACAAAACAAACAAAAAGAAGAAAAAGGCACAACAAACAGATTTAGGTGCAAAGACCCACTTGTTCACACACTCAGGAATCCCATAAAACCACAGACCAAAAGGCATAATATATATGCATGGAACTGGTAGGGTAAAAAGAGAGGAAAATTAAAAATTAAGTTGATGTTGTTCTTTCCTCCCTGCCTCTCCAAGCAGCTATAAAATGTCAACAGTTCCTCAGCTAGTGATAGGATTTCATGCTCACCTTCCACCCTCTATGCCTGGCTGGAGCTTAGGCAGACCTTTTGCAGGCTGCCACAGTTTCAGTGAATTCATATATGCAACTGTCCTTTATTTACTATCTGGAAAACACAGTTAATTTGATGTTATCCACCACTTCTGGCTTTTACAATATTTCTGCCCTCAATTTCTCAAAGATTCCTGAGCCTTGGAGGGAGGGCTAAAACCCATTTATGGCTCACTCTCTCATTCTCTGGACATTGACCAGTTTAGAAGTTTCTGTATTAATTTCCATTGCATGCAAGGAGAAGCTTCTCTGATAAGGATTGATATACTGATCTATGGGTATAATATTGAGTCATTAGAGAAGACACCAGAAGATGGGACTATGCATTCTTATCAGCAGTGCATAGAAACTTTTTTAAAACTATATGTGTGTGAGTGTGTACATACTATATGTACATATACAATTATAATATGCATATTATATGTTACAAAGAAAGCCATAACAAATGCAGAAAGAATAAAATAATTCCTTGCTTCTCATCCAAATATAGCAGAATCAAACTTCAAATAAATAGCAAGATTAACCTCAGAAAATACAGACTACTAGGAAACCAAACAATGTACTACAGAGGAAATCAAAAGGGGAGTTTAAAAATATTGAATCAAATGAAACTGAGAGCACAGCCTAACACAGTCTCAGGCATACCACCAAGACAGTCCTAAGAAGAAAGTTTAGAATTGTAATTGCTCACATTTAAAAAGAGTAAGAGAGGTCTCAAATAAATAACATAGTGATGCAACTCAAGGCTCCAGAAAAATAAAAAGTCAACCAAATGTAAAGGATGGCAAGAAATAATGAAGATCATGGCAGAAATTAATACAGACAAAAAGCAGAGTTGGTTCTTTGGAAAGATTAACGAGATTAGCAAACCAACCCAAAGATACAGATAAAAGCTCAAATTAATAAAATTAGAGATAAAAGGGGAGTTGTTACAACATAATCTGATTAACATGAATGTAGAAATTTTCAAAAAATTACTGATAAATTTATTTCAGAACCACCTACTCTGGTGATGGGATGGCCAAACACCCTAATTGTTGTGCTAGAAACCTCATCCAACTACTGAGGGATCTGGATGCAGATATCCATGACTAGGCCCCGGGTGGATCTCTGGGAGTCCAATTAGCGAGAATGAGGAGGGTTTATATGAGTGAGAATTGTTGAGACCAAGGTTGGATAAAGCACAGGGACAAATAGCCAAACGAATGGAAACACATGAACTATGAACCAATGGCTGAGGGGTCACCAACTGGATCAGGCCCTCTGAGTGGGTGAGACAGTTGATTGGCCTGATCTGTTTGGGAGGCATCCAGGCAGTGGGACCGGGTCCTGTGCTCATTGCATGAGTTGGCTGTTTGAAACCTGGGGCCTGTGCAGGATCGCTTGGCTCAGCCTGGGAGGAGGGGACTGGACCTACCTGGACTGAGTCTACCAGGTTGATCTCAGTCTGTGGGGAAGGCTTTGCCCTGGAGGAGATGGGAATGGGGGTGGGGTGGGGGAAATGTGAGGGGAGCGGGAGGGGGGGAGAACAAGGGAATCCGTGGCTGATATGTAGAACTGAATTGTATTGCAAAATAAAAATAAAAATAAAAATAAATAAATAAATAAATAAAAATTTATTTCAGAATCAAATTAAGGATATCATATATCTTTAGCAAGTTAATTTCATCCAAGGATGCAAAATACACAAGTCAACAAATGTAATACAACATATGAATTTAAGTTAGAAATCACATGACCTTGATAGAGAAGAGCCATTTGACAAAGTTCAATATGTCTTCATGATAAAAGTCCTGAATAAACTAGAAATTTATAAAACATATTTCAGCATAAAAGCTGTATATAACAAACCTATAGCTAACATAACATGTTCATACTATAACATGAAAATTTGAGAGCATTTCAACCAAAATCCAGATTGAGATAAAAGTGCTCACTCTCTCCATTTCGATTCAATATAGAGCTTAAAGTCTTAGCTACAGAAATTAAAATAAGACGATATAAATGGGGATAATAGTGGGAAAGAAGATGTTAAACTATCCCTATTTACAGAAAACATAATACTGTTGAAAGATCCAAGGACTCTACCAAAAAAAAAACCTTTTAGATTTGATAAACACTATCAATAATGTTACAGGACACAAAGTCAACATGCAAAAATCAGTAGATTTTATACATGCCAATAACAAACATTGAGAATGAAATTAAGGAAAACATCCCATTCACAATAGCTTCAAATAAAACTAAAAAAATAAAAATTGAACTAAAGAATAAGATAAAAGACCTCTACAAGGAAATTTTAAGATGCTGAAACTTTTTTGAGAAAGACATTATTTGGTAGAAAGACTTTCCATATTCCTGATCTGAAAGAATTAATATTATAAAAAATGGGTAATACTATCAAAAGTAAGCTATAGATTCAATGCAATCCCAATCAAAATTCTGGTGATATTTTCACAAAACTAAAAAAAAGAAAGTAATCTTAAAATTCATATGGAAACACAAAGCACCATACAGAGACAAAGCAATTCTAAGCAGAAGAGGCACAGCCAGAATTATAACATTTCCTGTCCTCAAAATACACTACAGAACTAGAGTAACAAAGACAGTATGGTAATGTCACAAAGACAGATTATGTAGACCAATGCAACAGAATAGGAAACACCAAAGTAAATCACACAGCTATGTACATCTAATTAGTGACAGAGGTATCAAAAACATTACTGAAAAAACAGGGTAGCTCATTCAATAAATGGTGCCAGCAAAACTGGGCACATGCTACAGAAGAATTAAATTAGATCCACCCTTAAAAAAACCCACAAATTCAAAGTGCATCAAAATTCTAATTTAAAATCAGAAACACTGAAACTGCTCATGTAAAACATAAGGAAAATACTTGAGGCATAGTTATAGGCAACAACTTTCTGACCAGAATCCCAATAGCATAGTAAGTAAACCCAAGAATTTAAAGGATTGCATAAATTTAAAAATCTTCTGCACAGTAAAACAAATTATCAACAGAGTAGAGAGACATGGTATAGAAATGGGAGAAGGTCTTCATCAGATATACTTCAAACAAGGAGTTAGTATATAGAATATATGAACTGCCAATCAGAAATCCAGCCAGTGAACTGAATAGACAGTTTTCAAAATAAGAAACACAAATGGCCAATACATATTTTAAAATATTCAATATCCTTGGCTATAATGGAAATCCACATTAAAAGAACTTTGAAATTGTATCTTCCCCAAATTAGAGTGGCTATCATCAAGAAACAAAAATAACCACAAATGCTGGTGAGGATATATGTGCATAAAAAGAAATCCTTATTTACTGTTGATGAGAGTGTAAACCAGGGAAGTCTTCTAAAATTGTGTTTAACTTAGTTTTTCTCCCAATATATAGTTTAATATGTAACAATTTTATGGAACCACTTATATTGTTTTGGAACCATCATATGGAAGTATTCTTGGAGAAAGCCTGTTCTAATTAAATCACAAAGATCTCTTCAAATTATCACTCCCAAAATAATAAAATAAGAAAATTATCAAATACGTGGACTTTTCTCTACTAAAAATAGAACAGTAAGTGCCGCAGAGTTAGAAGATTTAAAAAATGAAACTCATACTCAAGTTGATAACACAGCATGTAACTGATAAATGCTAGCCCAAATTTTTCAGCATAATACTGTTACTTTAATGTCATTCTTTCTTTGATTTAATTTATACAAATATTGTATGGGGAAAGCTAGAGAAAAATATAAAGACCAGTAGTCTTACAAATCAAATGTTAACAATAGTCAGTGAGTGTGATAAATTTTACCATAGCTTGCTTGGGTGTGTGCAAGTACATGTCTGTGTGTTTGTTTTTCTTTTCCTTAGTTTTTGTTTTTTTTGTTTTTTTTTTTTTTGTTTTTTTTTTTTTAGAATATAATGTGAAGTAGTTGCCAGGCAAGTTAGTTAATGATAACTCCATGAGAATGAGTATGTTGAGGTGATTGAATTCTATTCCATTCCCTTCAGTTGTTGGTAGGCCCTGGGTTTCCACCATGATTCTAAAATGTTGGCTTATAAAGCATCTATAAAACTGGAAGGAGACAGTGATGTTGGATCAGGGAAAATGAAAATGTAACAAGCTCGCTATTGCAGTTCAGCCACCCACATTGAACAAATTACTCCAAGCCTTTGGCTAATTCCTAGAGTTTTTAAAGTTGATTTTGACATTTTCTGCCAGATCTTTTTCATTGTATTTTTTGGAAGAATTTTTGCTAATGTCCTGGGATTTCTTTTGGAGGTTTTTGAAAATCTTCAAGAATCGCATAGTGGTGATGGGTGTAAGATCAAAGTACATAGTTTAAGAGTGATTATCATATGCAAATATGAATGTTCAGTATGTTTATTTTTCATATATGTTCATATGAGGTCAGCAAACATATCTGTAAATGACAGCCATTGAAAATATAGTCTGCTATACTCACACATCCCAAGAGAAGTGACATACTTTGACATGAGGTAGGAGACACATTGGAAACACCAAAATCAGTGATAATGCAGCAAGGCAAACAGACTAGCTTGAATAATTCCTATGGATTCTGGGATATAGGAGCTATCCCTAGTTATCCAGTGCCTGTCCTTAAAATGATTGACCGGGCAATAGAGGCCTGGAGACTGAGGTGGTTGGAAGTATGTACTGTAGCTTGGTTGGTTTGTATTTTAAAAGTGTTCTCAAAGATAACTTATTGTCTCTAAGAACTAGCAACCCTGAGGGGGCAGTTCCCTTCAAGATAAGATTTCTAAGCCAGCAAAAATGATTCGTCAAGTAAAATCTCTTGCCACACAACCCTAATTATCTGAGTTTGATGCCTAGAACTCAAATTTTAAAAATAACAGATGTGGTAGCTTAGATCTGCAACACTAGCTCTCCTGTGGCACACATCCAGGCAGCCAAAATAACGAGAGACTGTGCCTTAGAAACAAGATGGAAGGAGAGAAATGAGTTATAGAAAGTTGTCCTCTGTCCACACAACTGCTATGTCACAGGTGTACTTATACTCATACATACACACACACAATGTACCTGCACACACATATGCATACATGCATACATGGCAAGCACATGGACGTACATAGAAAAAAATAGAAACAAAGATTTTAAGTATATTTCTAGGAACCTTTAAGTGAGTCCTACATATTATAAAGTTATAAGAATTATAAATTGTTTTCCAAGCTATTGGCCAGAGACAATGAATGTTCTTGGAGGATAACAAAGAGTCTTTGATTAGGTTATTAGGAAATGAACTTGAGAAATACTAGAATAAAATAATCTGTTCCTGAAATAAATAGATCACTTTGGGGGAATCCTTCATATTTCTCAATTTGAAGTAATTAACTTATGTCTATAGTGCCTAAGTTAGTATTATCCTGTCCTTACAATAAAAAATACAATGTGTCAGAAACAAGAATATTATTCAAAGTGTTGACATAATGAACTGTATCTTTGAACTTGAATTTTCTTTCAGATTGTTTCTGTGAATCCAAACTTCCAATACAGACGTACTCAAAATATTTCTGATGAATTCATTTATTTCCGTCCTATTAATGCGGAAATTGAGGAAAGGGACAGAAAACAAAAAGAAGAGAATACAACTTTGGCTGCCCAGCAACTCACCCGTGAAGGTATCCATCAGAGGGACTTGGGGCTTACGAATGAGGTGGTGACGGTTACCACCCCCCCACTAACTAAGGAGTTAGAAAGCATTGCTCTTGTAAAACCAAAAACTTCAGGGCTTCTTCGCATAGAGAAAGTACCAATTAAGTCTCCAGGGTTCCCAGAATTTGAACGCTTAGATGTTACAGGAATTGCCAGTCCAGAGGAAAGGGGAAAAGGCACCGCAATACTTGTTGCCGGTGTGCCTGGAAAGGAGGATCTAGATGATACAGAAATTCCAACTTTGCAATTCACTGGGTTTGTACACCTGGAGTCTTTAATAAATGAATCTTCACCATCCTCCTCAGAATACAGTCGCCCAGGAACCCCAAGAAATTTATGGATGGAATCTCCAGAAAATGCAGAGTCCCCAGGAAGTGATGATATGGAAGTAGCAAGAAGCATGTATCCTTTTAGAGAAAGATCCATCTTTCGGCGTTCCTGGGCAGAGCTCTTAGAGGCACCACTAAACAGTGAGGGGCTCCATATTCTCCAAACTAGTCCCAGGGAAGAAAACAGAGATATGGGCTACCGCAAACTAGCATCAGAAGAAGAGAATCAAGTAACCATCCTCCCTGAAGAGCAACATTTCCAAGCTTTGCAAGGCCCTTTCCCCTTGTTGCCCGAGCGCCCTAAGCTCCAGCGGCAGCGCAGTCGGAGCTTACCAAGATACAGTGAAGTCAAAGGCCAATACTTAAATGCACCGGAATTCAAATTAAATGCAGAAGAAACTTACTTCTTCCCACATGACCATGATTTACTAACAGAAGGTAAGATTTTTCTTGCTGTCACTACTCTTGTAAGTTATATATAATTTTTCATATAGGTAGACTGTCACCAGTCAGTTTATCTTCAAACCCACCACCTAGATTATCTATCCCTTTCTATAACATAAAACATTTATGGTAGAATTAGTTTCTCTTCCACAACTTAAAGCCTTATATTCATATTCAGTGATTGCAGCTTGATGCTAAGTTGAGTTAATCCAGTCACATACCAATTAATAATCATCGGGGGTGGGTTCTAGAATATACAGACTTTTTAAGACTGCAAGTTAGGAATAAAAATTCACTTTTCAAAAAGAACTTGAACTTAGGAAGAAAAGCATGAGAAAATTACTAGTCCTCACTCATTCAGTTTTAATCCACAGAATAGAAAAAAGTCTGCTAAATCACTCATTACCCAACAACTAAGTAGTAGGTAAGAAAAAAGGAATGATGTGATGATGGGCATTGTTAACTAACCCAACAAAGAATTCCTCTATCGCCTCTTGTGTGTGAGGAGCTACTGACAAGAGAGCATGAATCTGCAAATAAACCATTAATATTTTAACCTATAATTGATTAAAAGTAATATTAACGTAACTTATATCTATAACAATTTAAATCCTAGATTGAAATTTGCTACTAACTATAGAATAACATTTTTCTTTCATCATTACACCTATATAAGCATATATGAAAATGCTCCTGTGCATACTGGATAGTATTAGAAATCTTCCTGTCTAACTTCTGTTAGAACCCCAATTCTACAACTTCATGAAAATTATGCCAACTAGAAATATTCTTTTAAAAAAAAAATAGCATCACCAAACTCCTGAAGATGTTTCCGATGAAAAGTTTGAAGTCTAACACAGAGTTTACCTGGAAATCACAACTTGACTCATTCTGTAATATTTCTTTTTCTATAAAATATTTAGAACTCTAAGAAGTTATTTATCAAAGGAAGAAATTAAAGTCTAACCTAAGGTTAGCTCAGATCACATTATCCTTTGAAATGTAGAGTTGGTTCAACCTTATTCTCAAGTTGAAAACCCTTCTGAAGAGTGCTACAGGATTAGCGACACCACACTGCTGAATCAGTAAAGAGCTTGCTTTACAAGCAAGAGAACTGAGTTTGATTTTGAAAACTCTGGTTGAAAAACGAAGAGACATTGTAGTGTGTGTTTGTTATCCCAGAGCTGGAGTTTGCTGGGTAGAGACTCTGCCTCAAAAAAATAAAAAAGTGAGCAACTCCTGGTAAATAACTTCCTAGGTTGTTGTATGGCCACCATGTGCACTTGTGCACACAAGTGCCTGCATGCTTACACACATACACACACACACACACACACACACACACACACACACACACACAAAAAAAAAAAAAACCTACCCGGGTGCTTCCAGTTTTTAATGGTTACCTTTTATCTAATTCCTGTTCCCACTAAATTCTTAATTGCATTAGTGTTTTATACTATCAAAGAAATAAAATTTCATACTAAATACCTTTGTTCCTAAAAGGCCTTCAGCCTGTAGCTCCTCCATCATACCCTCACTGTTTATCCTCTTTCTCTACCTTACTTTCCAATAAACCTAAACTTATGGTTTAGAACCATTACTCACTTTTTTCTTTGTCCATCTTTTACATACAAAAGTGTAATGCTACATAAAACTTACATATTTTGTTAAGATCACCATGACATTTTGAGGTAAAAATTGGAAATACATCTCTCATTCTTATTCATAGCTTCATCTCAAAACTTAAGCCAATCTGTTAATCACTTATAAACTTCTGGCTTTATGTTTTAGAAAACATCAAGAGAAGATACAACATGGAGGGAGCTCAGCAAAGAGCAATTCCATCACATTTTGGAGAACATCTTTCCATCAGGCCAAGATTTGAGAATTCCGCAATTCGAGGAAACATTGGAATTCCTGAGGATAATTATGCGTGTCCCAGAGGCAATGTTAGAATTCCCAAGAATAATGTCAATACTATCCCCATGGTTAATGTTGGAGTGCCCATGGATAATCCTCAATTTCTTAGAGGCAATGCTGGAGTTCCCAGGGGCAGTGAGTTTGGCGTTTACATGGGTAATAGTGGTAGAACTTCCGGACATATGGTATCTTCTCCACTCACTGAGCTCTCAAAGATAGGTGAACACCAGTTATAAAAACTGATACTTTACAATGCTGTCCGTTGAAGAAACAAACTAAGACACTTAACATCAAAACAGACATGTACAAACTTGACAACTCAAAATACTAAATGGGACATCTAAATTATGAATACACAATACACATAATTTAAAAATGTGTGATAATTATTTACTAGATTGGATAAAACCAGACTGTAGCTAGCTAGTTTATCCTGTATGCAGTCATCAATTGTATATGATATAATCTAGTGTGTTGTAGATGTGGACTTCTTCATTGAACAAAATATCATGTACTTTTCAAATGACAATTTTTCCTAGTAATTTCAAGTCCTCTTGGATACTTTGATAGACAAATGAAAATGATCTTAGAGGTATTGGCATTTATTTTGATGAGTCTATCTTGATGTCCAAGACATTTATTGAATGAAAGCTAGAATCCAGGAGATTTAACAGAAGATTCTTGAATATAGTACTTCTTTTGAAATACTTTAAAAAGACATCTAGGGAAAAGTTCACTAAAAGTACTTAAATATGTCTATTTGGGTTTTTTGACATAAACACAGCAAAATTGTAAATATTTATGGAAGCCTTAACAATACAAGGAGACAAATAACTGTAGAACTGTAAATATCATATGTGGTTGTGATGTTAATAATATAAGACAATAGCCGGGCGGTGGTGGCACACGCCTTTAATCCCAGCACTTGGGAGGCAGAGGCAGGCAGATCTCTGTGAGTTCGAGGCCAGCCTGGTCTACAGAGTAAGTTCCAGGAAAGGCGCAAAGCTATACAGGGAAACCCTGTCTCGAAAAACAAAAAAAAACAAAACAAAAAAAAAAAAAAAAAGAAAAAACAAAAACAACAAAAAAATAATAAAGACAATAATAACAGCACCACAGGATGCCTAAAATATTGCATGCTAAAACAATGTTTTTGGTTTGAAGTTAATTTATTACCTTTCCCAGCCACTCTATTGATTTGCATAAGAAGATTCAGGATAGAAGATAAAAATTCTTGAAATCCTTTATGAGATGAATGAATATGATGCTCTTCCCAGAAAAATAAAAATAGCATTTTGTTGGCCCAGATGATCAGCACAGTATTAAAATTACTGAACCCTACTTATATATAAAATATGGCTTTCTGGAACATTTATTTCACAAATGTTGTAAGATAGATAAAATATTACCAGAAGGTTATGAGATTAACTGACAAATTACTTGGGAAAGTAAACTCATTACTTTGTATTCACACATAATATAAAATTTGTGCTGAGTTTTAGGGCACATGGGCCACTATTCAATTTGTACATTTAAATTTTCAACTTTCCTGAATAATGGTTGCTGTTGTTTTTACAAAGCCAAAGGCAATGTAAACAATAGAATACCACCTAACCCCTTATTATGTGCCTTAACACATAGTGCAAGGGGTGGTACTCTTTGGTATGAAGGCAAACTCTTGCCTTTTTTATGAGATTTCTTTGGCTTCTGAGGAAGGAGGTAAAGAGGCTGGCTAGCCTCCCTCTCTTCAGTCCCCATGGTTCAGCATGTGCTTTATGAACCAGGGCTTTGACCTCAGAAAATAGGAAAGGTAGTGAGATTTTTTTTTCTCCTACTTCTTACCGACACAGAAGATGGGATACCATTTCAGACTTGAGTAACCTGATTTTTACATAGTGTGGCAAAACCACAGAAAGAACAGAAAGATACAGGCTACCATACTTGAGTTACTGCCACTACTTGACTGAAAATAAAAAAACCAAATTGACAGATCACCTTGATAACAGACAGCCTACTCTATATGCTCTCTTGTCACATTGACTTTAGGAAACAGATCTATTGCATTCTCATTTTCAAAGGAAACCACCTTGTGCGTGAAAAAACTAATAAGTACAATAGAAACTGAGAAATAACTTACCAAGAACTAATGTATATCAAAAACAAGTAGAAAGAAAGACAGTAAACAAAATTTGGTTCAATTGTATATAACACTAATATATAATTGAAGACAGAAAACAGCAACTTCATCATCAACAAAACCCTGCTATGTGAGTGTTATTCCTCATGATCCATATAATTTTGGATATTGTGTTTAGTGGCTTAAAGTTTAGATATAAAAATATATGTATAGTGGCCAGTTGCTTCTCTGTAAATTTTTAAGAAATTAAATGGAACTAAGTAAAAATCAAATGTGAAGATGGTCTAAGAAGATGATTCTCAATTCTGTAATAGAAGTTCTGTATAGCCTTGGTTTTATTCTTTTAAATATTGTTAGTATTTATTGAACTGAGCAAGGCAAATGTTCAGTAGCACGTCATTATTTATTTTCAAAGATTATGCCCTATCGTATTAGGGTTCTCCATACCAAATTAATTCTCTAAGTCACTCAATAGCATCATAATTCTACAAAAGAGAGAGTAAAGAACATAGGGTTTTTTCATGAGAAAACTTCATAACAAAATTCATATAGCTGTCAGAAAAGCTTCACTAATTACATATTATATTTCCATCTAATCATTATGTTTTCAACATGTTTTAGAAGTAAAAATCCAAAATATAGCAAAGTGCTTTTAACATATCATGGGTTACAAAGTACATGTGCCTTTTTGAGTAATTATTTCAAGAGCAGAGAGCCTCACTGATATGGAAGACAATTTTATGGAAAATGAGAGGAACTCTAAGAAAACAAAAATGAGAATAAAACTATAGCTTTAAAGTAAATGAAATTCTGCTTTATTATTTGAAAAGAATATTTTTTTATTTCTATTTAGAAACTCACTATTTCATTAGTTAACAAAATGAACCAATAACCCTAATACTGTCCTCAGATACCCTAATCCCCTGTAAGTGTCCCTCAGTGCATCCTAACTCCACCACATCCTCTACCTTTCTTAGCCCCAGTCCACTTCTCCATATCCTCTATACCTCATCCACACTTGAGCTTTTTCCTCACCCCTATACTATTTTGAGTATCTTCAATGCCTTCCTCCTCTCCCCATCTAATTCCACAATGACATTGTCCCCATGTTCACTATACCCTATTTATCATCATGCTTTCCCGCAACCTATTCCCAAGATTCATTCCAACTCCCACCATACCCTTACTCTCTCCTGTCTCAAGTCTCCCTGACCTTTGACCCTTAACTTCCCCCCCCAGCACTAATCATAAATTCTCCCCACATTTTGACCTTCAGGAACCAGGATATAATGAATATTAAGGTAAATACCATGAATGAAATAAAGATGTCTAATTGATACCTTTGTTGATTTGTAAAAAAATAAAATCCAAATGTTGCATATTTTCCATACTACATTAAAGTATCCAAAATTGTAACATCCATAGTAAAACAGCTAGATAGAAATGATGATGTGAAAATGTAGGGGCTAGAACACCATGTACTCCCCCGACCAGAATTCCTTGATATTTAAAATAAGCTGGCTCATGCTAGCCTTTGAAAGATTATGAAAGCATATACAGCATAGGATTTAAATATTTTTTTTAGTTTTAAATTTTAAGTTTTGCATGACTTTGAAAGCACCATTTTTTCTTTTTATTATATATTATAAAATCATCCTTTTTTAGGCTCTTTGAGAAAAATAAAATGGACATACAATACCAATTTCTTCATCTAAATTGTAAAGTATGTTGATGAAAAATGATAAAATACGCACTTTGTGAATTTACCTAGAGCATATTTTTGCTATTAAAATAATATTTTAAGAGTTTATTTTTTAAAATGACTCACTTTTAGTAGATTTCATTATCTTAAGCAACTGATATTCACCTACAAACCAACTTCTTTATTCTTATACATATATTAGAGTAAGATAAAAAGATCATCTTCAAAATAAAATTCACCATAAAATGCAGTGACATTTGTTAATTCTAAATTATGATAAAATATCAACAGTTAATATTACCCAGATACTCAATGTTTTTTGAACATCACCATGATGATATCAGCTAATTTTCATAATTTCTCAATAAATATACCTAGTTATTCAAAATAAATACACATACATTTGAAGATTTTAAAGTTATAAAATAATAATTTCCAGAGTTCCTTTCTTAAACCCAAACATTTCAGAAGAACATAATGCCAATACATGTGCAGTGCAGAATGGTATTCAAAACTAAGAAAAATTTCATAAAGAAGTAGTATCAATTTGGAAACGCCCACTATTATTAAAATTCAGTAAAAAAAAATCAGGCCACCTCTACACATTATACCTCCCCAGACACTCCAAGTGTTTCAGTTTGTTCTTAGTACATTCATTATGTTTCAAGTTAGTAACTCCATATTTCTCATTTTCTACACCTATCACCAGTGACTAGAGAACAAATCTGTCTAAATTCAGCAAAAGCTGGTATGATACTCACAGCTTTAATATTTATTGAGAATGTAAATTTCCATCTTTTGAAAGTAAAGGAAACAACTGGATTTTATTTTCAAAGTAAAGCAGGACAGTTAAGTACACTAGTATGGTGAAACATTGTCCATTTTACACTGATGCTGTATTTAATTTTGTGAAATGTATAGTGGCATTATTTGCTGGCCATTATTGACTTCTTTCTTGTTCACTAAATATTTATTGTGATATGTTTAAACAAAGTACTGTTCAAGGTGATATCGTAATATATATGTGACGTGTGTGAATTGGCCTGTATTGTATCTTTAAATAAACTGTGGTGTAGATTGATGTGATGTTTTTATTTATTCAGGGGTTGAATTACTGCAGCACTAGAGTATAGAACTCCTGGTGCTTATTCTATAATATTATCTTGTAAAATTCACAACAGGTATTTTAATATCTTACTAATTTAAAATTCAAATAAAAAATTACAAAGGGGTTATATCCATTTAAAAACTAAATTGCTAAATCAATCTTATTTCTGTAGCAGAATTTACCAAACACTTATTAGGACTATGTTCAAAACTAAAAACAAAATGAATTCTGCACCTGTTGAAGTAGCTGTTTCTTCTATTACATAGTCTTTTGTCCAAATATAGCGACATGATCTGGGCACTTTTGTTTTTAGATCTTCCTCTGTGTGTATGTGAGACACAGAGAATATCTGTAAAGAAATCTATACAGCAGCAGCAGCAGCACTTTTATTTAATCATCAACAATTTTTTTCTACCACAATGTATTTTTTTCTTAACTACACTGACAAGGTGATTTTATATTTTATTTCAACTCCAATATTACCTAATCTGTACCTATCAAATAAACCTAACCTTAGCCCTGATAGGTTGGTAAATAGGAATATGGAGATTTCAAACACTGAATTTAATGTCTGAATCAGTTGTGAATAGAAACAAGAGAGCTCATCCATTTTACACATTAAAAAACTTGATTTGTTCTAAATATTTTGCCTGTGTGATTTATGTACAAAATTTCCTCAAAATTCATTTTATCTTCATGCAAATATAGACACTTTTGTAATGTGGGCTGCACAAACCTTATTAACTAGACCACCAGAAGTGTTTGATGTTACAGAAATAAAAATATCAATTCACCCCTTCTTATATCTTGAAAACTAAATTTCAACTCTTGGATAATGGTGTTTTGCCTAAGTATTTTCAATTTTGTATTTGTATCTTGTTGAGACTTGTACTCTAAATTATGTAATCTATAAGTGTCAGCTGTTTCTCTTTCTTCTCAAGTAAATTGTGATACTAATTGTGATTGATGTCATATTCTTATACTATATTTCTGCCAATTACCTTGTTAATATTTTGTGTCTGGCAAAATTTATTGATGGTTAATGCCATTGTGTTGTCCTCACTATTTTCCAATACATAACAATGATGTGTAAGGTGCATTGCAAAAATGTTTAAATTTGCTCTTTTTTCTAGTACGTGAATCTGCTGGAAAAATAAATATTTGACACAATAGTGAAAGTAATATATTTCTTCCTGAATTGAAATTGTCTTTTGCTTTAAATATTTCATATGTAAATTCATATTTCAATAAATGGTGTCATCTGCATTCAAATATTATATTGTCTATTTTTATTTCTTTTAAAAACATTTAGTATAGAAACATGCCTAAAACAGACCTTTTAATAAAAAAAAAAATAGGAAAAAACCTGGGCATTGTGGTATACTCCTTTAATTCCAGCATTTGGGAGGGAGAATCAGGAGGATCTCTGAATTTGAGGCCAGCCTGGTTTACACAGTGAGTTCTAAGCCAGCCAGGACTACATAGTAAGATCCTATCTTAAAAGAATAGTTAGAAGCAAACAGAAAAATGAATAAAGACAAGAAAATATGAATACAGTTATTTGAAAGCTTGAAAACTTACTACATACCCCACAAAACAGAGAAAATTAAAACATTGACAAGTGAATTTGATGGAGTACTTTAAACCTTGAGTAACCTATTGTTCAATCTATTCATATGTATATGTATGTATATATATGCATATATATATATATTTCACAATTTATGAAAAACACAAGCTTCTATCATACCCAGGATTTCAGCTATAACTTTTTTTATAGTTCTTTCTTCTCTGTTCACCAACTTCAAAATAATCCTATTGAGGTCCTTGTTTTGGGAGACTTCAAGCACATCAGAGATGCCACTGTGATTAACAATAACTCTAAAATTGCACTGGTGACTTCTACTTAATAGATGTTTAGAAAATATTTATATGCAAATTTATGTATATGTGTCAAATACTTCAGTTTATTTCAAACAAATTATGATGTTGAAACAATGATGACAATTGAGGCAAAAATCAAACTACTTTCTAATTTTAGTCTAACGGTGTAACAGTTATATTTTTGCAATTTATAAAACTTACCATTTATGTGGGATAAAATCATTCCAAGCACCCAATGAATGAACATCAGTGTCCTATAATAATGTTTCATTGAGGAAAGAATTACTTCAGCAAACTTGAGTAGGGAGGTCTGTGACATACATTCATTTTAATGAATATACAATTAAGTAATAATCACGTAGCATGTACTACATAAAATAGGTATTGGGTGATATATTGGTAAGAAAAACTAGTCAGAAATTTTTCTGTGTCCCACCTGACCCACAGTTGGGACAAATTTCTCACCTACAGTCCTGCAGCCTTTTATAAAATAATTACACAGAGGCTTAATATTAATTATAACTGCTTGGCCATTTGCTCAGGCTTATTACTGACTAGCTCTTACACTTAAATTAAGCCATAATTCTTATCTATGTTTAGCTATGTGGCTTGGTATATTTTTTCAGTTCTGCTTTCGCATCTTGCTTCCTCTGTGTCTGGCTGGCAACTCCTGACTCTGCTCTTCCTCTTCCCAGCATTCCTTTAGTCTGCTTGCCCCACCTATACTTCCTGCCTGGCTACTGGCCAATCAGTGTTTTATTAAACCAGAGTACAACAGCATTATCCCACAGCCTTCCCCCTTTTCTGTCTAATCAAAGAGGAAGGTTTTAACTTTAACATAGTAAAATTATATAAAACAAAACAATTATCTACCAAGAATTACAGTTACAATAGCTAGTCTATTTGTATTTGGTAAAATTAAAGAAAATATTCAATTTATTCTATATTTATGATTCTAAAGTTTTATATCTAATTTATCTTTTATCATAACAAAGGAAAATTGTAATTATCTAGTCTTTAACTACGTCAAAGACCTCAGAAGGATATAATATTACCTAAGTAAACAGGAAAAGCATTGTAAGCAACTTCCAAAAATCTAGAATGCCAGAGACAGCTGGCTACCTGGACAGTTATCCAAAGTTCTTCTGCAACATTGGGGCATCCATTCTTCAGCCTACAGGCCTAGAATCTCTCAGTTGCTTCTCTCTTTAAACCAAGTTCTCCATTGTAATTGTGCTCTGGCTTCTAGGATGACTGTAATTAATTCTTTCCAGTCCTGAGGGATAATTCTATTACAAGTTGACCACAAATTTAACATCTGCTTTACAAATGGAGAATGCATGCCATATGATACTATAGCTTCTTTAAAACTCCTTAAATCTAATATTTCTACTGGAGACCAATTAGCTTGTACACGCCCTAGAACAGATAGTTCCTGTAAGGTTACCAGATAGATTGTTTGGTTGTTTGAAAATAGGCTGTCTCTCTGTAACCATATAATTCAATCCCGGAATAATTTCACCTTTAAATTCTTCTGTCTGGGTCTGAATTTCTCTAGAATTCATTTTTTTTTTTTTTTTTTTTTTTTTTGGTTTTTCGAGACAGGGTTTCTCTGTGTAGCTTTGCGCCTCTCCTGGAACTCACTTGGTAGCCCAGACTGGCCTCGAACTCACAGAGATCCGCCTGGCTCTGCCTCCCGAGTGCTGGGATTAAAGGCGTGTGCCACCACCGCCCGGCTTAGAATTCATTTTAATGGGTTTTTCCGAAGTCAATCCTGAGTTAAGTTCACCTTTAAATTCTCCTGTCTTGGTCTGAATTTATCTATGACTCATTTTAACAGGTTTTTCTAAAGCTTTTATCTTCATTTTGTATGCTATGAATATGTGTTGCTCTAATTGGTTGATAAATAAAGCTGTTTGGCCAATGGTGAGGCAGAATAAGTTTAGGCAGGACATTCTAACTAGAGAGACAGGAAGAAGGCAGAGAGACGCCAGCCACCACCAAAGGAGAAGCAACATGCCAACAGACCAGTAAAGCCACAGAACACGTGGCAAAACATAGATTAATAGAAGTTGGTTACTTTAAGATATAAGCTCTTATAGAGCTAGCGAGCAATAGACCATACAGTTTGTAAGTAATATAAGCCTCTGTATGTTTATTTGGCTCTGAGCGGCTGTGGGCCTGGGTGGGACGGAAGAAAACTTGAGCTACTAAAAACAAATCTATCCATAAACTTATGTAGTTTGCAGTGTAGTTGGAAAATGGAATAAAGAAGAAAAATGGTCATGAAAAGCTAATCTGTCAGTAACTGGTAATCATGGTTCCTTAATTTTTAGAAAATGTGACTCAAAATTACCTATAAATAAAATATTGACACAGAAAGATCTGTTAGTAAGAGAGATCCAGAAGAATGTTCTCTTTCAGAAAAAAAAAACAGCAAATTTCTCAGTGTGAAATCCTAGTATAAAATCATAGAGAAGAAATCAAGTCACATTTTTGTTTCTATTTAACTTTTTGATAAGTCAGACTTTTTCCTAGTACAATGAATCTCAAATTTAATATGCATCTAAGTTCAATTTTTATATCAAGACCTATGTAACTTTCCATTTAGTGGAGTTATTTCTTTTATAGCTTGGCATTTTTATTAGTTTTAAAGAAAAACCACAGGGCAGGAAAGCTGTAAATCTTAGTAGCTGCCCTGAGTCTGAGAATGAAGAAGTAAAGGGAAAAATCCATGCCATTTGACATACCAGCATAGAGGTCCACCACAAGGCACCAGACAGCCACATGGTGGGAAGCGTGGACTTTGGAGAAAGAATAAAGTAGCTCAAACTATTAAAAACTAGAGTAGAATAGAATATAATAAAAAGCTTGGTGACTGTCCTAGTTAGGGTTACTATTGCAATTATGAAACACCATGACCAAAGCAACTTGGAAAGAAAAGGGTTTATTTGGCTTATACTTCCAAATCACTGTTCAACATTAAAGAAAGTCTGGATAGGAACTCAAACAGGGCAGGAACATAGAGGCAGGAGCTGATGCAGAGGCCATGGAGGAGTGCTGCTTGCTGGCTTGCCCAGCCTGCTTTCTTATAGAACCAGGACCACCAGCCCAGGAGTGTCACCACCCACAATGGGCTGGGCCCTACCCCATCAATCACTAATTAAGAAAATGCCTACAGCTGGATCTTATGGAGACATTTTCTCAACTGAGGCTCCCTCCTCTCTGATGAATCTGATTTGTGTTGAGTTGACATAAAATTAGCCAGCTCAGTGACCCATTGTCAAACACTCAGTTTCTACTGAGGCCCAATAGTCAGGCCAAGAGCTGTCTCTCAAAAAGAAAATAGTTGTCTGCAGATGATAGAGCCTTGCTCCAAAATCCCAAATCTCCTCCATGATTCACCTATAGGGGCCTGCCAAAGGCTCCAAACAGCAACCCTATCTGCTACTGATACCTGAAATACTGTCAGGTCTACTGGGTCATATGTTCCAAGTAGTATAGCATCCTTCACTGTAGCCTGGACCTGTTGAAGAACCTTCTATTCCAGGCCCTACTCAAAGCTAAAAGCTTTTCTAGTTGCTTGGTATACTGGCAAGAGTATAGTGAAGAATTTGCTGTCTTCAGAATCCAAATAGGCCCAGAAAGTATTGTGCTTCTTTATTGGTCATGGGAGGATCCAAGTGCAATAACTCACCCTTCACCTTAAAATAAATATTTCTACATGCCACATATTACAGGACTCCTAAAAATTTCACTGAAGTATAAGGCCTTCAAATTTTGGTTACATTTATTTCCCATCTTATGCTGCACATATATGTTACCAAGACCAAGTAGTTGTTGCTACCTCCTGCTCACTTAGTCCAATCAACATAATGTTGACAATATAATGGACCCATGTTGTATTTTGACAAATGATCAAGATCAACCCAAGCCAAATGTTAGGTGCAACTCAGGGAAACCCTCAGAAGAGAGGGAAGAAGGATTGTAGGAGCCAGAGGGGTCAATGACACCAAGAGAACACAGCCCATAGAATCAACTAAGCAGGGCTCATAGTGGCTCACAGAGACTGAAGGGGCAATCGGGGAGCCTGCATAGGTCTGTATGAGGTCCTCTGTGTATATGTTGTAATTGTTTAGCTTTCAGTTTTTGTGGGACTCCTAACAGTGGGAGAGAGGTGTCTGTGACTCTTTTGCCTGCTCTTGGGACCCTTTTCCTCCTACTTGGTTGCCTCATCCAGCCTTGATATTTTGTGCCTAGTCTTATTGCATCTTGTTATGCCGTGTGTGATTGATATCCCTCTAAGGCCTGATCTTTACTGAAGAGAAACAGAGGAGCAGTGGATCTGGGGGAGAGAAGATAATGGGGGAGGACTAAGAGGAGAGGAGTAGTGGGAGGAGAGGAGGCTGTGGCTGGGATGTATTGTATGAGAGAAGAATAAATAAAATGGGAAAAAATCCCTTCTAACAAGGTTATCAAACAGACTGGAGAGTTAATATATTCTTAAGGTAAAAGCTGTAAAGGTATACTGCTGGTCTTGCCAACTGAAAGCAAATTGCTTCTGATGGGTAAGTACCAATAAAAGGGCATTTTCTAGATCAATAGTTACATGCCATGTACCAGGAAATGTGTTAATCTGCTCAAGTAAGGACACCACACCTGATATAGCAGCGACTATGAGAGTTGCTACCTGATTGAGTTTCCGATAGTCAACTGTCATTCTCCAAAATCCATCTATCTTCTGCACAAATAGGAGAGTTAAAGGGAGATACAGTGGGAACCAGAACCCCTTAATATCTCAAGTCCTTGATAGTGGCACTAATTTCTGCAATTCCTCCAGGGATGCAATGTTGTTTTTCGGTTCACTATTTTCCTTGGCAGAGGAAAGTCCAAAGGCTCCCATATGTTCTTTTCAAACTTCATTCCACAGGTCGAGGAACCAATGTGGGAATTCTGCCAAATTCTAAGTACATCTATCCCAATTACACATTCTGGAACTGGGGAAATAACCACAAGAGTTCAGGGACCCACTGAACCTACTGCAAGTTGGACTTCAGCCAAAATTCCATTACTTATCTGACCTCTGTAAGCCCCTACTTTAACTGGAGGGTCACAATACTTCTTGGGGTCTCTGGAAACCAGTGATAACTCAGAACCAGTATCATATAGACCCAAGAAAGTCAGATTGTTTCCTTCCCTCATTGTACAGTTACCTTCGTAAAAGGACATAGGTATCTCTGGAGAAGGACTGGAGAAAGGCTAGCGGTAAAACTCTTAGGTATTTATTCAAGATCTTTCCTTGGGTGAACCTGGCCATCCCTTCATTCAAGAGGTTCTGGATCTGCACACTAACTCAAGTCTGGATATTGGTTCGCAGGTTGAGATTTCATCTTGTCACTATTAAGTACAGCCTTTCTCTCATTTGTTTGAGATTTTTTCTGTTTATACAGATCAAACAAAAACATAAGGATCTTCTTATCTATTTCATGCCAGGAAACACTATGGCTGATTAGCCAGTACCAAAGGACCATACAACTCATGTCACTGTAAAAATCACTTTCCCTGTGCTGCCCATTATGGGTTAGGCCATTATGGACATTGCTTTGTCTATGCTGCCTGTTAAGATAAATTATGATTGCCTTGCCTTTGGCAATTCAGTGCTGCCACGTGGCCCCTGCTGCCTCAGAGCCCAATCAAACCCATTGCATTTAGTTCATCCAACTGAGCAGCAGAATCTCCAATCCTAAGGTCTGATACAATGAAAAGGGTGACAACAAAACTCTTCAAATGTGTGGATACCCTTTATTATTATTCCTAGCCACTCCTGGAGCCACATGACCACGAATGTGTTGTCAGTAGTCAGGCAAAATGCTTAGTCACTCCAGAGCCTTAAGTCCTATGTAATCTGTGCACAATGTGATCACATAATCTATGCACATGTGTGTCGTAGCTATGTAAGCCCATATATGCATTCTTGAGATGACCTATAAAACTGCTCTCTGCTCTCTCTCCACACCTTTCTTTTCTATAGGCCTATCCACATCCACCTTTTCCCTTCCCTAATAAAAACTCTTATACTGGGTTCCGTTGTACCTCATGTTTTCTCATACCTGGTAAATAACGTCGACAAATAAATAACACCCTTCTCATCATCTTGTGTCGTAAAGGATTAGTGAAGGACACATCTTCTGGACCTTCCCATTGTGGAAGATGAGGCTTTATACAGCCTACCTACTCTAGCATTGCAATTTCTCTGAGTCTTAAAATTCCTTCATCTCCAGGCTGTGGTGGTGCACACCTTTAATCCTAGCACTAGGGAGGCAAAGTCAGGTGGATCTCTGTGAGTTTGAGGCCAGCCTGGTCTACAGAGTGAGTTCCAGAACAGCCCGGGCTACACAGAGAAACCCTGTCTCAAAAAACCAAAAAAAAAAAAAAACCTTCATCAACAGTAAGCCAAGGGATATCAGGCATCCCCATCTCCTTTTCAGTAGGCCATCTTTTGACAAATGCTTCAACCAACCATTCAAACAAATTTTGTCGCCTTTTTTTAACTGTGTGAGCTTCAATATTAAACCTAGAATCTCCACTCAGTGGGCCTGTATCAGTAAACGCAACCCGATATAGCCTTTCACTATTATCCCACACCCTTAAAATTCATTCCCACACATATTCTCCATACTTCTGCTTGAATAAATTAGCAAACTCATTAAACGCCTTAGTGTTTGTAGTGCAACTCTTCATGAATTACACTTTGTATCTCTCCTCTAGGAGCCTACTTGAGTCTGGTTATAGATCTAAAAGCCACTGAGCATCAATCAGTATTGTCTTACCTGGCACCTTCTCAATGGAAGATTACTACTGGTTTGGCAGACAATGAAGGATTAATTCCCTCATTCAAAGGCAGAGAGGGCAATATGGCAGGAGATGGGTTGTGAATGAATCATCTGCTAAAGGGGGAGAGACAGCTTCCTCAAGTGAGATAAACCCTTTTGAATCAGGGTTCAAAGTCACCAGTCTCAGTAGAAAAAAAAAAATTCTGAAACAGAAACCTACATGTCTAGAAGGACAGACTGATATTAACAGAAAATTAGCAAGAGTTCAGGGCTGCAGTATGAGGAATAGGTTCTCAAGAGCCAGCCAAAACATTAGGAACAACCTCTGCTCCCATTGTTAGGAGTACCACAATTGACCAAGCTACACAACTGTCTCATATAACACATTTGTTGTTGATATATAAGAAAACTACTAATTTTTTTCCTTTCCCTTTTTTTCTTGAACAAAGTATCACTATGTAACCTGAAACTCACCATGTAGATCAAGCTTGTCTCAAAATCACATAGAACCCTTTTCTTTCTTTTGATTAGTCTGGGTAAGAGTTTGGGTTTGATATTTTGTTTAAGGGTTTTGTTGGTTAAACATTTGTCTTTTCAAAGAATGAACATTTTTTGGTGATTCTTTGTACTTTTGCTTCCATTTCATTAGTTACTACCCCAGTTATAATTCTATTGCTCCATTTGAGCTTTTATCTAAGTTAGGCTTTCTATTGCTGTGATAAAACGCCATAACCAAAACCAACTTGGGGAGGCAACAAAATCAGCTTACATTTCCACTTCAAAGTCTATCATTGAAGGAAGGTAGGAACTCAAGGCAGAAACCTAAAAGCAAGAACTGAAGCAGAAACAATGGAAGAATTCTGCTTAATGGCTTGCTCCTGGCTTGCTCAGCCTGCTTTCTAGTACAATTGAGGACCACCTGCCAAGGGATGATACCACCCATAGTGTCCTGGGCCCACTCCCACATCATTAATGAAGAAAACCCACAAGCCAATTGTTCAGGTCTGAGAGAAGCCCCCAAGAAAGACTAACATGCATGTATGCAATTTAACAAGAACATTTGTTTCCAACAGGTTGGGGGTGGCAAATAGCGACCCCCACACACACCGAAGGGAGGTCACAAGCTCCTTTTAAGTGGAGTTAGGAGAATTCCAGGCAGGAGGGATTAATCTGGTGCTGATTGATGGAGGAAAGATTAGTCTGGGGGCTGATTGGTAGGAGGCTCCAGTGGTTAGGGACCTTCCAGCTACAGGGTAGGAAAAGTTATCTTAAGCCAGCAGAAGGCTGGGGGGCTCCTGCTGATTGGTTGCCCCTGAGTTGTGGTCTTCCTGTGAACTGCTTTCTCAGCTCCAGCCAGGTCCAGTAAACTGAAACTAAGGCCTGGTCCCAGGCAGGACTATTAGAAACCTGTCATGGCTCTGGTCTGGCTCCCCAGCCCTCTCATCAATCAGGTGGGTGCATGTTCTCAATTGAGGTTTCCTCTTCTTAAATGACTCTAGCTTGTGTCAAGTGGTCAAAAGAAAACTAACCAGGACAATTGACCTCTTGCCCACTTGACACATAAACTACTGTCAAACCATAGCCATTCCTTTCTTGCACATCATCAAGAACTTATATTAATATCAATATCATAGCATAAATAATCTTAAAGTGCAACCATCCTTAAAAATCTGAACACTTTAAAAGTTCAGTCTCCTTAAAACATCCAAAGTCTCTTCAGAGTTCAAAAGCCTCTCTAAAAAATTCAAAAAGTCTCTCTAAAATATCCAGAGTCTCTGTAAAATTCCAAAGTCTCTTAACTGTGCACTCCTGAAAAATACAACATAAATTATATATGTCTTATTTCAAAAAGGAAGAGCCAGGCACTTTTATAATCAAAGCAAAGCAAAACCCAAGTCCAGTGGTATAAAAAGCTAAGTGTCAGATATCTGAGATGCACTCATGATCTTCATGGCTTCTCCAAAGGGCTCCATTTTTCCAGCTCTGACATTGGCTCTCAGGCTCAGGCCAGTTCCACTCTATAGCTTCTATCATTTGGTGATTGTTCCATAGTAATGGCATCTCCAAAATCCTGGGGTCCCTGCTTTCACTGGGCTGCAGCTTCACAAATAACTTCTCCTGAGATCTCTTCAAGGACTCTGACCTTGCTACATGGTGTTGAGCCTCAACTTCTCTCCATGACCCCTTCAATCTCTGGGGCTTATACTGAAACTGAGGCTGCACCTTCACCAAGGGCCTCTCCTGGCTTCTCACAGTGCCAAGTCTCAACTAAAGGCAAGACTCCCTCATGCCTTCAAAACCAGTAACACTTGGGGGAAGCTTAGACATTGCCAAGTCCAGCCGCCAGCATGAGGTACATCCTTGGAGCACAGCTCTTGTATGCTGACCCTGAGGAAATACACCTAGATTTCACCTCAGTAATGCTGGTCTCAATTATCCCAGTAAAGCAAAGGTTTCATTTTAGTGGTCTCTGTCTCTTGTTAATCAGCAGCTGATTCTTCAGCCCTGGCTGATGGGAACCACAGATTTTTAATTCAAAATATCAAATGGCCCTGATTGAATCTTTAAAGGACTCTTAAAACTTCCCTCTGAAACTTCTCAAGCCAAGCCTCCATTTATCTACATTCCTCTTAGCAATTTCCTCTAAGTGCCCACAATAATATCTCATTAAGCTCTGAATATTCAATGGCTTTTCTACCTCAAAATCCCAAACTCCTACTACAATTCTCCCCAAAACGTGATCAGGTCTTTTACAGAAATAGTCCACAAATGTGGTACCAATTTCTGTCTTATTTAGGGTTTCTATTGCTGTGATTTAAAACACCATGACCAAAATGAACTTGGGGAGTAAAGTGTTTATTTCATGTTACAACTTTCAGGTCCCATTCCATTGCTGAGGGAGGTCAGGGCTGAATACAGAGATGGTGGGAACTGAAGCAGAGTCCATGGAGGAAAGTTGCTTACTGGCTTGTTCAGTCTGCTTGCTTCTTCCTTCCTTCCTTCCTTCCTTCCTTCCTTCCTTCCTTCCTTCCTTCCTTCCTTCCTTCCTTCCTTCCTTCCTCTTTGTTTCTCTCTTTTGTGCTTTTATTAAAAACATCTTTTTCTCACATAATATATCCTTATTATGGTTCCCCTCCCTCTAGTCCTCCCAGTGTGACAGGGCAAGAAAATGTACATGTTACTCCATCTTATATTCTTCCTGAGGCCATTTCAGGTTTAACTAGAATTTGATTGCCTTGATGGAGACCCCTTGTGCCTACCTAGCAAGATGCCAAGCCATGGTTTCTGCCTTTAAAAACCCCATGCTCTGGACACTTGGTACCACACCTAGGTCTTTGAATGCTTGGATATGATCTGGCTGGAATTAAAGACTTTCAATTGGAGATAAACTGTGTCTGAGTGGTCATCTGTGGTGGGCTATCCTTAACACCAGTTCCCCTTCCCATCCCCTCCAATTCAGACCCACTCCTTTTCTCTCTTTCGTTAGAAAAAAAAAGACTTCTAAGGGATAATGATAAAATACAATATAATAAGATAAAACAAAAATCAACATCTCATGCCCTCTGCCCTGATGCTGTAGGTGTGGGAGAGTTGACCCTAAGGGTGTGAAAGCAGGAGAACTGGCCCCACCCCTTACTCATTGCTGCAAGAGATGAATTAGCGAGGGCAATGGTGGAGAGCTCACCCTGGTGATGAAGACAAGGGAGAAGTGGCAGGCTGACCAACCCTGCAGCTGCCCAGGCCCAGAACCAGGGTTATGCCTTGGCCCACCCCAACATCCACCCTGTCTATGATCTGCTGGAGCACGTGAAGGGGCCTGACCCACAAACCCAAAGCTACAGGATCTCCACAACACAGGACAACAACAGGATATCCAAGAAGAGTCTCAATGAGGGTCTAACATCAATGGTATAGTAGAAACCAGAGGCCTCGAACCAGATCAATGACTCTTTGCAAGGAACACTTATTTGCAAGTAAAGATATATGGACAAAGATATATGGACTGCATGAGTCACTGTGTCACACTGCAGCTTCCATATCCAGATTTTTAATTTCTTCATTTTTTTCTCTTAAATTTTGTTTTATATTTTTTGGGGGGTAGGATCAGGGGCAGAGGGTGGATTCAAAGAATGGGGAAATAGATCGGATCATGATGCATGATGTGAAGGACACACCGAATAAATAAAAAGAAGGTAAAGAAAAATCAACATATCAAAATAGGGCAAAACAAACAGGAAAAAAAAAGAGCCCAAGGGAAGGCACAAGAAACAGAGATCCACTCATTTACATACTCAGGAGTCCCATGAAAACACTAAACTGGACCTGTAGTGTAAAAAGAGAGAAGAAAAAATATACGTAAATAAAATAAAAAAATAAGATTTTTTTGTCATGTAATATAATTCTCATAGAAACCCCAAAAGAAGTAGAAATGTCTTCTCCAATGACAAACCACCTGAAGACAGAGCCACACATGTATTAATTGTTTCTGGTACCACAGTAAAACATCCTTTGACTAAACTTGTAGATCAATGGCACCTTTTGGATAATTTTTTAAAAACTGTTTATTGATTCTTTGTGGATTTTACACCATGTATTCCAATTCCACTCATCTCCTCATCCCCTTACTTCCACCCCGCTACCCTTGTGGTGCCCCCCCCAAAAAAACCCCAGAATTTAAAAGGATAGCCTAAAAACAAAAAAGTAATAAGGAAAATCTTGTCATAAAAGCTCTAGTGTGGCTCAGTGAGTCACAGAATACATCCCTTAGCCCATACATCTTTATTTGTAGTGTTCTTTGCAATGGCTCCTTGGTCTGGCTTGAGGCCTCTGGCTTCTGCTACTCTACGGATACTGAGCCCTGCTGGGACTCCTTCTGTATATCCTGTTGTTGTCCTGTGTCATGGGGATCCTGCAGTTTGGAATCTGTAGGTTCCTCCCCTTCACATACTCCAGCAGTTCACAGATGAGGTGGATGTTGTAGTAGGCTAACTCACAGCCCTGGTTCTGGGCCTGGGTGGTACCTTGTTGGTCAGCCTACCAGCTCTCCCTCATCATCACCACCAGGATGAGTTCTCTAGCACTGCCTCAGCTAGCTCAACCAGTGCAGCCTACATCACAGAGCAGGGGGCCAGTTCTCCTGCTCTCACACCCTCAGGTCTGGCTCTCTCGCACTCACACCACCAGGGCCAGCTCTGCTCTTTTGCCCAGGCAAGGTGCAGGGCCTGCTCTCCTGAATGCTGCAGTTGTTGAGGGACAGGACCAGTTCTTCTGTTGTCTTGCCCCTGAGGCCAGATCTCCTGCCTGCCATAGGTGGCAAGGGGCCAGGGGTGAGGGCATCTATACTTCACCCATGCTACCACATGGCTGACAAGGGGGGTGGTCAGCTTTCCAGGTCTCATGCCCTCCAGGTCAGCTCACCTGTGCCCCAAGAGGTTCAGTTCTACTGTGCTGCCCAGGTGAGGAACAGTACCAATTCTCCATCTCTCATGGCCCCAGGGCCAGCTCTCTCACCTGCCACAGGTGGCTAGGGGTGGGGAAGTGGGGAGGTTTTCTCTCTCTTACCCACTCTACCATATGGTATATGAGGAGTGGAACCAGATCTCCCACACACTTTTGTGGGGTCAGATCACCTATGTGTTCCTGTCAACAGAGTCAATTCTAATGTGTTGCCCCAGTGAGGTGCAGGGCCCATTTTTCCAAGTTCTGCAAACAGTGAGGGGCAGGATCAGCTCTCCCACCCTTGTGACCTCAGGACCAACTTTTCCCTCCTGCCATAGGTGGCAAGGGACGAGGGGCAAGGGGCAAAGGGTATATTTTTCCCTCAACCACTCCACCGCATGACAGACAGTGGGGCCAGCTTTCCCACTCTCATGCCTCCAAGGCTGACTGATGTACACCCACACCACCAAAGCCAACTCTACTGTGCTGTCCAGGTGAGGTGCAGGACCCACTCCCCCGAATAATGCTGTGGTTAGTGAGGGGCAGGGACAGTTCTCCTTAGTGTTGGAGCCAGAAGGACAGGGCCAACTCTTTGCAGCTCTATTCTCACTGCTTTCAGTGGCAGCAGGGACCATGGACCTCACCAAAGATGGCAGCTCTGGCTGGCAAGGGCACTGACCCAGACATGGCATTCTACAGCAACCCAGGCCCATTTGACACCATGGCCCTGGATGGCAGCACAGGCCATTCTGATCTCTATGGCCCTGCAGTGGCTCAGCTCTTGGCCACTAAGATGGCCC
This sequence comes from Peromyscus californicus insignis, assembly GCF_007827085.1. Lineage (NCBI taxonomy): Eukaryota > Metazoa > Chordata > Mammalia > Rodentia > Cricetidae > Peromyscus > Peromyscus californicus. The sequence continues at coordinate 67,121,150 of NW_026294391.1, forward strand.
TAGGTGGTGGCCTAGAGTCCTGATTTCCACTTGGCCCTTGGTGGCAATACAGGCCAGGAATATCCACACAGACCTCCAGCTGCAGTTAGGCTATAGACTCAGACATTTTCCATGGCAGCAGCCAGGGCCTGAATGCCACCAATGGCCCATGTTGGCATTGCAGGTCACTCAGACCAGCATGGACCCAGTGGCAGCATGGCCCTTGAACACTCACCTGGCCCAAGGTGGAGGTTCAGACCCCGGGAATCCACATGGCCTTGGATGGCAATAGGAACCCAGACCCTGGCTACAGTAGGGCCAGGGACCCAGACACGGCTCTGACTGAAGCCTGGGGGCTAAAGGATGCCCTGGCCCCGGGTGACAGAGGATGTCATCAGGTCTGTATGGCCCTCTGACACCAACATAGCCACAGGTGGCAGCCCAGATCCTGGTCCTCCATGTGGCCTATGGTAGCAATACAAGTCACGGACATCAACATATAGACTCAGGCTGCAGTAGGACCACAGACCTAGACCTCGTCCTTGGCAGCAGCCCAGGCCAGGATGTTATTGTGGACCTAGTAGGCACTGCAGATTGTCCAGATCAGCTTGGCCCCAGTGGCAGTGTGGCCCTCAAACGCCAACATGACCCCAGGTGGCAGCCCAGAACCCAGGCATCTGCTCAGCATTTTATAGTAACCTGAGACATGGACAACAACACAGACCCTGGCCTGCAGTAGGGCCAAGGACCCAGACATGACTCGCGGCCACAATTTGGATCTAGAAGACACCATGGTCTTGGATGGCAGTTCAGCCCTCTGTTCAGTCCTTGGTGGCAAAAGAAGCCATGGATGCCAATTCAAAGCCTGGCTACCGCAGGGCCGTGAAACCAGGCATGGTCCCCAGCAGCAGTCCTGGATGGCAGCTCAGGCCCCCTGGATCAACATGGACCCTTGGTTCCAGGTAGCAGTGCAGGTTTCTTCAATCAGAATGGTCCCTATGGGGACACATCTGTGAGACACGGACCTGGTCACAGATGGTGGCCCAAACTCTGGGTGTCCATAGAGCCCCTTGGTGCTAACAAGAGCCATGGACATCAACACAGACCCCACAGACCTCCACAGCTGCATCAAGGCCACATACAAAGACATGGCCTCTAGCATGCATCCCAGGCCATCACCACAGACTCGGATGGCAAGCAGGCCATCTACATCAGACTGTTCCTCACTGTCCTTGGGTCTCCAGATCCATCTCTCTTCCCAGTTCATGAATCTTTCTGCCTCACTCTGTCTCCCATTTCCACACCCTGTTCTCACTCACCACAATGGTGCCCAACCACCCAGAACCAGAGGACTGTGGTGGATTGTGCCTTATCCTCCAGACCGAGGGGCCTGGGGTGGGGGCTGTTTCTGTCCTCCACATGCTCAGGCCTGAAAAGTGCTGAGTAGCTAGTCAAGATAATTAAAAAGAAAAGAAAAAAAAGCCTGACATATTTTGAGACAAGGAACCTCCAAAGTTTGTTTTTTATTGGCCATCTACTGCTGGGCATGGAGCCTACCCTTAAGAGTAGTTTGTTTCCCCAGTGAGATTCCATTGAAGAAAACTAAATTTTCATTTGCGAATAGTTATCAATTGGAGATAGCTTCTGGAGGTGAATATGTGTTCATTTCTCCTTTCAGCTCTAGGGCTCCGTCCAGTGCAGTCCTGTGTAGGTTCTGTGCATGCTGCCTCAGTCTCTGTGAGTTCGTATGTGCACTGATTCTGTTGACTTGTAGGACCTTGTTTTCTTGGTGTCTTCCATCCCTTCTGGCTGTTCCCCTCTTTCTGCCTCCACTTGCACAGGGTTCCCCGATCCCTGAGAGGAGGGATTTGATGGAGACATCCCGTTTATGGCTGAGTGTTCAAGGTCTCTCACTTTCTGCATGACGTCTGGCTGTGGATCTCTGTATTTGTTCCCATCTGCTGCAGCAGCCTGCTTTCTTATACAAGTTATGACCACCTTCCCAGGGCATTTCACCACTCATTCCCTCTCCCATGAGCCCTCCCACATCAACCATTCATCCAGAAAACGTTCTACAGACTTTCTTTCAGGCAGTCTGAAGTAGATATTTTCTCAATTAAGGTTCCTCTTTGCAAACAACTGTAGCTTGTGTCAAGTTAATCAAAGAATCCAACCTGAATATGCATCCTAAATGAATTTCTTTGCCTAATTTTGAGAAATATTCTGCCATGCTTTTACTTTAAAGGTTTTGGAAAATAATCTGCTATAATGTTATTGGAAATGTATTTTATGCCTTTAGAATAAGATTCTTTATTTGTTATTTTTCTATTGCTGTGATAAAATACCTAGACCCAGGCAACTTATAGAAGAAAAGGTTTATTTTGGACTTATGATTCCAAGGGGCTAAGATTCCATTACCATCATGGTGTGAGAGTGTGGTAGCAGGTAGACACAGTGGCTGGAACAGCAACTGAGAACCAGAAAAAGAAAGCAGAGAGCTCACTGGAAACGGTGCAAGGCTTTTGAAACCTCAAAGCCTGCCCCCAGTGACATACTTCTTCCAGCAAAGCCGCATTTTCTAATTTTCTATAAATAGCTCTATTTATAGACCAAGTATTTAAAGATCTGGGCCTAGGGGGACATTCTCAGCAAACTACCACAGATTCTTTTTCTTGTGTGTGCATGATTCTTAGATTTAGTCTTTTCAAAGTGTTCTGTACATTGTTCACCAAAGCACCATACCTTATTTCATAAGTTATCCTTTTCAGGGTCAGAATTTTCTACCACTTCTACCTCATTGTTGTGGAATATTATTTTAAGATGTGTTACATTTGTTTATGCTGTAGAGCATTTGTTTAATGATGCGAAGATATATTGCATTCTTTTATGCTGCGTTTATTTAACTCTGTGAAACCGTGTTACTTGGCCTGTCTAAAACAGCTGATTGGTCTAATAAAGAGCTGAACAGCCAAGAGCAAGGCAAGGGAAAGAATAGGCTGGGCTGACAGACAGAGAGAATAAATGGGAGGAGAAATCTGAAAAGATCAAGGAGCAAGAAGGAGAAGGAGAGAGGACACCAGAGGCCAGCCACCCAGCTACACAGCAAGCCATGGAGAAAGAAGTAAAAAAAAAAGTATACAGAAATAGAGAAGGGTAAAAGCCCAGAGGCAAAAGGTAGATGGAATAATTTAAGAAAAGCTGGCAAGAAACAAGACAAGCCAAGGCTGGGCATTTATAAGAAAGAATAAGCCTCCGTGTGTGATTTATATGGGAGCTGGATGGTGGGCCCCCTAAAAGAACAAAGAGTGGAAACAACCAACAACAACTCATATTCATTCAAACCCCACTATTCTGACCCAAATCCCAAATGTAGGAGGCACAGAGGTCCTTGTTCTCACAGATAAGCACTAGGGGAACCTGGAATGCTAAACACACAGGTTTGTTCCTGCAAAGGAAGGGATGTATAACCAGTTAGACGGCTTGAAGCAGATGTGATTAATGACCTGTGGACATTTGCATCCTTTTTGTGGCAAAGACCACACCCTATTCTCTCCCAGGCCCTTGGTATCTTATGAATCTATAAAAACTATCTTTATGGGAGATGTCACATGTACTTTACAAAGAGTTTTGATGTAGTCATTGTAAGTGTTAAAATTCTGAAGGGAAAAGTATGTTGGCCAAGGAATACAACAAAGTCACACCACATAACAAACCTCATACATAAGTTTTATTTGAAAAGACACTAGAGGGTGACTGTCTCTGCTCCTTCAGAGAGAAGCAGCAGAGAACTGAGTGGGAAGCAAGCTTAGATAGGGTTTCTGGAGGTAGAGTTTTCCACAGTGGGGATTCGTTGTTGGGGCAAGCCCAAAGATTGGTGAGATTTCAAGCTCAGGGATTGGTTAGTTTTTAAGTATTACGCTTGAGATTTTTATTCTGTAGGGCAGAGCTTAGCCACCTGTGTCTTAAGAGACTGGGTCTGACTGTTATGGTCATTAGATTGTTGTGTGGACAGAGCCTGGTGGATGGAGGTCCTGACCACTCCACTCATGTGCTTTGAGGTACTCACAGTCATGTCTTAAGCTTTATTGTACACATGGGATTGAGTTAATTATCACCAGGAAAAATTTTCAACAAATTGTTTTGTGCTTAAATATGCCAAAAATAAGCTACTGGGAGTCAGATTCCCGAAGTTTGTTCCTACACTGGCTATCAAATCATGTTGAGCTGAACTACCTTCTTGCCTCCTATTAATTATTACTCTGCTGGTGTGGTGTTCTCAGAGAGCCCTGCACCCTTGATCCATTCAATTGGTAAAGTTGTATTTTTCATTTATACTATCTCAGTCTACTTTTCCTTCAGTGTTTTCTCTTATTGACTTCCTTTTCATGTCCTATATTGACATCCTTATCTCATTCTTGAATTCAATAATTTATTTGTATCCTCTTTGGGTTTTTTTTAAACTTACAATAACTCTTTTGAATTCTTTTTCTGGTATTTAATCTCAATCTCATTGGAGGGCATTACTGTGAGATTAGTAATTTTTGGAGGAGGAGTCCTGTTGACTTGAAATTGTTTAAAGCATGTTTCTTCTACTTTTGTATTGGAGCATGCAAAAATAAGGTGAGAACATTGAATTAATTTTTTACTTTTATCTCTCAGTTATCCCTTTTTAGAAGAATATTTTGAAATGTTTAAGAAGGACCTGCTTTACATGTTGTTTTACTCTGCTAGACTAGTGGTCAGGGCACTGGAATGAATACTATTCCCCTGAAATTAGAATACTGTCTTAAAAACAATCACTATCAAAACATTGGCCTACTATGAAAGTACAATAATAATTATATAAAAGCCAATCACCTCATAAGCACCAATAATTTTAGAAATCAGGAAGTACACATAATGGTTTATGCATTAATATATTTGTTACTACATGAGTAGATGAGAACAAAGACATAAATGGTAAAACAGCTACAATAACCTAGGGTAGATAGATAAGGCAGTTTTGACTAAAGATGGAAGGAAAAGGCAGAAATGAATGAATACGATTAGGAAACCATAACTGTTCCAAGTCACAGGAATGAGATACAGAGATTCTGCAAATGAGACTAGCCAATGTTATTTGAGAAGACCAACATAATATAAAATGGAAAAAAAAGAATCAATAAGGAAAAAAAGAGATAGAGGGCAAGAACATAGTAGGACAGAGTTAGTCTACTAAATTAACCTCGGAAATTAAAGAGGAATAAATATTAAGGATGAGAAAGATAAAAGTATTTTATGTCATCTTGAGTGTTTGCAGGCTTCAGCTTGAAGTCATTTGGAGTTCAAGTGCTGGTCTTATTCTTGGCAATGCTTTAGGAGACCAATGGGGAGTGCTGAGCCCACCACAAGGCAGTACTATGCAAGGTATGTCCTGTCTTCATGGGTTGGGTTAAAAATGTGGTCCCCACTCCTGTGGAATTCTTCCTGTATGTCTAGTACCCACTTGGAATGTATTTAATTTTTTTCCCTGCAGATTCTGTTTCCAACCAGTATTCAACCTTGCTGATTATGCATGGTTCTGATTCAAAGGTTCTTTCTTGTGGCCTAACAGTAGTCTGATGGTCATGTTTCAGTGTCTACTTCTGGGACATTTTCTCTGAGTTTCAGGAAAATGTTCTCTTAACAGAGGGATGTAAATATCTAGCAACTGACTCAGCAGAGATATTTTAAATATGGTATTCTGCAGCTGCTCTTGTGAATACCAAGTACAAAGAATTTTCCTGGCACCATTCCTTCCTTCTTTAGTACTGCTCTTGCATGCCTTCTGTCTGGTTTCCTCTCTTTATGCTATTTAAAACCCCCACAACTGAAACTACAATGAGATTTTTCTGTGCCTGTCTGCCTCACTCCACGGCTTCCACTGGTTTGTTTTAGTATACACTTTCTCTCTGACTAAGAATGGAGAGCTCTCCAAATCAAGCCAATCCCTCCGAGATTGATTAAGGACTTTCTCTCCTGCTTTGTAAAATTCCATACATTATTTTTCTATTAAAGCTAGAGATATTCAGGTATCACTCACCTCCCCTGATATCTGTTGTCCAAATTTCTTCCATTTATTCCCTGGATGTTGTAGCAGATGGTGAATATGTGTCATCTTCCATCTTATTCCCTCTGTATGTATATATTTCTTGTTCTGCACACTCAATGCCTGTAGTTGAATTGTTATGATAAGGTGCATTAGTTAGAGACTTCTGAGTAGCATAGGCCAGAATGTAGTTAAATTTACAAGGATTTTTATCAAGAGCAACTGTGAGAGGAAAATAGAAGGGGATTGGGAATGATTGAGACATCAGACCTCAAGTTGATGCAGAAAAAACTCAAAGTGATAGAATTGATGATGTAAGGATTAACTAATAGATTTTATTTGAAGACATTAAGTCATCCAAGATAGAATTTAGCTAAGGGAGCACTGCTTCAAAAATAACCCAAATATTAGTAGTTGCTAACCAGACCTATTACAGATAAGTGAAATTTAGGATGCTAGGATGTAAATGTTTGTTCACCATGATTGGCCAGTCATTAGGCCCATTGTCACAACAAAGGACACATCCCTGACTTACAACCAGTCATTAGACCCATTTCTCTATCAGAGAATATGTCTCTTATTAGTGCTCGAAGTGTGCTGTGTAGGGTCACAACCATGCTTAAGTCCTGGCCTGCTATAAAGCCCATAAGTCTCTTCTTAAGCAAGCCATAACTCTGCCAGGTGGGCAAAACGACCCTACGGAACAATTATTTGAAACAGAATAACACTAGTGTACTCAAAATAATTCTGACAACATGCAATATCTGTGTTGTGTAAATCTCCCATCTGCCTGGGTAGCCAGACTTGCAGTCTCTTGTCTCTTTAAATTGTTCAAAGTGTAACCTGGGGTAGGGACCTGAAATATATTTAATGATGATAGTGTTTGTGGAATGTATAAACCCGATGTACAGAAGTACATAAGTTAGTAAAATCTTCTATTTGAGGCGGCTTCTCTCAGAGCATTAGCCTGAGCTGGACAGGTACTATCAGTAAAGAGCTTTCTCTTTATTTTGTTGAGTATGTGGAATGATTGCTCACTGAGAGGAACATATTTCTGCTACAAAGTAAAGGAAAGAAGGAAGAAAGAATAGTCTCTTAGTTACCTTCTAGTTGCTATGATAAAATATCCTGATAAAAGCAACATAACAGAGTAAGAGTTTATTTTGAAGGGAAAATAAAACAAACAAACAAACAAAAAACAACAACAACAAGGTCCTAAAACAAGTTCAGCAAGTCACTACACATGGAATTTCTGGAAAGCAGCTAACCCCCAACATAAGCCTTGGGACCCAGGGGTTGCAAAAAACAGGCAATTTGACTTATTTCCAACCAGCAGTTTTAAAAAGCAGTTTATCCAGAAAAACAGTTTCTGGGTCTGGTGAAACCATGCCCTTCCTAAAAGGTCTTTTTTTGGCACAACAGTATCTTGGCAACCAGAAGCCAAGCAATACCACAAAGTCACACCACACAGAAATCCTCACATAGATAATGGGAAGAACAGAATGGTGGCTGCCTCTAAACAGGAAGAGAGACCGCAGCAGGCTGGATGGAGAGGAAGGCTTTTATAGGGTTTTTGGAGCATGCTAAGAGATTTTAGTGGGAGACAATCATACAATAGAAACATTGTTTGGCTGTTAACTGCTGGGTTACAGAGGCAGGGATTTCCAAGCCATGGAACTCTGGGTCAAGCCAGGGGCAGCGTGTTTTCCCTTTAGCCCAGGTGCTTGGGGTCAAGTCGGGATCAGGGTGTTCTTTCTTTGGCTCTGGTCTCTGACTTGGGATCAAGTTAGGGTCAGAGTGTTCTTCCCTTGGCCCTTTTACCCTACACTTCATAATCTCGATTACAGAAACTGCTTTCAGGCTTTGGACAGTGAGTTCTCTTGTACCCTCAGGTTCAGTGCCACTAAGACTTAAGGTGCCCTTTTTTCACCATTGAGATCAATCTGTGTTTTTATTCTTTAATTTCCCTCTGCCCATTTAATTTTGTATGTTTTGGTGCTGAAACCAAGGAAAGATGGGGGTAGGGGGTGTGTATGAGACAGCTCCACCAATTTATCAGGCTTTTTTTCTATCTCCAATTTCCTATCTTTCCTTTACCTTTCCAAGATCCCTCTGAGCTTACTGAGGCCAAAGAGAGGCCAGTACACAACCCAGAAACCTCATACCACTGTTCCTGGGAACAGTTTTTTCCCTGTAGCATATTCAACAGGAAGAAAAATCCTGTCTAAGCCAGATTTCTAGCTGTCTCATGGCTGCCCCCAGTAGAACAAAGGTTTTGTCTAGGAAAAGTAGAGGTCCATCAAATAAGCCATTTTGACCTCATTCCCTCTTTTCAAGGAAACAAGACTTGTTGGGGGTTTGCAGAACAAATAGCAATATATGCATACCCACTAAGCAAGGGGTACCTACAGTCTCGCCTTTTTGTCACCTACCATTTCTAAACCCCAATTCCTATCTCTATGCTTACTGTGGGAACTGCTAACTGGACCACCAAACTCATTCCTTTCTTGCCACTCTGGGAATTCTTTCAGGACTCTAAAGAGGAACAGTAGAACTAAGGTTTTCTTTACCACTAACCACTCTATTGTGCCAGCTCCCAGAAAGCCTGAAATAAATTTCAGTCAGCTCTACACTGTTCAGGATCAGCTCGATTCTTTGGCCACCATGGTACTCCAAAATCAAAGAGGGCTAGACCTTCTGACTACAGCCAATGGAAGGATAATCACCTTTCCTCCACAAACAATGCTGCTTCTACACCAACAGATCAAAACTGGTTTGGGACAGGGACCAAAGACTTAGAGACTAGACAGAAAATTCAACAAGCCTCCTCCTATGGATGACTTTTAACTCCCTCCCATATTCTTACCCTCCCCTTACTCAACTTTTTCTTCCTTATTATCTTTATACTTACATTTTAACCTTGTCTTTTAAACTTTTTACAGAGATTCCTCCTGGACCACATTGCCACCATCACCCAGTCTACTACATAAGACAAAGTAAAGACATTGTTTCTCTTAAAGTTATTCCAAACCCCCAAACCCCAAAATGATGCTTCTGAAAGCAGGAAGTTGCCAGACAAAAAACAGTGCCACATATCCTTTATATGTAAAGTGTCTGGAATAAAGAAAAGTGCCCCACTAGAACCAGGTCCTAAAACATGCCCAAAATTCCATGAAGTCCACCACTCATGACATTCCTTGAAAGCAGTTAGCCCCCTCCACAGGTCCCGTAACCAGGAAGTGGCAAAACCAGTCACTTGAACTTATTTCTCACCCCCACAGTTTCAAAAAGCAATTTATCCAGCAGAACAGTTTCAAGGTCTACCACAGCCATACCCCGCTCTTCCTATTCTCAACTACAAAAACTGCTTTTCTGCATGGGAATTTCTTGGATGTGGCAAAATGTAGAGAAGTCATGATAACAGAAAGCTTAGCTGGTCTCACTGTATCTGAACACAGGAAGCAGAGAGTAAACAGGAAGTGGATAAAGGCTATGGCAGTGGTTGGAATGAGAATGTCTCCCATAGGCTCATGTTTTAATTCTTGGTCCCCAGTTGGTGGAACTGTTTGGGAAGATTTGGAGGTGTGGCCACCTTAGAGTGGAGCCTGCTCTCTTTGTCTTGCAGTTGCACTAGCTTCTGTGTACTTACCCTTGGGAAACATTTCTTCAGGCATTTATTTTCCAGAAGTAGGAAACTTCTCAGCATTCTGATTCAAGATTCTCATCTTCTATTAGAATTTGCATTTTCACAGGTTGCAGCATTTGGTAGGTGGCATCTTGCCATAGGGTTACCTTTGCTATTGTTTCAATGTAGAGTACAAGGTTTCTCTTTAACAATTAGAGGCTGTTTTTCAGCTGAAACCTGGGCCGCAACTTTGAATGTGTTTGGGGATCTTGTAGGGTAAAAGGGCCAAGGAAAGAACACCCTAACTTGACCCCAAGATCAGGGCCAAGAAACAAACACCCTGACCTTGACATGACCCCAAGCCCAAGGCCAGGGCCAAGATCAGGCCACAGAATCCCACTAATCCCTGGGCACCACATCTCACCAATCACTGAGCTTGCCCCAGAGTCTGACCACAGAATCTTATTGTGGTGCTATTTTATTTGTGCTGAAATGTGATATTTTATTTGTAAGTTAATAAATAAAGTTTGCCTGGAGATGAGAGGTCATAGTCAGCCATAAACAGAAGTCAGGCAGTGGTAGCACACACCCTTAATCCCAATCACATGGCAGGCAGAGTCTCTGTGTGGTCAAGGACACAGCCAAGTGTGGTGACACACGCCTTGAATCCCAGTACCAACCATAGAGACCTGGGGGTCTGTCCGGACAGGCAGTGACAAGGAAGTGATGTGCCTGGGTTTAGAGCCAATGAGAAGGCAGAACAGGAAGGCAATAAAGGCACAGATTAGACAGGAAGAGGCTCTCTTGGGAAGCTATGGCGATGTGATGAACTAAGGTTAGTTAGCAGCTATTGCTCTGATCTCTGTGGCTTGCACCCCTGTATTTGGCTCTGTGTTTCTTATTTAATAAGACTGTTTAGAAATTCTACATCTCATCAATCCCAGAGCTTGCCTCAAGATCAGGCCACAAAAAATTCCACCAATCCCAGGCCACCCTGGAAAGCTCTGGCCCCAAGAAACTCTATATAATTCTGTCTTTTGCTCAATTCTTGGCTGCTTCTCACCCGAGCAGAGGCAGCCACCCTCCTGGGTTTTTTTTCCCTCCCAATAAATCTCTTGTGTGAAGTTTGTTGTGCTATGTGACTTTGTGGTATTCCTTGGCTCCCGATTGCCAGGATACCTTTCTCTTCAAAGCTGTAACACTTGCATTGGGAAAACCTTCCCCTGCCAGAGCTGAGAGACTACACTTGCTCTGGGGAATCCACCCTACATCTGAGCAGAGCCATAATATTTCTGTTGGGTAAGCCTTTCTTGTTGGAGCGGCACAACACTTACATTTGGTGACATGACTCAGATAGGCTCTCCTGGTGCCTGTGCTTCTCCTTTATTGTCTGAGCTTCACTGAGACCCTATCCCTCATCTCCAGTCCACGTGCAACAGAATCACCTTCTTGTTCACTGATCACTCAGCACCTCACCACCAGCCGCAAATTAGGTAAGTTTCCCCTTTGGTCAGTGTAAACATTTCCCTGAGTCAGACAAAGTTACCATTGAGTGTCCAATACCCCTCTGGTACTCAGGTGGAGACAGCCCAGCCATGGTCTTTAAGACTATGACTGGCCCTCTTCACCTGATCTCATGCTACTATTCTCGGAGCTGTGATCCAGCAGTTTCCTCAGACCCAACTGGGCTATTTTGCCCCTTCCTGCTGTCTTCTCCCATCTTCCTTTCAGAACTGTCTGTAATCCCACAGCTCTTCTAGATCCTAGTGACTTTTGTAGTCCCATTCTCCCTGACCCTTTCCTGTGAATGAGACCCCTACTTCAAGCTGAGTTTTCACCCTCACCTTCTCACCTCTATGAAAGTCCTGGTACCAGGCACCGAATCTCTCCTCTGGCTTAGCCAAACTAAGCCCCTGACGCCCACTGAATGTGGTGACAACCCATTGAACAGCTTGGTCCTCGTTTGGACCTCCATGAGTACTGGGGACACCCATGACTACAGGCAGCAGTGACATTTTCCTTCTCTTCTCTCAGGAACTGTATCTTCTGTGCCCTCTCTTTCCTCCTTGGGATGCCTCCTAGAAAACCTCCAGCTTCTATACCTGGCGCCCAACCTGAGGGGCCCTAAATGTATTCACTTTTGCAATCAAATTTGGCCTCAATAGCCCTTATAATCCATCCAAATGGCTGCCTAATAGGACCCTGGATCCTAACATTATTTGGGAACTTTACAAATACTATAAGCCATTCCCTACACTTAAGCTTTCTCTTTTCTCACTCCAAGTCCTGTTTGTTTTTCGTTTGGTCTTCCCCCACACATACACTGTGTACATGTCTTTTAAGGAGAGTTGTAACACTTCTGTTGAGGAAGCCTTTCCCTTCAGAGCTGCAACACTTACAGCTCTTTACTTCGACAAACTGCACATTTTTTATATCCTTCTGCCCCACTGTTACAGTAGTAACCTTGTAAGCCATTGAGGCTTTGGACTTCACCTTCTGGTTCCCTGGTAACCCTTTAAAGATAAACATCAGCAGTATCACTCTTTAGAATTTAAATTACCATATGAGAAGTTGAGGGTGTCTGGAACCCATTAAGGCAACATTACTTTCTCCAGTTTTCTGCAGCTTTGGGGAAATCATCACTTGGCTAGAGGTGAGTGTTCCAGTGATGGAGCCGCTTTTGAGTTATCTGCTCTTTGTAAGTAACTCCTCACCCATGCTTCTCTTAGTAACCCCAATAAAAACTCATTGGTTCACCAAATGGTACTTTTGTGCCTACATCGTAAGACCCCCAAGCAACCCAAGCAAGATGACCTTGAGCAGTCAGAGTATGTGCAGAATGGGAGCTACTGCAAGGACTATGTCTTTTGTTTATGGCCCTCCCAGTAACTGCTTGCTCAAGTTTCAGGAAACTGAAATTGAGGCCTGATCTCTGAGAGAAGACTGAGCAGCCTGTTATGGCGTCTGCTTTGTCCTTTTAGTACATTGGTGCTATCGTGTCTTGTATAATATTTGAGGGACCAGCCTTAATATAATACATCCCGGGGGCCCAGGAGAGAACTACGAACGGTGAGGACTATTTTCAGGAAATAGAATCTCAGCACACAGAGTTCTTAGTTCAGTCATTTATTCTTCCAAATCTTCTTCATCCTCCCGTGCCCTGGGAGTCCCGGTATATACACACTTAAAAGCAGTAATCCCTTGGCAGTGCAAAGCCAGGCTTCCAGGGTCAAACTGAGGTGTGATAAGAATCATATACAGGGGCAGTAATTGTTAATTACCATTTGCAACCCAAAAGGGAGGTGACTAATGGGGAAGTGAATTAACTAAAGGCTAAATTCTGGTAATATCTAAGAAGAGGGATCTTATGTGCTCAACTATAGTCTTAAATGTGATTGGTAGACAATGTTAAGAATCTATGAGTTGCTAGGTCAATGGGAGAAAATAAAACTGCCTTCTTTTTTCCTGTGGCTCCTATCTGTCCAAGCTATCTGCCATTTTTCTGCAGGGTGGGGGAAAGTGTGCTCAGTCGCTAGGCAACCTGTGTACAGCTAGATGCCTCTGGTGATAGTTAAAGGGAGATCTGGAACTAGAGGAAAGATTTGGGAAAGGAGGAAGTTAAGCTTAATTGGCACATCTGCCAGGCCTTCTCAAACAGGTAGTCTGGATGCTTAACCCTGTTCTTGGAGAGTCCAGAGGTATCTTTGAGAAGGTATTTCCTCCATCTGGGGATGGTCCTGGCTGGATGCTGCCAATGATGATAATTACAGGGAGGCTTGAACTGGGGTTCTGGCTGAGCATAGCTGTCAGCGCAGAAGGTTATCTAAATATTCCTTTAGTAGAGGGGAAATGGTGCCCAATAAATGATGGAAAAGCTACAATAGCACACAAGAAACTCATAGAAGAAAATGGCTGATAATCAAAAGCCAAATATCACCAAGGCTCCTTGAGCCTCAGCTTGACCTCTGGAAGGCCCTTGGCTTCTTCCAGGTATTAGCTTTGTCATAGTCAGCTGAAATCCTACTTTGTATATTTTTACGGCTTATAGCAATCATGGTCTGTTGTGGGCTCCCATTTTGGTGTGTGTAGCTGTGGCTGTATGTGGTGTGTTTCTCTAGTGTGTTGCATTTCTCACTCATATAACATATGCTAGAGAGAGGGAATAGTTTATTTCCTGGATGAGATAATGTACTTTTTGTAGGGTAAAAAGTCTAGGCTCACTTCCAGGTTTTGAAAAATCTACCTGTATGAAAATAAGAAATAAAAAGGAAAGGAACATGACTGGTCCCATGTTTTGGCATCAGATGAATGGGGAAAAGAAGAAATAAAAAGGAAAGGAAAGGAACATGACAGCTCCTGGGTATGGTGGAGAAGAAAGTTTATTGTAGATAAAAGGGAGATCATAGCCAGAGGCAGAGACATCTAGGAGAGTCCAGAGTGGACCTGACCAGACTGAGACATGCGAGTGGAGGGGAAGGAGAAGGGAAAAGAAGAAGAGGGGAACCAGGTGCAGCCACCAGGAGGCCCAAAAGAATAGAATGAAAAGGACCAGGTAAGCAAAATCGCTGATCATATAGGGAAAGGCAGCTGGGGGAAGGGAAGCCCAGACCCTGGGCTGGAGAATTCTGGGTAGAAGGTGGAGTATGCCAGCTAGGAGGGCCCTTGACAGGTAGGGACTAAGGGAGGCAGGGAGAATGTGGAGGTCAGTGTCCATTTTGATGTGTTAGCTACCTCAGCCATTTGTTACAGGTTTGAAATGTAACATCACCAGTCTCAGCTTGAAAACCCACCAATCCCAGCGCTTGCTCCAAGCTCAGAACTTGAAACCTCACCGATTCCCACCATGGAAATCTCCACCCCGGAACATTTTGCTTCCAAGAAACCCTGTGTATCCTGCCTCCCACTCAGTTATCTGCTGCTTCTCTCCCAAACATAGGCAGCCACCCTCATGTGTCTTTCCCAATAATTCTCGTGTGATATTTGTTATGTGGTGTGACTTTGTGGTATTCCTTGGCTCCTGACTGCCAGGTTACCTTTCTCTTCAGAGCTCCAACACTTCTATTGTGTAAACCTTTCGCCTCAGAGCTGTAATACTTATACTTTTCTTTCTAGAAGGTCCCCCCTAGTGCTGCTCTTTACAGAGCTCCCATCAGGCAGCACTGTAGAACATCAGAGCATCAGTCTACTAAAACACGAGTTGCTTGGCACTTCTGTGAGAGATTTTATCGATGAGATTATTGAAGCAGGAAGACACACCTGAAATCTGGGCCACACCTTTTGGTGGCAGTCCAGATAAAAATACACGGAAAAATGAAAGTTTTTTTGCCCCATGCCCTCACTCTCAATACCAAGTTCAATGATCCTGTTGCTGCAGCATTCCTTTGTTGATTGGAACCAACTTCTGGGTTCCAACTAAGACTGAAGACTAGCAGCTCTCCAGAAATCCTCCACGCCTTCAGTGCCAGATTGGGAGTGCAGAGACATCCAGCCTGATGGACCAAGCAACTACCAAATTCTTAGCCTTTCCAGTTTGAGGCAACTATATTAGTTACTTTAGTATTGCTGTGACAGAACACCATTACCAAAAGCAACTTGGAGAGAAAAAGGTTTATTTCAGCTTACAATTCAGGTCATAATCTGTCACTGAGAGAAGCCAGGGCAGGATTTCAAGTCAGGAACCTGGAGGCAGTAGCTGACGAGAAACCATGAAAGAATGCTGCTTACTGGCTTGTTCCCTATGGCTTGCTGATCCTACTTTTTATGCCATCCATGCCCACTGCCTACAAAGAGTTGAGCCCTCCCACATCAGTCATTAATCAAGAAAATGATTCAGACTTCCCTACATGCCAATCTTGTGGAGACAGTTTATCAGTTAAGATTCCCTCTTCCCATATATGTCTAGGTTTGTGTTAAGCTGACAAACAAAACAAAAACTAATACAACAGCCGTTGATGGACTACTCAGCCTGCATCTTGTATGTTAGGCTAATAAATTGTGTGTGTGTGTGTGTGTGTGTGTGTGTGTGTGTGTGTGTGTGTGTGTGTGTGTGTTTATTCTATCAGTTCTGTTCCTTTTGAGAACCCTAAATAACACAGACTGAATATTGTCCTACGTGGATATTTGCTTCAACAAATACAACACTTCTTTACTTTTAATTCAGCTTCAGGAAATTTTTCAGAACATGGGCAGAATGCAGCCAGATTCTTTGCCAGATTACCTGAATAGTCTTTAAAGCAGTTCCTATTAGTTTCTTACTAAAACTCCATGAGATGGACATCTATCATGCACATTTTTCTCTGCTTTTTAGTCTTCCAAACTCCCACCAGAGCAACCTATTACATTCTGCTCCTAGCATGCTAGGATTTTTCTAGTCCCAATTTACAAACTCTTCCACATCCATCCCACAAACAAGCCCCAAAGGCCTAAAATGACAAGTCAAGATTGTTGTTGTTGTTTTGGTTTTTCAAGACAAGGTTTCTATGTGTTACAGTCCTGGCTGTTCTGGAACTCGCTCTGTAAACCAGGATGGCCTGGAACTCACAAAGATCTGCCTGACTCTGCCTCCAAAGAGGCAGGATTAACGGCGTACACCACCACCACCACTACCACCACCACCACCTGACCCACAGTCAAGCTCATCCCAGTAATAGACACCCTTCTCAGTATGAATTTCTGTCTTAGTTTCTTTTCCTGTTGCATTGATAGAATACCCTGGGACAAAGGGCTTATTTTGACTTACAGCTCCAGAATCAAGACCCTCCTCCAGTGATCCACTTCACCCAGTGGAGCTCATCCCTCTAAATATTCCACAGCCTTCTTATACAGAGTCTTCATCTAGGAAACAAGTGTTCGAAGAGATGAGCTGATGAGGGATATCTAACATTCAAACCAGAATAGCCTTATCTCAGACCTCAATAGGCATTCAAGCACAACTGGACTTTGAAATTATAAGGACCAATGGGTAGAGAATCATGTGCTTCATCCTTGATTAGCTTGAGAGCTTCCTCTTTTATTCTCACAGGAAAGAAAATTGTTTTTCCATTGTCCAGTAACTAAACAGAAAAAGATGTGTGTAAATTTCATATTGATCCCCCCAAATACTTTTGACATATTTTATCTTATGACAGGAAATTCAAGGCACAGAAGCTTATTTTTCACACTGTAGGGAAATGCCATATATCTCTGATCATAGCATCTGCTGGCAAAATAATATACTGAAGAAGCAAGTAAAAATCCCATTTTAATATTCATTTTCCACTCCTACTACTATTTGCTGTGCTCAGTGTATAAGGACAATTAACACAGTATCACCTTTATATGTCATAAAAATTGTAGTGCATTGGGTGATGACTTGGAGGATAATAAGATTGTCAATGTTTTAACATAGTAATCCAGTGTCTTGGAGAAATAATTTGTGTCTCATAGCAAGATAATTGCCCTACTCCATGGGCAAAATAGAGAAGATGCACTATAAGCACTGTTAAGTGAAGATGAATTGCTTCCGATGGTAATGTAGTGGGTAAAGACAGGAAAAAATGAATTATCTAGATTAATAGCTGCATTTTATATTCAAGACATCATATTAATCTTGTTCAGAAATGAAATCACATCCAAAATAGAAAATATAATCAGAGCCACCCCTGGGGTATGTTCTTAGCATTCGTTTGTAATGCTTGAACTAGAAAACTGAATGGGAAACATTACACAATGTGATAGTGGAGCTTCCCTAGAAGGACACCATTATTGTCTTTGTTTTAGTAGTTTTAAAGTCATTTAAATTCAATTTATTTTAACATATATAAAACAGACCTCAATTCTCCCTATGTGTTCTATAAGCACTTCCTTTTTTTCTTCAGCCTTCTCCTCTCTCCTAACTCACTCTATTTAGCATATAAATGCAACCAAAGCTTTCTGATCTTAGGAAAAAAATTAACTTACTTGAATTTATATATTCACTTTAATGTCATTTTATTTTTGCTTTAGAGCCCAACAACTTGAAGAGGCAATCCATAGTCTATTTTCATTCTCTGGCCTCCTACTCACTCTTTAAGCCATCTTTTTTTTTGTCCTTTCAATGTAATTAGATAACTAATGTCACCAATCATCACTTATTAATTGACCCAGTGTTTATTGTCTGCTGTTGACATACTCTTCTATTTCTCTTGTCTATCAAATTATCTTTTGTCACTTTTTAATTGCCCTGTATGCCTGAGAAATTTTAATGTTATTGTGAAAACTCCACAGAATTCTCTTTAGTATATTTCACATTTCTCAGATTTTCAGTCTGGTAAGATGTCTTGATAGAAAATTCTTCCACAAACAATCCTTCTGGTGGAAGTGAAAACTTGTACAGCCACTGTGGAAATCAATATGGAGATACCTCAGAAAGTTGGGAATTGATCTACCTCAAGACCAGGCTATACCACTCTTGGGCATATACCCAAAGGACACTCCATGCTACTGCAAACAGACTTGTTCAGCTATGTTCATTGTGGCTTTATTCATAATAGCCAGAAACTATAAACAACCTAGATGTTCCTCAACAGAAGACTGGATAAAGAAAATGTTATACATTCACACAATGGAGTACTACTCAACTGTTAAAAACAATGACATCATGAAATTTGCAGGCAAATGGATGGAATTAAAAAAGATCATCTTGAGTGAGGTAACCCAGACCCAGAAAGACAAACATGGTATGTACTCACTTATAAGTGGACATTAGCTGTTAAGTAAATGATAAGCATACTACAATCCATGGACCCAAAGAGACTACATAACAAGGAGGGCTCCAGAGGGCACACATGAATCTCTCTGAGAAGGAGAAATAGAATAGGTTTTTCAAGTGGACTGGAAATGAGTGGGGATGGGAACAGGAGGGTTCACGCAGGGGGCATGGAAAGAGAGTCCTGGGAGAGATGACTGGAAATGAGGGGCTTCTGGGGGTGATGTGGAAATGCCCTGGAATATATGAGAGTGACACTGGGGAAGTTTCCTAGTAATGGGGTATATGGAGCCTGAACCGACCATCTTCTATAATTAGGTGAAGCTTCCACCAGTGGGGCTGGGATATCAACCCAGCCACAAAACCTTTGACCTACAATATGTCCTGCTTGCAATATGTGCTGGTGTAATGGCAGTGCAGAACTTGTGGGAGTGGCCAACCAATGATTGGTTCAACTTGAGGTCCACACCACAAGAGAGAGCCCATATCTAACACTGTGTTGATGGCCAGGACCCAGAGGCTGGTCAGCCCAGAGATCCAGGATAGAACCGAATATGACAGGCAAAAAAGAAGAAAGGCCAATGAAATGATTCCTAATGGTATTCCACAATACTCGTAAATTGATGCCTATGCAATTGTCATCCGAGAGGCATCATCCAGCAAGTGACAGGAACAGATGCAGAGACCTACAGCCAAATACTAGGCCAAGCCATGGGAACCTCAAAGAAGAAGGGAGAGGAAGGATTCTAGGAAATAGAGGGGTCAAGGACACCACAAGAACATGACCCACAGAATCAACTAAGTAAGGTTCATAGGGGCTCACAGAGACTGAAGTAACAACCAGCAAGCCTGTATTGGTCTGATCTATGGCCGCTGCATGTTCTGGTTGTGTAGTTGAGATCTGTGGTACCCCTAACAGTGAGAGTTCGAGCTACCTCTGACTCTTTTGCCTATGCTTGAGACCTTTTTCCTCCTAACAGGTTGCTTTGTCCAGCCTTGATACAAGGGTTGGTGCCTAGTCTTATTGTAATTTGCTATGTCATCTTCTGTTAATATCCCTGAGAGGCCTGATTCTTTTTTTTTTTTTATAGAAAATAAAGAAGGAGTGGATCTAGGGGAGAGGGGATGGGGTGTATTGAGAAGAGAAGAGGTAGGGAAAACTGTGGTTGGGATGTAATGTATATAAAGAATAAAAATTAAAATTAAAAAAGAAAATCCTTCCACAAATAGTAAATTTTCAGTGAAGTTGTTTTTAAAAAAGCTCAGTTTTTTTTAATTGCAGTTAAGTTGTTTTTTCTTTCCCATTCATTGTTACACAAATTAGTATATGTAAATCTCAGATATAAAAGAAAAATAGTGGTGGAGATATTTTGTGTGTTTCTTTGCCTTTTCTCTTATATATGAAATAATATCAAATATATGTTCCAAAGTATACTATTTTAAGTATACTATTTTCACTCAGTTATTATTTTTAAATTTGTATATACAGAGAAATGGCATTTTCATTAACTGTTTTATAATGTCTCACAATAAGGCTAAACCAAAATAAGGTAGCAGCATTTCACCAACATTTATGTTGACTTTTCTTTTCTATGGTGTCACCAAAAGATGCTATAGGAAGCATCTTTGTGTAGATCATCTACCTTGCAAGGAGCATCTGTGAAAAAATAAACCAACAAAAACCTAGGTTTGGCTAGCCTCAAAAATTTTTTTCTACAAAAGTAGATACCCTCAAACTAGTGATGTGGTATGTTAGGAAAATGTAGTAGCATGGGTAACAGGCTTATTACCAAAACTCTAACAATTTCACAAAAATTTCAAAATCCTTCAGACAAATCAAAAAATAAGATTCAGTATAAATTAATGTCATTAGATATAAAGCAATTATATATTTCTACCCTATAATTAAGAGTGGAATGAGAGTCTTTTAATAAAAAAGACTATAAATGCTGTGACTAGAAAGGACATTGGGAAAGGAATTGTTCTGCATTAGCTAAAAAGCAAGAGGCAGGCTTAGTGGCACATGCATTTAATACCAGCACTCCAGAGACAGAGGATCTCTATGAGTTTAAGGCCAGCCTGGTTCACATAGTGAGTTCCAGACCAGTCAGGGCTGCATAGTGAGACTCTGTCTACAAATAAAAAATCAGAAACAACCCCCTCCCAAAACACACACAAAAAATAAAGCAACAATAAATAAGCAAAAGGAAAAAAAATAAAGCCAAGTGATCAATGAATGTGCTCCAAGAGGGAGGTAAAATAACCAATCTTCCATTTTATCCATTTCTGGGATATAATTCTCCATGGCACTTCTATACATAACCTTGAAAAACTTTTTCCTATATTATATTTACAAGGATAAATGTATATAGCAAATATCCTTAAAAAGTATAGATCACTGTGGAAAAATGGTAGCTTTTTTCTTTCTTGACCAGGATACTAAAGATAATGGCTACCTCCGTGAGAGATTTAACAAATTTTCTTGTGACATCTTTTTGTTGGATTTGTTTTTTGTGTTGTTGTTTTGTTTTTTTTTAAGACAAGGTCTCACTGTGTAACCCAGGCTGGCATTGAACTTAGAGATCCATCTGCCTGCTGAAATTAAATGTATGCCACCATGCCTAGCTAGGACATCTTTTTAAGATTATAGGTCTCTTCAACTGTGACACAGATTCACTAAGTGTACAGTATCTACCTAGGCTTACTTCTGCATCATCTTCATGAGACCAGGGGACAATAGGAACTTGATGTGAACATGAAGTTCACACTGCCTGCTGTACCACAAGCAATACATTCTTTTTTCTTCTGAAACAGGAATTTCATATTTTCTCCCAACATCTTTGAAATTACAGCAAGCTCACTTAATAAGTGATAAGTATGGTGTAATTTCAGACTCTTCACAGCTCTTGAAAGTTTTAGCAGCAAGGATGTGTTGCTGACGAGGAAATGTCATACTGCAGTAGACAAGTGGAAGAGCTCTCCAGTCATTTGTGAGCTGAGATGGAAGATTAGACCTAACAGCATTTAGAAGAGAATGATTTTGCTTAAATTGTGCCAGTGGCTATGGATTAAAACTCTCTGCTGCCCTTGCTCCTGTGCTCATGAGGCTGTGAAGAAAATGGCAGGGTGGAAACAAGAACCCGAATGGTGCTTTTATATGTTCTTTTAGCTCTTCCAGTAGGGGCACAAAAAAATCAACAAACACCTAGAATTGATCTACAGTGTTAAGTTGATCAAAACACTTGAAATTAATTAGTGGAAAGTGGAAGCAGTTGATGAACTATGTTAAAAACTTCATGGGAGGCTATCTGAAAGCCAGCAGATCAAATCAAAACAACAAAACTCATGCTAAAGAACCATACAGATCCCCAAACAAACTGGGTTTTCTAAAGACAGGAAATTCTAGTTTGCCTGTATAATAAAGAAAGATCCTCTTCATTAACCCTTCCAGAAGTAGTTTAAAGTACACTGACATTAACCAATCTGCTTTGTCCTGCTCTGTTTCCTTGTTCCCACCTTACAAAATCTACTGCTCTGCTATTGCTCAGTGGGAATTCTCATCTTATTTTATACAATTGAGGTGACCTATATCAACAAATTATGACTTGCAACCAATTCTATCTCTAACTAAATTTGTTCTAGTTTTGTATTTTGACAACTGCTTGAAACAGAAAGCATGTATGTCTCGATTACTTCTGCCAAAATACTGTCTTTATTCTCTCTGATCCACTGGCTTGCCTTCAATATCAATCATGTCCAGGGAAAAACTGGGTATATTGGAGCATTTCAAGGAGAGTTAGGACTCATTTTTTTTATAGCTTTGTTCATCGCAAACACAAAGCCACCTTCCTAACAGATGGATTGGTAGAAAAGTACAACTGAAATTCGGTTGCTAAGGTTTGGTTAGGGTTCATAGTAAGGGACGGAAACAAAGTAAATATATTTGGGGCCCATCTGGGATGATTCAAGGTTACATTTTTGTTTTATATGAATGTATAGTATAGGCAGCACTTTAACCAACTGATCCATCTTCCTAGCCACTAATCTATAATATAAATTGATGACTTATATTTTTATACTGTCCTATCCCTAAATATCAAAGGGGATGTGTGTGTGTGTGTGTGTGTGTGTGTGTGTGTGTGTGTGTGTGTGTGTGTGAGAGAGAGAGAGAGAGAGAGAGAGAGAGAGAGAGAGAGAGAGAGATTTGCTAATGATTAATCTAGATTTTTTTTACTCAAAGTAAACATCACTCTACAATTGGCCTATAACCCTCATCCAGGAAAGGGATGATCTGTATCAGGGGAGACCTGTGCTTGTCCAGCAAGATCTCCTAGTTGCCACCAGTGGATGAGTATTCAGCATTATTTGTTCTATCACATAAAGTTTAGAGCTTTTAGACTAGCTCTGAAAGCATTCATGAAACATCTTGTCATATTTTTGGTTCTTTATTCAACAAAGGAGGCTCATAATCTTGATAGACTGTTTGGTGGTGGGAATCAGTACTAATCTTTGTGACTATTGGTTATAAATATCAGAAACTCTGGAGAAGGAATATAGCCTCCACCAAGAGGCTACCTGTAATTTCAGGAGCCATTTCTAACTTTTTGGTCTAGTAGTTTTAATTTTTGTATTGATCAACAACTAATGACCAGATAAGGAGATTATAAAAAGGCTTATTTATCAAGTGAAAGTGATATATTTAAAAAGCTAGCCTGGCTTCATTGATATCTTGACATTAAATAAAAAGAGGGCAGCTATACTTTGGGAAGAAACACTATCACCCAGTCTGCTTGCTGAAGCAAAGTCACTAAATTTGATGACTCTAAATGTATGTACTTACTTTATAGATAATTTAAGTGCATTGAAACCCAATATCTATGTAGATGCTGTGGAGGTTCATTCCCGGCACCAGGCAGCTGTTGCACTCAATAGGCAAAATTTAGACTATTGGCTTATTGCCAACAGTTTAGGAGTAAGCCTTCCACTCCAGAAACTGCAGTGTCCCGTTTCAAACACACCTCTTGTGGACTTTGAAATGCGAAAGTGAATTGAGCTTCTGGTCAAACTGAGCTACTCATGCAGATGTTCTTTGGAGAAGTTTGTTGTCTTTTGAGACTGAATCAAGCTGTTTATAAAGCATGGATCTGTTTGATGGAAATTTGACCATTGGATATCAGACTTGTTCTCTCCCAAAGTTGTATTCTTTATCTTAAGACATAAGAGGATATTCCACATCATCTCTCACCTGTGGTTTGCAAACTGTGGGTCATGACCCCTTTGAGAGTCAAACAACTCTTTCTCAGGAAATCCTGCATATCGGACATTCACATTGCGATTCATAACAGTAGCAAAATTACAGTTATGAAGTAGCAATGAAAATAATTTTATGGTTGAGGGTCACCAAAACAGGAGGAACAGTATTAAAGGGTCGCAACATTAGGAAGGTTGAGGACCATTTCATTAGATCATAGCTCATTTCTCAAAACTCTTAGCAGTTCCTTCCATAGCTGACACCTTTTGAAGTTCAAATCATTTGACTGCATCACACTACTGTGGTCCTTGAAATTTACACCTGCATTTATTTCAGCTCTCCATTCATTTTCAGCATGAAAATTGTACCTTTTAGTGAAAATACAACTTTCCTCAATTATGGTTTGCTATTTTGACTCTACCTCTGGCAGCTTCTGATGCACTCGCCCTAGAAAAAATAAAGGAAGTTAACAATACATCAAGAGTTTACTGAGGCATATTTATACATTTTGCATGAACCTCAAGAATTTTGAATGTCTGTATAAATCTTCCAATCCAATATGTGTGTGGTATTCTCTTATGCTCAAAAGATAAGGTAATTTGAAGAGTGATTCCATGTATCCATTCAGCATTTTAGCTCAGGCATATCTTCCAAAGAGAAGCTACAATTCTGGAAATAGACAATGTATTATCTAGGCTATTATTTACTTTAGGGAGGCAAACCCTTTACTTCTAACAGATTTCAGAGAAGGAAAATGGGGAAAAAAACATTTTCAGGCCAAAAACAAAAAGACAAGAGGATTTCTGGATCCCACTGGCCATTTCAAATAGAGGGAAAACAACTTTTTTGAAACAACCAAACTGTTATGGTCAGCCACATTTTAAGTAACCAAATATTTTTCTACAATGCATAAATCTGCCTTAATCTGTACAGTATTTACTGTGTGAGGATGAGGTCTTGTGTTTGGATTCCCAGCATCTACTTAATAAGCCAGAAACAGAGCATCTCAAGCCTCTAATTACATAGCTGCTGAGGTAGAGAAGGACATCCTTGGGGCTTGTTGGCTAGCGAGCTTTGTTGAATCAGTGATTTTCAAGTTCTGTGATAGACCCTGTCTTAAAAAATAAGGTAGAGGGTTGGTAAGATGGTTCAGTGTAAAGGCTGCCAAGCCTGATGACCTGAGTTTTATTCCCAGGACACATATACTGGAAGAAGAGAATCAGTGCCTGCAAGTCATCTTCTGACCTCCACATGCATGTTATGGCAACCATGCACACACATACACACACACACTAAACATAAACATACTTTTAGCCACTTAAAAGTATCCTATTCATGATTTCTAATTAGGCATTCTTAATTGTCATAAATCTTCATACCTAATATATGATATACATGTATATTAACATCTGAACTAATTTTGTGGAAGAAATCAGAGATTTGTGGGGAAAGGGGAACAAAAAAGCTTATTATCACCCACCTTGTACTTGATTTAGTCTCTTCTATAAGATTATTAGCCATAAAAGCTAAAAGAGTAGTGGCATCTGCCTACATATTTAAAGAGAGTATTCTTTAAATAAGAATGTCACCACTGATGTTCTTTGTTGTACACACACACACACACACACACACACACACACACACACATGCACGCACACATCAGTACCACTTTACCACTTATAAAATCCTATTTCTTCATCTCTCTCATGCTACATTTATCATAGTAACTTAATGGTGCTACTTTCCTATCACCTGAAGAAGTTCATTACTATCTATACACCAACAAGATTTACTAGATACCAACTTAGAAAATTCATTCTTTACTGCCAATGAGTCATACCTTAAACCTGAAAGAGGAAAATATGACTCATGATACACTGTAACTATCTTGTGTTTTATCTTGAATTTGAGCCCTTGCTAATGAGAAAGTCTTCCAAAATAGCAGAACTTAGACACTCACCAGGGCTGGTCACTTAGCAAAAGTTAAAAGTACTAGAACATGTACTGATAGTAGATAGGCTTGGGGAGTAGTTTTTCATTTTGGAATGCTTAAAAAGCAAGTTCTTTTTTCCCCCTTAACAGAAACCCTATTTAAAAATTTTGAGGGCCTGCAGGATGGTTTATTTGGTAGAGGTATTTGCTGTGCTTGGCTGGCTTTCTGAGTTCAATAGCCAGAACCCATGTAAAGATGGAAGGAGAGAACAGACTCTACATGATAAAGTGTTTTTGCATACATAATGAACTTATATACAAAATAAAAAAATAATAAATGCATGGATGATTTTGAGTACTTCTGAGGCAATGGCTATTAAGAACATAGGATCGAATGTCCTGACTTGTCTTTATACCAAATATCCTACAGTAAGACCCTGGACCTCATAAAGCTAAATCTTTGAAGAGTATCTAAGATACTATTATATAGTCCCCAAAATTTTCAGAGTAAGAAAAAGGACAGAACAGAGTTCTGGTATTTTATTTTATGGTAGGATGAATATAGACAACAAAACAGTATTATATACTTCAAAAATGGAAAGAATTTGGAATGTTTTCGTGTAAAGAAATGATTGAGGTTTGAGTACATAGATTTACCCCAGTTCAAACATTATGCAATACATAAAAGCATTGGAATGTCATATGGTATCCAACTGCCATATACAATGAATATTTTCCTTTTATGCAGAGGAGGGGGGAGGGCAGGTCTATCTATTATGTAGTGCTGAAAGTTCTGTGTAGGCCAGGCTGGCCTTGAACCTTCTACCTCCCAGTGCTGGGATTAAAGGATTAAAGGAATGTGCCACTATACCCAATTTACAAATAATGTTCTTATAATGTTTGAATGAAATGTTCTTATAATGTTTGAATGAAATGAATAGTTTGAATGAAAATGGCCCCATAGGCTCATTGATTTGAATACTTATTTACCGGGGAGCAGCATTATTTGAAAGGATTAGTGTGGCCTTGTTGGAGGAAATGTGTCACTGGTGTAAGCTTTGAGGTTTCAAAAACCTCATTCCAAGCCAGAGTCTCTCTCTTCCTGATGCCTGCTGATTGGATGTAGAACTCTCAAATACTTCTTCAGCACCAAGTCTGCCTGCATGCCACTATGTAGCCCACCATCATGACAGTGGACTAAACCTCTGAAACTGAAAGCAAGCCCCAATTAAATGCTTTCCTGTTTTTAAGAATTGCCATGGCCATGGTGTCTCTTCACAGCAATAGAAACCCTAACTAGGACATTTGAGTACATTAAAATTAAAACTTAATAAAAGTGATCATATGATATAGTTCAGTGGTAGTTATGCTTGTCTAGCAAGCATCAGGCTCTGGGTTCAATCACAAGGACAGCAAAAACAAATAAATAAAAATTATTAAATAATTAAATAATTATCTTAGGTCACATTTAACTTAAAAAATTGGAAGTCTGCTGAAGCTAGTTCAAGTTGAGTGTGTGTGTGTGTGTGTGTGTGTGTGTGTGTGTGTGTGTTTAACTCTATAAAGTTAGTAGTTGGGTTCATGAGGAAGATGATATTATGTAGAATGTCCAAACCGAAAAGAGCAAAAGGGCTGTGAAAGAACTTCAATAGGAAAGCACAGTTGAGAAGGTGTTTTGAGTCAGAAAATGGAATTACATGTTGAGGATGCTTAAATAACATGATAGAAGGGGCCTCAGTTCCAAAAAAAAAAAATTGAGCTACATACCAGGCCTGGACTGAGTGTGTTTGTATGAGAAGCAAGTAAATAATTTATTATTAATATGTAACATTTTCTGTTACTAGTGAGGCTGAATATTTGAGTTTATTGCAAATAAAATTGTTGAAGATATGTACCATGGAATCTGTGCTACTTTGAAAATAAAATTAGATCAGTGTTGCTAATAGATACTAAAAAGGAAAAAATACTATGATTCTTACCCTTCTTAAGCTAGAGTATGCTTACCCTATCCTGGCGTAGGTGTTTTACTTAGTGACTCATTTCTAATAAATACAAGACTGTGACAGAGTGACATCCAAGATTGTGACATAAAAGGCACTACAGCTTCTTCCCTGCTCTTTCTTTTGTATCACTCATTCTGAGAGAAGCTAGTTGTCGTGACATGAGACTACTCAGAAACTTGATGGAGAAATTGACATGGCAAGTAATTCAGATCCTCTCATAACCACCTAGTGACTCATCCGACTCCACAGCCTCAATCACACCTTCTGATAACCACAGCTCTAGTCAGTAGCTTGACTACAACCACATGAAATATCAAGAGGTAAAATCCTGACACTTGGAAAGCATAAGTTGGTAAATTATTCTTTTTTCAAATTGCTACATTTGTGATAAATTCTGGGGCTATAAGGAGCCAGAGTAAATATTAAGGCCGAAGGATCTTGAGGGTCCAAAGAAAAGGTATGAGTCAAAGAGTTCAAAGGATAATAACTGAGGTCACAGAAGACTATTTGAATTTAAAATTTCAGTAATTAGCTTTCCTAATCCTCATCTCTGATGATTTTTTATTCCAACTTTACTTCAGCCATCCACAGTAATGGCCATACCCTGAGCTGATTTTTGTGTGTCATTTTAGTACTCCAATTTTCTACAAAGCAAGATCACTTGTGATAGAAAAGGTACAGAATGGCAAACTGGCCCAGCTATCCTTGCCTAATGCAATCTGTTTTAATATGTACATCATGTCGTGCCAGGTATACTTCGGAGAGCAAGCTGCTATCATACAATTGCATACTCTCAGAAGTAGGATATTGTATTTTGAGAGGCACAGAAAATAAACAGAGGCACAATCTTGCCAGGGAACCAGGTAAACTGACTGCAGATCTTTACCTCTCCCTCTGTTCCCCCAGATCCAATACCCCAGTCTCATCCTGAACTTGCCCTGTCCTATATCACATAGATGCTGCAGATCTTCCCATCCTTATTCCCCTCCCTCCACTAATTGCTTTATCCTAGTCTCCAACTCCAACAGTCACTCCTTGCTAATCCACAGGCCACTCTTGCCAGGGAAGTAGGTAGGTTGACTACAGATCTTCACCTTTACCTCTGTTCCTCCAGACACAATTCCCCAGTCTCATCCTCACTCTATAAGGGAACACCTTCTGCAGCCTTCACTATCCCCCTGCTGCCACCTACTGTGGATCCCACAGATCTTCCCCTTCTAATCTCCCTACTTCAAATCATTGATTTTTCAGCCCCCAACCCTTGCAGGCATCCCCTGTTAACCCAAAGGTCACTACTTCTTGGGAAGCAGGTAGGCTGAATGCCTATTTTCACCTCTCCTTTTGCTGCTCCAGATCCAACTTTCCCACTCAGTCTCATTCCCAGCTCTTTAGCAGAACACCTGCTGCAGTCTTCCTTTCCTCTCTGACCCCATCCCCAAAGGATCACAAAGAACTTTTCCTTCAACCTTTCGTCCTCCAATGCATCCCATTATCCTACCCTCCAACACCAGCAGGCATTCCCATGCAATACTGCAACTGAGCAGACAAGGGAAACAGGTCCACAGAAAATTTTCTACCAGGCAATAAATAGCCATTACATACTCCTAAAATCAACAGAGGAAGCAGAAACCAAGTATGGATTGCCCAGAGTCTTGGGAAGACACTACATCTGGCATGGGATATCTGAGGGAAAAATCTACATACACTATACTCTCATGTCTGTTAACTTTATTCTTCTATAACAAAATTCTATCTTTACAGCTGCAGCTCCATCAAGCATTCAGGGCAGGAATAAATCTAGATACACCAAGCTCCTTGTTTGTCTATTTTATTTCTCTGGGATGAAATCCTATCAAATAGCTTCAATTCCATCCTGACACTCAGTTCCTCATTTACTGCCACCTCATAGTCCTGCTAACAACTAAATGAAATGAATGATAAATGGTGGTGGTGGTGGCACTGGTTACTGGTGAAAAGGTCACAGTCAGGACAGAACCAAGTATTAGTTTTAGAGCTTTATGGGGGGTGGGGGGAGACAAGAGAACCAGGCTTGGGGAGGAAAGCACATGCAGAGAGGGAAGATGGTGTGTGTGGGGGGGGAGAGCGAGCAGAGAAGAACAGTGAGAGAGGGTGGGGTATGAGTCATGGCTCTTTAAGGTGCAGATAGGCTTACAGAGCCATCCCACGCATGCACAGATTGTGTGATCACTCCACACATACATGATCACCAGCACACACTAATGACGTAAGATGCAAGACCCTTTGCTTAACTCCTGAACTGTGCATGTGTGGTCATGCAGTTAGAGTGAGGGCAGAATTCTAACATTCCAGCCTTTTTGCTTATTATAAAAAAGCAAGTGAACAGAAATAGGGGCATCATTTTCTCCTGGAAAAACTGCTTCCAGCTGACTTGGTGGGCATCGATTGGCTCTTGGGGGGGTAGGGAAGGGGGCTTCCGAGGTAGACAGGCGTCCTGGGATGGTGGGCTGTCCTGCTGCCTCAGAGCCGTTCATCTTTCTTGGCTTGGCACTCTGGCTGTTTTTGTGTCTGACAGGACACTGGTGAGACAGAGAAAAGCTTAGAGG
The DNA here is from genome assembly GCF_007827085.1 of Peromyscus californicus insignis. Lineage (NCBI taxonomy): Eukaryota > Metazoa > Chordata > Mammalia > Rodentia > Cricetidae > Peromyscus > Peromyscus californicus. The sequence continues at coordinate 67,151,317 of NW_026294391.1, forward strand.
AAAAAAACTTTACCTTCAGGGAGGTCCTAGGGTGAGGGAGGGGAAGTCCCGGGACCAGAAATTTGGGTTGCACTTATCTGAAGCAACTCCGACCTGTCCAGATGGATTCAAGCTGGTCTCTGGAACTTACAAAAATTTTGAACATATTAAGAAGCAGCCATGAGAAAATTAAAGTCTTGGGCCAATGACCATTGTAAGTGTTTGGTACTCTGCTTGTATTGGTTAGTGTTGATGAGAGACACAGAGAGATTGGAAAGTGTTTTTAATCTTTTTAACCTGAGATAACTTTTATCAGAGACAGATTATTTTATGGCACCTGTTTCCTTTACTAGTTTAGCATCCAGGAGACACAGGTGATCAATTGTTGAGAGCATTTAACAATAATAGATGGTTATATTAAAGTCTGTTTTTGTAGGTCCCAGACACTTTTGAGTCTGGGGGTGTAAATACCTTTTAGCTGTTACAGTTTATTATTTGATGATCCCTGGACTCCAGCTCTGTGGTGGTCCTGTAACAATTAGTTGAACAGTTAATTAGAGGAGGGAACTGGGAAGAGAAAAGCTTGTGGGGTGAGAACTTATTTCTTTGGAATTAGGGACAAGGCAGAGATCAGGGCCCTGTCTGTGTGCATGAAGAGGAGAAACACTGTTGAATGGTCTGGAGTGAGGCACATGGAGGGAGCAATGAAATGAAAGCTCCTTCCTTAGCTGGAAATTTTTTTCTCATTAAGTAACCCTGAAAGTACAATTAAATATGGTGAGGTGGATAAGATTGTCCTCCCTACCCTCACAATAGGTGTGGGATGACTCATCCCTAGCAGGCCTGAGGCCCAGCCAAGTAAAAAAGATACTTTCTAAAAGCCAACCTGGGTCTGCCTTAGCAACAGCAGCTGAAACATGATCTGGAGATGACCTGGACCATTGAGAGACAGTCATGTCACACCAGCTGATGCATATTCATCAGACTTCCCCCCAGGGAGGGGGTGGAGGGTATATAAGGCTTGCCTCTTCCTGAATAAACTGAGCTTGTTGTTTTGACATTCTCCTGGAGTCTGTGTGGTTTGACTCTGCACCTACTTGGCCCCCTCTCCCAAAGGGAACAACAGAAAGGACCCTACTATAAATAGGGAAACGAGGATAGGTGAGACCCCAAAACTCCCCAGGACTGGGTAAGTGGCTCCAGTGTCCAGAAGGAAGGAAATAGATTGCTTCCATGCTGGGTGCTGGGTTCTGGGTTCCCTGCAAGCGAGACAGTGGCCAAGCCTAGGTCTGCTGGAGGTCTTAGTTTGATGCTCCCATGCCCCTTGGTGCCTGAGTGCAGTCAGCTGACCAGTTGTCTTTCTAGGTGGGACTTTGAACAAGGCTCAATTGATGGCCTGGCAGGGCACACACTAGCCCACATGGCCTTCTTTCCCCCCACACACACTTAAAACAGGGACCCATTGGCTTTTGGGAGCCAGTTGGACAGCATGTGCCAGCACTTGGTAATTCTGTTTTCAGGCTTTTTCATCTCTCCCCTGGTACACCTGAAATGCCACAGCTGAAATTTCTGCCTGTGGGGTCAGGAGCCTTGCTCTCCAGATGCTTAAGTTTTAGCCCTTATGTCAGGGAAGTGTAGAGGACAAGAGATGGATTTTACTCCATGTCTTGATTTTTTTTTCTTTTCTTTTGATGTCTGATGGCTTGAGGACAGCTTTAGGAAGACCTGCCAGGAGGCAGGCTACAAACTGATCTCTGGCTAAAGAGCCATCCTGATTACTGTGATCCCCATGTGGGTCCTGAATGTAAACTTTTTGCATACATCCTAACCTACTTTCAGACCCATCTGTGCTTTTCAGGGCAGCTTGAGAACAAGTAGGAGGAGTTAAGGTGAGAGCCCAATACTGGAGAGCCTGCCCAATACCGGAGAGTGGGAGTGGAGCACAGAGCAGAGAACAGATAAGATAAGGTTCTTTGGAGTCAGAGATTCCTTAGGTTTAGGAATGCACATGGTCAGGAGAGAGAGAGAGAAAGAGAGAGAGAAAGAGAGAGAGAGAGAGAGAGAGAGAGAGAGAGAGAGAGAGAGAGAGAGAGAGAGTCAGAAAGGGAGAGGGGCTTTAGAACTTAGGTAAAAGCATGGGGATAAGGTAACCCTTTTCATTTCCCTGTTCACTGGCAGAAGTTAGATAATTCCTGTGAAATATCAAGGTTGAAGCAGTCGTTATGCAGCCAAATTTACTGGTATCTGGGAATATTTAAGGCATTTGTCAGAGGAGCAATGAAACCATGAGAAGGAAGCCCCTATGTCTTATGGCTGCAGTGCCGAGAGAGAAAAATAAAAAATTAAAATAAAAAAAACAGGATCAGACTCCAGTCCCAGGCATCCCCAAGGTTGGAGAAGGACCTATGAATCAGCACAGGTTACTCTGCCCTTCGTCAAAAGAGGCATAAGGACTGGAAGTATATGCAGAATGAGGACCCCCTGGAGGTCCGACAGCATTGACCTCTTGGTCAAAAGAGAGAATGAGCTGGTGCCTGCACAGCCTGAGCCCCGCCCCCCCCCCCCCCCCCAGTGTCCAGGGCAATGAATATTTCTCAGGCTACAGTCATGGGAAATAGCGGGGGTTGGAAAGGGGAAAAATCTCACCAATCTGGTTGGCAGGTGTGGTGTGTGGGTCCAGCGGCTGGACAAATGAAAAAAGTGCAGAGCGATGGAAGAGCCCATCCGAGTCACGACAACAATGAAATGAATGATAAACGGTGCTGGTAGCCACACGGTGGAAAGGTCACAGTCATGACAGAACCAAGTATTAGTTTCAGAGTTTTATTGGCGGGGGGGAGGGGTAGACAAGAGAACTAGGCCTGGGGAGGAAAGCACATGCAGAGAGAGGGAAGAAGGTGGGGGTGAGAGAGCAGAGCAGAACAGAGAGAGAGGGTGGGGTCTGAGTCACGGCTCTTTAAGGTGTAGATGGGCTTACAGAGCCACACCACGCATGCCCGGATTGTGTGACCACGCTGTGTGTACATGATCACCAGCATACGCTGATGGTGTAAGATGCAAGACCCTTTGCTTAACTCCTGAACTGTGCATGTGTGGTTACTGGTGAAATTATTAAGGCCACTCCACGTAGTTAAAGGGAGATTTATTTAATGGCGTAACTTACAAGTTAAGGGATAGGTAGGTCGCGGGTTCTGGGGAAGGTGTATTGCAGTCCAGAGGTGTTCTCTGGAGCTCTACTTGGTCCACCTTCACCGTCCAAGGTCTCGGAACCAAGTGAGTGCGCCGCCCATCCAGATCTCAGGTCTCCAGGCGCCTCCCTTGGCCCCGCCTTGTAAGCGTGACAGTTGCCGAAGTCTCAATGGGGGTTGGAACTTCCAGATCAAAGCTGGAATGGCTACCCACTACAAATCCTCTTAAAAGTTCATGAATTAAGTTTTCAAAAAACCTTCCTTTTTGAAAAAAAAAAGGGGGGGGGGGAAGTGCTGTGGGATGTTCTGTATGGCAAATGTGTTGCTGATTGGTCAATAAATAAATCACTGATTAGTCAGTGGTTAGGCAGGAAGTATAGGAGGAGAATAAAGCTGGGAAGTGGAAGGCTGAGTGGGAGAGACACTGCCATCCGCCAGGATGAGAAACAGCATGTGAAGATGCCGGTAAGCCACGAGCCATGTGGCAAGGTATAGATTAATGGAAATGGATTAATTTAAGCTGTAAGAACAGTTAGCAAGAAGCCTGCCACGGCCATACAGTTTGTAACCAATATAAGTCTCTGTGTTTACTTGGTCGGGTCTGAGAGGCTGTGGGACTGGCGGGTGATAGAGATTTGTCCTGACTGTGGGCCAGGCAGGAAAACTCTAGCTACATGTGGTCATGCAGCTAAAGTGAGGACAGAATTCTAATACTAAGCTCTTATGCTTCCAGCCTCATCTTCATCCTCTGTTTCTTCACCCTCCATCTCTACTTGTTCTCTGGCTCTGATGAACTCTACAAGAGTTCTGCCTTACTGTCTATAAAACCTCTGTGTTCTTCCCTTCTCCCTGGTCATGCTGTTCTGTTTCCTGTACAGAAAATGCCTGTTCCTTCTTCCTCTCACCATGCAGTTCTCTGCCTCCTCAGGAATGTTGCTCCACCTTACCTTCCACTTTGATATGTAAAAACCCTTTTTGTTCTCAGTCAATTGCTCTTGGGAGCCACTAGGCTTCAAGGAAAGGGGATGGTCTGAGCTTCATTAGCACAAGAAGCAAAGCTATGCATCTCATACCACCTTGTCTTTGCCTACATGACCTTATCCAAGTACTGGCTTGAGCAGGGAAGTTCACACACACATTCTATAAGAATTGTGAGCACAAGAAATTCATAACAAGGTATAGCTTTAATATACAGCTGGACTCCTTATAACATGTTCTTGTTGCTTGCCACAACGAAGAAAAGAAAATCCACCCAACAAAGACAAAACCAGATATCAGCTAGATCTACAATCATCCTAACCCCAGATGGATAGATACCAGCATAAAACACAATCAAAAACAGCCAGGACAAATATGTCTCCACTAGAGCCTAGCTATCCTATCGCAGGCCCTGAATATCCTAATGTAGCTGAAGCACAGGATAAAAGATCTTCAAATAGCATGTATGAATATGATAGATGTCATTAAAAAGGAAATGAATACTTTAAAGAAATCCAAGAAAACAAATAGTGTAATAAAATAAATAAAACTGTTCAAGACCTGAAAATGGAAATAGAATCAAAAAGGAGAAACAAAACTGAGGGAATTCAAACAGGAACCACAGAGGAAAGCTTCACCAACAGAATAAAAAAAGATAGAAGAAAGAATTTCATAGAAGATACGATAGAAGAAATGGATACATTGGTCAAAGGAAATGTTAAATCTTAAAAATTCCTGACATAAAGCATCTGTAAATCTGGGATACTATGAAAATACCAAATCTAAGAATAATAGGACTTGAGAAAGAGAAGAAACTCAGCTCAAAGCCCCAGAAAGTGTTTTTAACAAAATCATGGAAGAAAATTTTCCTAACCTAAAGAAAGACATGCCTATAAAGGTACAAGAAGCATACAGAACAGCAAATAGATTGGATCAGAAAAGAAATTCTCTCACCACATAATAATCAAAACACTAAACATTCAGAACAAAGAAAAAATATTAAAAGCTGCAATGGAAAAGACCAAGTAACATATAAGTACAGACCTATTAGAATTACACCTGACTTCTCAATGGAGTCCCTAAAAGCCAGAAAGGGCCTGGAAAGATGAGCTACAGACTCTAAGAGACCATGGGTGCCAACCCAGACTACTTAACCCAGCAAAACTTTCAGTCACCATAGATGGAGAATATAAGATACTCCATGATAAAGCCAAATTTAAGCAATATTCATTTAGAAATCCAGCCTTACAGAATGTGCTAGAAGAAAAACTGCAACCTAAGGAGGCTATCTGCAACCATGAAAATATAGGGAATATAATCATCAGCCAAATCAAAAGAAGTAAAACACACACACACACACACACACACACACACACACACACACACACACACACAAAGAAGCAACAACAGCAAAAAACAGGAATCAACAATCATTGTTCATGGCTATCTTTTAAAATCAATGGTCTCAATTCCCCAATAAAAAGACATAGACTAACAGAATGGATGGGAAAACAGGATCTATCCTTCTGCTGCACCCAAGAAACACCTCATCATCAAAGACCGACATTACCTCAGAGTAAAGGGTTGGCAAAAGATTTTTCCAATCAAATGGACCTAAGAAGCAAGCTGGTGTAGCTAACAAAATAAAATTGTATCTAACAAAATTGTATCTAACAAAATAAAATTCCAACCAAAATTAATCAAAACAGACAGAGAAGGGCATTTCATATTCATCAAAGGAAAAATCCACCAAGATGATATCTCAGTTCTGAATATCTGTGCCCCAAAGGAAGGGCACTCACATTTGTAAAAGAAACAGCACTACAGCTTAAATCGCATATTGACCATCACACACTAATAATGGGAGATTTTAATACCCAACTCTCACCAATAGACAGGTCATACAGACAAAATGTAAACAGGGAATTGCTGGAGCTTGTGGGGACCCACCCCACCCACCGGGAACTTAGGTCACCTGTGAAGAGGTGGCCTGGAACTGAGGAAAGGTAAGTGCATGCCCATTCCCCAGCCTCCCTCTTACCCGGAGACAATCAGACTCAGCGGGGAGTCAAGTCAAGCAAGAACTCCTTTATTGATAGGCAGTAAGCCTCTTTTATACCAGAAAACCTCAGAAATCTAGGAGGGGGTGAAGGAACCGACCAATCATTTTAAAGGTCACCCTATTTACAATTTGTTTATGCCCTGACATCATCTCCTGTTTTTAGCATAAATAACTTGGGCTAACTTCCTTTCTCACTATTTGTCTTTAATCTCCATACAAACAACCCAAGCTACCTTCCTTTTAGCCATCCTTTGTATCTATTCTCTGTACAAACAGCTTAAACTAACGTCCTCTGGTACCATTTGTATCCACTCTCTGCACAAACAGCTTAAAGCTTAAGCTCTGTTTATCTAAATTTCTTTCTCTCAGCACCCTCTTTGCAGCCCGTGTATGCCCCACAGGAGCTAACAGATGTTATGACTCAAATGGACTTAACAGACATCTATAGAACATTCCACCCAAACACAAAAGAATATACAGTCTTCTCTGCTCCTCATGAAACTTTCTCCAAAACTGAACACATACTTGGACACAAAGCAAGTCTCAAGAGGTACAAGAAAATTGAAATAACCCCCTGCATCCTATCTGACCACCACGGATTAAAGCTGGATTTCAACAACTTATAAACTCATGGAAACTTATTAGTTCTCTACTGAATAAAAACTGGGCCAAGACAGAAATAAAGAAACAAATTAAGGACTTTCTACAATTGAATGTAAATAAATTCACAATATACCCATACTTATGGGACACAATGAAAGTGATTTTAAGAGGAAAATTTACAGTAGTAACTGACTACATGAAAAAAAAAGGAGAAAGCCCATACAAGCAATTTTACAGCATACCTGAAAGCTCTAGAATGATAACAAAAAAAAAATCACACCCAAAAGGAATAGGCAACAAGAAATAATAAAACTCAGGGCTGAAATAAATAAAATAGAAACAAAGAAAACAATACAGTCAATGAGTTGGTTGTTTGAGAAAAACAAGATAGACAAACGCTTATACACATTAACTAGCAAACAGAAAGACAATATCCAAGTTAACAAAATCAAAAATGAAAAGGGGGACCTAATAGACACTGAGGAAATCAAGAGAATCACAAGCACATACTTTTAAAACCACAAATTGGGAAAATCTAAAAGAAGTGGATAATTTTCTTGATAGGTACCACTTACCAAAGTTAAATCAAGATCATATAAACAATTTAAATATCCTATTATGTCTATCGAATAGAATAGAGGATATTCCAAGGACATTGTGTAAAACTTGAGACCCTTAGGGGTATTGGCTGAAGATTGTGGATGGAGTAACATATAGATGGGATGATAAACTAAAAGTGTGGGAACCTAGAGTAGGAGGAAAATAGTGACCTCCACCAAGAAAGGGAGATGGCAACTTTAATCCAGATATTTTGATTCCTCCTGAAGGAGTGTGGAGATAATGTGGCAATTGATGGAGTGATTGCTGCAAGCTTTATTGGGTTCCTAGATTAAAAAGAGCTGCCAGAAAAGGTGAGCTTCCTTTCATGGAAGCTCTGAAAATTGGATCAGGTCTTCCTTGGAATTGTTGGGACATAGAAGGACAGAAGTTGCTGACTTACAGGGACAGATTTCTTGTCTGAGTTCATTGTGGCCCACCAGTAATGGGGCTTGGTGTTTGCAGAGAGCTGAGGAGGAACTTAGGCGGCTGCAGGGGTCTTGAGGTTGGAGCAGGCTGTGTGAGAAGGAAATGACTGTCTGGTACATTGACCACTGTTTTTATTTTTACCTTGTTTTGCGAAATTGCTTGTTGCTAGCCTCTGGGTCAAGTGTTCAGAAGGTTGTATAATCATTAATAATAAAAATAGATTATGCTTGCTTTGGTGTTAAGTCTGGGATAGTTCCTGTGTTTAGTTAAAGATGATGAAGAATATATTGGTGATTTTCTAAGAATAACCTTTGGAATCATGAGAATATTTTGTATTGGGTGATTTCCCTTTTTCTTTCTGTCCCCCTTGCTTATAATAATAAAAGACTGAGGTTACCAGGGCAAAAGCAGAAGCTAAGAGAAGCTAGGGAAGCTAAAGAAACTGTAGCAAAGAAGCTACTTAGCAACTGCAGAAGCCCAAAGTGACCTGTCAGCTTGCATGAGCACTGTCTCTGTGTTATTATTGCGCCTTCCAGGTATCCCGTCCTTCGGACCCCCGAAACTGCTGCGGTTGGTCCCCGGCACCAGAGAACCCAAGAAGCCTCCTCCCACCCTAACCCTCTTACCAACCATCCCCTGCCACACCAGCAACCACCAGAGCCCTGTGCCCCCTCCTGGACCATTGGGAAGAAAAGCAATCATATGAGCCAGAGGCCCCACCTATTCATATTAAAGGAAGAAATGGGTAGATGGCTATGTAAGAACACATTAAACAACATAAGGAGTAATATGGTACCATCAGAACCTAGTGATCCTACAACAGCAAGACCTGAACAGCCCAAAGCAGATGATCCAGAAGAAAATGACCTTACAAACAACTTTATAAAGATGATAGAGGCCCTAAAAGAGGAAATGAAAAATTCCCTTAAAGAAATGGAGGAAAAGACAAACAAAAAATTAGAGGAAATCAAGAAATCTCTTAAAGTCAAGAAACCCAAGGGAAAAAAAACAATCAAACAAGTGAAGGAAACAGCTCAAGACTTGAAAATTGAAATAGAGGCAATAAAGAAAACACAAACTAAGGGAATTTAGGAAAAGAAAAATCTAAATAAAGGAATAGAAGCTACAGAAGCATGCATAACCAACAGAATACAAGAAATGAAAGAAAGAATCACAGGCGTTGAGGATACGATAGAGGAAATAGATTCATTCGTCAAAGAAAATGTTAAATCCAGCAAATATTTAACACAAAGCATCCAAAAAATCTGGGACACCATGAAAACCAAACCTAAGAATAACAGGGAAGAAGTAGACGAATTCCAGCTCAAAGGCATAGAGAATATATTCAACAAAATTGTAGAAGAAAACTTTCCCAATCTAAAGAAAGACATGCCTATGCAGGTACAAGAAGCATACAGAACTCCAAATACACTGGATCACAAAAAAGTTCCCTTGCCACATAATAGTCAAAACACTAAACATACAGAATAAAGAAAGAATATTAAGAGCAGCAAAGGAAAAAGGTCAAGTAACATAAAAAGGTACATCTATCAGAATTACACCTGACTTCTCAATGGAAAATCTCAAAGCCAGAAGGTCCTGGACAGACATTCTGCAGATACCAAGAGAACACAGATGCCAGCCCAGACTACTATACCCAGCAAAGGTTTGAATCACCAAAGATGAAGAAAACAAGATATTCCATGACAAAACCAGATTTAAACATTATATATCCACAAACCCAGCCCTACAGAAAGTACTAGAAGGAACACTCCAACCCAATGAAGTTACCTACAATGACCAAAACACAGGCAATAAATAATCTCATACCAGCAAATCACAAAGAAGGGAAACACACACACACACACACACACACACACACACACACACACACACTACCATCAAAAATTAACAGGAATTAACAATCACTGGTCATTAACATCCTTTAATATCAATGGACTCAATTCGCCTAGAAAAAGACACAGGCTAACAGAATGGATATGAAAACAGGATCAATCCTTCTGCTGCATACAAGAAACACACCTCAACCTCTAAGATAGACACTACCTCAGAATAAAGGGTTGGGAAAAAACTTTCCAATCAAATGGTTCTAAGAAACAAGCTGGTGTAGCTATCCTAATATCTAACAAAATAGACTTCAAACTAAAATCAATCAAGAGATGAAGAAGAGCGTTGCATATTCATCACAGGAAAAATCCATCAAGAAGTCTCAATTCTGAACATTTATGCCCCAAATACAAGGGCACCTACATTTGTCAAAGAAACATTACTAAACCTCAAATCACATATCAAACCCCACACACTAATATTGGGAGACTTCAACATCCTTCTTTCACCAATGGACAGGTCTGCCAGACAGAAACTCAACATAGACCTAAGGGAACTGACAGATGTTATTACACAAATGGACCTAACACACATCTATAGAACATTTCACCCTAACACAAAAGAATATACATGCTGTTCAGCACCCCATAGAGTCTTCTCCAACATTGACCACTTACTCATTAAAAAACAAAAAAAAACAAGTTTCAACAGATACAAAAAAATGGAATAACCCCCTGTATCTTATTGAACCACCATGGCTTAAAGCTAGAATTCAACAACAACACAAAATGCAGAAAGCCTACAAACTCATGGAAACTGAACAGTGCTCATCCAAATCACTACTGGGTTAAGGAAGAAACAACAAAAGAAATTAAATACTTCCTAGAATTCAATGAAAATGAATGCACAACATACCCAAACTTATGGGACACTGAGAAAGCACTGTTATGGTACACTAAGAGGAAAGTTCATAGCACTAAGTGCCCACATAAATAAGTTGGAGAAATCTCACACTAGTGACTTAACAGCACACCTGGAAGCTCTAGAACAAAAAGAAGCAAACTCACTCAGGAGGAGTAGACAACAGGAAATAATCAAACTGAGGGCTGAAATCAATAAAATAGAAACAAAGAGAACAATACAAAGAATCAATGAAACAAAGAGCTGGTTCTTTGAGAAAATCAACAAGACAGACAAACCCTTATACAAACTAACCAAAAAGCAGAGAGAGAATATCTAAATTAACAAAATAAGAAATGAAAGGGGGGACATAATAACAGACACTGAGGAAATCCAGAGAATCATTAGGTCATACTTTGAAAACTTGTACTCCACAAAATTGAAAAATCTAAAAGAAATGGAAAATTTTCTGGATAGGTACCACATACCAAAATTAAATCAAGATCAGATAAATAATTTAAATAGACCTATAACCCCTAAAGAAATTGAAGCAATCATCAAAAGTCTCCTGACCAAAAAAAGCCTAGTTCCAGTGCAGAATTCTACCAGAATTTCAAAGAAGAGCTAATACCAATACTCTAGAAATTGTTCTGAACAATAGAAATAGAAGAAACATTACCAAACTTTTTATGAGACTACAGTTACCCTGATATCCAAACCACATAAAGATGCAACTAGGAAAGAGAATTACAAACCAATCTCCCTTATGAACACTGATGCAAAAATTCTCAATAAAATACTAGCAAACCGAATCCAAGAACACATCAAAAAAATCATCCACCCTGATCAAGTAGACTTCATCCCAGAGATGCAGGTATGGTTCAACATATAAAAATCTATCAATGTAATCCACCATACAAACAGACTGTAAGCAAAAAATCACATAATCATCTCATTAGATGCTGAAAAAACTTTTGACAAAATCCAATACCCTTTCATGATAAAGGTCTTGGAGAGATCAAGGTTCCAAGAACATACCTAAACATAATAAAGGCAATATACAGTAAGCCAAGAGCCAACATCAAAACAAATGGGGAGAAAATGCAAAGCGAGTCTACTAAAATCAGGAACAAGACAAGGATGTCCACTCTCTCCGTACCTATTCAATATAGTACTTGAAGTTCTAGCTAGAGCAATAAGACAACAAAAAGAGATCAAAGGGATAGAAATTGGAAAGGAAGAAGTCAGACTTTCACTATTTGCAGATGATATGATAGTATACATAAGTGACCCCAAAAATTCTACCAAGGAACTTCTATAGCTGATAAACACCTTCAGTAATGTGGCAAGATACAAGATTAACTCAAAAAAATCAGTAGCCATCCTATATACAAATGATAAATGGACTGAGAAAGAAATCAGAGAAACATTACCTTTTACTATAGCCACAAACAACATAAAATATCTTGGGGTAACTCTAACCAAACAAGTGAAAGACCTGTATGACAAGAACTTTAAGTCTTTGAAGAAATAAATTGAAGAAGATATCAGAAAATGGAAAGCTCTCCCATGTTCTTGGATAGGTAGGATCATCATAGTAAAAATGGAAATTTTACCAAAAGCAATCTACAGATTCAATGCAATCCCCATCAAAATCACAATGCAATTCTTCACAGACCTTGAAAGAACAATACTCAACTTCATGTGGAAAAACAAAAAACCCAAGATAGTCAAAACAATCCTATACAATAAAGGAACTTCCAGAGGCATCATCACCCCTGACTTTAAGCTCTACTATAGAGCTATTTTAATAAAAACAGCTTGGTATTGGCATAAAAACAGACACATTGATCAATGCAATCAAATACAAGACCCTGACATTAATCCACACACCTACAATGATCTGGTATTTGACAACAAAGCCAAAACTGTGCAATGGGAAGAAGAAAGCACCTTCAACAAGTAGTGCTGGAATAACTGGATGTCGACATGTAGAAGATTGAAAATAGATCCATATCTGTTGCCATGCACAAAACTCAAGTCCAAGTGGATCAAAGACTTCAACATAAACCCAGTTACACTGACTCTGATAGAAGAGAAAGCAGGAAGTAGCCTTGAATGTATTGGCACAGGAGTCCACTTCCTAAATATAACACCAGTAGCACAGATACTGAGAGCAACAATTAATAAATGGGACCCCCTGAAACTGAGAAGCTTCTGTAAGGTGAAGAATGCTGTCAATAAGACAAAAAGGCAGCCTACAGAATGAAAAAAGATCTTTACCAACCCCACATGTGACAGAGAGCTCATCTCAAAAATATATAAATAACTCAAGAAACTAGATAGCAAAATATCAAACAATCCAATTAAAAAATGAGCTACAGAGCTAAATATAGAAATCTCAACAGAAGAATCTCAAATGGCCAAAAGACATTTAAGGAAATGTTCAACATCCTTAGTCATCAGGGAAATGAAAATCAAAACAACTCTTAGATATCATCTTACACCTGTCAGAATGGCTAAAATAAAAAACACTAATGACAGCTTATGTTGGAGAGGATGTGGAGCAAGGGGAACACTCCTCCACCGTTCATGTGAGTGCAATCTTGTACAGCCACTCTGTAAATCAGTATGGCGGTATCTCAGAAAATTGGGAATCAACCTACCTCAAGACCCAGTAATATCACTCCTGGGCATATACCCAAAAGATGCTTAACCACACCACAAGGATATTTGCTCAACTATGGTCATAGGAATATTATTCGTAATAGCCAGAACCTGGAAACAATCAAAATGCCCTTCAACTGAAGAATGGATAAAGGAAATGTGGTACATTTACACAATGGAGTATTACGCAGTGGTAAACAAACAAACTAATTAACTAACAAAAAAAAACCCAGTTACACTGACTCTGATAGAAGAGAAAGCAGGAAGTAGCCTTGAATGCATTGGCACAGGGACCAATGTTATCATTAAATTTGTAGGCAAATAGTTGGAACTAGAAAAAAATCATCCTTAGTGAGGTAACCCAGACCCAGAAATATACATCTGGTATGTATTCACTTATATATGGATATTAGCCATTAGGTAAATGATAACCAAGATACCATAGACCCAGAGAGGTTAGGCATAGATTAAGGGACTAGGAAGGATGCAGGGATATCCCTGGGAGTGGGAAATAGTATAGATTTTATCAGTGAACTGGGGACAGGGTCAAGAAGACAAAAAGAGGAGGATCAATTCTAGAAGGGAAGGGGAGAGGGGGTTGAGAGAGGGAATGCAGGAACAGATGACTAGAATTGACAAGCATTTGAACGGTTGTATGGAAACCTAGTGCAGTAGAAACTTCCTAAAATATATGAAGGCAATCCTAATGAAGTCTCCAAATGATGAGGGAGATGTAGTCCTAACTACCCAACTGGCCATCTCTTGTCACCTGACAAAGCTTCCAATCCTGGGACTGGGTTACGTCAAATTGAGTTTTTGGCCAAAGGGGTTCTATGGAAATTCCCTAACAACCCAGGCTGTTTTTGCCAAGACAGTGGATTGCTCTCCACAAACGAACAGCAAGGCTCCGGTGCTTGAGTCCTCACTCACACAACTCATTGAACATGGTGAGGTTGAGCTGGTGCCCACACAGTGCCTTCACCCTACATTTTAGGGTCTTTCATATGAGAAGGTGCTGTGGGATGATCTGTGTGGCAAATATATTGCTGATTGGTCAATAAATAAAACACTGATTGGCCATTGGCTAGGCAGGAAGTGTAAGCGGGACAAGGAGGAGAATAAAGCTGGGAAGTGGAAGGCTGAGTCAGAGAGACAATGCTGGATGCCATGATGAAAAACAGCATGTGAAGATGCCGGTAAGCCACGAGCCATGTGGCAAGGTATAGATTAATAAAAATGGATTAATTTAAGCTATAAGAACAGTTAGCAAGAAGCCTGCCACGGCCATACAGTTTGTAAGCAATATAAGTCTCTGTGTTTACTTGGTTGGGTCTGAATGGCTGTGGGACTGGCGGGTGATAGAGACTTGTCCTGACTGTGGGCCAGGCAGAAAAACTCTAGCTACAAGAAGGTACTCTTCAGGCTATTAAAAGAAAAATGTAAACATGTAAACACCAACCCAGCCCATAAACCTTTGGTCTGTCCTGCTTGCAAAATATGCTAGGGCAATGATGGCACAAAGCTTGTAGGAGTAACCAATCCATGTCTGATTTGACTTAAGGCTCACTCCAGGAGCTCACACCTGACACAGCTTGGGTGACCAAGAACCAGGGACTAGATAGCCCAGAAATCTAGGGTAAAACCAAATATTACTGTTCTAAGGCTAAACAAAATAACAATAAAATGACTCCTAATGATATTCTGCTATACTCATAGATCAGTGCCTTGTTCAGTCATCATCAGAGAGGCTTCCTCCTGCAGCAGATGGGAAAAAATACAGATACCCACAGCCAGACAACAGAGAGAGAGAGAGAGAGAGAGAGAGAGAGAGAGAGAGAGAGAGAGAGAGAGAGAGAGAGAGAACCCTTGGAACACACAGCTCTAAATGGGATGCCTCCATCAAATCCCTTCCTTCAAATCCCTTCCCTCAGAGCTCGGGGAACCCCTCAGAAGAGGAGACACAAAGAGTATAAAGAGCCAGAGGGGATGGAGGGCACCAGGAAGGACAAAGTCCTCCAAATCAACTGAGCAATGTATACATGAGCTCATGGAGACAGAAGCCACATGCACAGGGTCTACACTGCTCTGCACCAGTCCTCTGCATATATATTATACCTTTCAATTTAGTATTTTTATGGGATACCTGAGTGTGTGAACCAGTGGGTCTCTGATTCTTGTGTCTTCTCTTGGGGCTCTTTTTCTTCTGTTGGTTTGCCTTGTCCCACTTGATGTGACTGTTTTGCTTTATTTTATTATATTTATTTTGTTAAAAATTAAAATCAAAATAATTAACTACCACCTCCCAAGGGATATAGCTTATACATCTTTCAGACAAACTTTTATAATTATTTGATACCCATAGTCTATGAAAAATGATGCTTGTAAAAAAAAGAAAGAAAAGAAATAGGAGCAAGAGAGAGAACAAAGGCAGAGTATAAAGTAACTTAATTCTAGGAAGTCAACAACTACTAAAATATTTCCTTATATTTTCCTACTTTCTGTGGGAAAATTTTTACATTTTACTGAATTTGAAATTGTCAATGAGGTTTTTATCACATAGAAAACTATATGGAAATCCAAAGTCTGTCTTGAAACACACAGCTAAAAACTAAGCTTCAAATTGTTTTTTGAATATTAAGTAAAAGAATATGTGGAGAAAATCAATTACTAGTCAATAACTGTGTATGAAAATGTGATTTTTAAAAATCAAAATTGAGAATGAAGTACTAGTCTGATTACTAGAGTAGGCCAGTTTAGGCACCCTCACCACTATTGCTAGTAGTCTAATCTGGGGTCATCCTTGTAGATTCCTGGGAATTTCCCTAGCAACAGGTTTCTCCCTTACCCCATAATGTCTTCCTCTATCAAGATATCTCTTTCATTGCTTTCCTATTCCATCCCTCCCTCAGCTTGACCATCCTGTTCCCTCATGTTCTCATCCCCCATCCCATCCCTTCTATTGCCCCCCCCAATGGCCAGTTTACTCAGATATCATCTATTTCCCCTTCCCAGGATGATGCATGTGTCCCTCTTAGGGTCTTCCTTGTTTCCTAGCTTCTCTAGAGCTGTGGGTTGTAGTCTGATTATCCTTTGCTTTACATCGAGTATCTACTTCTGAGTGAGTACATACCATGTTTGTTCTTCTGAGTCTGGGTTACCTCACTCAGGATGATATTTTCTAGTTCCATCCATTTACCTGCAAATTTCATGATGTCATTATTTTTTACAGCTGAGTAGT
This sequence comes from Peromyscus californicus insignis, assembly GCF_007827085.1. Taxonomy (NCBI): domain Eukaryota; kingdom Metazoa; phylum Chordata; class Mammalia; order Rodentia; family Cricetidae; genus Peromyscus; species Peromyscus californicus. The sequence goes on from NW_026294391.1 coordinate 67,167,806, forward strand.
ACTCCATTGTGTATATGTGCCACATTTTCTTTATCCATTCTTCAGTTGAGGGGCATCTGGGTTGTTTCCAGGTTCTGGCTATTACAAATAATGCTGTTATGAACATAGTTGAGCATGTGTCCTTGTGATATGATTGAGCATTCCTTGGGTATATGCCCAAGAGTGGTATCATTGGGTCTTGAGGTAGATTGATTCCCAATTTTCTGAGAAGTAGCCATAGTGATTTCCAGAGTGTCTGTACAAGTTTGCACTTCCATCAACAGTGGAGGAATGTTCCCCTTGTTCCAAATCCTCTCCAACAAAAGCTGTCATCAGTGTTTTTGATAATAGCCATTCTGACAGGTGTAAGGTGGTACCTCTGGGTTGTTTTGATTTTCATTTCCCTGATGACTAAGGATGTTTAGCAATTCCTTAAATGTCTTTTGGCCATTTGGGATTCTTATGTTGAAAATTCTCTGTTTAGATCTGTAGCCCATTTTTTAATTGGATCATTTGATATTTTGCTGTCTAGTTTCTTGAGTTCTTTATATATTTTGGAGATCAGCCCTCTGTCAGATGTGGGGTTTGTAAAGATCTTTTCCCATTCTGTAAGCTGTTGTTTTGTCTTATTGATCATGTCCTGTAGGTGAAGTTTTCCTGTGTCCTGCCTACTCTGCGGTCAGGACAAATCTTTCTCATCCACCATTCCCACAGATGCTCAGACCTAAGTAAACACACAGAGGCTTATATTAATTAAAACTGTATGCCCCCCTCCATCTTGCCCTGGACTTCCTTTCTGGAGCGGGGAGAGAGAGAGAGAGAGAGAGAGAGAGAGAGAGAGAGAGAGAGAGAGAGAAGAGCTCCCATCCTGCCCCGGACTTCCCTCCTGGACAAGAGCGCCCATCCTGCCCTGGACTTCCCTTCTGGACAAGAGCGCCCATGGTGCCCCAGACTTCCTGTCTGGACAAGAGCTCCCATCCTGCCCCAGACTTCCCTTCTGGACAAGAGCTCCCATCCTGCCCCGGAGTTCCCATATGGACAAGAGAGCTCCCATCTGGACAAGAGAGAGAGACTTCCTGAATCTGTCAGCTCTGTCTGATCCAAGTGTGCTGATAAGACCAAGAACGAACCACAAGGAGATGGGCAGACGTCAAGGCAGAAATACATATAACAAAATGAATAGCAATACAGCATCACCAGAACCTAGCCCTCCTCCAACATCTAGACCTGAACATCAAAAATTGGAAGAAGCAGAAGAAAACAGCCTTATGAATGACATCATGAAGAAGGTAGAGGCTTCTGTAGAGGAAAAGACAAAAAAATGGGAAGAACGCTGTAAACAACTAGAGGAAAGGGCAAACAAATTAGAAGAAAACAATAAAGTCCTGGAAGAAAACAATAAAGTACTGAAAGAAAATCAAGAAAAAGCAATGAAACAAATGAAGGAAACAGTCCAAGACCTGAAAAGGGAAATAAAAAAATTAAGAAGAAACAAACAGAGGGAATGCTGGAAATAGAAAATCTGAGTAAACGATCGGGAACTTCAGATGCAAGTATAACCAACAGAATGCAAGAGATGGAAGAGAGGATCTCTAGCGTTGAAGATACAGTAGAAGAAATAGATTCATCAGTCAAAGAAATCACTAAAGCCAACAAAGTCATGAACCAAAATGTCCAAGAAATTTGGGACACCATGAAAAGACCAAACCTACGAATAATAGGGATAGAAGAAGGAGAAGAATACCAACTCAAGGGCACAGAAAATATATTCAACAAGATCATAGAAGAAAATTTCCCAACTTAAAGAAGGAAATGCCTTTGAAGATACAAGAAGCCTATAGAACACCAAACAGACTAGACCCCCCCCAAAAAAGTCCCCTCGCCACATAATAATTAAACAACTAAACGTACAGAATAAAGAAAGAATATTAAGAGCAGCAAAGGAAAAAGGCCAAGTGACTTATAAAGGCAAACCCATCAGAATAACACCTGATTTCTCAATGGAGACTTTGAAATCCAGAAGGACCTGGACAGATGTAATGCAGACACAAAGAGACTATGGATGCCAGCCTAGACTAATATACCCAGCAAAACTTTCAATCATCGTAGATGGAGCGAACATGACATTCCAAGACAAAGCCAGAATTAAGCAATAATTATCCACAAACCCAGCCCTACAGAAAGCACTAGAAGGAAAATTCCAACCTAAGGAAGTCAGATACACCCTCGAAAACACATGCAATAGATAAAGCCACAGCAGTAAACCCCAACAAAGAGAAGTACACACACATTACCACCAAAAAAAGCAGGAATTAACAATCACTGGTCATTAATATCCCTCAATATCAATGGACTTAATTCACCTATAAAAAGACATAGACTTACAGAATGGATATGAAAGCAGGACCCATCTTTCTGCTGCATACAAGAAACACACCTCAAATTCAAAGATAGACACTACCTAAAAATAAAAGGCTGGGAAAAGACTTTCCAATCAAACGGTCTTAAGAAACAAGCGGGTGTAGCCATCCTGATATCCAGCAAAATAGACTTCAAACTAAAATCAATCAAAAGAGATCAAGAAGGGCATTACATACTCATCACAGGAAAGATCCACCAAGATGAAGTCTCAATTCTGAACATTTATGCCCCAAACACAAGGGCATCCACATATGTAAAAGAAACATTACTAAAGCTTAAATCACATATAAAACCCCACACATTAATAGTGGGAGACCTCAACACCCCACATTCACCACTGGACAGATCTCCCAAATCGAAACTTAACAGAGAAATAAAGGACTTAACTGATGTCATGACTCAAGTGGATTTAATCGATATCTACAGAACATTCCATCCTAACAAAAAAAGAATATACCTTCTTCTCAGCACCACGTGGAACCTTCCCTAAAATCGACCACATACTTGGCCACAAAACAAATCTCAACAGATACAAAACAACTAGAATAACCTCCTGTGTTCTCTCAGACCACCATGGTTTAAAGTTAGATTTCAACAACAACAGAAACTACAGAAAACCTACAATCTCATGGAAACTGAATAATACTCAACTGAATCACCAATGGGTCAAAGAAGAAATAAAGAAAAAAATTAAAGACTTCCTAGAGATCAACGAAAATGAAGACACCACATATCCAAACCTATGGGACACTATGAAAGCAGTACTAAGAGGGAAATTCATAGCACTAAATGCCCACATAAATAAGTTGGAGAAATCTCACACTAGTGACTTAACAGCACACCTGAAAGCTCTAGAACAAGAAGAAGCACAGTCTCCCAGGAAAAATAGACGCCAGGAAATTATCAAAGTGAGAGCTGAAATCAATAAAATAGAAACAAAGAGAACAATACAAAAAAATTAATGAAACAAAGAGTTGGTTCTTTGAGAAAATCAACAAGATAGACAAGCCCTTATCCAAACTAACCAAAAGACACAGAGAGAGAGCATCCAAATTAACAAAATCAGAAATGAAAAGGGGGACATAGCAACAGACATTGAGGAAATCCAGAGAATCATCAGGTCATACTTCAAAAACCTCTACTCCACAAAACTGGAAAACCTAAAAGAAATGGATAACTTTCTGGATAGGTACCACATACCTAAGTTAAGTCAAGACCAGATAAACTATTTAAATAGTCCAATAACCCCTAACGAAATAGAAACAGTCATTAAAAGTCTCCCAAGCAAAAAAAGCCCAGGACCAGATGGTTTCAGCACAGAATTCTACCAGATCTTCAAAGAAGAGTTAATACCAATACTCTCTAAATTGTTCCACACAATAGAAACAGAAGGAACATTACCAAACTCCTTCTACGAGGCTACAATTACCCTGATTCCTAAACCAAACAAGGATACAACAAAGAAAGAGAACTACAGACCGATCTCCCTCATGAACATTGATGCAAAAATACTCAATAAAATACTGGCAAACAGACTCCAAGAACACATCAAAACAATTATCCACCATGATCAAGTAGGCTTCATTCCAGTGATGCAAGGGTGGTTCAACATACAAAAGTCTGTCAATGTAATACACCATATAAACAAACTCAAAGAAAAAAACCACATGATCATCTCACTGGATGCAGAAAAGGCATTTGACAAAATCCAACACCCCTTCATGATAAAGGTCTTGGAGCGATCAGGAATACAGGGAATATACCTAAACATAATAAAGGCAATTTACAGTAAGCCAACAGCCAACATCAAATTAAATGGAGAGAAACTCAAAACAATTCCACTAAAATCAGGAATGAGGCAAGGCTCTCCGCTCTCCCCATACTTATTCAATATAGTACTTGAAGGTCTAGCCAGAGCAATAAGACAACATAAGGAGATTAAGGGGATACAAATTGGAAAGGAAGAAGTCAAGCTTTCCCTATTTGCAGATGACGTGATAGTATACTTGAGCAACCCCAAAGATTCTACCAAGGAACTGATACAGCTTTTAAACACCTTCAGCAACATAACAGGATACAAGATCAACTCAAAAAAATCAGTAACCCTCCTATATACAATGGACAAAGAAGCTGAGAAGGAAATCAGAGATACATCACCCTTTACAATAGCCACAAATGACATAAAATACCTTGGGGTAACACTAACCAAGCAAGTGAAGGACCTATATGACAAGAACTTTAAGTCCCTGAAAAAAGAAATTGAAGAAGATGTCAGAAAATGGAAAGATCTCCCATGCTCATGGATAGGCAGGACTAACATAGTAAAAATGGCAATCTTACCAAAAGCAATCTACAGATTCAATGCAATCCCCATCAAAATACCAACACAATTCTTCACAGACCTGGAAAGAATAATACTCAACTTCATATGGAAAAACAAAAAACCCAGGAGAGCCAAAAGAATCCTGTACAATAACACAACCTCTGGAGGCATCACGATCCCTGACTTCAAGCTCTACTATAGAGCTACAGTAATAAAAACAGCTTGGTACTGGCACAAAAACCGACATGTGGACCAATGGAATCAAATTGCAGACCCTGACATTAATCCGCACACCTATGAACATATAATTTTTGACAAAGAAGCCAAAAGTGCACAATGGAAAAAAGAAAGCACCTTCAACAAATGGTGCTGGCATAACTGGATATCAACATGTAGAAGGCTGCAAATAGATCCATATCTATCACCATGCACAAAACTTAAGTCCAAGTGGATCAAGGACCTCAACATAAATCCAGCTACTCTGAACCTGCTAGAAGAGAAAGTAGGAAGTAGTCTTGAACGCATTGGCATAGGAGATCACTTCCTAAATATAACACCAGTAGCACAGACACTGAGAGAAACAATCAATCAATGGGACCTCTTGAAACTAAGAAGCTTTTGTAGAGCAAAGGATATGGTCAACAAGGCAAAGCGACAGCCTACAGAATGGGAAAAGATCTTCACCAACCCCACATCTGACAGAGGACTGATATCCAGAATATATAAGGAACTCAAGAAATTAGACATCAAAATGCCCAACAGTCCAATTAAGAAATGGACTATAGAACTAAACAGAGAATTCTCAACAGAGGAAACTCAAATGTCTGAAAGACATTTAAGGAATTGCTCAACATCCCTAATCATCAGGGAAATGCAAATCAAAACAACTCTGAGATACCACCTTATGCCTGTCAGAATGGCTAAGATCAAGAACACTGAAGACACCTTATGCTGGAGAGGATGTGGAGCTAGGGGAACTCTTCTCCACTGCTGGTGGGAATGCAAGCTTGTACAACCACTATGGAAATCAATATGGCGCTTTCTTAGAAAATTGGGAATCCATCTCCCCCAAGATCCAGCTATACCACTCTTGGGCATATACCCAAGGAATGCTCAATCACACCACAAGAGCACTTGTTCAGCTATGTTCATATCAGCATTGTTTGTAATAGCCAGAACATGGAAACAACCTAGATGCCCTTCAACTGAAGAATGGATAAACAAAATGTGGTACATATACACAATGGAATACTACTCAGCAGAGAAAAACAATGACAACATGAGGCTTGCAGGCAAATGGATGGATCTAGAAAAAATCATCCTGAGTGAGGTAACCCAGACTCAGAAAGACAAACATGGTATGTACTCACTCATAGGAGGATACTAGATGTGGAACAAGGATGACTGGATGCTACTCACATCACCAGGGAGGCTACCTGGAAAACAGGACCCCAAGAAAGACACGGGGTTCGCCCAATGATGGAGAAATGGAAGAGATCTACATGAACAGCCTGGACATGAGTGGGGGTAATGAAGGGCGAGGGTCGAGGGAAAGAGAGCTTGGGGGAGCAGGAGATCCCAGCTGGATCAACAACAGAGAGGGAGAACAAGGAATAGGAGACCATGGTAAATGAAGACCACATGAGAATAGGAAGAAGCAAAGTGCTAGAGAGGCCCACAGAAATCCACAAAGATACCCCCACAACAGACTGCTGGTAATGGTCGAGAGACAGCCCGAACTGACCTACTCTGGTGATGGGATGGCCAAACACCCTAATTGTCATGCTAGAAACCCCATCCAACTACTGAGGGATCTGGATGCAGAGATCCATGGCTAGGCCCTGGGTGGATCTCTGGGAGTCCAATTAGCGAGAATGAGGAGGGTTTATATGAGCGAGAATTGTTGAGACCAAGGTTGGATAAAGCACAGGGACAAATAGCCAAACGAATGGAAACACATGAACTATGAACTAATGGCTGAGGGGTCACCAACTGGATCAGGCCCTCTGAATGGGTGAGACAGTTGATTGGCTTGATGTGTTTGGGAGGCATCCAGGCAGTGGGACCAGGTCCTGTGGTCACTGCATGAGTTGGCTGTTTGAAACCTGGGGCCTATGCAGGATCGCTTGGCTCGGCCTGGGAGGAAGGGACTGGACCTACCTGGACTGAGTCTACCAGGTTGATCTCAGTCCACGGGGGAGTCTTTGCCCTGGAGGCGGTGGGAATGGGGGGTGTGCTGGGGGGAAGGTGAGGGGGGCCGGAGGGGGGAGAACAAGGGAATCCGTGGCTGATATGTAGAACTGAATTGTATTGCAAAAAAAAAAAAAAAAAAAAAAAAAAAAAAAAAAAAAAAAACTGTATGGCCTAATGGCTCAGGCTTCTTGCTAGCTATATCTTACATCTTAAATTAACCCATTTCTATAAATCTATACCTTGCCACGTGGCTCATGGCTTACCGATATCTTTACATCTTGCTTCTCATGGCATCAGCTGGCAGCATCTCCTGAATCAGCCTTCCTGTTCCCAGCATTCTCCTCTCTCTTTGTCCTGCCTATACTTTCTGCCTAGCTACTGGCCAATAAGCACTTTATTTATTAATCAATCAGAGCAACACATTCACAGCATACAGAAAGACATCCATAGCAATGTTCTTTGCCTTACAGAAGTTTCTCATTTTCAGGAGGTCCCATTTATTATGCAGAGATCCACAGCCAAGCACCAGGCTGAGATCTGGGAGTCCAGTCAAAGAGAGGGAAGGGGGATTATATGAGCAAGGGGGTGTCATGATCATGATGGGGAAATCTACAGAGACAACTGAACAAAGCTCATAGGAACTTACAAACTTCAGACCAACAGCTGTGGAACCTGCATGGGACCTGACTGGACTCTGCATATGGGAGACAGTTGTGTAGCTGGGTCTGTTTGAGGGGCCCCTGGCAGTGTGATCAGGATCTATCCCTGGTGCATAAACTGGCTTTCTGGATCCCATTACCTATGCTTAGATACCTTGTTCACCCTTGAGGCATGAGGGAGGGACTGGGTCCTGCCTCAACTGAACGTACCAGGTTTTGCTGTTCCCCCATGAGAGGAGGAGATGAGGGGTGGGTCAGGAGGGAGGGTTAGGCAGGGATGTGGGGAGCAGGAGTAGGAATGAGAGGGAGATTTATGGATGGCTTGTAAAATGAATAAATTTTTTTAAATAAAAAAAGAAAATGAAGTACTAGGGTAAACATGAAAAGATGATTACATAGCATTGCACATTATATTACATTACATTGTATTGGAGTGTCTGGGTCATTTTCACACTAAGCAGTTCATCAATGATATCAGTGTTTCATTCAGACATTGCTACTCATTTTTAAAAAGGAAAAATTTCCAAAGTTGTAACTAACTGTGATAGACATTTAAGATTAATTTTCCGAAGAAGTTACTTTGATAGAAAATGATCAGTTATGGAAAATTTTAAGACCTTAATAACCAATTCTGAAGAAACAGAGACATGAACTGTATCATAATTCCCAAAGTTTTGAGAAAATAAGATTTCTCTGATTCTGTACATGCATATTTGCGATTTTAAGTATTTTCCTATTTGCATATTTACTGCTAATTGTGAAGGAAATTTTATTAATATTAAAATTAATGACAAATGTACTTCAATCAACTATAAACAAAGAGCCATATTTAAAAGTCTACCTAAATTACCCATTGAAAATTCAGAAATACTAGATTCTGATAATGCAATTAACAAATATGGAAATGTTAAACCTTAAAACCAGAAACTGATATATTTGCTAGTCCTATAGTGGGTGACCAATGTATAGACAGTTTTATTCTTATTAGAAAAATAAATTCATGAAAACTTTTAAATATTATCTATTTGTATTTTATAGTTTGTGCTATAGTATTTATTTTATTTTGTATTTTATTTTCATATTGATATTGTATTATAAATAAGTATGCTATACTTTAAGTGCTAAAATATAATAAAAGAAAAATTTCAGTCTTTTAATCATGACCATTGTTATTTGTTATTTAATCATTATTTAATAATATAATTTCATTGGATACTCATTAAAAAACAATCTGCTTCAAGTATCAAATATGCTTAATACACCATTAATTCCAAGTATATAGTTTACACTTAAATAGTTGTTGAATGAATTAGTGAATGCACTTAATTAATATTGAGAAGTTAATGGGCACATTATGAGCACTCTTTATCTCCTAATTATTCACAGAGGCCTCAGGGAGCCTGTTCCCAGATAGAGAATAATATACCTTCTCACATCATATTTTCCTCAGAGCTTCATGATCATCATTTTATAATGTATTTTAGATCATCACACCGTGGCTAAAACCCTTTCAATTACTTTCCAAATCTTTGTTTTGTTTTTCTTTTTTTAGATTAAAATTTTTCATATAATATGTTCTGATCATGGTCCCCTCCCTCATCTCCTCCCAGATCCTCCCCACCTCCCCCATCCCACAGGCTTTCTCTCTCTTCAGCAAACCAACAGGCAAATAAAAGACAAAACAAACAAACAAAAACCCCAAATCAGTTATAGTGACACACAACGCCCCTTTTGCAGTATGGTTTTTCATTGCTGTGGAACTTACCACTCTAGTCCTTTCACTGGTATTCCTTTTGCACTTGTCCACATTCCTCGTGACTTTTCTCAAATCACCTTATCACCATCTTCAATCTATATGAACCAGTAAACTCCATTCCACTTCAACAGACACCTTCTGTTTTTCAACCTTTTAATACATTTTTGTGCGTGCATGTTTTTTTTTTTGTGTGTGTGTGTGTGTGTATGTGTGTGTGTGTGTGTGTGTGCCAAATTTAGGTCATCAGGCTTGGCAGCAGGTACCTTTTACACACTGAACCGTCTTGCCAGTCTGTATTCTGTTCTCTTGAATAGCATTTAGGCCTTTCTAATATTTGTCATTTTCTCCTGGTTGTCTGTGATAAGCCATTAGGTTTTGAAGTGTACTCTGAACAACTGCCTGGCAGAACTGGTGCTCAGTGACAGTTTTAGAATGAATGTAATTGCCCCAAGGATGTCAAAGGTGACTTGCTCTTGTGACTATATGGTTGTTTATTAAGGCAATTGAACTTAAGTTTTAAGTTCTTACCTAGACAAATCACATAAAGAAACAAAAAAAGTCATGCACCCAAGAAGAAAAACTTCTAATTGGAGTGTGGAGAATATTCTGAGAGGTTGTATCTATCGAGGACTGGAGTGTCAATCACAAGGGCAAGCCCCTTTCTCTGGAGAACTGATAACTAGTTAACTTTGGCAGCAGAGCTGACAAAGCAGTTGCTGAAGGGCGGAGAAAGGGCAGGAGCCAGCCGGCTCCCAGCGTAAAGGGGAGGGGCCGTGGTGACGCAAGTCAAATTGAACTGCTTTGTCCCTCTGCGCTCTCCGTCCGAAAAGGAGCCGAGGGTCATAGGTATGGCGGCTTTTAGGGTAAGTGAAAAGAAACTTAGTTTTCTACTCCCCACTCGCTTTGAGCCCACAACATTCCAGTAATTGTAGAAGGGATTGTCTGTCCTAACTCCTGGAGGGAGCCACTCAGCAAGTGGAGGCCTGGAGGTGCGACTGTGAGAATCAGAATCTTTAAGATTTGCAGTCTTCTTAATCCCCTGCAGTTAACTGCTTGTACCAAGGCGGGCTTAAGCACGGTAACCCGCTGGGTGGTGAAAAGGCCGGGGCAACTAGCTGCTTCGACAAAGAGAAAAATAATCCTCGGCTTTGTCTTAGTGCTCAGGGTGGGGCTCCATGACCCGAACGTAGGACTTCCTTCAAAAATTATTTGGGGGCAAAACAGACAGAGATGAGACTTCCTAGAATCTGTACTGGACGTGGACTTATACACAGTGTTGTTACTCCCAGTTGAATAACAAGTTTCTTTGGAGTTTTATGAGAAAAGGTGCTTTTATGTAGGAATGGGGTGGAGGAAGCGAGCCAGCTGACTCTTAGGTTTCAACATTAGTTTACGAATAGTTATGCACTGTATTTTTTAAGTGTATAATGACCCTGTTAGGCTTGAAGGAGGTAAGAGTGTCAGTGATTTAGTCAATCGCCGTTGATTTTAAGTTGGCTTAATGTTGTTCGTTATTTCCCATTTTTACTGCATTTCGGCGGTTTGGGACCTCATACTTTCCCTTGAATTACGGACCTCTCTCCTAACTGGACTCCACTGGCTCCATTCCTCTGATGGAATCCATTTTCTCCTGTGCTGCTATAATACTTACACCAAGATGAGACTCGCACCTCTGCTTTAAAGCCTTTATAGGCTCTCCATTATCAGCTCTCAGGGGTCAGGTTACACTTCTAGATAACAACACTTCACCTAGCCTCTGCTTTCCAGCTTTCTTTTCTGTCACCCAGGAATCCCCCCTTTGTACTTATTACTTTATTTCTCCATGTCCCCTTTTACCTGCTCTTTCTGCAATTCCTAAAATGCCCTTGCCCATTCTCATTTAATTTCTATCAGGCATGTCCAACCAACCTTTTGATAATGCAACCGGCTTGTCATCTACTAAGTTTATTCGGGAGAATCACAATCAAGTTACAAAAAAAAAAAATCAAACAAAAACAAAACAAAAAAATACCCAAACTTATAATGTTTTAAATAAATTTACAATTTTGTGTTGGGTAGGATGTGGTCTGTAGGCCACAGGTAGGACAGGTTTGCTCCCTTTGGTAAGGAGTGTTGTTGACCAACTGTAATGATCCACACAAGATAGTTATTGACAACCATACTGATAAGTTAGAAGTTCTAAGTCCTTTTTTTGATGGCCAAACCAAGAGCAGTGGGTTTGTGACTCTGAAAAGTTTCTTGGTGCCCAAGTTCAGGGATACAGAGCTTTTAAAGGCAAAGCAAAACCCACAGAGATACATCAAAGTTAGATGAGGGTCACAGTAACCTTGAAACAATTATTTCTGGCAGAGTATAGTAGTTATTTCAGACATAACTTTCCAGTTATTTTAGTTAATATATCTGGACTATGGTCAAGGCCATGGAAATCTCACATGTGTTGCCAAGGCAGACATGACCATTTTGGGGAGGGAGTAAAGGGCTGAGAACTATCTAAGCAAACAGAAAATGGAATAGGAACAGGTTGGCATTACCTTAGTCATTTCATTCCCCCATTTTTAAAAATTATTTTTAATTTTTTTATCTTGGCTAAGGGGTAAATACTGGTTCCTGAAGATCATTAGCCTAACAGAGGGAAGTTTTTGTCTGATGAACTTTAAAAGGCAATTTATTATAGAAGGCCCTATAGCAAGTTTTATAAAAAGGACAAGTAAGGGAACATCTAGGGCAGTAAAAAGTTGTGAGCCATGGGTTTTAATCAGATGTTTTATGGGACCAGAAATTATTTAATTTATGTTTTTGATCTAAGTTATTTTAAACTTTTTGTAAAGTTTTTTTTTAATGATAACTTTTGATTTGTTAGCATAGAAGCAACAAGTTTTTCCTAGCATCACACAGTCTTCCCTGGGACGTGAAAATTAAGTTTAAGCCTTGACTGTTTGTCAGAGACTCTATCTGGGCATGGAGTATAACTGAAGGTGTCTGATGTCTATCTATTTGATAAATTATCTGTTGTCAGCTCTTTTTTTCCCCTCATTAGAGCCATAGTGTTGAAGGCAGTAGTTCCTATCATCCCTATTTATACCATCATTGGAACGAGGACAGGGGCAGCCTCCTGTATTGCTGGTGGGCACATTTTTCCAGTAGTGCTCACAGCTAAGAAAAGGACTCATGTGGCTGTTCAGGTGCTGTTAGCAAGGTGGGAGTTGTAGATGATCTAGGCAATTTCTCCAAATAGTTGTTTCAATTACATAAGGAAATTGACTTAGGGTTAAAGTGTATTTCAGATTCCCAACACTGGGCCACCCATGTGGGCCCAGTGTCACTTCCAATTTGGTCGCTGGTTCTCAAATGTAACTTGAGTTTTCCTGCCTGGCCCACAGTCAGGACAAATCTCTATCACCTGCCAGTCCCACAGCCTCTCAGACCCAACCAAGTAAGCACAGAGACTTATAGTGGTTACAAACTATATGGCCGTGGCAGGCTTCTTGCTAACTGTTCTTACAGCTTAAATTAATCCTTTTCCATTAATCTATACCTTGCCACATGGCTCGTGGCTTACGGGCATCTTCACATGCTGTTTTTCATCATGGCGTCTGGCAGTGTCTCTGACTCAACCTTCTACTTCCCAGCTTTATTCTCCTCCTTGTCCCGCCTACACTTCCTGCCTAGCCAATGGCCAATCAGTGATTTATTTATTGACCAATCAGCAACACATGTGACATACAGACCATCCCACAGCACTCAAAGCACCCCCAATCCAGCTTATTGACTGACCTTTGTAAGGCTTATTAATTTACACTACTCCTTTTTGTATGCCATGGTCTCCATGGTAGTACGATGGAATATTTTGTGGTTTGGGTGCCAAATCCAGGTTATGAATTGCCTCTGCCGTGACTCCTGCAAACGATTGGTTGTGCACACCAGGAGCAGCAGCAATCAGGTAAAACAGCCACAGTGAGGGTCGGCACCAACTAGGGTCCAATGACTAAGTCATTATAGGTCTAGAGTCACTGTGGGCTGCACTAGCCAGAAGAGGTCTGACTTCTGTGGTTACCCCCACAGCTTCGGTGGTCTGTGGTCATCTGTGATAAACCTGCCCTGGTAGCTTGTGTTATGCAGCAGTTAGTGGTGGTGAAGCAAATGGTGTTATCCTGCTACTGCACAGTAAAGGAATAATAGAAGGCTTCTGTAGCAGTGACATTTGGCTAGACATGAATCCTTTGCTCTTTTTCCTTTTGCCAGGAAAAAGTCCCTCAGAGGAAAGCCCTTGTCAGCTTTATAGCTGTCAGTCATCCTCTCTCTTATATTGTCCTTCAAATAGCAAGCTAGAAACCTGAATGCAGATGTTTCAGCAGAGAATTCCTTGCCAAGTATAAAATAGTTATCATGGATTAACAAAAACTGTCCTAGCCATGTAGGGTAGTGCACATCTTTAATCCCAACACTCAGGAGGCAGAGGGCAATGGATCTCTGAATTCCAGGTTAGCCTGGTCTAGAGAGCGAGTTCCTCTATATAAAGAAAAAAAGAAAAGCTATCCTTCCAACTTCCCCATCCCTGCCATGTGTTAGGAAATGGAATCTCCACCTTCATCTCCTCCTCCTCCTTCTCTCCCCTCCCTTTTCTTTTAATAACTTAATGAAGTAAGCAGGGTGTAGGGTGTGGAATCCTCCATTAGAGAATGGTCTCCATACTTGGGGTTAGACCACTGAGGAAAACTGACTCTCCCCTCCCCTGTGGTTATAAACTGTCCATGGCTCCTCGTTAGGGCAGAGGAGACCCTTTCCAATCCTTGTTGGAACTTTGACTGGCTTGAGGTAGGGTAGGCGAACAGAGTTTTTGAATTCATGATTAACTCCAGCATGCATCCAGAAGATGTTTCCCAGCGGTTTTCTTAACTTCTGGTTCTTATAATCCCACCTTCCAGTCTTTTGTGGTGTTGTTGAGCCTTAGGGGACAGCGAGTGTGATGGAGATATCCAGTTTCGGGCTGAGCACTCCATAGATGTTTGCTTATCTCCTATGGTAGATCTAGTTGTTTTTTAGGACTATCCAAATTGATTTTCAAAGAGCCTGAAGTAGTTTATACTCACGCCAGCAATGTACAAGGGTCCTTTCCCCACACAGCCACACCAGCATTTACTGTCATTCCTGGATGCTGGGCATTTTGATTGGAGTTATCTTAAATTGGTTGTTTGTTGGTACCCTCCAGTCTCCCAGAAGTGGTCCAGCCTATAGATCACATGTACATTGATTGGCCTGGTTGAATACACATAGCAAAAATCACAATAAACACACTAACTCCAGATGCCCAGGTCTTGTCAGGAAAACACATGCAGTATGAAAACCAACACAGTATGTCCCCACATCCCAAAGCATATTCTCATAGTTTCTCACAGGCTTTTATTTTTAATTTCAACCCTTTGAAGTTGACTTTTTGAAATACTGATGAGCAAGGACCAAATTGTACAAGTACATTTTTTGTTATTATTGTACTTGGGTTGTTTGTGTTGTTGTTGTTCAGTTACCACATTTTTCCCCAAGAGTTTTGCAAGACAATACAGTGTGTGTGTGTGTGTGTGTGTGTGTGTGTGTGTGTGTGTGTATGTGTGTGTGTGTGTCTGAGTTTGTATGAATTTCCTTTTTCAGTAAAGTATCTGCTTTTCGTTTTCTAATATAATAAATAACACTGTGGCTGAAGGACTTTCTGTTCTTAGTAGATTTAATGATACTTTATTTTTTTAGAGATGATTCACTTACCCACTATTTGCAGAAGAAAGTAAGCACCCTGGTATATACAGGTCCTCTGTTAGTGACACACTGGTGATTAAAACAGGACACTCTTGTCTAAGACTTTTATGTTGCTGCCAAGAAATAGCTCCTGGTCTGTAGCTCACGATGAAGCATTACTACCTTTTTTTTTCTTTTCAGTTTCAGCTACAGAAAATAATAGTATATCTGTTAAAGTAAAGAATGAGTTTAGTGACATTTGTTATTATCACAGACTTTATTATCCTTGGAAAATTGTCTAGTATGCGTAGGGGTATATGTAGTCCAGGATTCAGAAAAAGAGATTAAGTTGTGTTTTCATGGATAAGAAAGATAATCTAAGCCTCTTCTTTATGACGCAAAGGAGTATATGGAGATCAGTGAAAATTATATGGTCATTAACTCAGGCTACTGAAGATCTTTCTCAAAAAGATGTAAAAAAAAGATTTTGGCACAACTGTGCTCTATTGACAGCATTCCCTTTTACTGCAGGTCACAAATACACTGTTTGTGGTTGCTTGGTAATATGTTTTAGAAAGGATTTTATCATTATAGGAGAGGCTGGACCAGAAGCTATATTGTGAAGGTCTTGTATTTTGAGATATAAATTCCCATAATTAAAAAAGTGTTATGTCTGTTATATGTCCCTTGCTTGTAAAACTAATCTCTTACCAATTATATTGTATCTAATAGTCATTAGTTTATTCTGGAGCACTTCTTGATCTTTCAAGTCAGTTTCTGTTCTGCTCCCTACCTGTTATTTCATCAGTTGTGTATGTATGCCTCTGTGTTTATTTCCCTCTGGTGTGTACACACTAGCTCTTTAGAAAGAGGATATCACCCAGAAAGAACACTACTGGTATAATTAGTTACACTTCCCCCTTCTCTGCTGAAAAGACAGATATTGGGAAAGAAAGAAGAACTAGTAAATAGAGGTTTAAAAAAAGAATTGAAAAAATATAATTTGGAACAAATGATAGTGGAAAAATAAAGAGTGGGTGAAGGAATTGATTACAAAGAAGAACAATGATTAAACAAGAGGTAGGTGGGCTGCTTTTTCCTTTAGCTAGGTTGGTAAAATATAACTTCCCATTGTTTTCTACTCCAATCTAGTGATCCAGAGTTTACATATATAGCTCTGTGGTGATATGGTTCCCAAAGAATAAATGAAAACATAAAAAAGAGCCAATCAAAAGTAGAGAACAGATAAAGGAGATTTATTCACTGCAGCCACATTAAGAAGAGGGACCAATATACCCAGTTATTCCCTCAAATCCTTCTTCGGGGTCCTGAAGTTGTGTAAAGTTTAAATAGAGGCCAAGGATATGCACACCTAAGCAGTCCCAGTCTAAGTGTGGTCCTGCCTGTTGACCCATCACTGGACTTCAGTTTCATCATGTAAGGTGGTTGGCAAGTTGTTAGAACTGTGTGAAATCTCTCTCCAGGAGACAAGTTTCCCATTTGACTGAGGCCTCTTCCTTCTTCAAGGATGAAATTTTGAGGGGAAAATTACTATGTCTTTGGAATTTTTTGTTTCAATAGTTTGATAGTCAAATTGAGAGGCATCTCTTTACAATATCTTCATCTCTTCTAAACTTGTTACAGCAGTCTCTTTTCACTGTTCTTTTGGCCTATACAAAATGCGGTCTATTTAAACAATATTTAAGCAGTTATACTACAAGTATATTTTCCCTAGGGAACTCACTAATGAAAAGATTATTGGTTATTCTAGCTAAAAGTATATTGATCTGAATAGAAAATACTATCTATTTATGTATTTGATACAGTATGATTAAACTATGTTGTGGCTGTTATAATATTTAAATGAAGTAGACTTGAATGGATAATTGAGCTGAGAAAGAACTTTAGAAATTGCTATCTGGGAAAGTGTATTGGTGTTGTTTGCTTTTTGTCTTCATAAATGTGAACAGAATGTATACAACTTGTTGACTTTATGGCCTGGCTTGGTGATTTGCTCGGTGAATAGAGACAGCCTTTTCCCTCAGTGTTTTTTCAGTCCTTCAAGGACCTTACAGAGTACTTGTATCTGTTTACTTATCTGACCCTTTCAAAATATTATGTATACTTTCTGCACTATTAACATACTTTCCCATGCAGAGTAAGCATTCAGAAAATGTTAATTATCTACCACTTTTCCACCACAGTGTATTATTAGACCACAGTTTTTGTGAGCACATTCGTCCTAAGGTGTGTCACACATCACTACTTGCTGTTAGTGTTTCTTAATATTTAGATTTCAATAACATACTAGCTCCTGTGCTCATTTTAAATGGCATTTGAATGTGGTCAACAGAGCAGAGGAATGGAAGAATCTAAGCTTTTTTTAATAGTGGGAAGCAGAAAAATGATTTATTCAGTGTGGTCACATTGGGAAGAAGGACAATGAAATCTAGGGAAAACCTACAAGTCCATCTTTAGAAACCTCCAAGTCTGTCTTGGGGGCCTGAAATGAGATTAAAGTTGAAATAGAAGGCCTAGGATTTTCGCAGCTAAGCAATTCCAGACAAGGTGTGGTCCTGCCCACCATTGGTCCATCCTTATCTGGGTTCAGTCTCATCCTTTAAGATAGTCCAACAAGTTGTTGTTAGAACTATATGAAATTTCTTTCCAAAACACAAGTTCTCCCTCTGATTGGGCCTGTTCCTTGTTCCAGCATGAGATTCCTGGGGAAATTCCCATTTCTTTGGAGTTCATTGCTTCAGTTGTCAGAGAGTCAGATTGAGAAACACAAGTCTCTTTAGAATAATAGCTTCATTTTCTGTCATGCCAGTTATAGTTCCCTACTTTCTGTCTAATACCTCAGTCTTGAGGTGGAATATGTCTCTTTGAAAAAATATAATAAGCAGAATTCAAGTAGGGACCAACATTAAAACACATTTAGTTAGTGCCAGGTAGCAGTGCATAAGAACCATTTTTTTTTATAACGTTTTGGCTTTCAGTTACTTGTGGAAGAGCTGACAAAGCAACTTCATTTTGTTCATTAAGGATAGGGTGTCATCATGAAGTCTAGATTGACCTCAAACTTAAGGTCCTCCTGTTTCAGTTTCCCAAATGCTGGGATTATGGGAAAGCTCTACCAGGACCAGTGTGACTTTATTTCAGTTTTGACTACTTCCTGTTTGTTTCCAAATAATATTCTCTGAAGGCATTACTGATTAATCATCTGGTAGATTGTTCTCCATTATTCTCTGAGGTCAGAGAAGATTTGTCTTGGTTTGTCTGAATTGATCCACATTGAACAGGGCTGCTAAGTGACAGATGCCAATGAATTAGTGCCAATAATCCCTTTAGGCTCAATTTTAAGTACCTGAAGTATAGAAGCAGCAGCTCTGCTCTCTGGCATGCCTGAAGTTCTTTCTGCTTGTCCTGTGGGTAATGTCCTAGCATTTCAAAAATGATTGGGGTCCTTTGTCAGAAGCTGTACTTCTGTAGAAAGTTGACAGTTTAGTGACAAGGCTTAAAGAAACATAACCATCAAGAGGAAAACTATTTTGAAAATTAATTGTAAGTATTTATAAATATCCAATAACTGTTAATCTTTACAAGGTTTACATAGTTTGAGGCATCTATACATGTAAAACATCAAGCAACAATTAGCATAATTATACAGAAGTACTGTATGGAAGCTATTTCTAAAGCAAAATGTAGAATCTTTGGTTTAGTAGAATAAGTCTATAGCGCTGAAAAAATCTCTTAAAAATTTGGGGAACAGTGATAGTTATTACAAATAGATTATATACAAGTATATCTAAATACAATAGCAAAATACTTATTATAAGAGTATATATTATATAGAGAGATGTTATATTATATGTGTTAAATATATAAAATTTTAATAAACATATAAGAATATTATATATAATAGCTCCAGGTTTTAATTAGCAAGATTGTCCAGAATGGCCATTTTTAATGCCCTTTTAAGTATGTAAGACAGTAAGAGGTCAGCATTATACCATCCATATAATGAAACCATTGTATCCAGAGAGTGGGAGGGTCTCTGAAGCCCCGTCATTATAGATGCCAGTTGCTTTTAGGAATCAGCAACTAAAGAGACTAAAAAAAAAGTTAGCAAGGTCCAATATAGCACGAAAATATTCCATCATTTGTGTTGGTTATTTCTTTAAAGAACACACTTAGGTGAAGCTATGAGGATGGGAAGAATATATTTTTTTGGCATGTGAAACAGCCCATTTACCTATCTATCAAATTATTTATTCATGTTTATTAAATATATACATCATGCTTATTGCTGCATGTGCCAGTGGCCGAGACAAATATCATAAGCTTTATTAGTTATTGGAGAGAGAGAAAAGATGTTTTTCTAAGTTGAGAAATGCAGGGTTTATAGAGGACACATTTTAGCGTTATGTTATCCAGTGTAGGACTCAGAGGAGTCTTTCAGGATGAAAGAAAGGGTTGGGAAGAATTTTTTTGTTAGTTCTCCATAATCCCTAATCTTTGAGTTGTTTCTCATTCTTATCCAGGATAATGTCTGACCCATGGTCCAGCACATGCTGTGCCCATTGCTTACACTGGCTCTGGCTGGCTACAGCCTGTTAGCTGTCTCCCCTTCCACACTTGGTTGTTTAGAATTCACTGTGCTGAGGAATAACACTTGTAGGTTATTTTACATGTATGAACCTTACATGCTTTTAAGTTTGTAAATGGTGTATAAGAAGGCTTAGATGCACAGCTATATATGTTTCTCGTCACAGATACGTGAGGCATCAATTGTAGTAGAGTCAATTTAAATTAGTTGCTTACAAAGTAGTTATTTAAAAGACTTCAATGTAAAACCGATCCTGAAATGAATTTTGACTTTGTGAAGACACTTTTCTAAGTAGCCACAAGTCTGAAACTCAAACAGCAAAAAAAAAGGTCAATTTTTAAGCAAAACATAAAATCTTGCCTTAAGTTTATCACAAAGAGTAAGACAATCTGTTTAACAACTTTTGGTTGTTTAGACTTAAGAATTAAGTTCTCATTTTACATTGGTACCTTTACATTAGAGCATTATTAACAATTTTGAAGTAGATGAATCTTAGTTCTCAAACTGGATTTTTATAATTGGGGTGAGATACCAATTTTTTATTTTGTGTTTTTTTAGCCTTGGTATAAATCTGTGTTAAAGACAGACTAGATTTTAAAAGTAAATACAGAAATATCCAACACTATTAAGTTTTAAATTGTCAGAAATTAAAAAAAAAGTGTGTGTGGCGGGGATGTCCACGGAGATTAGAAGAAGGTATCAGATTCCTTGGAGCTGAAAGTATAGGCCATTTTGAGCGGCCTGATAATGGGTGCTAGGAACTTGGTCCCTGGAAGAGCAGGACTTAACTCTAAACCACTGAGCCATGTCTCCAGCCCAAACATATCTTTCTGCTTCACCAAATAGAGGTAAAAAGCAGCTAATTCTGACTGAACTGTAAAGATGGGAAAATGTCCCTGGAGAAAATATTCCTGCTGGGAACTTCCATCTTTCCTGTCCACTCAGGGTCAGCTCAGTGCCAGTAGCGGACACCCCCAAAATGTGTCTTAAGTCCATCTGAGTTGCCGTTTTGTTATTGAACTTGGGGAGTCACAGCCTGTCCCCCAAGCCAGGTACAGACACCTGTCCTCACTAAGGTAATTAGCAGAGTCAAATTAAGAGTGGAGAGCAGAAAAGGGAAATTCGTGGATAAAAGGACCCAGTGACCTCACCCAAGTCTATTTCCCAGCATCCTATGCTGACTATATTGAATTATCATGAAGATTTACAAACTCAATGTATGCCAAGTTCCTGGGAACATGCTAAGTGCTCCGCAGACACAGAACTCAGTGTCTTCAGAGAACCTTTATGTGACTGGAGGCATTGTAGTAAGGTATGGCACAGTACTGTGCTTCTACCAGAGAGCAGAGCCATCCCTCATCTTATTTTAACTCTGCACTTTTTCTTTCTTTTCTAACTGTGGAGTGTCTCCACTACCATCATTTGCTCTGCATCTGTTCTTTCTTCTATTTCCTGTCATTTCTTTTACTTCTTGACTGGTATATTCATTAATGGAGCTTTTTATAAAGGCAGCCACTGGAATGCCCTTGTCTCAGTTTTTTACCTCTTTCTTTCAGTTAGTTATTGATGTTCCAGGAAAACTTTTGGACAGGATATTTTAAGTTACGTTGTCCTGTTTCCTTTCTCCTTCTTATGATTTTAGGACTCCACTAAAAGTTCTAGACAGCTGAAATCTTCAGAATATTTTACTTTCACATGTATCCTATGTCTCTATTTGCTGTTATTGTTCTTTTTTTTTTTCAAAGTGAAGTTTTTTATTTGGGCTTTATTCTTTGTGTACATAGGACCATGTCTGTTGGTGAAACTAAGATGGTGTGTCCCACAGGTTCGAGTGTTTTGTCTTTTTTTTTTAATTTAAAAAATGTTTTTTTTTAATTTTACATATCAATCCAAGTTCCCCCTCCCTCTCTTTCTCCTGTCCCCCCTCTCACCTCCCACCCCCAACCCCAGTCCACTCCTCAGAGTGAGTAAGGCCTCCTTTGGGGAGTCAACAAAGTCTGGCATACTAAATTGAGGCGGGACCAAGCCCCTCCCACCTCCAAGCACTGGGCAGAGATCCTAGACTTCAGTTGAAGAGAGGGAGGAGGGATCACAGGAGCAAGTGAGGTCAAGATCAAGATGGGGAAAACCGCAAGAACAACTGACCCAAGCTAGTGGGAGCTCACAGACTCTGGCCTGTCAGCTGGGGAACCTACATGGGACTGAACTAGGCCCTCTGAACAGTGGGTGACAGTTATATGGCTAGATGTGTTTGGGGAGCCCCTGGCAGTGAGACCAGGACTCATCCCAGGTGCATGAACTGGCTTCTTGGAACACATTCCCTAGGGTGGGATATCTTGCTCAGCTGTTGTTGCTCTTTAATGCTTAGGTTAAATGTGATTTGTGAAGAAGACATTTTCCAGTGTCTGAACAAGGAAATGAATCTCCTTTGTAATCACACTATTTGATTTTTAAAAATTAAATGTATTAGTAAAGTTGTAGATGAATAAAAGAAAATATTTTTCTTTAAGAGTATGATTTTCTCCTTCCTTATTTCAGATGATTGGGATTGTAATGAATTATGTGTCCCCATGACATTCTTAGGCTGGAAAAACAAAATTGGTATTTACATGTTTTACAAAATACATTTTAGAAAATTCAAGGTAATAGCGAATAATTACCATTGAAAACTGTTTATTGTAAAAAGTCAAAAGACTGGATAAAGATGATATAACTACTCTATATTTTAGATCTTGGCTCTGACATTTGTATAAGAATAACTTAGTGATTTGCTATCATTAATTTGTACTAAAACATGTATCTGATACAAACCCAGAGATAAATTGGCTCTAAGGCCTCTTAGGTTTATCTGCTTCATTGTAAGATGGAAATGGTGAGGTTCAAAGCAGCGTGAGAAGCCAAATCTAATTAAAGGGTTATGGGAAGCTCCATTGTGAGCCCTTATCTAGCAGTGTTGGGGTCTGTGAATTCATTAATCTGGTAAAAGAACTTGTATAGCAGCTCTGCTGACCTGAGCTCTGTGCCAGAGCCTACGTAGGGAGGAGGAGAGAAGAGGCTGAAAACTTGTCCTCTGACCGCAATGCGTGCACCGTGGCACCTGCACTACTCCCCTCCCCCACCCCACGTGAACATAAACACAGAGTGATCTGTTCTGAAAAGTGATGTTTGTGGAGCAGTGATGCAGAGTTTGGTCAGAAGAATCCTGAAGGAAAGTACTAAAGGAGACACAAAGCTAGGAAAATAATGGATGACATGTTTCTTCAGAGATGGCACTGAGAGGGGAGGGGGCAATTTGTTTTTATGTTTGTATTCCCAGAACAGCTTCCATGTTTTGTTTAAGACTGAGAAAAATGTAAATAAAATATATGTTTGTTTTTTTATGATCACCATTCTCTAAATTATAGAGTTAGGCATCTTTCAGGAAAACCCATCCCATATGAGGATAAGCTTTCTCATTTTTAGTATTTCCATTCTTCCTTCTTGGAAGAATAACAACATTGTATTTCTTCACAGTGACCATGGCTAGATTTGCTCCCAGTTTCAAGGCAGCATATATATTCTCTGAATGATAGATACAGAGTTAAAAATTGATATGAGAATAGTTTAATCTCTCCTCTTTGAAAGAATCACAAGTTATTAAATGTTGCAGCTCCAAAGCAGCACCGTTTAATAAAACTGCCTTTAGTAATAGAAACTATCTTAGTCTGTGCTATCCAGTAGAATAGCACCAGAGACACATTTATCTACTGAGGCCTTAAAATATGGCTTACTGGGATAGAGGAGCTGCCTTTTAAATTAATTTTAATTCTAATTGATCGTAGTATAAGTAGCACCTGTGATGAGGGCCCTAAGTATCTGCCCTAAACACTTCTTTTTTTACAAATAAGGCATGACTAACTAGTTTTTGTCATATTTCCTTAAGCACAGATCTGTGACTAAACATAGTCATGCTGTGAGTAGTAGCTAATGCTATTTCTACATCTGAATGCTTCAACACTTTCAAGTTGCTGATCAAATCATGATGAGTATTTCTACTCCATCTATCGTGTTTAGTAATACTTTGTATTGCTTCTTTTCTTACCATACAAATTCTACTATCCTTAGCAAAACAGAAAATAGAAGGTCTAGCAAGATGGCTTTTGGCTTAAGGCACTTGCCCCCATACCTGAAGATCTGAGTTTGAATCCCAGGGCTCACATGGTAGAAAGAGAGACCCAACCTCCATAAATTATACTCTGACCTTCACATATGTGCATGGCATGTCCATCCACACCCAAAATAAATACATGTCGATTAAAAAGAAAGAAGCAAGTAGAACTTCAGAATGAAGTTTTCAAATAAACTTGAGGGAATAGTTCTTAATTGTCTGTATTGAATTTAGTATTAGTACTCATTATTTTGTGTGTATGGGTATTTTGCTTCTGTGTATGAATGTACACCACTTGTGTGTCTGGTGCCCACAGAGGCCAGAAGAGAACATGGAACTGGAGTTACAGATGGTTGTGAGCTACCATGTTTATGCTGGGAATTGAACCCTGGTCCTCTCTCAAAGAACAGCCAGCGTTCTTGACCACTGTGCCATTTCTCGAGCCCTTAACTTCATTTTTAAATTAGCACAACAGTATTAGATAGCATAATGTCTTTTTAAGTAGTGTGTTAAACTTGATTCTTTTCCTCCCTCATTTCTCCATTCCCCTTCCCTTCCCTGCTGCTGCCTTGTATTCGCCCCTCTCTGAGTCTTTCTGCTTCCCGCACTTCCTGCTTCCAGGGCACCTCTTTAACTTCTAAATTGTTAGAAATTTTCTAAAGTATTAAAATTTCCTTGTAGTTTCCATATTCATGATGTTTGATGTGAGTAAACATATGTTATAATCAGTGCAATATCACTAAATATAAAATAATTACTTCTGGTGACTTTCCCTTTTGGAGGAAAAGGGTGGCAATAGCTTATTTGCTACAAAATTATATACTTGAAAATTATCACTGTCATTTACCATCATACATTGTCATAATTAGAAGAAACTCTGGATGCTTTGTAGTGCAACCTCCTTTGAAAAGTGGGGAATTTGAGGCATAGTGTATACAAAAGGTCGGCTAGAACCCAATTTTTCTATTTCACAGCCTTGTGTTCCTTCAATGATAGCATTTTTACCTTTGCCTTTTAGACCTTCACAAGTGAACTGGCCTCGGGGCACTGGAAAGTACAAAATTCTATTAAGCTGCTAATGGCTGTCCTATATTTTGATGACTAATCTCAACTTGTCACAGCTCATTAGGGTACTAGAAATAGACTCACTAAGTTCCTGAGCCAAATATTTAAAAATGTTTTATACTTGCAATATTGCAAGCACAATTGAATTTTACAAATCTCAATTTGAAGGACCAGCTGGCTGTTTGTATGAGGCACTTGTTGCATAGCTATATTCTAGGGTGCCCGCAGCTACTGAGGCATGTTACCACAGGTGTCTAAAATATGATTTCTCTTTCTTTGAGCAAGGAGAAAGCACAATCACTTTTCTGAATTGTATTGATCAAAAGGCTAAATCTTGTGGTTGTAATTCTGTGAGGACAGATTATAATGTAGGCCAGCTTCAGTTTTCTCCAACAGTGAAACTATTCTAACCTGCCCACAGCATTTGCTGCTGCTATTAGATCTGACATTTTAAAATGTCATGGTGGATTTCCTGAGCAAAATTCTTTAGAAATGAAAGATACACTTGATTTTAGCCAAAAGGCGAAGAAGCGATCAAAAGTAAATGATAAACAATTAACTCACAGATTTCCTGGGCCCACATCTTTTCTGTTTGAATCTCCATATCAATCTAGCTATAGCTGTCATTGCTGCCAGAAAAAAAAATATGTATTCTACCTTTGTCCCTAAGGAGTTAATAGCCTACTTGGGGAGCAAATGGTCATGCCAGTGACACATGAAATAAAAAGCTCAGGATAAGAGTTAGGGAGAAAGAAGACTACCTGTATAGACTGGAGATAGATTACAGAGAACATGAAAGGTAAAAAATGGTTTCAAGCAGTGTGTGAGGAA
This sequence comes from Peromyscus californicus insignis, assembly GCF_007827085.1. Taxonomy (NCBI): domain Eukaryota; kingdom Metazoa; phylum Chordata; class Mammalia; order Rodentia; family Cricetidae; genus Peromyscus; species Peromyscus californicus. The sequence goes on from NW_026294391.1 coordinate 67,193,516, forward strand.
AGAGGAAGCCAATTTATTTTCTTGAAGCAGGATGGTGATCTGATTGACAATAAAATTATCTTGACTTGACAGAGGCAATTACATTTGGCTGGAGTTAGATGAGACTATAGAGTCGTGGCCATGGGCTAGGAGAGACTAAGGATGACAGCAATGATGATGATGATGGTAACAGCTAATATATACTGAACCTTTTCTCTGTGTTAGTTCCTTTGTGATAGGTGACATTAGACATATGGACATTGACACATGAATTCACTTTCTCAGAACCACATCATGAATAAAAAGTAGAGCCATAATTTACATTCAAATTTGACTCTGAAATCTGCCCTCTTTGTACTACTTTACCAAATAGATGAGAAGGGCTTGGGCTAGGTTGGTGGTTCCTATAGTCATTTGTGTATACTTATATTATTAACACTCATTGACATAAGCTGTTGCATTATATATTGTCTCTCCTATTATTAGACTGAGACTCTGAGAATGCGGATCATAGCTTGCAACCCCAGTATAATTTCATTACAGTGTCTATGTGATAACGTTTGCCTCTTCCTTATCCTTCCTCGTTTTTCTCCTACCTCTTCCTCCTCCTTGTATGTTGATTAGCTTTATCCAAGCATGAGTTACAGTGCTGCTGGCCATGAGGTCAGTGTTAATGAATCAATAAAATATATTAAATAAAATGTCCTGAATTAGAAATGAATGTGAAACAAGGTTATATATTGATGAAAATAAAACCAGTGAATCATGGGAAGCTAACCCTGGATTTTCCCCAGGAGCAGTGGTTCTCAGCTACTTTATAGAACAGAGCAATCACAAATAACAAGAATCAATTGTTTTCATTATAAAAATGCTGGTAAGGGATGAGTTGTACCAGAATGAGAGAGTTATGTGCTGTTTATCTTTGCTGTTTATAATCTTTATGTTACAGAATGCTCTTCCTAAGGCTTGCTGTCTTTTGGGAGGAACTGGTTTTAATACTCATTGGCTTTTAAAAAATCCTTTATAATTTGCCCTTGACAAATCATTATTTTTGCAGTTACAGATAGTTTTAACTCAAGTTCTTTCATTCTTGTTAAAGCCAGAGCTCCTCTTCTTAATTTTAATGCTATTTAATTAATTGACAGTCTTACTTTATAATTTTATAGTATTCTTAAATTCCTCTGGTACTTAAAAATACTTTTGTTTGTTTGCTTTTATTTGTTTGTAAATCAGGAATTGACAGTGTTGTTTGTAGTGTTTCTGTTAAGGGTCAGATAATACTTTTGGCTCTGTGGAATATGTAAGGTCTCTAGTCACATATACTTCTTTGCTCTTCCTTTTACAAACCTTAAAGTATGCTTTACAGTCATTTTGTTTAGCTCAGAGCTCAGTCCAGAATTGGCCCAGCATTGTGGTTTGCCAAGCCTTGTTCTAGTGTTTCAGTGTGCTATGCCATCAGCCACTCCATTTCACTGTTTTAACTTGTGCTTAACAAGGATGAAGCATGCTAATCTGTTTTTGTTTTAGATTATAATTATCAACCAATTCATGTGAATTAATTTTAAAGTTTAGATGATATCACTGCATTGCATGAATTAATGTAACTACACTAAGAATAGTAGGAGAAAAGTGTCCATATATTACAATACTTCCCAAGTGTTTTTCTTTATATCTAGGGATTACAATCTTAGGAAAAAATAGTTTTTAAATACTTGAAGACTTGACCTATTTCACATAATCATCTTAGGGTTTTTGTAACAAAATTCCATAGGTTTGTAGGTAAGCATGCTTTATGGCATCAGTTTTAGTAATTTTGAATCTTTTAATGTAATTTTTAATGATCTGGGTGATCACGAATACCTTGTGCGTCTAGGAACAACAGCAGAATTAGCAAGAGACATGAATATGAAAATTCTTGTTATGTAGCCTGCCCTGATTTAGAACTTGTCTTCCTGCCTTGGCTTCCCTAGTGCTGAGATTATAACTGTTTGCCACTTAGAAGTAGTGGCATTGAACATTATGTGTGTGTGTGTGTGTGTGTGTGTGTGTGTGTGTGTGTGTGTGTGTGTGTGTGGTATGTGTATGAGTGTTTATTTGTATGTGAGTGCAGAAGTATGCGAATGTACTTGCTTGTATGTGTGTATGGATAGGCCAGAGGTTGATAGCAAGTGTCTTCTTGCTCACTTTCCATGTTTAATTCACTGAGGTAGGATCTCTTACTGAACCCAGAGTCCTGGAGCTCACCATTTTGGCTAATCTATTTAGGCAGCTTGTTCCAGGAGTTCTGACTCTGTCCTGAGTGCTGGGATTGTATGCTGACTCCCAGGCTCTTCCAGCCATTTAGAGTGCGTGACAGGGATCCATACTCCAGTCTTCATATTTGTATGGAAAGTGCTTTATCCATGGAGTCATTTTGTGGCCAGACATTAATTTTTTACTAAAAATGTTTTGTTATTTACAAAACCTATGCTAAAAACAAATCAAATGAATTATACTTGTTAATTTTCTTTCATATTAAAATAACTAATATTCTTTTTATTTTCTTTAAAATTGTACTTAATATATTAACTTAAAGTATATATTATTTGCTGCTGTGTTTTGAAGTAAAAACTAGTTTTGCAGCTTCCTTGGAGTGAGATTGTTTCTTTATTTAAAAATATTAATTAAGCAAAATTTAAATTATGTGTATGTGGAGGGGTGTGTGCCAGTGCAGGTGTTTAAGGAGGCCTAAGGCATTGGATCCCATGGAGCTGAGTTGCAGGAAGTTGGGAGCTGCTGTGTGGGTGCTGAGAACTGAACTCAGATCCTCTGCAAGAGCAATATGTGCTCTTGACTGCTGAGCCATCTTTCCAGCCTCGGTGTTTCTTTTAAGTTGTACAGCTTCATTTGAATTCACATACAGGGTATTAGACACCATGGCATTTTCAAACAACATGTGTTTCAGTAGATTTTCTTCTCCTTTCCTCTTTTCCACTACCCTGCCTTGATCCCCAATTCTGTCCTGTACCCAGTTTCTTTTCCTCTTATAAGTCACTTGTGCTTTTGCTCACCCTTGTCCTTCCATGGTGTCTGTTTTTACCCTTTCTTGTTCTCCTTTCTAGTTTTATAGACTTTAAACACATTTATAGTCATATGAAATTTGCAAAAAAGTGGATAGTTCCGGAAAGCATAATATTAACAAGGTAGCTCAAAATCTTCCATGTTTTTAAGTTATACTTTTATTTATTTATTTTGCATGTGCCAGGGTGTACATGTGTCACTGTGTTCACATGGAGGTTAGAGGACAACTTGTTTGTAGAAGTGGCTCTTTTCCTCTAATCTGGGTCCTGGAGATTGAATGCCAGTCGTCAGACTTGGTGGCAGGCACCCTTATTACCTGAGCCATCTCAGCCTTTCATTTTTGATTGCATGTGTGCCTGTGTGATATGTGTGTGTTGGTACAGTCATCCATGTGACATGGCATGATTGTGCCATGGTGTGATTGTGACCGTCAGAGGATGACAACTGTTGGGAGTCAATACTCTCTTTCACCTTTTCCAGGCAGGATTTCTCTTTTCTTTCTGAGGCATGGCATACTCCAAGTAAACTGGCCCAAGTGTTTCTGGGAGATTTTCCTGTCTCTACCTTCCATTCCCCTAGGCTGCATTTCAGGTGTGCATTGCTGCATCTGGCTTTTTATGTGAGTATCAGGAATTTAACTACTCAGGTCATCAGACTTGCAAGTGCTTTTACCTGCTGAACCATCTTATTGGCCTCTCGATTGCTCTTTGTGAGACATAGTTTCATGTTGCCCAGGCTGGCCTTAAACTTGTTATGTAGCCAAAGATCACCAATGAACTCTGGATTTTTCTTCTCTGCCTCTTGAGTGCTAGTATTACAAGCATGTGCTACCTACCAAGGTAGGTTTATGTAGTATGGGATAGATGATAGGACTTTGTCTGTGCTAGGCAAGTAATGTTATTACTCTAGGAGACTGTAGTAAAGATAAAAGCTCATATATGTTCATTTAAAATCAGACTTTGAAGAAGACAATAAGATTTTTGCACTACAATAGTTAGGGCAGCACAAGGGGTTTATATAAATGTATAAAGTAATTTGAAATAGTTGAATATTGAATATATTTCCCAAGATTCCCCCAATACTTATCAGGACTTAGAAACAGAGAATCTTTTCGCTTACAATGGTCATTTTGATGTCTTTTTCAGATGAGAAAGTTGACAACCATGCCTGCAGGTCTGATGTACGCATCTATAAATGTACATCGGGCCAAAGAAGAGGAACCCAAAAAGCAGCTAGTGAGACCAGAACAGGTAATTGGCCTACCAAAGCTTATGAATTTTGCATGATATAGAGATAATGGAAAAACTATGTAGGTGTTTTTGCTACATCTATCATAATAGATGTTATCTATTTTATAAGTATAAAGAAATAGTTATGAGATATCTAAAACACATACTGTATTTAGTAGAAACACAAAATTGTAACTTAAAAATAGTGATTTTTCTTAATGGCAAACCATTAAGAATGGGGTCTTCAGCCACAAAATCTTCGCCCTACAGTTTGTCCTGCCTGAAGAGTGTTCTGGGACCGGAGCCTAGCAGAATCCTCATCAAAGAGACCAGAGAGACTTCATCCAGCAACTGATGAGAGCAAATGCAGAGTCCCACAGCCAAACATTAGGCAGAGCTCAAGGTGTCCTGAGGAAGAGGTGGACGAAAGATTGGATTGGAGGAACCAGAGGGGTCAGGGACACCATGAGAACATGTCCACAGAATCCATTGATTGGGACCCATGGGGGCTGCAGAGATCAGGGAGCCTATAGGGGTCTGACCTAGGTCCTCTATGTATATGTTATGGCTGAGTAGCTTGGTGTTCTGTGGGATTCCTAACACTAGGAGCAGGGGCTCTCTCTGACTCTTTTGTCTACTTATGGGACACTAGAGGAATCACTTTCTCATCAAAACTTATACCTTTTTGAGATTTGTGATGGTTTGGGGGTTATCCTAGAAGTAGGGCATTCCTTCTCTTTCACCAGGATTGCCTGGCTTACTTTTTGGAGGCATCTTTTGCTTCCCATCCACCAAAAGTGAGCCATGCACCTGGAGCTGTAGTCAGCTTGGCCTCTTTTTATGAGTCCTTTTTCTCCATACTTGTTAGTTATCTTCTCACTGCCTGTCCTATTTTGCTTTCTCTATGGCTGTGATAAACACAATGACCAAAAGCAACTTGGGAAGGAAAGGGTTTGTTTTATCTTTAAAACTTACAGTCTATCATGAAGAAAAGTCAGGGCAGAAACCCAAAGCAGCAACTGAAGCAGAGGCCTTGCAGAAATGATACTGACCTGCTTCTCCAATTTGCTCAGCTTGCTTTCTTACACCATGGAGAATCATCTGCCCAGAGGTGGCTCCACCCACGATGGACTGGATCCTTCTATATCAATCATTACTCAAAGAGTGCCCACAGCCTTGCCTACAGTCCATTCTGATGAAGGCACATGCTTAACTGAGGTTCTCTCCTTTCAGATGACTCTAGCATATGTCAAGTTGAGAGAAAACTAACTTGCCTGTGACTTTGAGAATTTCTGATGCTCTTCTTTCCTTTATTTCTTTAGAATTTTAATCTGCCTTTTCTTATTCTGATTCCTCTCCTTCACCAGGTTACAGGGCAGCATTTTCCAGTCTGCCACCTTATCCTGAAAGGACTAATATTTTTGAATAGCAAAACTAGTGGGTTTTTTTTTTTGCTATGTTATAGAACATACAGAATTCCCAAGTACATTTTAATTGGAATTCATTAATTTGCTTATTAAACAAGGCTGGTTGCTAGCTATATGCTAGGAAATATTTTTAAAAATCAGAATCTAATTTTGAGGAACTTAAAATGTCAAAAGGATGAAAATGTGATGTACACACAGAATGTTAATCTATCTTTATTGTGTAATTTGGACAATACCTCTGTTTAAATCTACTTGTCAATACAGTCTAAACCAAGTCAGAATACTTTGAATAAGGTGTTCTGATCATTTTAAGTTTTTGTTAAGTTTCTAGCTGTACAAAAAACTTTGATTCAACTTTTCTTGTTAAACATCTTTTAAAAAAGGATCAATATGGTCTTGCTTTATTGAGTGCCATTTAGTGAATGTAATTAAATCCTCCTTTAATAGAAAACTTTGCAGGGCTATGAGACAACCGTCTTTTAACCAAGAAATTTATAGATCACTAGAATGAATGGTCAAGCCATAATTATCCCTGGAAATTTCTTTTCTAAATTCATGAATTTGACTTATTTTATTGTTATTTGACGGTGTTGGATCATCCCTAGAACAGGAGTTAAAGGTGATTATGAGCTGCCATGTGGGTGCTGGGAATTGAACTCAGGTTCTCTGGAAGAGCAGCCCATGGTCTTAACTGCTGAGCCATCTCTCCAGCTCCACCATTTCCTTAAAAAACAAAAACCAAAACCCAAAACTTTATGATGGACAAACATATAAATTAACTTTACCACATATACGTTTCTTTTTTTTTTTTGGTGGGGGGCTCTCTATAATAAACCTGATATCTATATTTATAATTGTATCTAACTAATCTAGAGCTACATCACCTTTCATATAAATTATAAATTTCTGGCACTCCTAAATACACATAGGTATGTGACAAACTTAAATTCAAGCCTTAGTTTGAAAGGAGAAAGAGAAGCTCCTTAATCCTAGTATAGCTAGCAAAGAGCTAATTAATTATAAAACAAGAATAATGTTATAAGGCATATATACATTGTACAAGGCAAAAATCTAGCTAGTCAACATATGCACCATATCACATAGGTATCTTTTACATCTACTATCTCATCATACTATCCCATGTTTGTTTTTGGTAGATTAGATCCAAAGCCATTAGTCACCTAGTTCCTTTTCTGTTATTCTGGAAACTTGAGTCTCCTCAATTATATCCTCACCAACCTCCATGGAAAAGTGCTACACCCTGAGTATGAAATCATTCTTTTCTTTAAGCAAATAAATCCTTACTTGTTTATTTTCATAAATTTTTATATTTATATTTGTTTTTATTAAATATTGGTTAGAGTGTATTTGACATTTGAAAGGTATAAATAATAATATAAAACCATAATGGATAACCATGTGCCTGCTACTCAGTTTAGAGGAAAGGCAAAATCTCCTGTATTCTCATCCCTTTATTGACATATGCCATGATTCCACTGAGTTTGTTTCATTCCCTTTTTATTTTATTTATTTTTCTTAAATTTGGTTTAATGTAAATGTGGGTGTTTTGCCTGCATCCTTGCCTGTGTACCACATGTGTGCCTTGTTCCCACAGACGCCAGAGAGGGTGGCTGTCGGATCCTCCCTGCAGCAGAAGTTAAATGTGCTTGTGAGCTGCCATGTCAGTGCTGGGAATTGAATGTGGGTCCTTTGGAAGAGCAACCAGTGCTCTTAACTGCTGAGGCTTTTCTTTAACTCCATTATTTCCTTAAAAAAACAAAACCAAAGCCAAAACACTTCATGGTACCTTATCTGTTTTGGTAAGCAATTTGGGTGTTTATACACATTTGAATTTTATATTTGTGGAACATACTTGCATGTAATTTTCTGCATCTTAGCGTTTTGGTTTAGTAGCAGTTTCTTGAAATTCATCCTTATTTTTGTATGTGGCTGTAACTGATTTTTATTTTTTGTTTTAATTGCAGCAGGATCTTACTATGTAGCTCCAGCTGGCCTGGAACTAGCAGTGTTGTTTAGGTTGGCCTCAGACCTGTGAAGATCTGTCTGCCTCTGCCTCCTGAGTAGTGGGATTAAAGGCATGCACCATCATGCCCCGCAATGTGATTATAGTGATTATAATTTTTATATTTTGCCCTAATTTATTTATTTATTTATTTTTTTTTTTTTTTTTTTTAGCTTTCTTTTTTTTTTTTTTTTTTTAATTTATTTTAATTTATTTTGCAATACAATTCAGTTCTACATATTGGTCACGGATTCCCTTGTTCTCCCCCCTCCCGTCCCCCTCACCTTCCCCCCAACGCCCCCCCCCATTTGTGTTGTTTCTTTTTTTTTTTTTTTTTTTTTTCCCCTTTTCTATTTTAATAAAAAGGAAAAAAAAGAAAAAGGTTATAACTAACAAAAGAAAAACTATATACAAAAGTACAATGACTATATACAATATATACAAGTAATAAATGTCTAAACAATGTCTAGTCCATTTGTATTTGACAAATTCAGAGAAAATAATTTCATTATCTATCCTATTTTGTTAAGTCCAAAATGTATCTAATTCACTTTCTATCCTAATTAATCTTCAACTATAACTAACTAACCTTCAACTATAACTAACTAATCTTCAACTCCCTCAGAGACCCAAGAAGGAAATAATATTAGCTAACAAAAATAAAAACAGAAAGTGCATGCAAGCAACTTCCAAAAAATTTGTGAGTTGACAGAAACAGCCAGCTGCCTGGACAGTCACCTGAGGTTTCTCCACAGTGTTGGGGCATCATCTTCAGCCTATAGGCTTAGCATATCTGACAGACTCATTTGTGAAGTAGGATGTACACAAGGTCGACAGTTCAACCTCACATTGGGTGAGAGCAGTCCATGTACCAGAAACACCTGAATTCCACTAGTGTCATGTCATGATTCAGGATTTTAAATTCTGGAAATTGTTGTTGATTTTTTAATTCAGCTGTCCATTCTTCTTGAATGGATGAGACAGTTGATTGGCTTGATCTGTTTGGGAGGCACCCAGGCAGTGGGACCAGATCTTGTGCTCATTGCATGAGTTGGCTGTTTGAAACCTGGGGCCTATGCAGGATTGTTTGGCTCGGCCTGGGAGGAGGGGACTAGACCTACCTGGACTGAGTCTACCAGGTTGACCTCAGTCTGTGGGGAAGGCTTTGCCCTGGAGGAGATGGGAATGGGGGGGGGGTGTTGAGGGGAAGGTGAGGGGGACGGGAGGGGGGAGAACAAGGGAATCCGTGGCTGATATGTAGAACTGAATTGTATTGCAAAATAAATTAATAAAAAAAAAAAAAAAAAAAATGCCCTAATTTATAATAGTCTGTGGTATGGATTATAATCCAGTTTAACTTTCTACTTTTCCTTTGATGAATATTTGAGTTGTTTCCAGATTTTTACAGTTAAAATTTTGCTAGGATTAAGGGCTGGTGAGATGGCTCAGAAGGTAAAGATCTGTACTGACTAGTCTTATGTCAACTTGATACAAGCTAGAGTTATCTGAAAGGAGTGAACTTCAACTGAGATCCAGCTGTAAGGCATTTTCTCAATTAGTGATTAATATGGGAGGGCTGAGTCCATTGTGGGTGGTGCTATCCCTGGGCTAGTGGTCCTGGGTCCTATAAAAAAGCAGGCTGAGCAAGCCATGAGGGGCAAGCCAATAAGCAGCACTCCTCCATGGCCTCTGCATCAGCTCCTGCCTCCACGTTCCTCCACTTGTGAGTCTCTGTCCTAACTTCTTTCAGTGATGGACTATTGCATGGAAGTGTAAGCCAAATATACCCTTTTCTCCCCAACTTGCTTTTGGTCTTGGTGTTTTCATCATAGCAATAGAAGTGCTAACTAAGATAAGGTCCTTACCATCAAGCCTAATGACCTATTTTCAATCCCTGGAATCCAACTCCCATATACCTCCACATGCACACCATAGCATATGTGTGCATAATCATGCATGCATACACACAATTAAATATAATTTAATTAAAAGATGCTAGGATTAAAACTAACGTGTCTCTTGGGTATGGTGATCAACATCTGTAATCCCAGTACTCAGGAAGCAGAGGTTGGAAAATCGTGAGCTTGAGGCCATCTTAGTACCTTGAGCTACGTAGTGAAGCCCCATCATAGAAACAAAATAACAAACAAAACAACCCCCGGGTCATACTATATGTGACATCACTTGCTTCTGCTTTTCTAAATAGTTTTTATGTTCTGTTTATCATATCCTATTGGTAGTTTAGATTCTATAGACAATTTTAGCCGTTTTTTAGGAGGAAGGTTGATGATAATTCCTGTTTTGACACAATGCAGGAAAAGGCAACCCAGCTATTTGTTTTTGACATGAACTTTATTCTATCCCCAGCTCCCCATATATACTGCACCACCTCTTCATTCTAAATATGTTGAAGAACAGCCTGGTTATTTACAAATGGGCTTTGCATCCATCCGTACTACAACTGTTCGTTATATTGGCTGGTGCAAGGTAAGTCTATTTTGATAGTAGATAAATATCAATGTTTTTGATTAATTGTTTCAGGTATATATAGATGCATTTTTAAAAAGAGAAGAAACCACCTTGAAACTTAGTGGATTAAAATACTAAACATTGTATAATGGCTCAGTATTTTGAAAATTAGTAATATGATGAGAGTTCAGACAGCTGACTCTTCTATTCATATGATATTGCCTGAGGCCACTCAGTGGCATTCATCGGGCAAATGGGCTGAGCTAGAGAGGCCAAAATAGCTTAATTTGTATCTTTAACACCCTGTCAAGAGTGGCTGGCAGACTAGACTCAGCTGACATTGTTGACTGAGATGGAAGCTGATAGCACACTGATGTTTTATTACCATCACCATATAAATTTAGTTGTGTGTTGTTAACATCTCTACTGTGAGGATCTTAGTAATAGTGGTACCAGTGTTTTTCTAATTCTAGAGTAATCATCACAGCTTTTACTTCACCAACAAATGTAGCCTGGTTGTAAACCTGTGTGGGTTTTTAACATTTATTTCATTATTTTTTGATAATTTCATACATGAGCACCATATTTATATCAGTACATGAGTATTGTATTTACATCATTTCCACCCCAGCCTCTCCCTCCTCTAACTCCCCCTGTGTACACACACACACACACACACACACACACACACACACACACACACACACACACATATACTGTGAGTCTATATAGTGTTGCTCATTTGTATATGTATTTAGGACTGACCACTTGGCATCAGATAGCCAATCAGGGTGCTTGTTTCCAGAGAACACTGGTTTAAGAGAAAAGGCCATTCATTAATTAATTGCCTATGGCTCTTAATCTGTGACTGGGGCCCTGTGAGATTTCCTATATCTTAGTTGGAATGTCAACTGATAGTATCATTGTGAAGGTCTTGTTTAGGCTACCATGTTGTTAAGATTTCTAGATGCAGATTCCCTGTCATATATAGTTCTAATATATTCCTTTTAAAAAGAAAATTTTGAGGCTGGTGAGATGGCTCAGTGGATAAAGACACTTGGAATGCAAGCCTGGTGATCTGAGTTTGATCCCCAGAACCCATGAAAGGAAGAAAGAGAGAAACAACTTCACACAGTTGTTCTCTGCCTGACTTCCACACACTGTGTGCATATATACACAGATACACACACACACACTAATCATCATCATCAAGAAATTCAATGAACTTATAAAAAATAGCATCCTTTGGTGAAATATCTAATCAGTGAACTCTGATCAATCTGGATGGCATTTCAAACATGATATGGGGTTATTTTTGAAAGTTTGTGCTTGTCATACAATTCCAGGGTACTGCTTGTGCTAGTCATCCTTAATAATGTGATCTCTGTGGGAAATATCTTTACTAATTGTGGTCTGAGTCATGCCCCTCAGGCTATATGCCAAGAACTAGATGATTCAGACTTAGGTCTCTTGAGATCTAATTTTCTATAGTGTACTCAGATGTGTCTTCAGTGAGGTAATTGTTCCTGAGAGATCTTTAAATTGCTATTGTAACTATCACCCAATTTAAGACTGAAAGAACATTTTATTCTGTTAATATGCTGAAGCAAATAGGTTGATGAAGGGCACTTTCAAATGCATTTCATCTTCAATGTAAACAACTTTTCCTCTCTAATTTTCTCCTAAATACGCAATCTATTCCTCAAAAAAAAGTCTGATTTAAATTACTTCTTTGTGAAAAGTAGCATTTGTAGTGCAAATTCAAGTGCATGCTCCTAGCCTACACTTTAGTGTCTTGAAATTTAGGTAACAGTGCCCCCCAGTGGTAAAAATGAATTCTTAAACACAGCTAAAGAAAATTTCCCCAAAGACTGGTTTTCTTCCTTGATGGTTAAATAGTTCAAAACAGATCAGTAAGTATTTTAATGCTGCAGTTGATGTTTTCTGAGTCACTCAAGAGAAATGTCTATGTTTTATGCTAGTTTGTATATCTCTAAACCAGGGTGAGCATCTATGTTCATTCTTAAACTGAGACAAAATTAGTAGACCAAGACATCTCATTTCCCTCAGTTGTTTCTAATACAATAGTTTCTTTTCTTCTCCACTGAGAATATCTATTATTCTTGTTTCCATGTCATGGTTTCATACATAAAGAGGCCATATGTTTGGATTGTGCTTTCTTGTTTGTACAAGAGAATCCAGCATGGAATATAGCAAGATTCTGAGTAAATCACTCATATTTCCCCTAGTGTAAGTGAGACAACATCTACTATTCAATGAATATAAGAGTATCTTGGCATTCAAGTAAGTTAGAAACAGATAAACAGAAAAACATTGCTTTATCGCATTAATCCCTTTGGTGGGTTAGTATAATCTTGATTTATGGAGAATATATAGTTGTGTTTAAAAATAAATGCCTCATTTGTTTTTCCTCATTCTAATTGCACACTAAGATAAAGGGAAGAGATAAAGTGCTTTTCATTAGGCCTTTCCTGCTTTTGTTTTTTTTCTCTACAAATCATTATGCTGTTGCTATTGAATCCTTATTAGTCAGACAGTTTGTGTGTGTGCTGTGATATACCCCCCTTCATGATTTATTTAAGAGCCATTCATTTTTTCCAGGCCATTATATAGTAAGATGATAAGTCATTATAAAATTTTCAGTATCTTTTCTGTGAAGTCACTGATTATTTTAAAGGTATTACTTTACCCACTGTTATGAAGAAACTAATACACCAGAATTGATATGTTAAATAAAATAGAAAGTAATAGATAAAAATATGATAGAGTAAGCAAGTATACTCATAGTGAATAAACAGAAAATCTGGATTTAGATTTGAGTGTAATACTAAATCAACAGCTAAATGTAATCTCAGAATTGTGGGCTATTGTGTCAATCAACCACTTCAAAAATCCACATCTCTTTTGTTTTCCTTTTCTTTTTTTGGCTTAGGGTGTTTATATCTTTATGAAGAATGGGATAATGGATACAGTACAATTTGGAAAAGGTAGGTGAGTAAACCATCTATAAGTAGAAATGTATTATGGTTTTAAGTTGTATTCTTTAAAAATTTAAGAATATAAACAGAGTATATTATCCATTACTATGATTACACTGATGTAGAAGATAAATTCTGTACTTTATCTGTAACAATAACACAGCAATAGTATGTACTATTTATTTTACAATTTATTGCATGCTGAGGCCTCGTCACATTGCTGAGTGTTGCTATTATAACTATTGAGTTTTCTCTTACAGATTAGAAAATGAGGGTTAGAAAGTTTAACTAGGTTCCCAAAGTTACTAGGAGGCAATACCCAGATTCAAACTCAGGTCATCTTTAGCTAAAGTCCACATTGTATATTTATAAAACATAAGGTAGCCGGGCGGTGGTGGCGCATGCCTTTAATCCCAGCACTTGGGAGGCAGAGCCAGGCGGATCTTTGTGAGTTCGAGGCCAGCCTGGGCTACCAAGTGAGTTCCAGGAAAGGCACAAAGCTACACAGAGAAACCCTGTCTCGAAAAACCAAAAAAAAAAAAAAAAAACATAAGGTAAAAATATATCCCCCCTTTTGCTAATTAGTTTAAATAAATGTTATTATCTGTTAAAATACATTATGCTTTTTTTTATCAGTTGTTGGGAAATTACATAGCAATCACTCATCTTGAACTGTTTCAGCTAATGTTGGAAAGTAATTGTATTTGATGCTTTAGCTTCTTAATGGTATTTGGCAGCAGACTTAGCTCCCCAATATTCCTTGCTTAGAGCAGTTGGCAAAAATAAACATATGGAAAACACAAAGAAAAATCAGCTAAAATTTTAGGTATGTACAATAAGCTTAATGAACTTTATTTGAAATATTATTACTTAATATGAATTAAGGATTAACATTTCTTATCAATAGTTTTTGAGACAAGGTCTTACTGTGTAGCCTAGGTGAACCTGGAACTCATTATCTTCCTGTCTTATCATCTCAAGTGCTGGGTTAATACATGCAACAATATACCCAGCTATCTTTCATTAATCTTGAGGAACATAATTATGTATGTGATTATCGTCAAATAACTATGATAGAAGAGTGTATTTTTAGATCTGGAAACAATTTGAATGTATAAAACACCAAGGCATATATACTTTGGATTATGCTTTATGTATTTTTTGTCTATTTTCACTTTTCATCTTGATCTTTGGTTTTAACCAGTGGCTAATGTGAGGTTATTGGAAATCGTGACAAGAGGTGTCTAATTGCAAAACTCCTTTATAAGATAGCATTAAATCTTGCTGGATCCTACCAGTGTTGAAGCATGTTCATTGGAGGGATATAAAACATATACAATCATGTGGTTGATATATTATGCACCCCAATAAACTTATCTGAAAAAAGATAGAAATAATAGAATAAAAGAGTAGATTATACTAGATTTTAATAATAGAAAAAAAGGTAGAATCTACTCTGAAAAAAAGGAGATATAGAAATGATAGAATAAAGGGTAGAATATTGAATCTTCTCTGAAAAGTAAAAAGAGACAATATGGATATGATAAGATAAAAGGTAGATTATTGAATCTACTTTAAAAAAGGAACTACTTGTTTTAAATAGGATAAGTAATGAAATTTTTTGTCTGAATTTGTCAAATGTTAATGTACTGGACATTGTTAATGTATATAATGGAGTTTTTTGTCTGAATCTGTCAAATGTTAGTGGACTAGACATTGTTAATATAATTCTTGACTGTATATATTGTATACACTCATTGTATATACTTTTTCTTATTAGTTATAACTTTTTTTATTTTAAACAAAAAAAAGGGAAATGTGGTTGATATATTATGCACCCCAATAAACTTATCTGGGGTCAGAGAACAAAACAGCCACTATATTAAACATAGAAGTTAGACAGTGGTAGTGCATGCCTTTAATCCTAGCATTCCAGAGGCAGAGATCCATCCAGATCTCTGTGAGTTCAAGGCCACACTGGAAACAGCCAGGCATGGTGACACATGCCTTTAATCCCAGGAAGTGATGGCAGGAAGCAGAAAGGTACATAAGGTGTGAAAACCAGGAACTAGAGGCTCTTTTAAGTTTTTAGGCTTTTAAGCTTTTAGCTTTTTAGCAGCAGTTCAGCTGAGATCAATTCGGATGAGGACTCAGAGGCTTCCAGTTTGAGGAAACAGGATCAGCTGAGAAGTTGGTGAGGTGAGGTTAGCTGTGGCTTGTTCTGTTTCTCTGATCTTTCAGTGTTCACCCCAATACCTGGCTCCGGATTTGTTTTTATTAATAAGACATTTTATGATTCATGTTACATCATCAGGAATTTATTTTATGGTACTTCTTATTTAAGCTGTACCTTCTAGAGTCATAGTTCATTTAATAATAATCCATGTCATAAAGAAAGCAAGTATTAGAAGACCTATGGAAGGTAAATTTGATTTTGTAGTTACTATTATAATAAATGATTTGTTTCTGTCCATATCAATTTTTTATATAACTTATTTAAAGAGTATTTCAACTACTCACTAACATTATATTGCCTACCCCTGACATATGAATCTCCAGCTGTTCTGTACTATCCTTACATAGAATGTCCAATTGTAGTCAGTCATTCTTACCCATTGTTAACTGGTCTCTTCAGATGCATATGTCTATCTGAAGAATCCTCCTCAAGATTTTCTTCCCAAAATGGGAGTGATTACAGCTTCAGGGCTGATGGGTTTGGTTTCAGCAAGAAAAGGTATGTTTATACAATATATTTTCTCTTTCAATGCTATTATATTTTTTTCTGAATTTTACCTTCATGACATTTATTGGATAATGTCAGATTAGGTTAGTATAAGATGTTTAGGTTCTTTACTGTACCATATTTATGTCTATAAAGGTTAAGCTTACCACACTAACTGTAATGAAGAATGGAGAACAACTGAAATTCTTCCCTTCTGCTGGTAAAAATGCAAAGTGATAGAGGAATTCTACAAAATTGTCCCATGCTTTCTCATAAAGTTAAACATACACTTATCAAGCAACATAGGAATCACATTTCCAAGTATTTACTTACCTTAGATGTGCTGGCTAGTCTTGTGTCAGCTTGACACAAGCTAGAGTTATCTGCAAGGAGGGAACCTCAACTGAGAAAATGCTTCCATAACATCCAGCTGTAAGGTATGTTCTCAATTAGTGATTAATGGGGGAGGGCCCAGCCCATGGTGGGTGGTGCCACCCCTAGGCTGGTGGTCCTCGGTTCAATAAGAAAGCAGGCTGAGCAAGCCATGGGAAGCAAGCCTATAAGCAGTACTCCTCCATGGCCTATGCATCAGCTCCTGCCTCCAGCTTCCTGCCCTGTTTAAGTTCCTGTCTTGATTTCCTTCAATGATGTACAGCAATGTTAAAGTGTAAGCCAATAAACTTATCTGAAAAAAAAAGATAGAAATAATAGAATAAAAGGGTAGATTATTGAATCTACTCTGGAAAAAAAAGATATAGAAATGATAGAATAAAGGGTAGATTTTCTTTTTCTCCCCAACTTGCTTTTGGTCATGGTGTTTTGTTGCAGCAATAGAAACCCTAACTAAGACATTAAGAGAAATGAAACACCCCTACATGAATGCTTATAGCAATTGTTAATAATCATGAAAAAGCTGGAAACAAGGTAAATAGTCTTCAAACAGGTAAATGGATAAAGGAATCTGTGGCACATCCCTACAAAGGAAAACTATTCAGCATCATAATAATTTGAGCTATTGGTGCACATAACATTGATTGTGAATTTGAAAGTAGGCAGTGTATATATGATTCTGTTTATATGACATTCTCAAAAAGACAAAATTAGAATGACAAAAAGTAGATTGTTAGTTGCCTAGGGTTAAGAATGTAGGAAAGGATAATATGAAGTATTTTTAGTTATGTGACTATATATTAAAATGTACAAATATATGACTTTTTAAGCACAATGTTAAAAAATATATAGCTGTTCCAATTAAAATTGTACTTTGCTTTTTTGTTGTCTAATTATAATTTTGGTTTTTTTAATCTGAAGAAATTTATACTACCAAAAAAATTCCTGAGAATTGTATGTTAATATAAAAATATACACTATCCACTCAAAACTGCTTTTCTTAATCATACTACTCATACTGGAAGCTATGTGAAGGATTTGAGGAAGATATGCTTTATCTCAGATAAAATCTGGTTTACTTTTGGTTTTATCCTGACCAAAGTAGTTGAAAATATTAGCCAGATGGGAATGAAGTCTGTAAAAGTGAGTAACTCAGTCTACCGCTCTTATTCACTATTCATTATGAGACGATATATCTGCTTTCTTTATACCTCTTTGTACAATGTATCTGTACCTACTTTGCTTTTCCATCTGAATATAGCTCTCATGTGAATGGTCTGATAACATTACAATCAGGCTCATGACTAGTTGCAAAGACTCAATAAGGCTCAGTATGTAGTCATGGTCATGGATAAGAATTATTGCAATCAGAGGTATAAAATGAAATTAAAAGGAGGGTGACATAGTTTAGAAAAGAATTGGTTGTAAATTCCTAGAAGTCTTTTCCCAGGGACTAATACAACATATACTTAATTTCTCTAGTAACAACTTGAGATGATATGAACAAAGCCAACAAATGTTGAGTGACAGTGGTGGGCAAAAGAGTGGCCAAGGTTTGTGTGAGGTCTAGTCACGTTAATAGTATCTATCTAACAAAATTCCAGGCTTCTAAGAGGAAAAGTTCTCAGATGCTAGTGGAAGCTCCTAAGGCAGCAGTCTTGAGTTTACTGTGTTAACTCTTTCTATGCATGCTATTTAACAACCCTGTTTTATATGCACATCATCAAGTTTTAGCTGTTTTCCATCAAATTATTATTTCTTTATATTGAGTGCTTTTGAGCTCTTTTATATTCCTAAAATATATAATAGGTTATTATAAGCTATAGTAAGCTCACTGTACTATATAGGTCCTTAGAACTGATTATCTCTATGTAACTGTGTTTGGTAATTTTTGTCCAACTCACTTCCGTATCTTTTCCCTTGAATTTTGAAGGGGATTGTCCATAATGCATTACTTAGTTTCTTAATTACAAAGTAGTAATCTTCTGGTAAGAGAAAGTATTCCTTAGGTCATCTGTTTCTGAATGTGAGAGCTGGAATAATATGTCACTTCATTTTTCAGACTGCAGTTCTCAAACTACTAGTGAGTAGTGAAGTAAACATAGTAGATCTGAGGGTGTATTTTGTTTCAAATGATAGGAATTATGAGAAAATAGCAAGTACAGTGCCTTGTGCTTACTACTGGAGTAAATATCATGAAACTTTTGTCTCAGAAATGTACTATGTGCGATAGGCCAGAGATCATCATGTAAACTTTATTCTTCATATAGGTCATAGGACAGCTAAAGGAAGAAAGCTTTCTTCTAACCCTATTGCACTGAAGATAGAAATCTAAAAGAAAACCATTTGCATGTTTTAAGTGCACAACACATAGCTAATGAGTATCTGTGTTTAGTATTCTTCCTTAACTAGAAAAGTACAACTGTTGAACCTACATGATACATATCATTTTGCAGAATGGTTTCTTATATACAAGTAAGGAAAGAGTGAATATCATTTTTTCCAATAGTTTATCAAAAAAAAACCCTGCCATACACCATCTTAATTCAGGGAATTTTGATGAGTTAAGAGATCCTAATCCTGACATATTGGGATTGTTAAGTCAAGAACTAAACAAAAATCCTGAGGAGGAGCAGAGTTGAGATTCAGTTTAGGATATGCTTTAATTAGTCTAGTGCTGTGAGATGGTCTGTATGTCAAGTGTGCTGCTGATCGGTCAATAAATAAATCACTTAATTGGCCAGTGGCCAGGCAGGAAGTATAGGCGGGACAAGGAGGAGAATAAAACTGGGAAGTGGAAGGCTGAGTCAGAGAGACACTGCCAGCCGCCATGATGACAAACAGCATGTGAAGATGCCGGTAAGCCACGAGCCACGTGGCAAGGTATAGATTAATAGAAATGGATTAATTTAAGCTGTAAGAACAGTTAGCAAGAAGCCTGCCACGGCCATACAGTTTGTAAGCAATATAAGTCTCTGTGTTTACTTGGTTGGGTCTGAGCAGCTATGGGACTGGCAGGTGATAGAGATTTGTCCTGACTATGGGTCAGGCAGGAAAACTCTAGCTACAGTCTAGACTTCCTCTCCCTATACCACAGAAAGCAGCCTCCTACCTACCTTAGCCAAGCTCAGTCTGTTGTTAGATCTGACTTTAATAGGCTTCTTTAAAAATAATTAAACCACACAAAGAAAATACAAGGTTTGTAACATTTCACAAACTGCAAAGTTAGCAGCAATCATTGTCAGGTATTTTTTCACCTTAATATTTTGCTATTTCCTTTTTAAATACGGGTCCAAAAAGCTGTTAGAAAGAGTTAACAGCTTACTCTAGTTGAGAAAGCGACATGTAATTGCTTAGTCTCATTCAGAGTCCACCATACCCAGACAGACATTTAAGAGGCCTGTCATTTGGAAGTAGTGCTCTTGTAGGTCTAAGCTTCAGCAGAGAGTGCTGTATTTCCCACTGTTATACAGCATTGCCGTGGTTCTGTGGAAGTATTAGGGGGAGTGTGGGGATAAGATAAAAGCTGTGTGACAGGGCTTGATACAGAACTTCTTATACTCAGGTTAATCAGAGCAATTTCAAGTTGACAGGCTCCTAGTGAGAACCTTGTAAGATTCTCTTTGGAATTTTTTAAAAAGAGATTTTGCTGTCAAAAAAATGATATGAAAATGACTCTTAGATGCTTAGTTAAGGCACTTTTGAAAACGCATTAATTATGTCAAGCTAATTGTAATTAGTATTACTTCAGTATTCTGAATCAGTGACATGAAGGAGTTATGTACCTTTTGAGGTCGTTAGCTGATTGGTTAGTTGGGTCCTTCACCTTTCTAAGTGTTAATCAGAAAGGGCATATAGAAGAGAGTCCATTTCACTTTAACCTGCTTTGACGAACGCAGTAGTTGATTAATTCTGCTATCATGCTTTGTTAGATATTTGAAAAAAATGTAATTATAATTTTTAAGTTTCTTAGGATATGAAAAATAATCTTTTAAAAAAGAAGATAATTACTAATTCCTTTGTGTAGATAATTATTAGGTTCAGAACATTTTTCTTAAATTGGACATGATGGCTAAGGGACATTAATTGAATTGAGAGCCTTAAGGGCATTTTAGGTACCATCTTGATTGGTATTACTAACTAAAGAGCAATTTGACATACAGTGATAGCTTAAAGAGGGGCAAAGAAAATATTATAGTATAATAACATCAAGTCTCTGATGGTATGTATTTGGAGTGAATGATTTGTTTGAATTTTGTAGGTTCTAGGTTTAAGAAGATTGCTTACCCACTAGGATTGGCCTCATTAGGAGCAACTGTTTGTTACCCAGCTCAGTCAGTAATAATTGCAAAGGTAAGTTCCTTTAAAGTGAGAGCAGTGTTTGTTTAAACTTCTAATGTGACAATATTTAAATGTCACACAAAACCTTAAACATTTGATTTTCAGAGGCATGTAGTTGAAATAAACTCTTGGGTTGGCACAGTTACATTAGCATCTTGTCATGGAAAATGTCATTTTTAATTTTATGATCACCACAAATAAATAGGATGAATGTGTTTAACTATAGTTCAGCAATATAAAAGCAGGTTGACAGATCAAGTTCAGAGACAAAACTGGAATTTATGGGGAGAAATACTATTTCACAGTTGGGACTATATAAATGTGTTTTTTTTCTTAGTTAACAGAAAATTACACCTGCTGGCAGCTACTCAGTTCAGAAGATTAACACAATGCAAGAAATAGCGAAATAATAGATTACAGAGACTTCTGAGGTTAAAAAAAATACACACAGAAACAAAGTAAATTTTGAAACCAGTGTAAAAAATTACCATCATCCAGCTCATTGTAATTGCTGCACATTTAAATAGTCTCCTAATAATTTGAACAATTTTTATGGAAGTTTTCTTTTTGCAATGATAGAGGTTAGTCCCAGAGTCCCAGACACTATGCTGGTCAAGCCATAAACTATATTTCCAGGCCGTGTATTTTTATCATGAGTTCAAATTCAGAAGCACAGATTTAGGGTATGCAAGTTTTTCTTCTTTTCTGCCATTAGTTATCAACATTTAATATTTCAATTCATACTTAAATATTGTTTCCAAAAGGATGTTCTGTACTTGTATTCTCACTACTATGTCTCTTTAATTGTTGATGTAGATAAAACTGCTTTCTTCAATATTTTGAAAATGTCATGGATATTGTGAACTCTGCAGTTTATAATGTGATCAAGCTATAAAAGCTTATAAAAGGAAAAGAATATTATTCATTAAATCTAGTTATACTTGAGAAAATTGCTGGATAGAGTGATGAATTTTTTACAAAAGACTCCTTTCTATGAATTTACATGAGAATTAGACACTCAAATTAATGTCGATACTGAACAAAAACTTGAGCTCATTTTACGTAACCTTTATATTGTTCTCATTTGCTGATAAGCAAATGATGGCCCACTGAAGCTTCCCAGGGACTGCCTTATCTGAAGTCACACTCAGCTTTAGGCGTCCTACTTTTCTATCTGTTACTATTCCCACTGGATGATGCTGCCACTGATTCTCTTTTTCTTTTTACAGTAATTTCTCTGTGCATATGTGTATGTGTGTGTGTTTATTTTCATAAAAATGATACCAATTCATCCTTAAATATAAGCATTAGAGAAAAGTTTAGGCTAGAAGAAATATAACCACTGAAATATGCTTCCAACCATAAAAATATCAGTATCAAAATCTCTTGTAATATTCTTCTAGCCATCTTTACATGATTACATAGAAAGATAGATGAGTAAATATGTAGAATAGAATAATGGCTGGTATAGATCTTTTTAAATTAAGAAGTGTTTAATTCATTTTAACAAAGGAAAAAACTTAAAGAATTATTGAATTTAATATTAAATTCTGAAAATTATTCTACAGTAAATCACCAAAATTTCTAACAATGCAACCATTGCTTTTTTGACACTCAGTATATTGTATATAATTTTGTCAGATTAGAATATACATATATGTACATATATAGATAAGTAAATAGATAAAATATGGCTTCTTGATCTGAAATCCATGATAGGATTCAGAAAGTCTATGACTCCTACACTATCTAAAATTGTATGAAAAAAAATGTTTGTATATAATACATTCTGTTTATTTGGTATTACCAGGACTGGTACATAGCAATTACCTGAAAAATTAAAAGCAGTATATATCTGAAATTTTAATTCAAATTGTACTATGTTTATTTTTTCTACTTTATTATTTCAAATGTTTGTGTGTACATGTCCATGCATGTGTGTGCACAGGTATGTGTCCATGTATATAAATGCACATATATAAGCATGTACTTGTGAAGGCTATAGGACAGCCTTGAGTACCATCCTCAGGAACACTATACACCTCCTTTGAGGTAGGGTATCTCATTGGCCTGGAGCTCACCAATTAGGCTAGATCAGCTTGCATTTCCATTTTCTATTAGTTTCTTTCAAATAGGGAAAATCATTTGAATAAACATGGTTGCAGAATCCACCTCAATTTTATATGTGTGTGCATGTGTATGTGTCTCCCAGCTTTTTAAATGGCTAATCTTAAAGAAGTTATATTTTAAACATTCAGTTTCAAATCTTTATAATGCATTTAAGTCAGTTTTCCTAAAAACATATTTTAACTCATATTTTGTCTGTCATGTTGTACTTAAATTGTTTAGTTTCAAATGAAACTGGTATAGAAACTTATAGAAAAAGCAAACGTAAGACTGTGAGTCAACTTGCAAAAGAAGTCATCATATTATGTGAAATAAGCTAGATTCAGAAAAACAAATATTGAATCTTTTCTCTCATTTATGGATCCTAATTTACATATTGATGCATAAAAGCACACACACATGAATGTGATATGAAAATGTATCTATGTGCACAAATATATGACATGAAAGCATAAGGGAGTCTAATGGAAGGAAGAAGACTCAAAGAAGGGAAGAAGGAATTGGGAGTGAATATGGTCAAAGGACATGATATACTTGAAAGCAATTGTCTTTAGGAAACTTGTCATGGAGGGAATTTTGCAAGGAAAGATGTATTTTATATTGAAAGTAACCACTAGTGACCAATATTCAAAATTCTCTGAGTATCTTTTACTATAAAATAAACCTTTCACTTGGACTGGAGAGGTGGCTCAGTGGTTAAAAGTACTTGGTGCTCTTCAGAGGACCCAGGGTCAGTTCCCAGCACCCACATGGTGGCTCACAACCATCTGTACCTCCAGTTCTAGGGAGTCTAATGCCCTCTTCTGCACAAGTGACAGCCTTGCATATGCTGCACATATGTATATGCAGGCAAAACATTCACACACTTAAAATAATGATAATTAAAAAGAAGTAAATAAAATAAATTTTAGAAACTCTGTGGCTACTCAGACAAGTCTCCTTAAAAGGATATCAGATAAGAGCTTTTCTATTGTAAGTATTTTTCTTTTTAAAAGGAAAGGGCTGTCAGCTTTCAAAACAAGTGACAATCCAGACAGTAGGTGGAATGAAAGTCTCACTTAGTATGACACTATTATTTTTTAAACATTTTCTTTACAGTATTTCATCTTTAACTTTATATGAAGATTAACCAAGTAGTCTGTCTTTGGACTCTGTAAAGCATCTAGGAATAAGCTTTTACTTGTAAAACTTAAAGTTAACTGAGCCTTATTAACTTTGTGATTAGAAAATTCCCTCAAATTATGTTAAATATGTCATTATATACATAGGGGTAAAGATTGCTATATGGTAATGATGGTACTTTACATTAGTATGTAAAGGAAGGATGTGTTATTTAAGAATGTGTTGGGCAGGCGGTGGTGGCGAATGCCTTTAATCCCAGCACTTGGGAGGCAGAACCAGGCGGATCTCTGTGAGTTCAAGGCCAGCCTGGTCTACAGAGCTAGTCCAGAACAGACTCCAAAGCTACAGAGAAACCCTGTCTCAAAAACAAAACAAAACAAATTTTACATCCTTAGTCATCAGGGAAATGCAAATCAAAACAACTCTGAGATACCATCTTACACCTGTCAGAATGGCTAAGATCAAAAACACTGAAGACAATTTATGTTGGAGAGGATGTGGAGCAAGGGGAACACTCCTCCACTGTTGGTGGGAATGCAAACTTGTACAACCACTCTGGAAATCAGTATGGCGGTTTCTCAGAAAATTGGGAATAAGTCTTCCTTAAGACCCAGTTATACCTCTCTTGGGCATATACCCAAGGAATGCTCAATCTTACCACAAGGATACATGCTCAACTATGTTCATATCAGCATTATTCGTAATAGCAAGAACCTGGAAACAACCTAGATGCCCCTCAACTGAAAAATGGATAAAGAAAATGTGGCACATATACACAATGGAGTACTACTCAGCAATAAAAAACAATGATATCATGAAATTTGCAGGCAAATGGATGGAACTAGAAAATATCATCTTGAGAGAGGTAATCCAGACTCAGAAGGACATAGTATGTACTCACTCATAAGTGGATGCTAAATGTGAGGGAAGGGATGGCCAGACTGCAACCCACAACTCCAGAGAGGCTAGCTAACATGGGAAGACCCTAGGAGGGACACATGGATGACCCTGTGAAGGAGAAATGGATGAGATCTACATGAGTGGACTGGGTGTGGGGAGTGGCAGAGGGTGAGGAGTGGAGGATGAGAACATAGGGAAATGGGAGGGTCAAGCTGGAACAGGGACAGAGTGTGAGGGTAGGGAGGAAGATACCATGACAGATGAGTACATCTTGGGAATAGGAAGAGGCAGGGTGCTGGGGAGGCTCTCAGGAATCCACAAGTTTGACCCCACCTTGGTCTTCTGGCAGTGATCCAGAGGGTGCCTGGACTGGTCTACTCTAGTGACCAACCTAGGAAATAACCTAGCTGTCAACAGAGAGCCTTTGTACAGTGACTGATGGAGGCAGATACAGAGATCCACGGCCAGGCACCAGGCTCAGCTCCAGGAACCCAATTGATGAGAGAGAGGAGAGATACTGCAGGCGAGGGATGTCGAGATCATGATGGGAGGACGTGCAGAGATGACCGGCCACACTAGTGGGATTCCATGAACTGTGGACTGGTGGCTGTGGAGACCCCATGGGACTGGACTAGGCCCTCTGGATATGGAAGACAGTTGTTTGGCTCGAACTGTTTGGGGGCCACCCAGGCAGGGGCATAGGATTTGTCCCTGGTCTATGGGCAGGCTTCTGGAATCTGGTGCCTGTGGTGTGACACCTTGCACAGCCTTGGTGCAGTGGGAAGGGGCTTGGACCTGCCTAGGCTCAGTGTGTTGGGCTCTGCTGACTCCCCATGGGAGACCTCGATTTGGGGGATGTGGGGATGTGGGGTGGCTTGGGAAAGACGGCTGGGGGGATGGGAGAAGGGAGGAGGGGGGATCTGTGGATAGTATATGGAGTGAGTAGAAAAATAAAAATATAAAAAAATGTGTTGGGATACTAAAGGACTTTACTATATGTCAAGTATAAATAAATCCTAAATGGAATAAAGGCCTACTCAAAATGAAATGCTATTTAAAATGTAAGAGGAAAAAGGTATATTTTAACTATTTTGAAATAAGTTACATCTTAAGTAAGCCACAATCTTGAAGCCATCAGAGGAAAATGATACATTCGACTATATAAAATGATTACAATAAGCCATATACAAAGGTGTAACGGTAACGCCCGCATTACCGTCACCCGTTCACCATGTCCGAGCGAGGGCCTGCAGATTAAAAAATAGAGACAAGAGACAGCGAGTCATTCGCCACGGCTGAATGCCGAGTGCCAGCTGAATGCTGTTTATTGAAAGAGGGAGGAAACCTTAAATACAGGCTTACAGCACAATGGCGGATCCCCGGAGGGCAGAAGTTCGCTACATTTTTGCATCTAAGCTGTTTACACCAAATGCAGGATACAGGAACAAAGAACCTCCGGTGGAACGTTAGGTGAGAAGGAAACCAGCAGGGAATCTGAATAGGGAGGACATCTGGTCAAGGTCAGCAAGCAAGGCAGCAGCCACTCACAGTGAGGGGCCAGGGCCCACAGGTCCCCCCTTTTTACTAAAAAATGAGCTTCTGACTTAGGTTGTGTGAGACGTCAGCAGGTCATCTTACCCGTCATAGAGACATCTGCCCAGGCCACACAAGTGCTCTGTCTTAGGTTGGTGACCGCCCCCCAAGTATTACCCGTTTTTGAATACTCATTATCATACAGACTCAACCACGTGAGCTGTAGAGTGACTGCTGTCAAAGATCTCAAAGTGGCGCTGGGCTTGCAATCTGTGTGACACAGAAAAGACCAACAGAAGTCCTAACCCATCTATAGCCAGGAGGCTAAAGGCGATTGAGCCATTCCCTTCTTAAATGAGCTTTACTGTAAATTGGAGTCTTTGTAAGGTAGTATCCCATAAGCAAATGGAACTTGAGTTTTAATAATTTTTACAACTTTTAAAGCCAATTTAAATGTATAAATGTAGAATTAAATTTATCGTGCCCAATAAAATAAAAGATTAACTGTGGTAGCTACTTTTGCTGCCAGGGTCTCTATTGTGCTAGCTGTAGAACCCAATTATGAAATAGCCATCCCAGAAGCAATAGCAGCAGTGGCCACCACTGCTATAACAGCAACAATGGCAACAGCGATATCAGATTCTCTTCTGGAGCGTGTGAGCATCATCTGTGTCTAACTGCCATGGTCCATTGGCATGGACGCAGCTCCAGGAACATGAACCATCAAGGCCCATATTTCTTGATCCCAGCACTACTTAGGCTGGCAGGTCTGCAAAAGAACAACTAAGAACCATAAAGAAAACAAAAACAAAAACAACAAACAAGGAACAGAACTAATGGTCTCATTAATGGCTACATTCAGGCTCACAAATTTTAAGGTATCTTCAAAAAGGCTAGATGAATTTCAGGAGGCCAATAAATGTTTGCACAGAGCCATTCCTGAAAAGTAGGTACTACACCAGCTTGAAGAGGGTTGCAAAATGTGAAAAGGCTGAGCTGGCATGCTGCTGTTAACAAATGAAGGTCATTGACCTTCAGAGTTATTCTTAATCCCCAAGGTGTGACATATTCTCAACATTTTTGAAAAAAGTTACCATACATTACCTTCTGAAGAATCCAACCATATGGTTACAGTTCCTATGCTTATGTTAATGCTTGCCAAGGCTGGCCGTATTGGGCTCTCAATCCCCATTGGCATCAGAAGGGGAGAGTTTTTTACGAAGGCCCAATAGGTCTCTGCCATGTTGGGATTCAGCAGCAGCCACAGGGCGCACACAGCACTCAGGAACCCAAAGAGGAACTTCATTGTCCTGCGGAAAGACACAAACAGATCCCAGGCCCACACCAACACCGGATCGGGTCCCCTCCACGTGCCAATAGAAAGATTCTTCCATCGCACCAGAGGATGATTTGCAACAGGAGCCCTCCAGTGCTTATCTGCAGCGGATACTTCAGCAGAATCCACGGATAAAAAATTTAAAATATATAAAACAAGGGAAAGAATAGAATGTGGAGAAGAGAAATGAGCCCCTAGCTCCCCCCTTTTTATTTTAGAAATATATATTTTTAAGGTACGATGGCAGCATTTTTCTATAGCCTGTCCTTGATGGTTATAAGGAATACCAGTCTTATTAACAATAGAAAAGTCTTGGCAGAAATTTTGAAAATCTTGGATTGCTGTAGGCGGGACCATTATCAGTCTTTATGTATTTTGGCATTCCCATGTAAGCAAAAGTATGAAGGCAATGATTCTTTACATCTTTAACCTTTTTTTTTGAATGGGCAGA
Organism: Peromyscus californicus insignis; assembly: GCF_007827085.1. Classification (NCBI taxonomy): domain Eukaryota; kingdom Metazoa; phylum Chordata; class Mammalia; order Rodentia; family Cricetidae; genus Peromyscus; species Peromyscus californicus. The sequence continues at coordinate 67,221,624 of NW_026294391.1, forward strand.
AGCAAAAGTTAGAGAAGAATATGTATCAATAGACATATGGACATATTGTAATTTTCTAAAGGAAGGCACGTGTGTGATGTCCATCTGTCATACATGATTAGGTAAAAGTCCTCGGGGATTAACTCCCAAATGAGGAACACGTAAAAATTTAACATAAATAGGGCATGATTTAACTATCTGGATGGCTTGTTCCTGGGTTATGCCTGTATGATGACGAAGAGATCCAGCATCAAGATGATAATGTTGATGTAACTGAGTAGCCTTATCAAAGGCAGAACAAACTAATGTGACAGCCATACGAGTAATGGCATCAGCCCTCTGATTACCTTCATTTAGAGGTCCAGGCAATTGAGTGTGAGCTGTAATATGGCCCACATAAAGGTTATGTGAGCGAGACCATATAAGTCCTTGTATTTGTAATAAATATTTATGAATGGGAGAAATGGATGGTATGTAGGCTGTTGTCTTTAAAGGCATAATGGCATGTGCCATATATTGACTATCAGTATAAATATTTACATTCTCATCAGAAAACATCTGTAAAGCAAGTAACAGTGCCTGTACCTCTGTCATTTGGGCAGAAGTGTCCTGGACTTTCATTCTCTTTATTATGTTACCAGAAACCATCACAGCAAAACCACGTGAAGTGCCATCAGTAAATACTATACGGGCCTGAGGAACAGGAGTCATCTGTTCTATCTTGGGAAATATAACATAATGCAATTTAAAAAAAATGACACATATCATTGGAGGGGTAGTGAGTATCAAACCGACCCTGTATGGAGCATGTCAATATGGTCCAGTCATTATCATTACCTTGTAACCATGTTATTTGAGACTGGGTGTATGGGGTCACCACAATATCTGGCTCTTTATCAAAAGTTTGAACATTGATCTTGATTTCCTTAAATATAATCTGAGCAACAGCCTGTGGATAAGGAGTAATGGTTTTTGTTGGAGAAGCTGGGGAATGTACCCATAGAATAGGACCTGTTTGTCAAAACATGCCAGTAGGTGAATGAGCAAAGCAAAATATCAAATATAATAAGGGAGAAGAAAGATCTATATAATGTATGTGAGCCTGTTTTAGGGCCTCTTGTATTTGTTGTAGGGCTATATGTCCTTTAGCTGTTAATTTACGGGGAGATAAAGGGTCAGGGTTGTCCTTTAGGACGTCATACAAAGGTCGAAGTTGACCTGTTGGAATTTTTAAAGTGGACCGAAGCCATTGAATATCTCCCAGAAAGGTTTGGAAATCATTAAGCGTGTGTAGCTGATCCGTACGCAGAGTAATCTTTTGTGGACGTATGTCCATGTGTAGCAATTCATGACCTAAATAATGATAGGGAAAAGATATCTGTACCTTTTTTGGGGCAATCTGTAAATTAGCCAGGCTAAGAACTTCTTGTAAATTAGAAAAGGCATCAAAAACAAGTTTTTTATCTTTAGTAGCCATTAATATATCATCTATGTAGTGAATTATATAAACATCTGGAAAAGCTTTTTGAACTGGAGCTAGGGCCAAAGACATATAAATTTGACATATAGTAGTAGGGCTATTGGCCATTTTTTGAGGCAATACCATCCATTGATATCTCTGATAAGGTTCTCTAAGATTTTTTGAAGGAACATTAAAAGCAAAGCGAGGACTGTCCTCGGAATGTAAAGGCATGGTGAAGAAACAATCCCTCAAGTCAACCATAATTAAATGTCAATGTTTAGGAATTGTCACAGGGGCAGGCAAGCCAGGCTGTGTTGTTTCCATGAGAAGCATGGTTTTATTTACAACTCTAAGATCCTGTAATAGCCTCTATTTTTTTTTTTTTTTTTTTTTTTTGGTTTTTCGAGACAGGGTTTCTCTGTGTAGCTTTGCGCCTGTCCTGGAACTCACTTGGTAGTCCAGGCTGGCCTCGAACTCACAGAGATCCGCCTGGCTCTGCCTCCCGAGTGCTGGGATTAAAGGCGTGCGCCACCACCGCCCGGCATAGCCTCTATTTTTTAAATTTCTTTTTAATAACAAATATAGGTGAGTTCCAAGGTGAAGTGGAAGGAATGATATGACCAGCATCTAACTGTTCCTTAATTAATGTGTTTGTAGTCTCTAATTTTTTTTTAGTAAGGGGCCGCTGTTCTATCCATATAGGGTCATCACTTTTCCAAGTGATTTTTATTGGTTGTATAATCGAAGGCTGCTGCGCAGGGACCCCTATGGAAAAGACCCTAATCCTCTTGTATCCCCAGGACCTCTAGTGACATAGTTTTTGTCTGCCATAGGGAGTGGGTCTCCTTGTAACATTTTTTTAAGCCTCTGTCTGGGCAGTAGCCCTGACTTTTTAGTATCTGTTGTACAGGCTGTGTAGTAAGCATTGTTCCCATACCGTCTAACATATCTCGTCTCCATAAGTTTACTGGAATGTCAGGTAGCACAAAGGGTTGAAAAGTTTCTGCATGACCTTCCTCATCCTTCCAGTTTAAAAGTACCCTGTTCTGTAATGGCGTCTGAGCTGTGTCAATACCTTGTAGGTTAGAGATGGAATTCTTAAGGGGCCAATTGGGATCTCAGGATTCTTGTGAAATTATAGACATATCCAGTACCAGAATCCAATTATCTTTCAATCTCAATCCCATATAATTTTGTTTTTAATTTTAGGCTGTTTATCATTGATAACTGTTTGTCAAAACATCTTTTTTTTGTATTTTTAAAACCTCCAGTTTTATATATAGGCGCCATTTTGTCTTTAAAATATGAAAGCAATAATAATTGAGCAATTTTATTATCAGTTTTTGTTTTTATGGTCCTTTTTACATATGTCAATTATAAAAGTATTAAATACAATCTCTATAGGATTTGAAGAGGTAACTTTAGGCAATACTCTGGAGTATTTTTATAAAATCTTAAAAAGAGGATTTTTTTTAATATAGATTTTAAATAACACATTAGTACAAATAGCCAATTATTAACAATATGGACCAAACAATTTACCTGTATTTTATTTATTAGAAAAATAATTTTGTGACCTCTTTATCAGTAAGAGATTATTTTTTATGGGTTTATCTTAGTAACAACATTATTTAATAAGCTAACAACCCAATCCATTTTAGTTATATTTTTAGAGAATTAAACCAAGAATTTCTAGAAAGCAACTTAAATTGCAGAACCAAATTTTCAGTAATGATCAACAGACAAGAGCATACCTAATATACAGTTCAAAATTATGAATCTTGTTCCTTTAGTTTATCTATCATGAGAATCAAACATTTTTCCAAACATTTATTAAGACAATCAAAAGAACAAAACATCCTTTATTTATACAGCATTGATTTAGCATTCAATGTCCTGATTGAAACCATTTTTTATCAGAAGTTAGGCCCGTTTAAACTTTTAGGCATTAGTCCCGTTTTGGGTCTCTCTGTTCACTTGGAGCGAGCTGAAGCTGCGGCTTAGCTTTGGCTCCGCCCAGTGCTCAGGCTCTAGTGCCTGTGTCTGGGCTCTAGTGCTGGTGCCCGCCCGGGCTGCGCTCCATCGCAGCTCCGCCTTCCATTGGCACGTACCTGTCCGCCCTCTGTTCCACTCCGGGCTATCTCCTGTATGCTTTTGTTTGTCGCTGTTGTCACTGGGCGCGCTCCCCGCACATATAAACTCATGTTTAAACTTCCTATTCCCATGAAGGGACTACCTAATGAGTTATTCCCACCATAAGGGAAAAACAGAAAAACATTTCCCATGAAGGGATCCTAAATATTGAATTATTTCCATTCCGAGGGAAAAATAAAAAACATTTGAACCAAAATAAGCAAACAGACAGCAAAATTTCTAACCTCTGGGCTCGATAGCTGTTTAGCCAGCAGCAATGAGGCCTATCTGCCGATTCTTTGTAATTCAGATGTTGTACTGTAGAAAGAGCTCAGAGTTTCAGCTATCCTGAAAATTTTATAATTGGAAAAAGTCTTTTTTTTTTCTATTACCATTGGGAAGAGGCTTTTTTTTCCCCTTTATCCTTTTTCTACAGGGCCCCAATCTTTAGGCCTAGTTTCAAAATTTTTTCCCCTTTTTACCGGGAAAATCTTTTTTTTTTTATTAAATTTTTTTTTCCCTTTTGTAACGGGAAATTTTTTTTCCTTCCCTGTTCTCTTTTGGGAAGATTTTCTTCTTTATTTAAAATCTTTAGCTGTCTTGCCCTTTCTTAACTTTGGTGGCTTCCTGCTTCAACAGTCCAATCAACTGACTGTGAGCTAGCTGCACCCATTTTAATTCACCCTTATCTTTTTTTTTTCTTTAAATTGCTGGCCAGCCTTACCTTTTGGGTGTCCGTCAGCTCGTCCCTTCTTTCTTAGATCTTGGTAACGTCTTGGTAGAATCTCGGTGGGACCTCCATTTGTAACGGTAACGCCCGCATTACCGTCACCTGTTCACCATGTCTGAGCGAGGGGCTGCGGATTAAAAAATAGAGACAAGAGACAGCGAGTCATTTGCCACGGCTGAATGCCGAGTGCCAGCCGAATGCCGTTTATTGAAAGAGGGAGGAAACCTTAAATACAGGCTTACAGCACAATGGCGGATCCCCGGAGGGCAGAAATTCGCTACATTTTTGCATCTAAGCTGTTTACACCAAATGCAGGATACAGGAACAAAGAACCTCCGGTAGAACGTTAGGTGAGAAGGAAACCGGCAGGGAATCTGAATAGGGAGGACGTCTGGTCAAGGTCAGCAAGCAAGGCGGCAGCCACTCACAATGGGGGGCCAGGGCCCACACAAAGGTTAATAAATAAATGAAAAAAATGGAGAAACTATTTGTAATGTATACAACAAAGGTTAACATCCTTAATGTTTTAAGAACTCATATAAAGAAATAATTAAGAGATGAGTACTCTTTAGAAAAGTAGAAAAAGTATACAGATAGGCAGTAGACAGTATAAGATGTATAATGGCCTAACCAAAGATAACTAAGTTTTTATCTGAAGTTGTTGGGGATTTTTACTCTTTGGGGGGTGGCGCCACCCAGCTCCCAAATAAATCACACAGAGTCTTATTCTTAATTATGAATACCCGCCTTAGCTTGTTTCTAGCCAGCTTTTCTTAATTTAAATTACCTGTCTGTTGCCTCTGGGTTTTTCCCATTCTCTTACTACTGTAAATTTTACTCTTGCTCCATGGCTTGCTGTATAGCTGAGTGGCTGGCTCCTGATGTCCACCTCCTTCTCTGGTTACTTACTTCTTCCTTTTTTTGTCTCCCAGATTTCTCTTTCTATTTATCCTCTCTGCCTGCCAGCCCCACCTATCCTTTCTACTGCCTTGCCATTGGCTGTTCAGCTCTTTATTTGACCATCAGGTGTTTTAGACATGCACACTAACACAGCTTCACAGAGTTAAACAAATGCAGCATAAACAAACATAACACATCTTAAAATAATATTCTACAAGCGGTTGCATAAATGTCAATTTAAGAGACCATGTATATTTTGATACTGGGGGAATTTTTATTTTTTTAACAGTGCTGTGGATAAAGCCTCATGCACGTTAGACAAGTACTCCTATAATGAGAGTACACATCCGTAGATGCTTGTTTTTTGCCCTTCAACTTCATAAAGACTTAAAGGAATCATAATTTTGCTGTTAGTTAATAAGAGTGGGAAAACCAAAGTATGTTTGTGGTGGAAGTGTAAATTGCTGCTGTTTATTGCCAACTTTTTGAAGAACAATATGATAACATCTTACAAAAACCAAATTAGAATGATTCTTAATCCAGAAATTTCACTTCTAGGAATTTATTCTGAGAAAACACTGCAACTGTGAATGACCTAGTTGTATGTATAAGGAATAGGATGCTAATTTCATCATTGTTTATACCTGCTTTCATGCTGTATTATTTCTTTTTTTCCCTATGCTGTGGAATGAGTGTAGAGCCTCATCCATGTTAGACAAGACCCTACCATAGGGTTTTATTTCCAACCCTGAATTGCTTACATTTTTCAAGTGATAGTATGCAATTAATAAAAACAATACAACTTTTAATTTGAAGAATAAAAAATTGCTTAAAAAATACACACGTTAGTCAAAAGTGTAATTTGGTAAAGTTCTCTATTAAACCTTAATAGTTGTATACTGTAACCCTGAGGAAGGATGGGGAAAATTAAGAAGGAGCCAAAAGATATTCAAAGGGAAAATGCTATTAGTGGAAATTAACCCAGACTGACTAACGTGGAACTCTGGATCTTCCTGACAGGTGCCATCACTCCCAACTATCTTTCTATCAGAAACGAATGTCAGTCTCTTAAAAAATTAATTGATGTCTTTTATTTCTCAGTGAATGGAGAAAGATCCATAAAGTTAAAACAGTCATCTCATCTTAGAAACCTCATTTTTCTCAGTTATCTGTTTATTTTCTCAAAATATTTCTACCTAAAATTTGTAGATGCAATTTTCACTTAAAGATCTCTAATAGGAGCCACCTGGCCAGATCAGAAATGGCAGGACACAGAATGACAATCTTGAATGATGTCACTCATGTGGAATCTAGAGAGGTTAAAACAGAGAAGCAAATTGCAAAATACTGGTTGCTTGGGGCTGGCAATGGAAGGAAATGGGGAAGTGAGTTGTTTGGATATACTGAAAGTTATAGGAGACAAAAAAGTTCATGAGGTCTATCTATAGCAGGGCAATTATAGTAAATGTATATATTGAATACCTGAAATTTGCAGAGGAAGTTGATCTTAAGTGTTTTCATCCCAGACATATGAAAGGTAACTACATGAGCTGATACCTATGTTGGTAAGCTTGGCTATAGGAGTGAATAAAAAAAAAAGTATATGTATACCAAAGCATTGTGTTGTTTACCTTAAGTAGAATTTTTATTTGTACTGCCTCTATAAAGTTGAAAAAATATTTTAAAATAATAAAATAGGGGCTGAGGTGTGGCTCCTTGGAGTGCTATGTGCAAGGCCCAGAGTTCAATCCTAACACTATAAAAATTATTAAAATAGCTGGGCGGTGGTGGCACATGCCTTTCATCCCAGCACTCGGGAGACAGAGCCAGGCGGATCTCTGTGAGTTCGAGGCCAGCCTGGTCTACAGAGTGAGATACAGGACAGGCACCAAAATTATACAGAGAAACCCTGTCTCGGGGAAAAAAAAATTTAAATAGGCATAATTTCAATTGATGTTATATTATGAAAGAAATTATGTATTTATTAGCCCTTTATAGGGAGCTAGTCATTTTTCATATACAATTTTGAAAATACTGCTTTATTTTATGTGAAGTAGACATCGATATTTTTATTGTTGATTGCAACCTAGGTGTTCATATAAAATACCTGATCTGAATTGAAAAGTTTTTAACTTTTAAAAATATGTTACTTGACTCTCTTTTTCTTTGTTAGATAACTGGGAAAAAGGCATATACTACAAGCCAGCAAATTTTTCAAGCCATTAAGTCATTGTGGACAAAAAGCAGCGAAAAAGAGTCACTCCCTGAACCAAAGGAAGAAACTAAGGTAGATTTTAAATAAACCAAAAATGTAGTCATTTAATTTTGGTTTGAGTAAGCATTGACTCATATTGATAATACTACAGAAACGTCAAAGAGAAAATGGAAATAAATGAAAGACTCAAAATGACTTGGTATAGTATAATTTTATATTCTTTTAGTAAAATCATTTGCTTCTGAAGAAAATGTCTGTTTTTGCTAAACAGGTAGGAAAATCTGATGAAATACATGCTAAAACGCCTAACCTAAAACATTCAGTGACTTTTCCAAAAGATCTTATCTCTGAAACGGCGATGAACTCGGAATCAACTGCAGGTTTGTTTGGAATTTTTAATTTTGTTTTCATTTTTATTAAATAATTTTGGAACATTATAGTTGATACTTTGAACTTACATGTTTTCCTGAATGTTTTCTCCCTTATATGTGTACTTTGAATTTCATTTTTGGTTATGAGGGACCTAGATACCTGAGATTTTTCTTTTTAAATCATCACGTAGCTATAATACAAGTCTCCACATGTGTGGGTCTAGAGTAGTACTGTCAGTGTGACTGAGTGAAACATTTAATATCACTTTATAAATGTGAGCTATTTTATCAGGAGGAGGAAAGTGTACCTTTCAGAATTTTATCAACTGACAGGTATGAGTCACACCTCCATAAAGCGGATCAGCTCCCATTTCTCATGCTATTTACCTGCCAGTCTCCTGTCAGTCTTGATTTCCACTATCTGTGGTTTTATTAAATTCAGGTACCAGGAGAAATTGCAACATGAAGTAGTACATGTAGCACTGTTACAACTTTGCTAGTATTCATTATTGACAATTAATACTTTGTGGGACCAAAGAGTGATAGTTATAATTTCTAAAGAAATCCTACCATGATCAAAAAGAAGGTAGCCAAATGTTTAAAACCACTTTGGCAGTCTATTCACATAATCCCGTCTGTCACAGATTTGCAGAGATTTGCCTTTCTATACAGTGTGAATGATTCAACCAATAAATAAGCTGCCTCATTGCAAAGGAAATATACCAGGTTCAGAGGTGGGAAAAAATAAAAATAGTACTGTTATCTACCCTTCATAAAGCATGTACTATGATATAGAGTCCTTTAAATATTGTATTCAACCAGCAATACAAAGTAAAACAAAAACCCATCTCTGATGTATTGATAATTCTTCCCATTTCATGATGGAAACAGTTTTTTTTTTTCAAATTATATAACTTGTCAGTAGCAGATATGTGTCAGAGCCATATTTCTAGCTCATCTTCCTGATGCTACAGTCCAACCTCTTCCCATTGTATCTAGTCCTTCTAATTTAAAACCATAATTTAATCTCTAATTTCCTCTTCCACCTGCTCCTCTCTCAATATCCATCTGGTGATAGGGCATGGGTCATGCCTGTAACCCAAGCAGTTGGGAAAATGAAACAGAAGACTTGGGAATTAGAAGCCAGTGTGGCCTCTGGCTTATCTAGTGAGTTCCTACACTAGTCTGGGCTACATTCCAAGACCCTGTTCAAAAGTGCAAGATGCTAATAACAATAGTATGTGACCAAGAAGAGTTGTTACCAAATAGCACAACCTGATTTGAATGTTTTTCTGTCTTTCCTTTCTCATAAAGATGTTAGACAATTTTTTAGACTTTCTCTGAGTAACCTACAATTGAACATATTTACAAAGGATATAATATATGCAGTCATTTTTCTAAATGTCAATTCCCAACTATCTTGGTTGCGGGCCATTTACCCACCAACCCCACAGTTCCCCAGAGTTTTCTTGAGTGCAAGCAGCAGGAAATATTAGAAGGATTTAGACTGTGGAGATAAACAGATAGAAAATAAAGGATAGCCTTGAGAGGACCTAGAACCTATTCCAAGGAGCCCTGACTGTCTCTGCCCCAGGGTATTTATAGAGATGCCAAGGGGTGGAGCAAAAGACCTCTCCCCAGCACAGCCAAATGCAGACCATCTCAGATACCTGCACTCAGGCCCATGATCCTAATCATCCTCTCTATGCGGACCTGCTGGGTAAAGCCACGAGGAACCTGAAAACAGGCTCTCACAGGTCCCCCTTTAATATATAAAAAATAACTCATTATTAATGGCTTATAGCAATCTCCATAGCTGTTACACCTCCCAATATGGGAGTAGAGGATGTTAAAGATGGCATTTCTCTTTTGAATTAGGTCCAAGGTGACTACAGCAGTCTTTAGCTGCATCCAGCCCTTTCTAAACCAAAAACTCTTAATGCAATTGCAAACTTAAAGAATCCCGTATTTCATCATTACCAGTAACAGGTTATCATAAATATTGCTATACATAGTTACAATTCTCCCAATCTTACAACTCAAAGCAAACTCTTAACCATTTGAATTAACATATATGGTACTATATATAATTACAATTTTCTCAGTGTTATAACTTTAAGTCTTAATAAAACCGTTTGAATTTTCTTGCTAACAAAACAGGAAAAACTTCTGATGTATTCACATCAAACTTAAGTATTTCCTTAACTCCAAAAAACCAGGGTGCATTAATATCAACAGGTTAAACATAATTTCTGCAAACATACATTCAACCTTAATTCACTCATAAATCCTCCTTTTCTTTATAATTTTTTAAACAATCTCAAACCTAGTTAGAAAAACCCAAACTTACACAATTCCTACAAACCCATATTGAAATGCAATATTCTCAATCTAACCATTAACACTTTGAAAACTTTTAACAAAACATCCAAAAGCAATTTTTTAATAAAACTCTTTACACTTTAAAAGTAGTCTCCCCAGGCGGTGGTGGCGCACGCCTTTAATTCCAGCACTCGGGAGGCAGAGGCAGGCGGATCTCTGTGAGTTCGAGGCCAGCCTGGGCTACCAAGTGAGTCCCAGGAAAGGCGCAAAGCTACACAGAGAAACCCTGTCTCGAAAAACCAAAAAAAAAAAAAAAAAAGTAGTCTCTTAGTATACCCCATTTGCATTTCTTACTAAAAACATTAATCTACTCAAATAATTTTTTAAATTAAATAGAGTAAGGAATATTAACTCTACCTTTTCTTTATAATTCTTTAAGCAAAATCTCAAGCCTAGTTAGAAAACCCAAACTTTTCCGTTTAAACAGTACCATTTGTAACACAAAACCAGTTCCATAAGTAATTCCATTTTTACATAAACAGTTCCATTTTTAACACAAAACAATTCATGAATCAGTTAATAAAGCATATATGCATGCACAAAACTGCATCTTGTGTCTAGGTAGAAACAATAAATTTCTTCATTTGAACAGTTCCATTTTTAACACAAATAATTCCAGAAAAACAGTTCCCAGGTCATTACTATAAGTAAATTCAAAATTGTCCCATTGCAATGAAATCATTATTGTTCATTTCATTTCTTAAGTCCCAAAATTCAAATAATAGATTCTGGTACAAGCCTTCCAAATAGGAAGAAATCCATAACAAAAATCTTTGTAGTTTTATCTCATTTTTTAAGTTCAAAAAGTTCAAAAAATAAATTCTGATATCAGACTTTCATTTCCAAATATGAAGAGACGTTTACAACCAAAATTTTGCAGTTAACAATTTTAGTTCAAACAAGTGTCTCTGCAACTTTCATTCTCAAGCCAGAGACCTTTTTAGTTATAGTAGCATTTTAAACTGCACCATTTTTGCTGTTAGCTCAGGTTTTTCTGTGTTGCGTTGATTTTTCATGGAACTCAGCTGCAGATGCCTTGTGCTTGTTCTGGTATCCGCCATTCTTAGCTCCTTAGTGGCTTCTGGAGCTTTGAAACCACTCAGACTGCCTGCTTTGCAGTCTACTAGGACACTAATTTCTGTATCTTAGGGTTTTTTTTTTTTAACATGTACATTAAGCATAGATTCACACTCAACATTTACACTTTTTTACAAACTCATATAACATCTTGCAAAGCATTTAGACTCACATTCAACATTTACACGTTTTTACAAACTCATATATAACATTAACATCTACTTATTTATACTCCTTAAGGAAACTATAGAACTACTTTAGCGGATATATTTCTTATTTACCTCTTATATTCATCTTTTACAACTAGCATCTTTACTTCTTACAATCTTATTACTACATGTCTTAAGACTACCTTAGATACTCCTTGCAAGTTTATATCCTTAAAGAAACTCTATAGAGCTATTTTACAAACTTATATAGGGCTACCATTAGCATATATCTAAACTAGCAAACACCTAAAGATTTAATTTTCTACTTCTTACTCTTAATTATTATCACTATCTCTATTAGAAAGATTCTCTTAACTAGACAGGAAGTATGCACATCATTTCTAAAGTTCAGAGCTTACAGACAGCTTTGATATTCTAAAAGTTCTTGATAGACTGAAACAAGAGTGTAATTCTTGCCGGGCGGTGGTGGCGCACGCCTTTAATCCCAGCACTCGGGAGGCAGAGCCAGGCGGATCTCTGTGAGTTCGAGGCCAGCCTGGGCTACCAAGTGAGTTCCAGGAAAGGCGCAAAGCTACACAGAGAAACCCTGTCTCGAAAAACCAAAAAAAAAAAAAAAAAAAAAAGAGTGTAATTCTTTAATGGCTCTCTTAACTCTGGAATTTGGTGACTTCTGTTGCTATGCATTTCAGATGTTTTATAACAACTCTATTAAGAGCTATGTCAGTTTACTGCAAACCCAAAAGAAAGAAAATGAAAAACCTTGTAAGGAATATTCTGTTTCTCAATTGCGTAACTGGCAACTCAATTTCCCAACAGGGGAAGATAGTTGTCTAAATTGGAATGGGGTTCTAGACCTGCAGCTTTCAATAGGTCTGAAGACATTGCTGAAACTTAGTTTCAATAGTCTCAAACTCCTCAGCAGTCTGGAAGCCTCTTTATTCTCCTACTATCCCCAGACTGCAAGCTGGAACCTTGATATCAGGAAAATTGATTTAGTTGCTTTTTACACTCAGACTCTGATATAATTTTCCCCCTTCTTTATTTTAAAGCTGTATTTTCCATGAGTTCTTTAACAATGCTGATGTTTTGATAGATTTTTATTAACCCAATATTTTTACCAAAACTGCTACTATTCAAAGGAGTCAAGAACATAGATGTTCTTTCATGAAACATATCCTTCATTAGCTTACTGAGAAAGCGTTTTCATCATTTCTTTTCATTAGCTTTAACCCTTGTTATTGTTGTTAGCAGCTGTGATATTTAGCATTTATTTTTTATTAGGAACTTTCAGGTGAAGCAACTCTATTTCGTAAGACAGCTAGATTTTCTGAAGTTTGTTTTTCATCTATAAAGCAGTCATTTCTTTTTGAATGTCTGTTTCCTTGTCTTGTTAGATTTGCAAAGGAATCATTCATTGCAGGTTGTTTGTTCAAAAGGCAAAGAACTTTTTTATTTTCCCGTAAGTTTCTTCATATCTAAGACAATGTTCAGTATATAAACTGCTTTCCCTTATTTTAAGGATTTTAAAGTGGCTTGTTTGCTCTTATAGGTAGCTTTTTGTCTAATCTGAGTTCTCAAGAGGTAAGATTAGGCTTTCTAGCATTGCTTTGAGAAGAAACTTTATTCTGAGATGAAAAGTTTTTGGACAGTATCACCATGTTTGGCTGAAAAACTACATTTCCCAGAATGCATTTTTCTTCATCAGCTCACTGTTAAGAGATAGCTTATGGACTCCATTTCCGGTAGTTCTTTTCCGGGTCCAAAAGTCACTTATGAAGTTTTTGCCTGGGAAGTTTGAACCAAGTTTTTTGCTTTTGCAATGGGAGATTTGAACAAGCGTTTTAAGTTTTCAATTACGGAACATTGGGAGATTTCTGTTCTCTTCTCAGCTGGCTTCAACAGGTGTCTCTGCTTTATTGGACACTGGCCCCGGATTAGAACCGCACCTGCCTCCTTAGCATGCATTGAGGCTGGCATTAGTGATAGCAACTTTCCTCTGGGCTTGTTTGCTGTAGCCAGTCAGTGAAAAACAAAAGCATTTACTACAGAGCTTTTCCATAGCTCCTTCAGGGAGATTTTTTTCCTACTGATCTTATTCTCATTTTGCTTGTTCCTTTCCCCCCAGATGTAGCGCTTCAAGTTTCTGTCTGTGGCTCTGTACCTCTACTAGCTGCCTTTGGAGGTAGGGGCTTCCTCGCCCCCCCCCCCCCCCCCCGAAACTGCCTCAAACTCTAACAGCTTTTCTCAGGTCGTGCATTTTCTGGGGAGGATTATGTCCCTTCTCTGTTTTTTCAGAGTCTTTCTCCCTGACAGTTCCCAGTTTGGTCTCAGTTTATTCCCTCTGCCCCAGAAACAGTTTCCGACACTACAGTGGCGGCTTTTCCTGCTACTGAAGGTAGGGGCTTTTTGTCTGTTTCTGTTTTCAGGGTCCGTGAGGTTTGTGTTCAAAAAATCAAGCTTCTGCTTTTTTTAACAAGGGAGGTTTTTGTTCCCCCTAAACATTTACACAGGTGTTTTGCCTCATCAGGCCTTCACCTGGCCCAGTCCCCTAGTGGGTTGCATTTGTTTGTCTGGTTGCTCAAGGACAGATTTTGCCAGAGGCAATCACCTCTTAAGGCTACACTCCCTCATCTCACCAAAACAAAGCTTTCTTGGATGGAAAAGAAAGCTTTACTCCTGGATAGTTCTGTTCTGCCCTGGCTGGGCTCTTTTCCCCAGACAGCGTTCTGACTCAGCAGCACAACTACTTCAGACACAGTTCAGCTTTACTGTTTTCCCAGGAAGGTCTTTTCTCTGATAGGAAAGCTTTTCTCAGATTTCTTTTTGCAGCTGTGGACCTATCAACCCACAACTTGTAGGAAAGCGGACAACTGTGCTGTTCCCGCTGGCTTTAGCTTTGTTCATTAGCAGTTTTCCCCTGGGTCCTGCACCTTCCTGCCTCAGCTCTGTGCTCCAGGAACCTAGTATCCCCCAAATGCACTCCAGCTCAGAGACGCTGGCTAGTTTCTTCTCAGTTGTTGGTTAGAAGCTAGGATACAATGCTTAAAAGAGTTTGCATTGCTTCAGGGGATCTTTGCATAAGGTCAATTAGGAGCACCCTTTCATTCCAACAAGTGCTCACTCAAAACCCTCAGCTCGGCTGTAACTGAAAAGCTTGGCTTTTTTGCTTTTCCCATGTAAACAGTTTCCTGCCCTATTGGGCTCTTTGTGGCTCTTTACCCACACTCTCCCAAGTGTTTCCTCAGGGTATTCTGACCTGCTGCCTTTTACTAGCTTGAAGAGACAGAGCTTAGAAGAGAGGTTTTTAGGAACTGATCCCTGCCTCCTGCATTGCAGGGAGGATTTTTAAAGCTTGAAAGAAAGAACTTAGAGAGGTTTTGCTGTCTTAAGAGGTTTATTTTCCCTTAGAGCTAATCACAGGTGATTCCCATACTAATGTCTTCAGGTGATTCTAATTTTTGTCCTGAGAGAGAAAGTTAAAGGCTTTAGTTTAAGTTTTTTAAGAGCTTTCAGTTTGAGAAAGAAAGATTAAGGCTTTTTAGAGAGTTTTCCCCCAAATTTTTCAAGAAAAGCGTTATAGTTTAAGAGAAAGATTTTTTTTCCCAAGAGAGAAAGGCCAACTTTTCCCAGAACTTCTGAACTTTAACCTTTTTGGCTTTTTACACCCGCATTTTTGCCTCAGGGAGAAATCACTTTCTCCTGCCACTTGGATTTAGTGCTTCAGCTGTCCACAGGTCAAAAGCTTCCATAGGAAACTTTTTTCTTCCTGATAAGCTCAAAGAAGAGCTTTTTTACTACCCGTAAAGCTCAAAGAAAGATTTTTTTCCCCCAGTTTGCGTTCATAGCCCCCAAAGTTAGAAAATTGAAGAGTCTTTCTGTCTAGTTGCCTTACTTAAATTTTTTCTACACGATCTTACACTTCTAAGTTTTTCCTACACTATATTGCTACACTCTAATTCCTTATTTTTCACAGAGAGAAAGTGAGAAAAGGATAGAAGAGATTTTTGTGCTGCAGCATCAAACATCCTTCCAGTCCATTTTTTCCTTTTCTCTCAAGAATAAAAACCCCTGCCCCTTAATAATATATATAAAACATATATATATATATATATATATATATATATATATATATATATATATTCCATAACATCAGGCATGCCCCTCTTTTTCTACTGGCAGGGCCTGACAATGCACTTTCACCAAAAACTCTGAAATAAAACTATTATTTTCCTTTGTCTTTAGTCCCTGTTCATTTGTCTTAGTCCTCCCCCACCCTTTTTTTAGTCCCTATTCGGGCGCCATTCTGCAGGGGTTTACCCACCAACCCCACAGTTCCCCAGAGTTTTCTTGAGTGCAAGCAGCAGGAAATATTAGATAGAAGGATTTAGATTGTGGAGATAAACAGATAGAAAATAAAGGATAGCCTCAGAGGGCCTGGAACCTATTCCAAGGAGCCCCAATTGTCTCTGCCCTAAGGTATTTATAGAAACACCAAGGGGTGAAGCAAAAGACCTCCCCCCAGCACAGCCAAGTGCAGACCATCTCAGACACCTGCACTCAGGCCCATGATCCTAATCATCCTCTCTATGCGGACCTGCTGGGTAAAGCCATGAGGAACCTGAAAACAGGCTTCCACACTTGGTAAAGGTGAAACAAAATACAGCTTAAAGTAGGATTCAAATCATTCCCACCTAATATTTTTCCTTATCCACCTGTGATCTGGAACCTTTTCCTATCTTGGATGTTGTACATGAAGAGCATTCTAAAGAGACTTGCAGTGGGCAAGGGATACCAGTAATATTTGTGGTTATTATATATCTTAGTTCATGCTACTATAAATAGGAATATCGTAGTCTGCATTGCTTTCATTCAAGAGAATGGAAGTTCAAGATCACGGTGTCAGGATGGCCAGGTTCATATGAAGGCATTCTTCTGGCTCCTAGGCAATTGATGTCTTGTATCCTCACATGGCAGAGAAGAGAACCAAGCATATTGTCAGAACATTTTACAGGGCACAAATTCCACTCAGAAGGACTTCATCAATGCATCTAATCCTGATTACCTCCCAGCGGCCTTGCCTCCTAGTACCATCACGTTGGTGGTTAGGGCTTTAATGTAACAATATATCTTTGAGGGTTAATTATCTCAACCTTAGAATTTACCATTTCCCCATTTCACATGTAATCACGAAGTTCAATGACATGAGAAACAGTAGTGATTATGATCACAGGTTTTAGGATAAGACTTGAAGGTGAATACCAAATCCAGAGTTTGAATACTTCTATTACCTGGAGCAAGATACTCACCATCATTTAGGTTCAGTTTCCCCATCTGCAATTCAGTTTCCTCATTCACAAAAAAATAGTTCTTACATGTTTGCTGTGAGGGTTAAACTATCTGTCTGTCTGTCTGCTATCTGTCCATCCATCCATCCATCCTTCCATCTATCATCAGTCAATCTATCTATCTATCTATCTATCTATCTATCTATCTATCTATCTATGTATCATCTATCTATCCATCTGTCTATCTACCTATCATCTATCTATACATCATCTATCTATCATCTATCTACCTATCTATCAATCCATCATCTATCATCATCTATCTATCTGTCTGTCTGTCTGTCATCTATCATCTATCTATCCATCTGTATCTATCATCTATCTATTGATATATCATCTGTCTGTCTATCTGTCTATCTATCTATCTATCTATCTATCTATCTATCTATCTATCTACCTACCTACCTACCTTTCTCATGTACACACACACACCCTGACACAGAGTCTCAATATGCATTTCAGACTAGCCTTGAAGTGCTGGAAGTCCTCCTGCTTCGCCCTCTTCAGTGCTGAGTGAAGCCTCTATCCAGATAGATTATAGGAAAAGTTCCACAGAAAATTCTGTGCATTCAACATTTTAAGAATTCCTGAAGATTAGAATTCTAAAGGTAGAAGGACCTTTCTAATTTAGGAAATTTGAGTGAACCAAGTCTTTGATCAGACTGTGGACAAGAATATAAATTAAGGGAATAAGTAGAATTGTTAAAGGACTTAGGAAATTTACATGCACTGTTAAGAAAATCTGAAAGCAGACGACACATAAAATTGTTTGTCATATCCCTACTAATATCTCTGCTTAATACACTTAGAGGGATGGCCACTGGCAGGTTGCCCATGCCACAGTGGATAACCCCACAACTATGCCCATACAGGCAATAATTGGACTCAGTGGATTATTTAAGAAAGAAAGGAAGAAAGAGGGGAGTGTAGTGGGTAGCCTTAATACTTCCACCAATAGGGGAGGGAGGGAAGAGGGAGTGAGAGAGAGAGAGGAAGGAGAAAGAAAGTGGGAGAGAGAGGAGAGAGAATGAGAGAGAGGGAGGACTTGAAGTGGGAAGGGAGTTATATCAGGGGAGGGCCAGGAGAAGATGAAGAGAGGGAGTGGGAAGTGGATATGATTAAGATACATCATATACATCTATGAAGGCTACTGATGATAGATAGGTTTCTTATGCTTCAGTAGATGGCCCCAAGCATGCACATATGGGCAGCACTAACAGGACTTAGTGGTTTATCATAAATAATAAATAAATAAATAAATAAATAAATAAATAAATAAATAAATGAATAAATAAATAAATAAGAAAGAGCTAGAGAGTTTGTTCAGCAGTTAAGAGCATTGACGACTCTTATAGAGTACCCAGGCTTAACTCTATCACCCACATGGCAGTCCATAACTGTAACCATTTCAGGGTTTTCTGGCTTTTGTGGATACCAGGCATGCATGTGGTATGCCGATATAACTCAGTCAAACAACCATTTATAATAATAATAATAATAATAATAATAATAATGATATGAAGTTGGGGAAATGTTTGGGAAGATATGGAGGTGGGAAATGGAAGGCAGATAATTCTCATATCATTGTTCACATATATGAAATTCTCCCCACCTGTCGATGGAAAGCAATAGCCAATCATTGGCTACTGAGAAAGGGAAAAATCTGTTTTCTCCAGGGACAAGTTCCAGGCAAGTTATCAGATCCCTTGTGGTCAGCCTAAACACGTATATGTATGAGCAATAATGGACTATGGTGTGTGTGTGTGTGTGTGTGTGTGTGTGTGTGTGTGTGTGAAGATTAATAATAGTAATTGATTTCTTAGAGTCTCTTTAGATTTCTGTATATATCTAAACCAGAATTTATGGCCACAATTATCACTCAAAGGAGATAGAAAAATTATGTATGTAACAAAAATTAAAGAAGAGATCATGAAATTGAGAGTGGCCTTTACACGGGAGGAGTTAGAGGGGGAGGGAGTGGAAATAATGTAAACACAGTACTCAAAAACTAAAAATTTAAATAAACAAAATTCTCAAAAATAAAGAAAATTTCAAAACATTAAAAAAGCTTAAAACTTTTCACATTATTGAGCAGAGGCTGCCACCACGTGGCAGTGAAATGCATTTCAGAAAAGCTGACAAGCACAAAAGCACCAGCATTTCTTTGCCCCCTTTTTAGACCATTTCCAAATGAAAAATATGTATGTATGTATTTATGATTATATTTAGATATTTTAAAATATTATCTAGCAACATAATTAATGCCTACTATAATTTTTGAGTAGTGCCAGTTGAAAATATATTAAGATAATCTGTAAGGTAATATAAAAACATCTGTGATTTCTTTTGGTAATAAAAATGTAAACATAATATTCTTGTGGTTTGTCACCTACATTTACTACTGAATAAAATGTCCATTTTTCAGAGATTAGTAATGATATAGACAATTTTTCTTAATCTCACTTGATAGCTCACTAGTCTTATAGACCCCCCAAAAGGACCTCAGATTAAAAAAATCCCTAATGTATGGAGAACAGTATTAAAGTCATGGGTGCTGTTTATGACCTCATTAAGACTTTTAAATATAGTTGATCATAATACCATATATAAGTGCCACTCTTTATAAAGTAGAAAATGTTTCTGGAAATAAAGGCATAAGATAAATCATTGTGGTCACATTTATTTCTCCCTTTGTTTTAATCATAAAACAGAAAATAAAATTCTTCTGTGAGCAAAATATATGGCTCACTAAAATTATAAAATCATTTAAAAATGATTCAGACATTGAAAATAATTAAAAATAAAAACAATTGATAGATATATGTTCCAGAGACTAGAAAATTTAAACCTTCGTTGTTAAATAAATGACTGCTTTTGATATCTTAAGACAAGATACCCTAACCCTTATCATTTTCTAAGTAAACTTCATTTTCTAAACAAGAAATTTTTTTACTATTTTGTTGTTTCTTGCCTACTTACCATGCACAAGATAGTATATGCAGCATGCTGCTCCCATCCTCTTATCTAATGCTAAAAGTAAGTATGTGATGTTGTTACTATACTAACCTCCATTTTCAGAAACGCTAGGACTCTGTAGGAGTCTGACAAGCCTGGATTCAGTCTGGCTCCCCCACTTAGCAGCTGAATGGTAGTAGTCAAATTAATCTCTCTAAATTAAAATCTCCTTCTCTGTCAAATGTGAATAATGCAGGTATGCATTGCTTAATGACAGGGATAAATTCTGATGAATGTGCCATTAGATGACTTCACCATTGTGGAAACACTGCTGTATGTGTACACAAACTAGTTAGCATAGGTCAGGATGCAATGTGACTTATATCAACGTAAACCCCAAATGTATGATGCCTTGGGCTCCATCTTGCCTGACACACAATTAGCTTGTCAAGCTAACTTTTAAGTCACATTAATAAATCTAAGGATCAGTTTTCAACTCAAGCACATGAAATCCATCAGTAACTATGAATACAGTTTAAGCTCCCTGACCTTTGAAACAACAACTTCAACTGGCCTGTAAAATATCACTTTCTCTTGGTTCTTCTTGTTAATATTTCTGTTATACTCTCTTAATCTTAACCTGAAAAGGTTACAGTATCCCAAAGAATTCCCTTCTTGTACTTATCTGGTGTAGATAATGCTACCTAGCTCCGTGGTTTTAAATGCTGTATAGTTGGAACTGCTATAAACCAGTTAAGTCCTCCTGTGAACTGTACTGACACATTTCTTTTCTAGCTGCCTACCCAATATTTCTACTCATATGTTGGATAAGTAATTCAGATTCAACACTTCACAAATTTAATATTTCATTTGCTTTTCCTCAAAATTACTTATATCACATTTTTTTCTGGCTCAATAAATGTCAGCTCCATTTTTCTAGTTTCTCAAAGTAAAACAGTCAATCCCTTTAGGAAATCCCATCCATTTTACCTTCAGAATTATTTAGAGTATAGTCCTTTTTGACAGTTCTCACAACTGTCACAAGTGAAACCCTTCAGGGTGCAATGCAATGTCTTCTTATCTGCTATGCCTACTCCTATCTTTGTTCCTCTCTGGTCTCTTTTGCTTAGGTAAACATGCTCGTATTAAACAGCACTGTGTCACTCATCTACTTACAATAGCCCGTCAGTGTAAACTAAAAGGTGACTCTGAACTAGCCCGAGCTCCTCTTTTGTCGCTCGCTCGCTGACACCCATTGGTCTGCTGTATTCCAGCCATAGTGTATTGTGTCCTCACACTTCCTTGTCTACAGCTCATCCTAGAAGTCACTTCTCACAGATGTCTACAGAACCCATGTCTGCATCTCCCTTGATTCTTTGCTCAAATATCACCTTTCTAGAAACCCTTTCTAATCATATTATTTCAAATTGGAAATTACCCAAACACTTCAGGTGTCCCTCTATGATTTTGTGTTCTGTGCAGCACCTAACAATCATACGATGTACTGTATATTTTACTTACCTTGTTTATTTTACCCATGTTAGGCTCATATTGAAGAGATTTTATGTTTTCTTCACTGCTATATTCCCAGTACTAAATATAAATGTCTTCTTTTTTACTCTAATACTTTATCAGGCACAGCACAGTTTATACCTGACCCCAAGCTCATGGATCACGGTCAGTCTCATCCAGAAGATAAAGATATGTACAGCACTAGAAGCTGAAATCGACTGCAGTGGGAGCCTGCGTAGAGAACCACAAGATGTACCAAGTGACAGACAAAGGTTAAAAATCATGTGATGAGTGGGTAACTGACAGCATGACTAGAAATTGTCCCATGACATTTTAAAATAAACAGTTTGGCCAATGCTGGAAGTAGTTAAAACTCAAAATAATGAATACAGCACAAGTAATGTTAAGAGATTGATGAGGCAACTGAAGTAGAAGTACTAGGAGTATATTTCATGACTTGTAAGAGAATTTATTAGAAAGCAAAATAAAGTGAAGATATAAATGTCAGTAAGACTAAAACCTGAAAATATGCATATGTAAATATACATATACATGTATATACATATGAATCTGCTTCAGTTTTCCCAATTATTACCAGTTAACTTAGAATGGTGGATAGAAGGATGTGGGTTTTTTTTCCCAGAGCTGGAATAAAATATCCATATTTTATGACACATGAACTTGGGTTTATGTCTTTGTTTTATTTAGTTTAACTACTCTTAAATGCCTGAAAACATCTGTTTAAAAGGACCGGACCATATACTACATTATCCTAATACTGCTTAGCAATTTTGCTACTGCTTCCTAGGTATTGTGCTTTTCTGTTTCATTCCTCTCAGGCCTCTTAAACCCATCAAAGTTATCTGTTTTCTATTTCATAGAGCAGAAATGTATAATCCTTAGATCCGACCATTCACAACCAGCCATCTAACTTCCAGAGTTACTCTTTGTACTCATTCTTCGCACCCTTTCCTAAGACTAGTGCTTCTTCTCAGATTTCTGATTTTCCATTTTTACAGGACTATATTTCATCCTGTTTAACCTTCAGTCTTTGGTTTCTCTTTTCACTCAGTTCTGTCCCTCAACTGGTAAATACATTTAGTTTTTTTTTTTTTTTTTTTAAAGGAAATCCAAAAGCACAGTAAAAAAAAAAAAAAAGACAAAACATAACTCAGCCTCTTCTGTCAAACTGTCTTTTCTCTTGAGTTTCTTTCTATAATTTCCTGTATACATCTTTTAAAAGCTATTAATGTGCAAATGAAGGGGAGCACATTGATTATCAATATTGTTTTAATGAGCATTACAACCATGAGGTGTTAGTTATTTAGGAGACTGGCAAGTATTGTTTGATTCTTAAGGATGCTTCAAAGCTCAGTCACTCCTAACACACTGCCTGGAGTACTTTACCATAGGCCCTCCCTTTCTTACTGTATCGGCATCTGACATATTGATGAGCTCAGACCTTGTTTTCTACTTTTCTGTCAATTAAGTTTCATAATAAGTAAACACAAAGCTGGAGAGATGGCCTGGCAAGTCAAAGTGTTTTCCCTGAAGCCTGATGACCTGAGTTAGAGCCCCCTCAAACCCACATGGTGCAATGAGCAATGAGAGAACTGAATCTTACAGATTATCCTGTGACCTGCACACAAAAGGCAGTGACATGCTCGTGTGCACATGATAAATACTTTTTTCCTTTTGGTTTTTTGAGACAGGATTTTACTGTGTAACAGCCTTGGCTGTCTTGGAACTAGCTCTGTAGACTAGGCTGGCCTCAGACTCACAAACATTCGCCTGCCTCTGCCTCCCAAGTACTGGTATTAAAGGTGTATGCCTAACCACTGCCCAGCCAAATAAGTGTTTTTAAGTAAACATAGTCCTTTACTATTTTTTGTTTGTTTATTTGCTTTGTTTTTTATTATTTTTGAGACAAGGTTTCTCTATATAACAGCTTTGGCTGTCCTGGAAATTGCTTTGTAGACCAGGCTGGCCTCGAACTCACAGAGATCCACCTGCCTCTGCCTCCCAAGTGCAGGGATTACAGGAGTGTATCACCACTACCCAGCCCCTCATTATTAGTTTTTCTACCATGGCTTCTACAACATCTCTAAAGAAAGCAGAATACAAATATAAAAATTATAAATGAAGGAAAATTGCTCAGTGAAAACTAGATTTTTTTTAAGGCAAATAGTAAGGCATTCTGTATAATTTGAAGGGAATTTGTGTGAGCTTTCAAAGACTATAATTTGAAAAGGCCTTATATTCAAAACCATCCTGCAAAATTGGATACATATCAAGGATTGTATATTAAGGACAAAACAGCCAAGCGGTGGTGGCACACGCCTTTAATCCCAGCACGCGGGAGGCAGAGGCAGGCGGATCTCTGTGAGTTTGAGACCAGCCTGGTCTACAGAGTGAGTTCCAGGACAGGCTCCAATACTACACAGAGAAACCCTGTCTCGAAAAACCAAAAAAAAAAAAAAGACAAAATAGCAGAACTGAAAAATTGTCTTTTCAACAAATTTAGGTTTTAAGTTATAACTCCTATGAATTATATTGTTATATTGCAATAGCTAGTTCTTTGACAGCTTATCTAATAGCAAAATGAAAACCATTTGCTTATAGTGAGTTTCGTAAACAATGTGTAGAGAGTATGACAAATACAACACCCTCAGAAACAGGGAGAGAGTTCTACAATAAATGTGTCTCATGAGAGCAGTCAGGCAAATTTAACAAATGGTAAAGTCTGTTGAGAGAAGTTTGGCAGTATAACCACTGATCTTCAGTTTTATGCTTTAGGGATGGATGATAGCACTGATAATACAAATATGGTTGAAGTTGATATTTTAATGATGGTATTGATGACAAATAGAATGTCACTGAGGAACTGACTTCTTTAATGACATTAAAGAGTGAAGCCAAATCAAGAGATTTATATGAAGCAGTAGTACATATGTTAAAAGAATTTTTCCTTATCCATTGTCAGCATATCTAGTATAGTTACTGACAGTGTCCCAGCAGTGGGAGATAAAAGAGAGGAATTTATAAAGTTAAGATAATGAAATTGCTTCCTCAAATTCATATCTAATGAAGTGTCTTTGCATAGCACACCAACAAATTTTGTGTGAAGAACCATTGAAATGGGGCCAAGAGATGGTCTAGTGGGTCAAAGGCTTGTTGTGAAAGCATGGAGAACTGAGTCTGAATCTTTAGAAACCAAGGAATACCAAGTGCAGTAGTGTACCTCTGTAATCTCTGTGTTGCTACATTCTTACTACAAGAGGGGATGCTGTAACACGAATCTTCAAAGATCTTATAATAAAAAACCCAGAGCCAGATATTGGTGTGAAAATTGTAAGGTCAGAGAAGCAGAACAACCAGCCACTAGATTACCTCTGCAAAATCCTCAGCCTCAAGAGAGAGTTCCTGTTTCATCATGCCTTATATAGTTTTCTGTGTCCTGCCATATTACTTCCTGGGATTAAAGGCATGTGTCACCACTGCCTGGTTCTGTTTCTCTCACGTAGCCCAGTGTGGCCTCGAACTCACAGAGATCTGAATGGATCTCTGCCTCTCAAGTGATAGGATTAAAGGTGTGTGTCACCATTGCCTGACCTCTATGTCTAATCTAGTGACTGGCTCTGTCCTCTGATCCCCAGGTAAGCTTTATTGGATACACAGTATATCACCACAGGATGTGGAGATATGAGGACCCCAGAAGTTTGTGGCATAGCTAGCCTGATGTATGCAATAGAGAAGAACAGGAAATGTCTCAAACAATTTTTGTTCACTACAAATTTACTTGTAGCATAGATGTGCCCACACTCACACATTAATGTATACACATACATGTACATTCATGAAAGTTTTTAAGTATTAAAAATGTATAGTATCATGTATAAGATCAAGCCAGTCAAAATTCCAGCATAGATAGGAGACCTGCTCCCCCCTATCACCCCTCTATGTTGAGGTCCTACCCCCATCCAAGGAGCTATGATCCACTGATTGCTGCTAATAGAGGGAGCATCACTTTCTCTTGGCGATATGACCCTTGGTAGGTTGTTCATGCCCCATTGGATGGCCTATACCCATTTGCATATAAGCAGCATCAATTAGACTCAGGTATTAATAACAAAAATAATATGATGTGAACTTAGGAGGGAGATTGAGTTAGGAGGGAGAGCATAAAGGAGAGTTGGAGGAAATAGTGGTGGATGGATGTAGTGAGAATACATTGTATAGATGTATGGAACAAGGACAACAACAATAGACATGGCAAACTGGGTAGGGAAAAGCCCAGGAGGCATCAACCCAACCCAAAGAACTACAGGCAATGAAGGATGATGAGAGCAGGAGAAATAATCTTCCTCGGGGAAGAGCACACCAGTAGGTTATCCAATAGCGAAGGGTCAACCTTGAAAACACAAGTTACACTGTACAGACTGAGCAGGTTGTCCTTATGTACTTAGGAATATGTATGTATATGTGTATGTAAGAACAATTAATTTAAAAAGAGGCCATAAATTTGAAAAAGCTCAAGAAGTGGTATATGGGGGAATCTTGAGGGAGTAAAGGGAAGGGGGACTGATATAATTACATTATAGTTTCAAAAAAATTAAAAGCAGAGAAAAGTAAAATCTTAAAAAATGTGTATTTTAATTGTTTAAAGCAATCTTGAAATTCTAATTTCATAATCCCCCCCCTTCCTCCCTGAAAATCCCATATATCATTCCTTGTTCTCTTTCAAGTTATGGCTTCTTTTTTCATTAGTTGTTGTTATGCTTGTATGTGTCTGTGTCTGTGTGTGTGTGTGTGTGTGTGTGTGTGTGTGTGTGTGTGTGTGTGTGTTCCTAAATATATAAATACAACTTGCTCAGTCTGTGCATCACTTTTTTAAATCCTAATTTCATAAGACCCAAAGGATTAAATTATCACCAGTTGAGGGGAATTCCTTTAAAATGTTGATTTTGACATGGTGGTATTATTTACTTTCAGAAATAAGGTGGTTTGAGGCCAAATGTTTAAAAAAAATGATTTGTGAAGCATTATCAGGTCCTTTATGGGATCACATAGAAAATTTGTGCCAGAACTGGATGATGAAAACTAGTTTACAGACTTACCAGTTTCAGGTATTTAACTTACTGAAGTGATATAAATATGTATTTTCAGGGTAAAAATCAACTTATCAGGACAATTTGTCAAATTATAACAGTGTTCCAAATGAAAGTGAAATTATGTCATGTTGTCATGTTGGCTAAACATAATTCCCAGAGCTCCAAAAATTATGTAACCTTGTTTTTTTTAATTTGATACAAGAATGTGAAAAAAGATTTTAAAATTTCTGAAAAATTTGTATATTTGCAACTCCAGTTTTAGTCAACATAATTGTTCCCTGACAATTTTCAAATGGAAAGCATGGAGCTGAAATTTGACACTGAACTTAAAAAGGTCATTTCTCTTTAGTAGATTTATAGGTCCCATTTTGCTAGACTCAGAGTCCTTCACTTTTAGCACCATTCATGCCATTGCTCTTTGGGATCAGCTCCATTTGTGAACAACTATTTCAAGAATGAAGCACACTAAAATAAAATTAGAACCAAGATACTTGATGAGCATCTGAGAACTCACTGAGAATTAGAGCTGCTTTGATACACTAGGTTTTCAAAGACAATGGCAGATACCCAACTAGTTTTATGCTGTCATTTCAATTTTACTTTTATTATCAAAGCTTTAGTTTTTACATAAAAAGGGTAATCAATTCCCCGTCTAGCTTCCTGTCTTTTAACTTTTCTTGAACTTGGACCATTCCGGCTTCTTTACCTACTTGAATTCTTAGATCATTAATCACTGTTCACCATTCCCTCCTTGAAACTTACTTTTCCTTACTCTGAATTTCTTGTTACTCCTCATGTTTCTATTGCTTTAAATCTCTT
The DNA here is from genome assembly GCF_007827085.1 of Peromyscus californicus insignis. Lineage (NCBI taxonomy): Eukaryota > Metazoa > Chordata > Mammalia > Rodentia > Cricetidae > Peromyscus > Peromyscus californicus. The sequence continues at coordinate 67,248,785 of NW_026294391.1, forward strand.
AAAGACTGAGACTTCCCAGTTTCCATTCTTTGTGATCTTTCCTCATTCTCTTATGCTTTCATTTTTATTCAACCACCTTCTGGCTACAGAAACCATTTGTAAGTTATTATTCATATTATAGTCTCAGTCTTTCTCTAGTATTATAGACCAACCTATATTTCTAATGAATATTTATATTGATTCAACATTTCAAATATATTTCAGTGTCATTGTGTCTAAAACTAAATGTCTACCTTCCTCATTCTAATCCTATCATTTTCTTATTATATTTCATCATCACTCTCCTGAGATCACAATAATGTACTGGCTAATCTGCACACCATCAACCTTCCTCTCTCTTCACAATGTCTTTTGCTTGCATGTGAACCAGGGAAAGAGCTTAAACAAGTAATGTATTTAAAACCAGAAACAAGGTAGCATAGGTATAATACAATGTTTCCTTGGTGACATCAAGACCTAGACTTTCCACACTGGTCTTAGCACATTTCAGAGTCACAAGATGACTGTACTACCAGCAGGGAACATGTTACATATCCAAAGTGGGAAGACATAGGGACAGGTGTACAGTATGCAAAGAGTACACCTGAGTCCTTTTAATCAGAAGATTTCTGTGTATATCTAAACCAGAACCTATATAGCTACAGTATTCACTCAAAGAAGGTAGAAAATGATTTTTTTTCTTGTTGCAAGAAAGGCAACATGTCAAAGATTAGAAATGGATGAGTTTGATTTATGTGTATATTACCTGATTTTATAGCTCATCTTTAATTTTGTGACAGTCATCTTTTGACAACTATTAAGTAGGTGTGTTAATGAAAACTTCAGTAGCACACCATTGCCTATAGAATCAAATCGAAACTTATTACTATTTTATATCTTCTAATCTTCCTTCTTATACACCTTCCTTCAAATGTACATTTATGATATTCCACTTGCTTAATGATCATGTTTGCTCTTTCTGCCTCTTCAATGCCTGTGCTGTTTCCTCTCAGTATGCCCCTTTGTCTTGTTTCACTTTACCTTCTCATGTCCTACCCAATCTTCAAGTATAATTTTACCGTCACCTTTTTCAGTCCTCCAAATAGGATTTGTGAATTCAATACAACCCCTTGTCCTTGGTATTTATAAATATTATAAAATACACAATTTTTTATATAAGTATTTTCTCACAGACAAATATCCTTTGTGGGTATGGCTGGTGTATATTGGGAACTCACCTTTTTATGATGGTACTATATAGTTACATAATTCCAAAATAATTGCAACTCTATAAAGCAACTGTACCAGGAAGGATGGAAACATATACAAATAGCAGTGTTGAATGTGGTATCTTCTCAAAGTACAGCCAAAGAGCTCTAGATGTTTAGGGATGGAATGTAGTTATGGAACAGTAGCAAAGTGGCAATGGTACTGAATGCCCAAGATAAGGAATCACTCATTTTTCACAAGTAAGGTCTTCAGAACTTAGCATCACTGTAGGAAATGAATTTTAAACCTTATACCTACCTATTTCTATTTAAATATACCCATACTTCATCATGTATAAAGCAAATCCTTAAGAAAATGGCATTTGAGCATTGTGCTTACCTTAATTTCAATTAGGTTAAAATGTGAAAATACCACCATTGTACATTTGATGAAATATAGTTACTAAAAACTCTAAGCCCAGTGTGAGTGGTTTTTCAATGATGCAATCAATTAGATTGTTAGAACTTTTACTAGCCATTACTGTTTAGTTTGGATAATGAAGAATTGACTGTATCTTGAAAAATCTGTTTCAAAGTCAAGTATCTACAAGAATATTGTGCTCACTTGCTTTATTTTACAACATTTGATGTCAAAGTGATGTTTTTATGGTGACATTCAAATGTTGAGGCCTATGTTGGGATGAGTTGTTACCAGGCTTTTTTCATGTTTCCTCTGCAAGTTCCAGGAGATCTTCCATGTTAAATCTGAACAAATGCCAGCCTTCCTCACAGGAAAGGTCCATAGCCCCTAGGCGAGTGTAGTACGCAACGGAATCCTGATTCCAAACGACAACAAGGAACTGCATGGCACTGCATTGGGTGTTGATGGCTATCTGTTTAAAAACAAACAAGTAAATATTGTCCTTATTTGACAGTATAGTCATTCACTATTTACTGAAGGTCTCCTATATATAATACTATATGTATATAATAATGCAAAATACTATAGCTATTTTTCGACTAAAAGAATCTTTTATATTATTGCAGGTCATATTGTGGGTCTATTTTATGAATAAAATTACTTTCTACTCTCATGTTTGCTTATTCTTGATAGTAAAAAAACACATATAGTATGTTTGTACAATATATAGGAATAAAATTTAATTAAATATAACATAGAATCTCTCTGAGCTTTCAACTTGAAAATCCACTTTAATAAATATTTGAAATGCATGTTGCAAAAATGTTTTGTGTATGTGAATGCACGTGTTCATATGGGTTTGGGATGCATGTGTGTGCATGCATGTGGTGATCAGAAGGCAACTTCAGTTGTTATCCCTCAGGTGCTTTCCACTTTTTGTTTGAGACAAAGTCTCTAACTGGCCTGAAATTTCACTAAGTAGGTTAGTGTGGTGGCCGGTGAGCACAAGAGATCCAACAGTCTCTACCTGTCACCTTGCCACTACTGGCATAAAAGTATGTACCACTACTCCTGGCTTTTTATGTGGATTCTGGGGATTGGATTCAAATTGTCATGTTTTCAAGGCAAGCACTTTACCAACTGAGCAAGTCCTGGTGTTATATTTAATCAGTAAGATTAGTTACCGAATCTATGCCTTGTTAAACAACACTTGATGAAGAAAAGGATAATATGTAGACTATCAGTACTAACTATAACACATACCTGACTTAGCTTCTTCAGCATAGCAGCCCCAATACCTAGACCTATTAAATAAACATTGTCAAATAAGGCTGTACATTGAAATTTTTCACTTAAGTAGTCTATTTTAATTTTAAATCAATAAAAGATCAAACTCTTTAAGGTTGCCATATATTCTACTATATAATAATAATAATAATAATAATAATATATAATTGCTGTGGGATGGTCTGTATGTCAAATGTGTTGCTGATTGGTCAATAAATAAATCACTGATTGGCCCGTGGCGGGACAAGGAGGAAAATAGAGCTGGGAAGTGGAAGGCTGAGGCGGAGAGACACTACCAGCTGCCATCAGGATAAGGAAGATGTAAAGTACCGGTAAGCCGCAAGCCACGTGGCAAGGTATAGATTAATAGAAATGGATTAATTTAAGCTGTAAGAACAGTTAACAAGAAGCCTGCCACGGCCATACAGTTTGTAACCAACATAAGTCTCTGTGTTTACTTGATCGGGTTTGAGCGGCTTGGGACTGGCGGGTGAGAGAGATTTGTCCTGACTGTGGGCCAGGCAGGAAAACTCTAGCAACATATAATGATATATATATATATATATATATATATATATATATATATATATATATATATATATATATATATATATATCATGTTGAAACCGAACTCATGAACACTTTAAATCATTTTTTATCTTATTGTAGCATGACAACAATGGTAATACAAAAGAGATTAGTTTTATCTTAAAAATTCATGATGAATAAATGAGTCTCTGTCTTTGTGTTCTTTCTTTTTCTTGAGAAAGGGATTCAACATCTATTGTTGGGTGGCCTGGAACTTGAATTCGCAGAGATACACCTGCCTCTGCATCCCAAATACTGGAATAAAAGGTGTTTGTCACCATGGTGGCCTTCACTGTTTTCATAGAACAGGGTATATTTCTTAACTATGCCTATTAAAAACAAACCTAAAATATAAAATTATTTTACAGATAAAAATAGTAGTATTTATCAACACACTCAATAGCTTACTTGAGTGTGTTGATAAATACTATTGAAAGATTTTCTAACTTGTAGTTGAGTCTTCACTGTACTAGGATCCTGATCAGGCTCAAGAATTGGAAATGAGCTATCTGAATAACTTAAAAATCATATGCATAGGAAGGCTTATCTGTAGTCTTTACATTAAAATATAACTTAGAAACTTTTAGATGTTTGCAAATACTATTGATTGTAGTGTTACCTTGGTAACCTTCAATGATGTAAAAATCCTCTAGGTGAAGCAGTTTGCCAATCCATGGGTTGTATGTGTAGTAGTACATGGCAAATCCAATAGTTTTTACTCCTGTGGAGAAGAGAGGGAACAAAAAGGCTAATGCTTTAAATCATAAAAAGGTATATGTCTTCAAATAGAATATGAAAGTGTTTGCTGCTTTAACTATTAAAGCAATAAGTGGTTGTTGGACAAAATATTAGTACATAAATTTAAATTTACAATGTAGAAAGTTTACTTTTCTTATAGCCTTTAAAAGAAAGTATATAGTTTGACACATTCTTCTAATTTTTAATACTTTATAATCAGAGTTACATAACAGTTATTTAAAAGTACACTGGATTTGCATATTGCACTCCTCTGCTTACTACTATTTACACAATGTGTATTTATTAACTGTTAACTCTGATTTCAGATATAAAAAATGTATTATAGATTAAACTGGAGAAGAAACATTTACCTGATTCTGTTTGTTGAGCAGGTACTTCTGCAACCAGGCAGTAGAAAAGTGGATTGTCTCCAAAACCATCCCTGAATAAATCTGAAATATCAATCCACATACAACATGTCAAAGTTTATAAGCAAACAAAGATGTCATGATAGGAAGCAGTAGGAACACATCTTCCTCCCTGCACAGCAGCTATGCTAGTAAAAACCATCTGAAGTGAGTATTTTAACATTCACAACTTTAAAGAGAGTCTGCCTATTATCTGCTGTTCATTTGGACTAAATGTAGCCATGCGTGTGGTGTCAGCTACCTGCCTATGTCCCTTTGAGTTTTCTAGCAGGTGTCTATAGAAGTGACAGCTTGTGTTTCTGGAATAGTTTGTTGAAGCCTGGTTGATCAATAACTGTCTTGTCCTTAATGTGCTGTGCTGATTGTTGAGATGAAGGCTTGGAGACTGATTGTCATTATTCCACCCTCCACCGACTGAAGTGACTTCTGGGAAATTAAATGGATCTACTCCTGCTTTGTGTTTCTATGGGAATTCTCTCTCTCCCCCTCTCTCTTGCTCTCACTTGCTCTCTCTCTTGTTCTCTCACTCTCTTTCACTCTCTCCTCTTCCTATGAGAATAGACACACATGAGAGAGAGAATTTAATAAAATTTCAACATAGTCTGTTAATTTCTGCTACAAAGAACCTACAATAATAAGACACACAGTGTTTAAATAAAATCAACAAAGTGCAAAAGAAGTTATTAGTGAGTTATTAATGAGGGAAATGAAGGACAAAGAAAGGATATAAAAATGGCAGAAGTGACTCTTTTGAGTAGTTAAATATAAAAAGATTACTTCATTAAAATATAATGATGAATGTAACGGATGCTCTTTTTTTTTTTTACATTTTTACCTTTAGTGTGTGTAGTGGGGAGGGTGGTCAGAGGACAACTGGCAAGAGTCAGTTCTTTCCTTCCACCATGTAGGTCCTAGGACTCAAACTCAAGTTATTAGGTCTTTACTCACAGAGCCATCTTCCAGATCCCAGTATAGTTAAAAAAAATTCAATTACATTTTTATATAAGAGACACACTCTGGATTCAAAGACACAACTAGGCTGAAAATGAAATGATGGAAAAAGATAGCATGCAAACATAAATAAAAGAAAGCTTGGGTAGCTATACTATTATAAAATTATAGATTATTGAAGGAGAGAGTGGAATTGTGTAATTATAAAAATATCAAATCACTAAGAAGATAGAGCATTTATAAACGTATATAACAAAAATTACTACCCTGAAATAAAAGAGACAAATGCTGATATAAATGAAGGGAGAAAGACATAGCAATATACTAATAGTATGACTTCAATATTACACTTTCAATAATGTATATAACAACAAGATAGAAAATAAAGTCATAGATTACTGAACAATATTAGAGACCAACTGATCTTAACTTGTATGTTATTTCTTTTCTACTGCTCTATTAAAACACCATGACAAAAGCAACTTATAAAGAAAGCATTTAATTTAGCTTAAAGTTTCAGAGGGTTAGAGTCAATGATAGCAGAACAAAAGCTTGGTGGCAAAAACAGCTGAGAGCTCATATCTTGATCCATAAGCAGGAGGCAGACACAACACAGTGGGAATGGCATGAGTCTTTTGAAACCTCAAGCCTTGCTCCCAGCGGTACAGATCCTCCAACAAGTATATAACTCATAATCCTTCCCAAATAGTTCCACCAACTGGGAAACAAGCATTCAAACATATGAGCCCATAGAGACCATTCAAATTCAATACAACACACACATGTATAAAACAATGTGCATGTCAAGTGTGGAAGGAACTTTCTGCAGGATCGGACATATGTCAGTCTACATGTCAAGGCTTGATAAAATTTAAAAGACTAAAATAATACTAAGTATATTTCCCAATCACAAAGGCATGAAATTAAAAATCAATAGGTAAAAAAATCTCTATATTCAAAAATATATGAAAATTAAACAACACACTTTTAAACAACCAATGAGTGAAGAAGGAAATCAAAAGACTTGGGATGTGAATCAATGATGGAGCACTTTGCTGGCATGTGAGAGACCCTAGGTTCTGTTCCTAGCATGACAATCAGTTAATTGATCAATGCAAATGAATATTATTGCTGCAAATCATTTAAAAATAATCAAGATGCAATTTTGTTGAAACTAGTGGTGTGGTATAGTATAACTGCAAGAACAAGCCACTGCCATGTCTCACCTCAACAACTCCATGAATGTCTGACTGAATGTCTCCAAGTCCTCAGCTGAAAGGGGTCAAAAAAGCTTCAACCAAAAAGGGCTTCTGCTGAAAGGGCTTCGGCTGGAAAGGGCTCCTCAGCCAAAAAGGCTCTCTAGCTAAAAGGCCTCTGGCTGAAAGGCTCTAGTTTCTGTCTCCTCATGCCTTATATACCTTTCTCTGCTCAGCTATTTCACTTCTTCCCTAGTGCTGGGATTAAAGGGGTGTGACTCCCAAGTTCTGGGATTAAAGGTGTGTGCCACTACTGCCTGGCCTCTATGTTTAATCTAGTGGTTTGTTCTGTTCTCTGATCTTCAGGCAAATTTTATTAGGGTAGAACAAAATATCACCACGCACCATGACCAAGGCAACACTTAGAAAACTTCATTTGAGGCTTCTTTATAGTTTCAGAAGTTTAATCCATTATCAGGATGGTAGGGAACATGGTGCTGGCTCAGTAGCTGAGCAGTACATCCTGATCCTCAGGCAGACAGAGACAGAGAGAGAGAGAGAGAGAGAGAGAGAGAGAGAGAGAGAGAGAGAGAGAGAGAGAGAGAGAGGTGGGAATGGAGAGTAAGAAGGAAGAGGGAGGGGAAGAGAGTAGGAGGGAGGAAGGAGGAGAGAGAGACTGGGCTTCTTGGCATGGGCTTTTGAATCCTCAAAGGCCACTCCCTGTGACACACTTCCTCCAGTCCTTCTAACACTTTCAAATATTGCCACTCCCTGGTGACTAAGCATTTAAGTATATGAGTATATGGGTCAGTCTTATCCAAACTACCAAAGTCCCACTTAAAAGTTCAACTACTTTTCTGGTTCAAAGTCCCAGAATCTTGCATATTCTAAACAACAATGAGATCAGGCCTGTTCCAGCAATACCCTAGTCCCTGGTACCAACTTCTGTCTTAGTTACTGTTTTACTGTTGTGAAGAGACACCATGACCAAGTCAACTCTTCTAAAAAGAAAGCATTTAATTGGGGGTTTAGAAGATTAGTCCATGATCATCATGGTGGGAAGCAGACAGGCATGGCACTGGGCACTGGAGCAGTAGCTTTACATTCTGACCCACAGGCAACAGGCAGAGGAGAGAGAGTCACTGGGTCTAGCATGGACTTTTGAAACCTCAAAGCCCATCCCCAGTGACATACCTCCTCCAACAAGACTGCATTTCCTAATCTTAAACAGTCCACAAACTAGGAGCCATTCTCACTCAAAGCACCACATCCACTATCCGTTTTCTTAAATTGATACAGATTCCAAAGAACTCTAAATATCCAAAACAGCTTTAAAATAAAAGAATAAAGTTGGAGGATACACACTGCTTAATTTTGAGATTCACTATAATGTTATAATAATTAAAACAGTATGATACTGGAAAGAGGCCTGACATATAAACCAACCAAACAGAAACAGGACCTTAAAATAAATACTCACAAACCTAATATGGTTAACTAATTTGTTATCAGGGTACCAAAACCATTAATTGAGGAAAAGACTGACTTTCCAATAAATCATCTTGTAAAAATTGTATTTCCATATATAAAATAACAAAGTTGGACCCTTATTTTTTTTATCATATTCAGAATATAGCTTGAAATAGATTGAAGATCGCAGTGTGGATGTAACATTAGAAAACTCTGAGAAGAAAATGCAGGAAATTAGTAAGATATTGTAAGTGGCAATGGTTTCTTAGGTCTACCTGACAACCGAAGCACAGTCAAAGGAAAAGTCAGAGACAAATTGGAAAAGCTAAAGTTCAACAAAATGGCACGCTATAAAAACAGGTAAAAAATCTCCACAGAGAAGGTTCTTAGTAGATTATGTTCATTCTTAAGTATTCAACTTTAAATGACTATCCTTCACTTGATTCTTCTAATGTTAAATAAATGACCCTCTTTATTTGGTCTTTGCCAATCATGGTGTTTCACCATCTTTTAGCCTTCTTATTACTGTGTAAAAAAAGTTCTAATTTATAATAATTTTCTACATTAGCCATTAATATTTCGGTTATCAAATGTAATAAAAATAACTTTTTTTTCAAAGCTCCTACCAACATATTACATGTTAAGTAGCATTTTTGACCAGTCATACCTCCTGTTCTTTGTTTTGAAATGCATTTGCAGTCTACTGCATCTGTATCCATTTCATGCTTTGAGGAAAAATGAAAAATAGTGGAACATTGAAAAGGCTAAGGAATTTGTGTCTTGTATATTTCAATGTTATTAATGGGGTCATGTTTTGTAACAAGGACAGAAGCTTCTGCATACCTAAGTATCTATTCTGTGTGCATGCATTCACACAGTTTTTACCTGCTCTAAAATTACCACAAAACATCTTACCCAGTTCTGTTAATGCCACATTTTCTTGCATGCCTTCATAGGAAGCCATTTCCTGTCAAAGTAGAAAAAACCTTTCAGCTGATGATTTAGTAAATATTATAATCATTGAAATATTTATTTAACATTTATATACACAGGTATAACACAGGTGATGTGTTAAAAAGAAGTCAAACTTGATCACAGTTATCTAGAAATTAAAATCTGAAACAGCAATGCAACACAAATTAGGTAGATAACTAGTTGGTAGCTAGATGATAGGCAGATAGATTTATAGAGAGACAATAGACATATGATAGAATTCATATCTCAGTTATGTGAAGGTTAACTTTCTGGGTTACTAGCTTTGAATTCAGCAGGAGCCTGGAAAGTAAAGGAAAACTTTTTTCTGGGTAGTCACAGTCACAATGTTTATTTATTATGACTTTACAGAAAAATTTGTGACATGTATTTGCCTGGGGTGGCTTTTGCTAGTATAACTTTAGAATTTTAAAATTGTGGCCTTTATTATTAATTTTTTGCCCATCCAAATTCTTTCTTTTGTGATGCTTATTTCATACTTGGAAAGTTATAAAATATTCACTCTTGTTCTCCTTTGTCCATTTCTTTTCTTTATTTTTAGTTGAGGCTATCAATTGTACAAAATGCTGGTTTTTAATCCTCTTCTGTTCTTACTAATTGCTTTGTATATTTTTGCGTGTGTAAACACTGAGGTAGAATGTCACCACCATCATACCTACTCTGTCATCCCAGTGCCATTAATTGAATGACCCCTCTTTTATTCAGTAATTTGAAATATCCCTTAATATCAAATACCACATTCTCACATATACTTTAGAAAACTTTTGGACTCTTCATAAAGTTTCATTGTGCTAGTTCTGATAATTTTATGAAAACCCTTTTTCATTTATTTTTGAGATTATAATGTAACCACATCATTTCTCCCTCCGAACCCTCCCATATACTCCTTGCTCACTTAGCAGTGTCCGAAGGTTACACCCATAAATTCTCACCAAAATAACTGCCTAAACATGAGCTGAACAAGGACAACAATGAAATCTTAATTTTTATGTATCAACTTTCTATTTATAATGTCAAATGCAGTCGTGTCAGTCACATGAAAATACATATGTACTTATACATTAAACATTTAAAACTTTTCTAATATTATTTTGTTATATTCTCTTGTATTCAAACTTTTTATTTACATTATTTTTTATTTACATTATTTTATTTTCCAGGTAATCTAGAGTTAAATTTTATTTTGCATTGACAAAAAGTGTGAAGATATTACATTTCCCCATATTACAGTACAAGAATTCAACAGAATATTTCTTACCCCACAATAAGATCTTACTGATCTATGTAAATGAAATAAATTTAAGTTCTTCAAAATGTGTGCTGGCTCATTTTCTGTCAATTTGGCACAGATTAGAGTCATTTGAGAGGACAGAACCTCAACTGAAACAATGCGTCTATAAAATCAGGCTCTAGGCATTTTAAGCCTGTACATATTTAAGCCATCACATATAAGCCTGTAGAGCATTTTCTCATTTAGTGATCAGTGGGAGAGGAAGCAAACCATTGTGGTGGTACCATCCCTGGGCTGGTGGTCCTGGGTTCTATAAGAAAATAGGCTGAGGAAGCCATGAGGAGCAAGCCAGTAGGCAGCACTCCTCCATGGCCTTTGCATCAGCTCCTGCCTTCAGGTTCATGCCCTGTTTGAGTTCCTGTCCTGACTTCCTTCAGTGATGAACAGCAATGCTGAAGTGTAAGCCAAATAAACCCTTTCCTCCACAGGTTGCCTTTGGTCATGGTGTTTCATCACAGCACTAGAAACATTAAGACAAAATGACTGTTTTTCAAAAAATCCAGACATAAGCATATAGCTTCATTAGTAACATCCTAATCAGTCTCCATATCAATTAGCACTAATTTATAAAGATGTGTTCTTCATATGGTCTTGGTCAGTTAGAATACAGCAGGAAAAGTATCAGTTCAGGAATAACCATATTTTTGCAACATTTTCAATTTTGTGATAACTATACTATATGTATAAGAGCTCTAATAAACATATATTTCACATAAATTCACATTAATAATTTTCACTATTATTTTGGATATTTTGGCAATTTAGATCAAATGATTGCTATTTTGATATCTGCAAAGGAGACCATTTTTTAAAACCTCATTTAGTGTAAATAATTCCAAATTAGTTTATCAGATAAAAATAAAAGTTTCCAATTGGTTGTTTATCTTGTGCAGTAGTTGGTTTCAAGCAAATGCATATACAAAAAATGAAAATTTAAGCTCTACTATAAGGTCTGTTTTGAAAATTATACTTTAACACCAAGCATAGGGATAGACCCCTTTAATCTCAGTACTTGCGAGGCAGAGACAGGTGGATCTCTATGAGTTCAAGGCCAGCCTTGTCTACATAGTAAGTTCCAGGACAGTGAGGGTTACAGTTGTCTCAAAACAAAACACAACGTAACAAAACAGAACAATACAAAAAACACCAAACTGTTAATTTTTAAAACCAGTCTTAAATATTTCTGAACATGACAAAATTTTGTTTAACTTTTCAGTGTTTCACAGAAAATTAAAACCATAGAATTATTACCAGGATTGAAGATTCTGATAGCTATACAATCTAAATTTGGACTGAGGTATAGTTATTTGAAATATGTAATCTTAAGTAATGTGTGCTTTCTTTTAAAGTATCTTTGATTTGAAATACTATAGGTTCATGATTCAGAATGTTAAATTATAGTATATATTGTCAGATTTTTTTATAGTGGAGAGGCATTATTTGTTTTGCTATAGAAAATCAAGAAAAAAAACCCCTAAGTTTGTTCCTTAAGAGGAGAAAAAAAGGTAAGTAGAGGTCTCAAAGAAAAGAAAATCCTGGAACCACAATAAAAGGGCCATTAATTGAAGAAAGCAGTGTTACTCTCTTTGACACTTCAAAAACATTATTCCTAGTATTAGGAATAATGTAACCATCTAATTCTTATGTATTATAATGGTCATGTATATATATATATGAACACATATATCTTAAAACACACTATATTGTGACCAAGGAATTGTGGAGTAAACTCATAGCCTAACTCACAGCAATAACAAGTTGCTTACATCTTAACTGTTTGTTTAGACCCGAACAGATCAAATGTTCAGTGAATATACTAGTCATTTTCAAATTATGTAATAAAAACTCTGGTCGCAGTGTTGATTTTGCTGAATTACTTTTGAGAAACTAGCTGCTTTGCTTCACCTACTTTATTTAATACTGGTATATTATGGATTTATAATATAAATATATGTATACAAACTTTAAAATATTTGAAATCCTGAATAAGTATCGATGGTATGGTGTACATATTTTAATTTTCCAAATTCTTCAAAGTGAAACACGTCCATCTGCCAGATTTCATTCCTTTGAGTACCCTTTGGGTTACATCCTGCTGGTAATGGTGTTTGATTGTAGAAGGAACAAGTAGGACATTTCTTTACTATTTCTTTGGCTTGTTGCCAGGTTATGGAAAAATCCTTTTTTAAACCTTTACTATTGACAAGGTGTTTTTTATGAAATTCTGAGGCCTCCAGCACATTTCCTATCAATAACTTATCAATCTCATCATTGCCTTGTGCTAGAGGGCCTGGCAGACCAGTATGGGATTGAATGTGAGTTATATATAAAGGATGACTCCTTTTCCTGATTGTATCTTGTAATTGAATAAATAGTGAAGTTAATTCTGAAGCATCAGGGATAAATTCTGCAGTCTCAATATGTAATACTACTCTTTCAGCATACTGAGAGTCAGTTACTATGTTGAGAGGTTCTGAAAAATCCATTAATACCAACAGAATAGCATACAATTCTGATTTTTGAACTGAATTATAAGGACTTTGAACCACTTTACTTAAATTTTCTGATTTGTAACCTGCCTTTCCTTGTTTGTTGGCATCTGTATAAAATGTACGAACTAAAAAAAAGGGGGATAGTTTAGATATGATAGGATAAAAGGGTAGATTAATGAACCTACTTTAAAGAGTAACAACTTGTTTAAAATGTTTTACATTGCTATAGATTTTAGTTTATTGATACAAATTTAAACTTAATTTTGTTATACTGTATATATATTTCTATTCTTATGTGAGGTATTATGTTTATGTAACTCATTAAAAATTGTAATGGATAATTAAAAAATAGATTAATAATTAGTCATCTATGATAATCATATTTGTAGCCATGTTAGTTAAGTCTTCTAGGTATACATAGATATATTTCAGATAGATAGGTAGTCTTCAAACACTTCAAAGACCTACAGAATATGGCATTTAAAATGTTTTAAAAATTTAGACTTTCTGGACAGTGAGACATGTCTGCTCCTGACAGCACCAATTTACTTCAGAGAAGAGTATGGGCATCAAAGACACTCCATATGGAGTTTATCTTCACCTTGACAAAAATAGCCATTTGGACAAGAAACTGTTCTTGCCTGGACTTCTTGATCAACTTGACATACAGGACCCATAGAAAGGTAACCAATAAACTTTGCTTAACAAAATGGTCCATCAGGTTCCTGATTTACAGAGAAAACTGCAAGACATTCTACAGGACACAAAAAAAAAGTGAATGAGAGACTCTAGGCCTGAGGGCTGAAGACTGATGCCCCAACTTTACAAGAGAACTTTGAATGACTGTCCAGGCTGTCAGCTGTCTCTGTCTACCCTACAAGACTCCCGAAAGTTGTTTGCATCCTTCTCCCATTTCTCAGGTAGTATTATATCCTTCTGAGGTCTTTGATGTGGTTAAAGATACTTACAATTTTCCTTAGTTATGATAAAAGATAAGTTAGATATAAAACTTTAAACTCACAAATATAAGATAGATATCTTCTTTTATATTGTAACTATAATTCTTACTCGATAATTATTTTGTTATATGTAATATTACTATGTTGAAGTTAAAACCTTCCTTTTTGAAAAAGAAAAAAAGGGGAAGTGCTGTGGATATCGCTCTATATAAATAAAGCACTGATTGGCCAATGACCAGGCAAGAAGTATAGGCGGGACAAGGAGAGAGGAGAATTGAAGAAGGAGGAAGGAAAGAGAGACCGGCTGGAGCCACCGCCAAGACAAGGAAGATGTAAAGTACCGGTAAGCCACGAGCCATGTGGCAAAGTAAAGATTAATAGAAATGGGCTGAATATAACAGTGAGAGCTAGACAATGATAGGCCTGAGCTAATGGCCAAGCAGTTTAAATAATGTAAGAGTCTGTGTGTTTATTTTATAAGTGGGCTCCGGGACTGGCAGGACTTGGCGGTGGGAGCTGGAGAAAAATTCTCCAGCTACATAGTCTGGTATGTATCTGCAAAACATTTTAACACCAAAAACATTAGAAGTTTTAAGATTAAGCAGAGAAAAAGGTTATACTCTGCTATAATGATGCTAGTGTATAGCTACACAAGGCGTCATAATGATGTCTATTAGCTAAGGAATTTTGATGGAAAACTAATAAATTCTTTAGCAAAGAGTGTTTTTCTAAATTTGAAAATGATCAAGTATTGGGAAAATAGAAATATGTTAAAGAACATAAATCTCAAAGAGAACTCCTAAATACACATCTGTATCACATGAATGACTGCCGTCAGTACAGGAAAATTCGATCATGGTAACTATAGTTATTACATTGTCACCTTTACTGTACTGGTATGGTTTCTAGGAAAGGCATTAAAATAAATGTGTGTGTAAGAAAACTTTCACTCAGTTGGTTAGACTCATGGGATGTATCTGTGAACAGACCTCTGGATATGCTTTACCAATGGAGCTATATTCCCTAGTCCACATCTCATATATATATTACAACAATTTCTTGGTGTAGTAATTGCTATAATCTTGTTTTATATGGAAAATGAAGATTAGAAAGGGTTAGTGATTTCCAAAACACTGTGTATATGAATCATAATTAATAGACCTAGGTTCAAAGCTAGACTATGTATTTCTTTTGTTCTTTCAGCCCTGAAATAATTTCTAAGGAATAAGGAAATACAGGCTTACTTTTATCAATTGCAGGATATCTGGGCAGTCCTGAGGCTCAGCAGGTCTTATGTAGAAAGGAACAGTACTTGTTTTTCTCGTGGGTAATTGAATAATTCCTTGTTGATTTGTATCAAAATCACTCATGCTTGATTCACTTGGCTCTAATTGACTTTTACCTGGTTGACTTGTGCCTGCTTGACTTAAGTCTGATTGGCTGGTGATGTCTGATGGGCTGGCTTTCATCTCTGGTTGACTTGGACTTGTCATTGATGTATCTGATTGTGTCATTTCTCCGTGGCTTAGTTGGGTGGTGTCTATTTGGTTTGTATCTAATGGGTTAGTTCCTGGTTGGGTGGTTTCTGGCTGGCTTGTAGCTAATCGGTTTGTGCCTAATTGAATGGTTTCTGGTTGACTTGTCTCTGATTGTTTCAGGCCTTCTTGGCATGTACCCTGTTGACTGGTACTTGTCTTGGATTGCCTTGGCATTGGTTCCCAAACATTTGATTGTCTCATGTCTGGGTTGCTGGGATCTAATTGCCATTTTTCTGATTGTCTTGTTCCTGAGCAACTGGGGCTTGGCTTCCATGTGTATAATTGTCTTACACCAGGGATTCTGGGACTTTGTTGCCATGTATCCAATTGTTTCATGCCTGGGTGGTTTGGGCATGTTTGCCATGCATCTGATTGTCTTGTGCCTAGGCTGGGGCTTGGTTGCCATAAATCTGAGTGTCTCATGCCTGAGTGGCTTGGGCCCCATGGGCATGAGTCTGAATATCTCATGCCCAATTGGCTTGGGCCTGGTTGCCATGAATCCAATTGTCTCATACCTAGGGGGCTGGGGCCTATTTGCCATTTTTCTGATTCTATCCTGCCTGGGTAGTTGGGACCCCTTTGCCATGAATCCAACTGTTTAATGCCTGGTTGGATGGTGCTGGATTGCTGTGTGTTCAACTCTATCCTGCCTGGTTGACTGGTGCCTGGTTGCCATCTGTCTAGCTCTTTCATGCCTGATTGGCTGGGGCCTGATTGACATCTGTCATATTTTGTCATGCTTGATTGGCTGGGGCTTGATTGCTCTGTGTCTAAATCTTTCATGCCTGATAGACTGGGGCCAAGTTGCTTTGTGTCTGATTGTGTCATAGCTGGTGGTCTAGGGCCTAGTTGGCATGTGTTGGACAGCCTTATGCCTAGTTGGTTGAGGCTCAGTTGCGAGGTGTCTGACAATTTCTTGCCTAATAGGCTGGGGTCTGGTTGCCATGTGCCTGACTGTTTCTTGCCTAGTAGGCTGGGGTCTGGTTGCCATGTGCCTGACTGTTTCATGCCTAGTAGGCTGGGGTCTGGTTGCCATGTGCCTAATTGCCTCATGCTTTGTGGGCAGAGGCCTGGTTGCCATGTGTTCAACTGTTTCATGCCTTGTTGGTTAAGGTCCAATTGTTGTATGTCATTTTGTCTCATACATGGTTGTCTGGGGCCTGGTTGCCCTGAGCTTGGTACTCTCAGTCTCATACCTGGTTGAATAGGGTCTGGTGGCAATATGTCAGATTGTTTCATACCTGGTTCAGTGGGATCTGGTTGTCTGAAGTTTAATTGTCTGATGGCTGAAAAATCTATGTGTGCTTGCCATGAATTTGAATATTTTTTGTTTAAGTGGCTTGGGCTCCATTGACCTGCATCTGTTTGTCTGAAGCTTGCAGAGCTTGGCCCCCATTGCAGTGATTCTCTTTGTTTCATTCCTGGATAACTTGGATTGGATTTCCATGTATCTGGTTGTCTCTGTCCTGCATAGCTTGGACCTGGTTGCACTGTGTCTGATTGTCTCATTCCCTGATTGCTTTGGTCTATTTGCCACATGTCTGGTGGTCTCCTACCTGGATACCCTGGACCCCATTGCCATGAGTTCATTTGCTTCATGTTGGGAGGAGGTGGGCCTGGCTGCCGTATGCTTGTTTGGCTCATGCCTGCTTGATTCATGTCTGGTTGGCTTTTGCCTAGGTTTTTTATATCCAGTTGGCTTGGATCTGGCTGCCTCATACCTTGTTGGCTCATGTCTGGTTTGCTCTTGACTGGCTGGTCCATGCTTGGCTCTGGTTGTTTCATATTGGGTTGGCTTGGGCCTGGTTGGTTCATATCTGTTTGGCTTGCACCTGATCTTGTCACACCTGGTTTGTTCATGCCTTGTTGGCTCATGCTTGGCTGGTTGATGTTTGGTTGGCTGGGCCCTGGTTGGTTCATATTGTATGGGCTTCTGCCTGCTGGGCTCATAACTGTTTGATTCATGTCTGTTTTGCCTGGGCCTGATTGTCTTATGTCTGGGTAGTTCATATCTGGTTCACTTGCACCTGGTTGTGTTACATTTGGTTGGTTCAAGCCTGGTTGTTTTATGCCTGGTTGGTCCATGACTTGTTTGGCAGATGATGGGTTGGTGACCAACTGACTGGCTTGTAAGAGTCTTGATAGACAGGATCTTTGGACAACAATGCTGTGGTGAAAAGTTGTCAGCTGTTTCCAGTTTGTCTAAACTCACGCTTGGAGATAGTTCTTTTTCATGATGGGAATAGGAAACAGAGGTGACTACCTGAGGAGGGTGATTGAAGCCTCTGATTTGCTGGAGTTGGCTTCACTAGAGACCACAACCCCAAGCTTGATTGGATTTCAGCCTGCCATCTGGTCTTTTCCTGCCAACAGGCCTGAAGAGGAAGAACAAAATGATCCTGGGAGAGTGTTACCACATTACCCCTCCCCCAATCCAAACTGGAATGCATCATAATGACGAAGTCACAATGCCAGTGTCTCTGTGCCTATGTGTTGTTCTTGCAAGTGGTGAGGTAAGGGCAGGGCAGCGGCTGTCTGACTGGCTCTCCAGTCTCATCCCAGCACTGTAGCCGTATGCTTGCAAGTGTCTCCCACCCTATTTCCATTCTCTGTGGAATTTGCTGAACCTTGGTGTGGGCATAGCTTTACACCTTCCTGTGGACCCTCTCAACCCACTTCTAGCTCATTCCCATTCCTTTGTGTTAGCCAAGGATATCAAGAAACACTTTTTACCTGCAATTTCCACTAACCAAAGCAGACCTAGACTCAGGTAGGAGAATTTCACTTTGTTTCATTTCCTTCATTACAATCTGTCCAGCCTCACCCGATCCTTGTATCAATCTGCTTGCAGGTACAGTACCTCCTACCTCATCTCCATTCACTGGAGATTACAACTATGAATACAGACCCAGGATTCCCTTGGCCTTTTATCTCTGTCTTTCAAGATTATTCTTTGTTTTACTGCAACCTACTTGAAGAAGCTACTCCTATCACACCTTGAACTCCCTAGGAACTCTGATTCTTGGTAGGAACAGAATCTCCTTAGTTCTTTCCTTCAGTCCTTCTCAGACTTTTCTCTGAGCCCATCTCTATTACACTTCACCACCCACAAACATGCAGAGGTGTTCTCTATCAAGCCACACACAGCCACCACACTTTCCTAAGATCCAGAGAGGGCAAAAGAAACCAAGTAATGGCATACCCCACCCAACAAAGACAATACCAGATATCAACACCTAGAATCACCTCAATCATACTCTAGATTCCTAGACAATATCACAGAAACAAAAATATTAACCCCAAGATAATATGTATCCACCAGAATCCAGTAACCCTACTACAGTAGACCCTGAGAAATGCAATATAACTGAAACACAAAGCAAGGATTTCAAAGTATCAATTATGACTATGTTCAAGGACCTTTAAGAGGATATGAATAAATGCCTTAGTAAACTCTGTGAAAACACAATCAGCAGAATGAAATAAAGAAACAGTTCAAAATACAATAATAGAAATAGAATCACTAAAGAAAACCCAATCTGAAGTAAAACTGAAATGAAAAATTTAGGAAGTCAAACAAAAACCTCAGAGATAAGCTTCACCAACAGAGTGCAAAACATGAAAGAGAAAATTTCAGGCATTGAAGAAAGCAGAAGAAATGCATACCTCACTCAAAGAAAATGTTGAGTATAAAAATACACAGGCACAAAAAATCCAGGAAATCTGGGACACTATGAAAAGACCAAATATACAAATTATAGCAATAGAGGAAGGAAAAGAAACCAGGGTCAAAGGCACAGAAAATATTTTCAACAAAATCATAGAAGAAAATTTCCCTAACCTAAAGAAGGATGTACCTAACAAGGTATAAGAAACATACAAAATACCAAATGGACTGGACCTGTCTTACAACACATAATAATCAAACCACTAACTGTACAGAACAAAGAAAGAATAAAATCTTCTAGGGAAATAGACCAAGTAATAGATAAAAGCAGACAGCTTATAATAACACCCAATTTCTCAATGGATACTTTAAAAGCCATAAGGGCCTGGAGAGATGTTCACAAAAATCTAAGAGACCACAGATGCCCATACTACTATGCCTAGCAAAACTATCAATCACAAGAGATGAGAAAGAAAAAAATTTCCTTGATACAGCCAAATTTAAATAGTATGTATTTATAAATCCAGAAGGCACTAGAAGGAAAACCGCAATCTGAAGAGGTTAACCACACCCAAGATAACACAAAGAATAAATGATCCCAGACCAATAAATCAAAAGAAGAGGAAAAACACATACTATAACAACAAAATAACAGGAATAAAGTAGCACTACTCATCGATAACTCTCAATATTAATGGTCTCCATTCCCCAATAAAAACACACAGAATAACAGACTGGATTAGAAAACAGGATCAATCTTTCTGTTACATCCAAGAAACACACCTTACCATCAAGGATAGGTACATATTCAGGTAAAAGGATGGAGAAATGTATTCTAAGCAAATGACCCAAGAATAAAGTAGGTGAAGTTATGTTAATATCCAACAAAATAAACTTTAACCCAAAACTAATTAAAAGATGCAAAGAATGACACTATAAACTCACCAAAGGAAAAATCCACCAAGAGGACTGTGGGAGCCCACAAAAGTTTCCTAGTGAGATCTGAGCTTGCTTTGCCTAGCAGGACTGTATAAGAAGATGATTGGACCATGGGCCTGGCTACCCGGTGTTTGGAAGGGTCTGCACTTGGCTGTAACTAGCAAGGGGGAGGTCTTTTGCCTCACCCTTGGCATTGTTATAAAAAGCCCTTTTGAATAAAGTTCTGGGCTGTTGGGTATTGACCCAGGTCCTCCCAAAGCTATCCTGTGTTTCTGTCTTTCTTCTTCTTGTCTAAGCCTATCATTCTATCTACAAGTTCCTTATTCCTCTCTCCTTCTCATAGGAAACCTTTAAGAAGTGGGAACAGTTCCCCCACAGAGGATGTTGCAATTCTAAACAATTATGCACCAAATGTGCAGGCATATAAGTTCATAAAAGAAAACTACTACAGCTGAAATCACACATTGGCCTTAACATAGTGATAGTGGGTGACTTCAATACCTGAGCCTACTCTTGCCAACAGACCAGTAAATCCAGACAAAAACTGAACAGAGAAATGTTGGACCTAAATGATATCATAAATCTAGCAGATATTTACAGAATATTTCACCCAAACATAAGAGAATATACTTTTTTTCTCAGCAGCTCATGGAAAATTCTCCAAAACTTACTACATACTTGAACACAAAGCAAGTCTCAAAAGATATAAGAAAATTGAAACAACACACTACATCCTAACTTACCACCATAGATTAACTAGATGTCAACAACAATGGAACCTACAGAAAGTTTACAAACTCATGTAAACTGAATAACTCATCACTGAATGAAAGATGGTTCAAGTCAGAAAATTAAGTTAGAAATTAAAAAGTAGTTAGAATTTAATAAAAAGGAAAATACAAGATCTCCAGACCTATAGGACAAAATGAAGGCAGTTCTAAGAGGCAATTTCATAGCTCTAAGTGACTACATAAAAATGAAGGATCTCATATTAGTTACCTAGTGGCATGTATGAGAGCTCTAGAACAGGATGAAATCACACCCAAAAGAGCAGACAGAAAGAAAGAACCAAACACAGAGCTGAAATCAATAAAATAGAAACAAACATCCACCACTACCAACAACAACAAACCAATACAAAGAATAAAAATGAAGAGTCGGTTCTTTGAGAAAATCAATTAAGACTGATAAAGACTTAAATTAACTAAAAGGTGAAAAGAGAATTTCCAAATTAATAAAATTAGAGGTGAAAAGGAGGACTTCACAACAGACACAAAGGAAATCCAGAGAATCATGAGGGCATACTTTAAAAATTTATATCCCACCAAACTGTAAAATATAAAATAAATGGTTAAATTTCTTGATATGTATGACTTACCCAGTTAAATCATGATCAGTGAAGCAACTCAAACATCTCCACAGCCCCAAGTGAAATAGAAGCAGTAATTGAGTCTTCCAACAAAAATCAGCCTAGTACCTAACAGTTTCAGTTCAGAAATCTACCAGACCTTCAAAGAAGAATCAATGCCACTAGTTCTCAAATTATTCCACAAAATAGAAAAAGAAGGAACATTTCTGGATAGCTACCACATACCAAAATTAAATCAAGACCAGATAAACAATTTAAATAGACCTATAACCCCTAAGGAAATAGAAACAGTCAATAAAAATCTCCCAACCAAAAAAAAAAAAGCCCAGGACCAGATGGTTTCAGTGCAGAATTATACCAGAATTCCAAAGGAGAGCTAATACCAATACCCCTCAAATTGTTCCACACAATAGAAATGGAAGGAACATTGCCAAACTCTTTTTATGAAGCTGATATCCAAACCACACAAAGATGCAACTAAGAAAAAGAATTACAGACCAATTGCAACATGATGCAAAAATACTCAATAAAATACTGGCAAACCAAATCCAAAAACACATCAAAAAGATCATCCACCATCATCAAGTAGGCTTCAACCCAGAGATGCAGGGATGGTTCAACATATGAATATCTGCCAATATAATCCACCATATAAACAAACAGAAAGGAAAAAAAAAACACATGAACATCTCATTAGATGCTGAAAAGGCCTTCGACAAAATCCAACACCCCTTCATGATAAAGGTCTTGGAGAGATCGAGGATACAAGGAACATACTTCAACATAATAAAGGCAATATACAACAAGCCAATAACCAACATCAAACTAAATGGAAAGAAACTCAAAATGGTTCCACTAAAATCAGGAACAAGACAAGGCTGTCCACTCTCTCCATATCTATTGAATATAGTACTCGAAATTCTAGCTAGAGCAGTAAGACAAGAAAAGGAGATTGTAGCTTAAGTTTTCCTGCCTGGCCCACAGTCAGAACAAATCTCTCTCACCTGCCAGTCCCACAGCCTCTCAAACCCGACCAAGTAAACACAGAGACTTATATTGGTTTCAAACTGTATGGCCGTGGCAGGCTTCTTGCTAACTGTTCTTACAGCTTAAATTAATCCATTTCCATAAATCTATACCTTGCCACATGGCTCGTGGCTTACCGGCATCTTCACATGCTGTTTCTCATTGTGGCGGCTGGCAGTGTCTCTCTGACTCAGCCTTCCACTTCCCAGCTTTATTCTCCTTGTCCCGCCTACACTTCCTGCCTAGCCAATGGCCAATCAGTGTTTTATTTAATGACTAATCAGCAACACATTTGCCATACAGAACATCCCACAGCACTTCCCCCCTTTTTTTTTCAAAAAGGAAGGTTTTAACCTTAACAAAGTAAAATTACATATAATTTGGGAATTTGGGCATAGCTTCTCTTACTACTTCCTGCTGGAGAGGGGCGCTGTATCTTATGGGGAAACAAAGAAAATTTTAGGATTATGGAATAGTCCATGAGGCTGTATCGTCTGAGCCAGATGCCTTGAAACCATTCTGGATGTTGGATGATCTGGGCCATGGTGTCATCGGAGACCTTTCAGGGGGTCTTGGCTGGTCAAACCTGATGTATCTTAATCTGGAACAAATCCATAGCCTCTGGCTTTCTGTGGAAACAAAAGCAGAGTCTCCTTTCCAAAGTAACATATCCTTATATTCAAATTTTGAAGTCAAGGTACCTTTAAAATATACATTTTGGCATAACTCAACAGCTTTTACAATCAAATGTTTTTCTGCAGTTAAAAATCCCAAAGAAAACACAATCCAGATTCTCTGTGTAATATCCATTTTTACGTGGCTTATTTTTTATACTACCTTTACTGTCTCTTTAAAGACTTTATTTTTTAAAACTATGTATTTGGTTCTATAACTCTATATATCATCTTTTTTGTCTCTTTCAAGCCTACGTATCTTTTACACACATTGTAAACTATTACATCTGAATCTGTCTTATTGTGAATCTATTGCCTTAAACTGCAGCAGCTGTGGCTGCTGGCTCCACCCACCTCAGCTTCCCAACATGGCTACGTTTACCACCAGCTCTGGGAGCTATGTGGGTCTATGCTTTTATCCAAACAGCGTGTAGTTCAGAAACCTCCCCTTTTGCTCTGCACCAGCAAAGGCTAAATCCACCACGCAGCTCAAAGTGCCACTTGCAAAGGCCCCACTCCCGCCATATGGCAGGTTGAGCTCGCATGCAAGGAACCCACCAGTAGCTCAAACCAGCAGCTGCCGCTCATTTGAGAGAGACAATTAGGAACTGTTTTTAGCTCCGTTTTAGAATCCTTGTTCTCAGTTTTTAGGTGGAAACTCTTGCCACCACGTTGGACGCCATTTGTAGCTTAAGTTTTCCTGCCTGGCCCACAGTCAGAACAAATCTCTCTCACCTGCCAGTCCCACAGCCTCTCAAACCCGACCAAGTAAACACAGAGACTTATATTGGTTTCAAACTGTATGGCCGTGGCAGGCTTCTTGCTAACTGTTCTTACAGCTTAAATTAATCCATTTCCATAAATCTATACCTTGCCACATGGCTCGTGGCTTACCGGCATCTTCACATGCTGTTTCTCATCGTGGCAGCTGGCAGTGTCTCTCTGACTCAGCCTTCCACTTCCCAGCTTTATTCTCCTCCTTGTCCCGCCTACACTTCCTGCCTAGCCAATGGCCAATCAGTGTTTTATTTAATGACTAATCAGCAACACATTTGCCATACAGAACATCCCACAGCAGGAGATCAAGGGGATATGAACTGGAAAAGAAGCCAAAGTATTGCTATTTGCAGATGATATAGTATAGAGTACATAAGCAACCCCAAAAATTCTACCAGGAAACTCCCACAGATGATAAACACCTTTAGTGATGTAGCTGGATACAAGATTAACTAAAAAAAATCAGTAGCCCTCCTATATACAAATGATGAAAAGGCTGAGAAAGAAATCAGAGAAACGTCACCTTTGACAATAGCCACAAATAGCATAAAATGTCTTGGGGTAACTCTAACCAAACAAATGAGGGTACCTGGGGTAAGGGTCAGGTTGGGATAGCAATAACAGTTCTAGGAGAGAGGAGACAGGCCAGCAGAACCAAACAGAGGAGAAAACTGAATTTCTTGGGAGTTGCTCACCATTCCTGGCCTTCTCTGTGTCCATAATCTGCCTAGTCTGTCCCAGCATCCAAATCATGAGGGAGCAAAGAGAGTGTTGCATACATGCATCCCAGGTCTTAATGGTCTGGAGCAGCTGTGCCCCAGGGGCATGTACTTCAAGGTCATAGTCTGATGTAGCAGTCACCTGCTGCCTCTCTAGGGGTTGTGCTTCAAGGTCATAGCTAGAAAAGCTACCCACTACACTGTATGACAAGAACTTTAAGTCTTTGAAGAAAGAAATTGAAGATGTCAAAAATGGAAAGATCTCCCATGTTCTTGGTAGGCTCAACATAGTAATAATGGCAAACTTACCAAAAGCAATCTACAGATTCAATGCAATCTCCATCAAAATCCCAACACAATTCTTCACAGACCTCAAAAGAATAATACCCAACTTCATATGGAAAAAAAAAAAACAGGATAGCCAAAACAATCCTGTACAATAAAGAAACTTCCAGAGACATCACCATCCCTGACTTCAAGCTCCACTATAGAGCTATAGTAATAAAAACAGCTTGTTATTGGCATAAAAACAGACATGTGGATCAATGGAATCGAATTGAAGACCCTGACTTTAATCTACACACCTATGAACATCTGAATTTTGACAAAGAAGCCAAAATTGTACAATGGAAAAAAGAAAGCAACAAATGGTGCTGGCATAACTGGATGTCAACATACAGAAGATTGTAAATAGATCCATATCTATTGCCATGCACAAAACTCAAATCCAAATGGATCAAGACCTCAACATAAATCCCATTACACTGAATCTGGAAAAAAAGCAAGTGGGAAGTAACTTTGAATACAATGGCACAGGAGACCACTTCCTAAATATAACACCAGTAGCACAGACAGTGAGAGCAATAATTAATAAATGGGACCTCCTGAAACTGAAAAGTTACTGTAAGGCAAAGGACACAGTCAATAAGACAAAATGGCAGCCTACAGAATGGGAAAAGATCTTTACCAACCCCACATCTGACAGAGGGCTTATCTCCAAAATATATAAAGAACTCAAGAAACTATACATCAAACTACCAAATAATACAATTAAAAAATGGAATGCATATCTAAACAGAGAATTTTGAACAGAAGAATTTTAAATGTCCAAAGGATATTTAAGGAATTACTCAACATCCTTAGCCACCAGGGAAATGCAAATCAAATGGACTCTGAGATACCATGTCAGAATGGCTAAGATCAAAAACATTGATGACAACCTATGTTGGAGAGGATGTGGAGAAAAAGGAACACTCCTCTACTGCTGGTGAGAATTCTATCTTGTATAGCCACTCTGGAAATAAGTATGGAGGCTTTTCAGAAAATTGGGAATCAACCCACATTAAGACCCAGCAATACCACTCTTGGGCATATACATAAGATGCTCAACCATACCATAAGGACACTTGCTCAACTATGTTCATAGCAGCATTATTCATAGTAGCCAGAACCTGGAAACAGCCTAGAAGTCCCTCAACTGAAGAATGGATAAAGAAAATGTGGTACAGTTACACATTGGAGTATTACTGAGTGGCAAAAACAATGACACCATTAAATTTGTAGGTAAATGGATGGAACTAGAAAAAATCATCCTGAGTGAGGTAACCCAGACTCAGAAAGACAAACATGGTATGCACTCACTGATATGTGGATACTAGATGCAAAGCATAACCCCAGAGAAGCTAGGTAACAAGGAGGACCCTAAGAGAGACAGGCATGGATCACCCCATGAAGGGGAAATGGTGAACATCTTCTGGGTAAACTGGGAAGGGAGTAGAGAGAAGGGTTTGGGAGATAGGAACATGAGGGATCAAGAAGAGCAATGAAAGAGATGTCTTGACAGAGGGAACCATTATGAGCTTAGGGAGAAAGTTGGTGTTAGGGAAATCCCCAGGAACCCACAAAGATGACCCCAGCTAAGACTCCTAGCAATGATGGAGAGGATGCTTGAACTAGTCTTCCTGTGTAGTCAGATTGGTGACGACCTTAATTGTCATCCATAGAACCTACATCCAGTGACTGATGGAAGCAGATGCAGAGGTTCCCAGATAAGCACTTGGCTGAGCTCCTGGAATTCAGTTGAAGAGAGGGTGGGGGGGATTATAGAAGCAACAGGGGTCAAGATCATGATGGAGAAAACCACAGGGACAGCTGACCCAAGCTAGTGGGAGCTCATAGACTCTGGACTGACAGCTGGGGAGCCTGCATGGGACCAAACTAGGCCCTCTGAATGTGGGTGATAGTTGTGTGGCTTAATCTGTTTGTGGGTCCCCTGGCAGTGGGTTCAGGACTTATCCTGGGCACATAAACTGGCTTTTTGGAGTCCATTTCCTGTGGTGGGGTGCCTTGCTCAGCCTTGATGCAGGGGTGAGGGGCTTGGTTCCGCCCCAACTTGGTATGCTAGCCTGTGTTGACTCCCCAAGGGAAGACTTATCCCCTATGAGGAGTGGATGGGAGGTGTGGGAGGGAGGGAGGTGGGGGGAGCAGAAGAAGGGGAAGGAGGGGGAACTGTGGTTGTATGTAAAATAAAAAATTAAATAAAAATAAATCATGAAATTTGCTGATAAACTGATGTTTCGAGAAAAAGAAAATCATCCCGAGCAAGGTAACCCAGGCCCAGAAACACAAATATGGTATGTATTCTCTTATATATGGATGTCAACTTTTAAGCCTTCAATAGGCATACTAAAATTCATATAATCACAGAGGTTACACAGTATAGGACTAGTAGGGAGAGGGTCCTCCAAGGAATGTGAATAGAATATATAATTATGGAAAGACAGTGGGCATACTGGAACTGGAGGATTAACCAGGGAGGGGGATGGAAAGGAGGTAAGGGAGGGAATATGGTGGGGAGGGGCAGCTAACACTAAGGGCCATTTTAAAGGTCATATGAAAACCTATTATTTTATAAGTTTCTTAAAATGTGTGTGTGTGTGTGTGTGTGTGTGTGTGTGTGTGTGTGTGTGTGTGTGTGTAAAAGAAATCTAAATGGAGTGTCAAGTAGTGGGGGAGACAATGCCCCAACCACACATCTTTCCACCATTAATGCCAGGACTGCATTATATCTAATTGAATTTTCTGCCAACTGGGCTCCATAGAAACCCTCCAAATTACTCAGGCTATTGACACAGCTATTTGGTTTCTCTCCACAAACTGATGGTAAGATTATATTGTTGAAGACAACATTTACATATCTCATTGAACACGAAGAAGTTGAGCTGGTGCCTAACTAGAGCCTTTACCCATACTGACTAGTGTTCATGGTACTGGAAGGTCTGTCAACTGTACACTGACATAGGAGAAATGTATCCAGCAACTCTTCTACAAACACTGTGATCTACAAAGTCAACCTGCCTGCATGATATGATGGCATCATAGTGGCACAAACGATTTGGGAGTAACAAACCTCTATCTGATTGGATTTGATGTCCACTCCATGAGATGGAACCTATCTATGCATGACACTGCTCAGCTAGCCAAGAAGCTGCAACTAAATTCTACTGTTCTGCTAAAGGAATGTAGCAATAAAATGACTCCTAAGGATATTCAGTTGTACCCATAGATCATTTCCTTGCTCAGCCATCACCAGAAAAGTTTCTTCTTGCAGTAGATGGGAATTAATATGAAGATCTACATCTAGATTACATGCAAAGAGTGAGAGACCTCATAACAGTACTAAATGGGATGTCTTCACCAAACCCCTCCCCTCAGTGCTTAGGGAGCTATGCCAAAGAGGAGGCAGAATGATTCTAAGGGCCAGAGAAGATAGATGACACCAAGGAAACAGCATCTTCCCGACATAACAGGATGGATGCAATATGAACTCACAGAGACTGAAGCAGCATGTATAGGGCCTCCACAGTTAAGTTAGATGGGGTCTCAGTGCAGAGAGGGGGAAGTAGACACGAGCTCCCATCCCTAACCAAGAAGCTATCTCTATAGACAACAACTTGCAAAGGAAAAATTAGTTTTCTCCAATGAAGTCTCACTGGTTATATAAACCACATTTAAGGATGGGCTTCATGCCCAGCAATAGATGGTTAAAAACTCAGTGGTCTGTTTGTAGATTTGTGTTATCTCATATTGCTTTGTTTGGGAATATTTTTTTTAATCATATTGGCCTTTTGCTTGTATATTATGGTTTCTGATTCTGCATTTTGTTTATGGTGTTTGTTGATATTTTTTTAAAAAATATGGTTAGTTTTCTTTTTATTTGCCTTTTTGTTTTCTAAGGAGTGAAAGAAAGAAGGTGTGAAATGGATGGGTGGGAAGGTGTTAAGGATCAGGGAGGACCTCGTGATCAGAATATACTGTTAGGATTTCTACTAAGAAAAAGGAGTTTGAATGATTAAAGAAAAAAGAAGAGGAAGCAATTGGGAAGGTTCTCAAACCTTATCTTCAGCTATACCCCTGAGTGTTCCGCTGATTTTACTAATTTGTTCAAAGACATCTGCCCTAACTGGCTAATTTTTCCCAAGTGAATAATTTATTTACTATTTCTGTGGTATCTTTTTTCTTTTTGCACATAAAAACCATAAAATGCTTTAAAAGGTGTTCCCTAATAAGATAATCAGATCTTGAATGCAGAAATTAAACATTTTGTTAAAAATAATAGCTTTAGGTAATGTCTTAGCTACTTTTCTATTGTTGTGAAGAGCCACCATGACATAGGCAGCTTATAAAAGGATGCATTTAATTGAGGACTCATTTACAGTTTCAGAGTCAGTTAATGACCATCATGGTGGGGAGCATGGCAGTAGGCACGTAAGCATGCAAGTCAGAGACAATGTCAGAGACTGGGCCTGGCATGGATGTTTGACACCTCAAAGCCCACCCCCAGTGACACATCTCCTCCATCAAGGCCACATCCCCTAATCCTTCCTAAACAGTCCACCAACTTCAAAACCAATAAAATATGAGCCCATGTGGGCCATTCTCATTCAAATCACCACAGGTAATATTTGAGTTAATATTTATGACATAGGCTTAGTGGGAACCACTTTATATTTTCTCATCTCTAGAGCAGTCCTTTTATTCTTGATTCTGAGAAAATGTCCTCATAAGATTTGGTAGCATAAACACGGCCACATGAAAGCTGTCAAAGAGGCTGAAATCAAACCCAGGTCTTACTCTTTTTTCAGGATCTTTACAAGCACACTTTCCTCATTCTAACACACAACTTATTCTTCAAATTTACATCTATGAGGTCAAACATGTCCCATCACCCCAAATCTCCACAGTATTCCTTTTCTCATTATGATATATATATATATATATATATATATATATATATATATATATATAACAGTTAGTAATACTATTGGAGATGACACTTATTTTTTATGTACCAGAGAAACTTACTTCAGCTATTTCAAGTCTCACACTGTTCTAAAAATTACATATGAATTATTTCAATCATTATAGCAATACTTTGTTAGATGTACTGTTTTTATGTTGTCAATAATGTAACATTTAGGAATATTAACTGATTTCCACAAGTCTAGTAAATGCTAGAATGAGGCTAGTGTTCAAGGCCCATTTTATAAATGGCAGAGTTCAAGTAAAACTTGAGTCCATTTCTCATTAAGCTTCTACTGGTACCTAAATATCCTATCTTTGGTCCAGAAAGTCAATCAAATCACTCTACAGAATTATGTGAAGCCTAATAAATATTAGATATAAGTACATTGCTGGTATTCACCTACTTTATTTCTTACTGTTTTTATAGTAGAAATAAGAGTTAAAATGAAATAAACATTTCTTGTGGTTTCAGGCACAGTTTAAGGAATACTTGTATTAACTTACTATATTCTCATAATCTAATATGTAGGCAATATTAGTATCTGCGTTGTTAGGGTACAGAAATTATGATTCAGAGAGATTAAATAACTTGACATATGTCACACAGCTAAAAGTGCAAGCAAAATAAGAAATATCTATTTTAGTTATTTTTTTCTTAAAACTCCAGGAAAGAGATAAATGATTTTGCTGTTTTACAAAATGAAATTTATGCAACTTATTGTGTACATGGATGACGTATAGGTTTTGCTTATTAGAGGAGTTATGTGATTCTTTCTAGTTGATATCTTTAGGGCTAAGATTAGAAAATGAAGTTTAGTGGTATAGAAGTAGTTAGAGAGTTTGTATTGGATTTTGGATCATGAGTGTTTACATAATTTGAAGACATTTTAGTTGTTAGATCTCCCTTTTTTCTTGGAAAAGTACTAGATTTGAATACTTTGCAGTTGAATGCAATTGAAAAATAAACAGATATATGTTCTCACAGAAAGTTACTTAGTGAAATTTGTCCCATCTTAGAAATACTGAATGATATTGTATCTGTCAATCATTTAAATTCCACTGTTACTAATACAAAAGCTTCCATAGCCAGTGTCTGCCACAAGGTGACAGTATTGTCTAGTTTAAGAACCAAAAGCCTACAGTTAAATGCTGTAAGCGTCTATTTCACGTGGTTAAAGTTTGAGCTCTTATATATAGACTCTGAAAATCTCAAGATGTCTAATTGTAATCCTTTTTTATTTTTAATGACTCTTTGATATTCTAATAAATAGAAAGTACAAATAAATTATGATTAGTAAAATGTTTTTCATTACTTTAGAATTTCTATTAAATTTTTAATTTTTTTTTTTTTTTTTTTTTTTTTTTTTTTTTTTTTTGGTTTTTCGAGACAGGGTTTCTCTGTGTAGCTTTGCGCCTTTCCTGGGACTCACTTGGTAGCCCAGGCTGGCCTCGAACTCACAGAGATCCACCTGGCTCTGCCTCCCAAGTGCTGGGATTAAAGGCGTGCGCCACCACCGCCCGGCAAATTTTTAATTTTTAAAAGATACATTTATTTTAATGTATGTGTATGTTTTTCTGGCATATCTAGCTGTATACTACATGAAAGCATGATACCCACAAAGATCAGAAAAGAATGTGTGATTCCCCTGGAACTTGAGTTATGGATGGCTATGAGTCACCATGTGGGTGCTGATAATCAATCCCTGGCGTCTTGCAATAATAAAAAGTGCTCTTAACAGAGATCCTCCTCTCGAGCCTCCAAATTTAATTTTTTATTAGTCCTTTGAGAATTTCATGCAATGTATTTTGAATATATCCATCATCTTTCCCATCTCCTCCTAGATTCATGCTTCCTGTCTCTACCCACTCAATTTCACATCCTCTTTCTTGTCACCTATCAAGTTCAATTAGTGATAGCTATATATTTTTAGATATGGCCTTTAAGTGGAGTGGGTCAGCTTACCAGATGCAACCTTGCTGTGGGATGTTCTGTATGTCAAATGTGTTGCTCTGATTGGTTAATAAATAAAACAATGATTGGCCAGTAGCCAGGCAGGAAGTATAGGTGGGACAAGCAGAGAAGAGAATTCTGGGAAGGGGAAGGCTGAGGCAGAGAGACCCTGCCAGCCGCCGCCATGACAAGCCAGATGTAAACTACCTGTAAGCCACAAGCTATGTGGCAATTAATAGACTAATAGACGTGGATTAATTTAAGATAGAAGAATTAGATAACAAGAAACCTGCCATGGCCACACAGTTTGTAAGCAATGTAAGAAGTCTCTGTGTGTTTACTCGGTTGAGTGTGGGACTGGTGGGTGAGAGAGATTTGTCCTGACCATGGGCCAGGCAGAAAAACTCTAGCTACACAACCCTCTTAAAGAAAATTGACTCTCCCTATATGACCTACCAGCAATTAACTACCAGCAGCTTCTCAAATCATTCTTGCCCAGTTATGAATCCTGTGGACTACAATAACCACTGGTTTGTCAAGACACACCCACTGTTACAATAGTGACACAAACATGGGAGTAACCAACTATTTACTCCTTATATTGAAGTCCCACTCCATAAGATGAAGCCCATATCTGACACTATTGTCAGGGCAAGAACCTGAGGCTAGATAAATCATAGTCCTTACGGTAGAACCTACTACTTTTATTCTGCTAAATGGACATAGAATTAAACCAACTCCTAATAATTTATCATTATATGTATAGATAATGCATCTCTCAACCTTCATCAGAGAATCTTCTATGGATGCTGATCAATAATAATAAATGTTTATTAACACAGAGACTCAACTGGTCAACATGCAGAGACTAATGAACTGTGGAATGCTAAACTCTAAATGGAACATCTATATCATATTCCCTTCTCCCATGGACCAGAGGTCATAGTGGAAGAGGGGGTAAGGAGTGGATGAATATAAGAGAACTATGACCTCTGGACACAGGACAGTTGCACATATTAACTCATAGCAATTGTAACAGCATGCACAAGACCCATGCAAGGTCAACCTATGCTTTAAATTTTATTATAATGAATGCTGTTTATCACTATAATTTATCTGACATTGTTCATATGAATAAGTAACCCATAAAGTCTACTACCATCATAATTAAGAGTTTCTGCTTGGTCCTCCTTTCCAAACTACTGCTGTGCTTCAGCCATGTCGTGAAACCTCACAGATTAGAACCAGAAAATGGAGCCATGTGAGTGTCCAGGAAACCACCTACTATCTTCTGGTTGCTGTTGCTGAGTGTTAGGCACAGAGCAGCTGCAATGACCAGGAAAAGAGACGGGTCACATCCCCAAATCTGCCTCTGTGATTCATTGACTTTCAGCTTTTTCTCCAATTTGAAGTATGCTCAGCAGAAAGGAAGAGGGACAACCTCTGCCCCAGTGGGTACAAAGGACTGACTAGAATGTATCTCCATATTGGTAGATGGCCATAATTCAGAAGAAGGTCCAGTGGGGAAATTCAGGGATCTGTGTCCACTCTATCTGCACTCCACATGAATGCCAGTGGAGCCAGAGACATATCCTACCTTGCTTCCCCAAAATTTTACTCTGTCATTTATTTAAGGCTGGAAGCTAGTCCTAACACCTAAGGCTGAAAATAGATCAGAACCAGCTATCACCAACACCAACTGCAGAACCATTTTTAAAAGGAGAAACAAACTGTAGTATTTAAAAGGTGAAGAGGGAGAGCTATTTCTTAAAGTGTAAGATTTTACATATTTTTCTCCAAGTTTTTGTGCAATTTTTGGTCAAGTCCAAATGTAATTTTGAAGGAACTAGGGAGTTTCTACTCAGGTTTTGATTTTTGAGGTGCCTTTTAAGGCCTATTCCTTGAGGTAACTAGTCTTCCATGGGACAGTACTGAGGGTAGTGCTAGTTGCTGGTGAAGCTTCTTAGTTGGCTGTCTTCTCCATCAAATGAGAATCCAAATCATTCATGTTGTCTTTCTGTCTTTTAAAATGCTACTGGATTCTATTGAGAATTCTCATACTGTGGAGACTCACTTGTTTCCAATGAATATTGCCTCAAATAGCATAAGAAAGCTTTAGTAATAAAGAAATTTGCCCATCTGCTCAATCACTTTTCCTGTCTTAAGTGTCAGTCTGTATATTGGATAAAGGTATAAATACTGAAGGTACTTCTCTTCTGGCTCTACTCTGTTGAGAATGGCCTGTATAGAAGCAGTTGTTTGTTTTCCCAGTACCAGACTGTGGCTGGGTGCTCAGGTTTAGTGGGCGTTCAGCAAGCATCAAGGGTAATGCATTCTCCTGGATCTTGGATGGTCAATTGAAGTCCAAGGCATAGACACCCAGGAAAAGTTGTGCTTTCAGGTGGGGCTTTTCACAGTGGAGGGGAGAATTTAGATCCTGCTGCAGGACTTCTGTTCAGTTTGTGTTATCTACAATATTGTTTTTGATCAGCTTGTTGGGTAAAGACTGGGCAGCCATGTCTTCTTTCTCCTTTTGTCTTCTCTGCAGTGGCACTGGTTTGATAACACTATTAATGTCTGGCTTGACTTTTGCTTCTTTGATCTTCAAACTGCTTATCATTTCAACTGTGGCTTTCTGCTTGTGCACCTCTAGGTCACACGATTTGGTAGTCATGGTTCCTAAGTCGGGGAGTGACCTGTGAAGAGATGAATTGCACTACACTAATGCCATCACTGAATCCTGGATTGCCTTATTTTAAAAACTAACATTCTATTTTTATTAAAGATCTAGTATAAATAGTAAGTTTTATAAATCACGACCTCACAAGTTTTATTTCTAAAACTTAAAAATACACATGCATTTTGTTCTACTAAAATATTTCTAATTAATATAACTTTTTAAACTACCCAAATAAGTGTTCTATGTTGGATATACTTATGCATTTAAAATCCACAGACAAGTATATTAAATTATTATCTCTGAAGATGCTAAAAAGAAGTCCAGGACAGTCATATGAATTCTGACTCCAGCTTAATTTTATCTAAATGAATACTTACAAATAATAAAGATATTTGTACAATCCTCATATACAGTATCTGCATTCTGTTTGTAGGTATATTGTATATTGCTATGAGTCAGAGCCAGCATTTTTTTCCTTATCTTTTTTACACTGATGGACTTTTTTTTTCACCTCCTCATAAGATGCAAGCAGGAAAGAAGTATGGGAGAGGGGAAAATGGTAGGTCTGGGAGCTGAAGGGGTTCAAGAAGCCAAATAGGAGCACAGCTGAAAACTGGGATATTTACCCAAATATATATATGCAGAGTACATTAGAGGTAATCATCAGTAAGAAACACTTCCTTTTAAAAGTAATAATGGCATGTATTATTATTTGAAAATGTGTGCTCATTGTAGAGAGTCTATCTATCACAGGCAGACAAGAAATTTTCTCTACAATTTTCTCTATTTTGAAAGGAGTATACCCCCAAGTATTTTAACTCACTTTATTTTCAGATATTACCAACTAAACAAAAATCCATGTCTTTACTTATGTTATCCTTTTGCTTAGCTAAGTTGCATATCAGGAACAGATGGTTTTTCCTGTATGAAATATCCTTAATAGTAACCTTTTGTGAAAGGCAGAATATATTCAGAGACTAGCATGGGTTGGAGGTGACAAAGGAAATTGTTTAAATGTCAAAGAAAGAAGCTGTGTTACTTTCTTGAACCAGCAGAACAGAGAAAGAGGCCAAGGATCTTAGAACTAGGAAAATGGGTGGAATGAAGAAAAACTACTTGGTCTTCAGGAGAAGAGGCTGGCAAAAAGTGATATATTGATGTTTAGGACACCTAGCAATCTGTGAAAATGTCTACGATGTTACTATTCTATTTAAAAC
The DNA here is from genome assembly GCF_007827085.1 of Peromyscus californicus insignis. Classification (NCBI taxonomy): domain Eukaryota; kingdom Metazoa; phylum Chordata; class Mammalia; order Rodentia; family Cricetidae; genus Peromyscus; species Peromyscus californicus. The sequence goes on from NW_026294391.1 coordinate 67,284,647, forward strand.
TGTCTCCTAGATGCACCACAGACATGTACCTACCTTTTTAGCAATATTTCTATTGAAGTTGCTCAGTCCACACTAATTTTGTATTAGTGGTAATTTGTAGGCAAGGCACTGGAGCGCTGATAACTTCATATGTGGCTGAGAGAAGAGAACAGCGACAGAAGTTGAACCCAGGAGTAGGGACAATTGACTGTAACCTGAATTGGCTCATGAATCAGAGTATAGGAAAGTGATTCTCCAAGAGAAAATGCCAGATAAAGAAAACAAATTATACTGTTACCTGGGGTGGAAATGCAAGGCATTTTGTTACTGGAAGAATCACAGACTCTAGAAAATGGATGCATTTAGATTGCCTAAGAATGACTAGAATAGCCGGGCGGTGGTGGCGCACGCCTTTAATCCCAGCACTCAGGAGCCAGAGCCAGGCGGATCTCTGTGAGTTCGAGGCCAGCCAAGGCTACAGAGTGAATTCCAGGAAAGGAGCAAAGCTACACAGAGAAACCCTGTCCTGGAAAAAAAAAGAATGACTAAAATAAAAATTGCTTAGAATATTGTCTGGACATAACTGCTATCTGTATTTAAGTAGCTATTGTTTTCTTTTTGAAGAGACAAAATTTTAAATTAAATTGGTATTAAAGTAACTATCTTTATCACTTAATAATATATTGTATTCTAAAAAATAGCTAAGAAAGCAGAAGCAAAATGTGTTCCTGGCTTACAAAAATATAAATGCTTGTGATCAAACTTATGTTAATCACTTCAAATTAGCTACTCTACAATATGTACATATTTTAAAATAATGTATATAACTGGCAAAGATTTTCTCACATTTCTTAAGGCCTCCTACTCACTCATATTACATTATCCTTTGCGTTACAGAAACTTTTTTAATTTTACAATATACCACTCATTAATTATTGGCCTCATTTCCTGAGTGAACGGAGTCCTATCCTGTTCAGAAAGCCCTTAGTTATTTATGCTTATGCCATGAAGTGACTTTCTTGTTTTTAACTCTTAATAGTTGCAGAGTTTTGGGTCTTATGTTAAGGTCTTTGATCCATTTGGAGTTGATTGCTTATGCAATGTGAGATAATGGTCTTGTTTCGTTTATTTTCATGTAGTTGTCTAGTTTTTCTAATAACATTTGTTAAAGAGGCTTTTTATCTCCAATGAGTGCTTTTGTCACTTTTGTTTCTTTCAAAAGTCAGGTGACTATAACTGCATAGGTTTATAGCCGCAGTTACAGTCTTCTCTGTTTATATCTTCTCTGTTCTAGCAATCTACATGCCTGTTTTGGGTTATTATCATGCCGTTTTTATTAATTATGTCTCCATATTATATAAAACCAGGTATGATAATACCTTCAATATCATTGTTGTTATAACTATTACTATTATTGCTCAGCATTGATTTGGCTATCTTAAATCTTTTGTGTTTCTAGATAGATTTTAAGATTTTTTCCCCCTGTTTTTGAGAAGAAAGGTCCTAATATTTTTATTGGGATTGTACTGAATCTGTAGACCACTTTTGGTAGGATGAATATTTTCACAGTGTTGATTCTTCCTATCCATGAACATTGGAGATCTTTCCATTGTCTAGTATGGTGGTAGTTTGAATGTAATTGGTCCCCATAAGCTTATAGACAGTGGCACTATTAGGAGGTGTGGCTTTATTGGAGTAGGTGAGTCCTTGTTGGAAGAAGTGTGTCACTGTGGGTGTGGGCTCATATATGCTCAAGCCATGCCTGGTGTCTCAGTTCACTTCCTGTTGCCTGTGGATCAAAGATGTAGAACTTTCAGCTTCTTCCTCAGCACCATGTCCTCCTGCATGCTGCCATGTTCCATAATGATGATAATGGACTGAACCTCTGAAGCACCCAATTAAATGTTTTCCTTTATAAGAGTTGCTGTGGTCTTTTTATAGGCAAATTGAGTTTATTGATATTAAGGGATGTTAATGACTAGTGATGGTTAATTCCTGTGATTTTTTTGGTGGTAGTGTGTGTGTGTGCTTCCCTTCTTTGGGGTTTGCTGGTTTGAGGTTATCTATTTCCTATATTTTGGTGGTTGTAGCTAACTTCCTTGTGTTGAAGTTTTCCTTCTAGTACTTTCTGTAGGGCTGGATTTGTGGATATATAATGCTTAAATCTGGTTTTGTCATGGAATATCTTGTTTTCTCCATCTATGGTGATTGAAAGCTTTGATGGGTGTAGTAGTCTGGGCTGGCTTCTGTGGTCTCTTAGTATCTGCAGAATGTCTGTCCTGGATCTTCTGGATTGTAGACGAATTTCTAAGCAGTCTCATTAAATAAGGAACACCAAGCGAAATATAGGGGTGAAAGCTGTAGAGATCAGGGAAATAGTGAGAGTCACCAGCCAACCTTAGCTCACCATGTCACTGTAGCTTCCCAAGAGAGAGCTACTTTCTGTCTACCCAGGCTTTTAATGCCTTGCTGTTCTGCCTTCTCATTGGCTCTTAGCCCAGCTACCTCACTTCCTTGTCACTGCCTGTCTGTACAGACCTCCAGGTCTCTATAATTGGTACTGGGATTAAAGGTGTGTGTCACCATGCTTGGTTGTTCCCTAGTGTGTCCTTGAACACACAGAGACCCTGCTTGCCATGTGATTGGATTAAGGGCATGTGCTACCACTGCCTGACTTTTGTTTATGGCTGGCTATGTCCTCTGATCTCCAGGCAAACTTTATTTATTACCATACAAATAACATATCACCACATTTCAGCACAAATAAAATATAAGCACAATGGATTTCAGAGTTTCCATTGAGAAGTTGGGTGTAATTCTAATAGGTCTGCCTTTATATGTTACTTGATCTGTTACTCAGCCTTGATGCAAGGGGAGGGGCTAGGCCCAGCCCCAACTTTGTATGCCAGCCTGTGTTGACTACCCAAGTGAGGAGCGTATAGAGGTGGGGGGTGAGAGAAGGGGAGAGAGGGGGAACAGGGGTTCATATGTAAAAAGAAAGAAAAAAATTTAAATTAAAAAATTATAAAAAAAAATTAAAAAAAGAGTTGCTGTGGTCATGGTGTCTCTTCACAGTAACAGAAACCTGAACTAAGACAAAATTCGGTACCAGTGACTGAGGTATTGCTGTAATAGGCATGACCATGTTTTTGTTTGTAGTAATATGGACTTTGATACTTTGAGTTAGAAAATCAGTTGAATGCTTTAAGTGCTGCTTGATGGGCCATACTAGTAGGAGCATGGGAAATAATGGTGCTGAGTGTGATTTGATGAGCTGTAGGGTCCTGGATCAAGAGGATTCAGAGTAGAAGAATTTTAGTCTGTGGCCTAGATATCATTCATGTGATATTTCAGTGAAAAATGTGGTTGCTTTTGGCCCTTGTTCAAAGAGTCTGCCTGAGCCTAAAGTAAAAACAATTGAATTAATTATATTGGCAATGGAAATATCAAAATATCATAGTATTGACTCAACTGTGTAGTTATTATTGGTCACTCTTATACATATTTATAATGAAAAGCAGCAAACTGAGCAAGGAAACATACAAAATGTACAGTTTGAGGAGAAAAAAGAGCACCATGAAGTGAAATGGAGCTAATTCATGGAGATAAACAGATTAAAAATAGAATAAAAAGAGTGGTGACCTCAGTGCAAGATCCCACCAGAGTAAGTTTCCAACTTGTAAAAAGGAATTAAACAAAAGCTTAGAGCTGGGTGTGGTGGTTCATACCTTTAATCACAGCATTCCAGAGGCAGAGGCTGACAGATCTCTGAGTTTAAGGCCAGTCTGATTTACAGATCCAGTTTCAGGATAGCCAAACTTAGGCAGTGAAGAAAATCATCAAAACCAGAAAGTTAGTGAAGATGTAATTGAATGAGGGTGTCATGTTCCAGCCACAGTAAGCAGAACAACATGGTAGCTTCACCCATATAGTTCTGGAGTCAAGGACAGAAGAAAGGGGCTAAGGAATTTGTTTCCATGATAAGGAAAGCTACTGAGCCAAGGCATGTGTCATGTGTGTCCGAGTGGAGACCTAGAGATGCCATTGTGTGAAGCTGTGAAGGTGAAGCCTGAATTGCCTTAAAGACACCAAGATGTTGGAGATGTCAAAGCCATGGGATACCTGCTGAGGAGAGCTGTTAATAGAGAGTGGAATCAGCCCAAGAGAAAGAAGTGTGTTGCAGTCAACAAAACTGAAAGGAGTTGGAGATCTGGAGTGTTTTGACATCAGACATGTAGCTGCAGAGTTTGGTGTTTACCCAGCTGTTTTTTGGTCATGCTTTGGTCCAGTATTTTCATACCATGCTCCCTTTCCTGTTTTGGAATTGGAATGGGGAAAGTAGAAACCCTTGTCTTATTCATGATATTAATTGATATGATTTGAGCATTTCCTCATTTAGTATGTTAGCTAAAGTTTTGTCATATGTCTTTATTATGCTGAGATAATGTCTTAGTTAGGGTTTTTATTGCTGTGAAGAGACACCATGACCACGGCAACTCTTATAAAGAAAATATTTAATTGAGGTGGTGTGGGGCGTTTACCCACCAACCCCACAGCTCCCCAGAGTTTTTTTTGAGTGTGAGCAGCAGGAAATATTACATAGAAAGGATTTATATTGCGGAGAATATCGTGGAGATAAACAGATAGAAAATAAAGAATAGCCTCGAGAGGGCCTGGAACCTTTTCCAAGGGGCCCCGACTGTCTCTGCCCCAGGGTTTTTATAGAGACACCAAGGGGTGGAGCAAAAGACCTCCTCCCCCAGCACAGCCAAGTGCAGACCATCTCAGACACCTGCACTCAGGCCCATGGTCCTGATCATCCTCTATGCGGACCTGCTGGGTAAAGCCACGAGGACCCTAAAAACGGGCTCCCACAAGGTGGCTTGCTTACGGTTTCAGAGATTCAGTCCATTATCATCATGGTGGGGATTATGGCATTGTGCTGGAGAGGGAGCTGAGAGTCCTACATCTTGCACACAACAGGAATTTAACTAAATGTGACATTGAGTGAAGCTTAAGCAAAAGACCTCAAATACCACCCCTACAGGGACACACTTCCTCCAACAAGGTCATACCCACTCCAGCAAAACCACACCTCCTAATAGTGCCACTCTATGAAATTATGAGGGCCAATTACATTCAAACTACCACAAATATCATCCATTCCAAGTTTCTTTAGAACTGTTATCATTAAAGGATGTTACATTTAATTAAAATCCTTTTGTTTGCATCTTTTTTAGATCATGTGATTTTTTTCCTTGAGTACATTAATATGATGCATTATATCTATTAATTTCCATATGTTGAACTATCCTTGCATATCTCAAATGAAGCCAACTTGATCGCAGTGAATGATCTTGATTCATTCTTGTATTCAGTTTGCAAGTAGTTTGTTGAAAGCTTTTGTATGTGTGTTTATAATGAAGATCAGTCCATAACCATCACCCTCAAAGCCCAGAGAATATCATAAGAGAGGGGGTTAGAATGAATGCAAGATCTGGAGGATGAGAAGAAGTGCTGTGAAATGTTGACTTCTGGACATGATATATCAGTTGCACTAATGAACTAATAGTGTTTGTGGATAACCATGCAAGACCTGTACAGGAGTGGGCCCTCCAAAACTCCATAATGAATAGTGGAGAGGCTCATTTGGCCCCACCCTTCTCTGAGGAGCTATTGGGAGTTAATGGTTACTGGAGGAGGGGGACACATTTTGTTCAGTGGTGAAGTTGCCTGTGCTCCAGTAAATCATCTCCCACCTACACTTACATAAACAACCCTAGTTTATTCAGTGGGCAACAAAAAAGACATTATAAAGAAAATCAGTGGAAGTAGCAGGGAATAAAAGAGTGTAATATGGAGTGGATATGATCAAAATGTGTTATACACATTTATGAAATTGTCAAAATAATATTAAAACTAAAGTAGCATGTAATATAGAGCATATATATGATTTTCAATTAAAATAAATTAAAATTTTAAGTATGTGCTGATTCTGTCTCTGTGAGTTCATATGAGCTTTGCACACATTGACTTAAAGGGCCTTGTTCTCCTGGTGTCCTCCAACCACTCTAGCTCTTACATTCTTTCTGTCTTTTCTTCCACAGGATTCCCTGAGCTCTTAGGGGAGGGATTTGATGGAGACATCTCATTTAGAGTTGTGTGTTCCAAGGTCTCTCTCTGTGTGTAATGTCTGGCTATAGGTCGGCTGTGGGCTGTCTTTCTGTATGCTGTGAATATGTGTTGCTCTGATTGGTTAATAAATAAACTGCTTTGGCCTATGGCAAGGCAGCTTAGAGGCAGGCAGGAAACCCAAGGAAAGAGACAAAAAAAGAAAGGCAGAGGAAAGAGAGATACCAGCCTGCTGCCCAAGGAGAAGCAAGGTGCCAGCAGACCAGTAAAGCCATGGAATATGTGGCAAAACATAGATTAATAGAAATGGGTTAATTTAAGATATGAGTTAGTTAGCAAGAGGCCTGCCATAGGCCATACAATTTGTAAATAATATTAAGTCTCTGTGTTTACTTGGGTCCAACTACAATGAGTCTCTGTATTTGTTTCCATCTGCTGCAGGATGAAGCTACTCTGATGATGGTGGAACATGGGACTTCTCTGTGAGTTATTTTATCACAACTTTTTTTTAAAGACCACTAGTATTTAGTTTTACCCAAGGTCTCTGGGTTATCTAGTTTCTGTTTCTTGATCACCCAAGCAGTGTTGGCTATGGGTTCCATCTCATGGAATGGGCCAAATCAAGTTAGATGTTGGTTCACTGTCCTCACAAGCTTTGCACACCATTGTCCTAGTTTATTGTGCAGAAAGGACGGCAGTATACACCAAAGGTTTTGGGGCAGGGTCAGTGTTTACATTTATCTTTCGGTAGGCTACAGAGTTCTTTTCCATACCAAAGACACTAGAATGTAAGGGTTAAGTCCTCTGTGAATATAACTTTCAGTTTAGTATTCTTATGGGATTCCTGAGTGTGTGAACTGAGTGGGTCTCTGGTTATTGTGCCTTCTCTTGGGGCTCATTTCCTTCTGTTGATTTGCCTTGTCCAACTTCAGTGTGATGCTTTCTTGTTTTATCATATATTTTATTTTGTTTGTTTGTTGTTATCTCTTAGAAACCTGTTCTTTTCTTTCTTTCTTTCTTTCTTTTTGAAGATAGTGTGACCACTTTATTAGGAAATCTCCAGAATTAATGGAAATGTTAGAGCCTTTGCTGGCTATTTCACCATGATTTGGTGTTGATGAGAAGCAGGGACCTTTAAGTTGTCCAACGTTAACAAAAAATAAATCTCTTCTTCCTCCTTCTCCTTGGAGAATCAAACATAGGTGTTGCATGAATCTTAAATGATCTTATTAATAAAATCAAACCCGAGCCAGGTATTGAGGTGAATGCTGGAACATCAGAGAAGCAGAACAAGCCACAGTTACCTCACCTTGCCAATTCCTCAGACTGGAAACCTCTGAGTCCTCATCCGAATGGCTCTCAGCTGAACTGCTTCTCGAAAGCCTGAAAGCTTAACCAGCCTAGTTCCCAGTTTTCATGCCTTATATACCTTTCTGCTTTCTGCCCTCACTTCCTGAGACTAAAGGCTCACTTCTTGGGATTAAAGGTGTGAGTCATCATGCCTGACTGTTTTCAGTGTGGCTTTAAACTCACAGAGATCCGGATGGATCTCTGCCTCCCAAATGATAGGATTAAAGTCATGTGCACCACCATTTTCTGGCCTCTATATCTAGTGGCTGTCCTGTTCTCTGACCCCAGATAAGTTTATTAGGGTACACAATATTTTGGGGAACACAATACCACCACACACAGGGACTCAGTAAATACTGGGCAAGCACTCTATCACTGAGATGTATACCCAGCCCATGAACAGAGAGTTTTATCTGGTCTCTCTTGGGACATAACTGATTGAAAACATTCAGAAGGATGACAAGAATGATGTGGGGAGGTGGAGGCAGAGGTAGCTAGTATAAGAAGAAAAAAAAGACAAAATATCATATAATAACTATAAGAAACAGTTTTGAAACAGAGGTCATAAACTACTGATTAAATTGGACATGAAATAAGCAATGAATTTGGTTGAGGCTACTAAAAGTTCTGATTGCATAGTATAGCAAGAAAAGAAAAGAAAATATATGGATTTTGGAAAAAGAAAACATCACATAATTTGCATACAGCAGGATTAAGGAAGTCAAAAGGAATCTGGAAAACACATCTAAAGATTCTGTTAGCCTAGCAATGTTGCAAGACAGAATTAACAAGCAAAAATCAATTTGATTTTTATAAGGTAGCAATTAACATTTAGAAACAAGCAGAAAACTGTAATGATTACCATTGCAACAATAATGATTACAATTGCAACACACATTGAAATATTCAAGTGTAAATTTAAGAAAACATATGTATGATCATTGTGCTAAAAAATACAAAAAAAATCCTGCTGAAATAAATAAATGAAATCAGAAGTAAATGGAGGCATACTGTAGCTCGAGTTTTCCTGCCTGGCCCACAATCAGGGCAAATCTCTCTCACCTGCTAGTCCCACAGCCGCTCAGACCTGACCAAGTAAACACAGAGACTTATATTGGTTACAAACTGTATGGCCATGGCAGGCTGCTTGCTAACTGTTCTTACAGCTTAAATTAATCCATTTCCATTAATCTATACCTTGCCACATGGCTTGTGGCTTACTGGCATCTTCACATGCTGTTTCTCATTGTGATGGCTGGCAGTGTCTCTCTGACTCAGCCTTCCACTTCCCAGCTTTATTCTCCTCCTTGTCCCGCCTACACTTCCTGCCTAGCCAATGGCCAATCAGTCTTTTATTTATTGACCAATCAGCAGCACATTTGCCATACAAAACATCCCACAGCACTTCCCCCTTTTTTTTCAAAAAAGGAAGATTTTTAACCTTAACAAAGTAAAATTACATATAATTTGGGAATTTGGGCATAGCTTCTCTTACTACTTCCTCCTGGAGGGGGCGCTGTATCTTTTGGGGACACAAAGAAAATTTTAGGATTATGGAATAGTCCATGAGGCTGTATTGTCTGAGCCAGTTGCCTTCAAACCGTTCTGGATGTTGGATCATCTGGGCCATGGTGTCATCGGAGACCTTTCAGGGGGTCTTGGCTGGTCAAACCTGATGTATCTTAATCTTGAACAAATCCATAGCCTTTAGCTTTCTGTGGGAACAAAAGAGACTCTTTTCCAAAGCAACATATCCTTATATCCAAATTTTGAAGTCAAGGTATCTTTAAAATATATATATTGGTTTAACTCAACAGCTTTTACAATCAAATGTTTTTCTGCAGTTAAAAATCCCAAAGACAACACAATCCAGATTCTCTGTGTAATATTCATCTTCACGTGGCTTATTTTTTATATTAATTTTACTGTCTCTTTAAAGACTTTATTTTTTAAAACTATGTATTTGTTTATATAACTGTATATATCACCATATATCACCTTTTTTGTCTCTTTCAAGCCTATGTATATTTTACACACATTGTAAACTATTACATCTGAATCTGTCTTATTGTGAAATCTTTTGCTTTAAACTGCAGCAGCTGTGGCTGCTGGCTCCGCCCACCTCAGCTTCCCATCATGGTGGTGGTTTACTGCCAGCTCTGGGAGCTATCGTGGGTCTATGCTTTTATCCAAGCAGCATGTAGCCCAGAAACCTCTTTTTCTGTTTTGTACTAGCAAAGGCTAAATCTACCATGCAGCTTAATGTGCCACTTGCAGAGGCCTCATTCCCGCCATACGGCAGGTCGAGCGTGCAAGCTAGGAACCCACCAGTAGCTCAAACCGGCAGCTGTCGCTCATTTGAGAGAGACAACTAGGAACTGTTTTTAGCTCCATTTTAGAATCTTTTTTCTCAGTTTTTAGGTGGAAACTCTTGCCCCACCAAATGGTTGGGCGCCATTTGTAGCTAAAGTTTTCCTGCCTGGCCCACAGTCAGGACAAATCTCTCTCACCTGCCAGTCCCACAGCTGCTCAGACCCGACCAAGTAAACATAGAGACTTATATTGGTTACAAACTGTATGGTCATGGCAGGCTGCTTGCTAACTGTTCTTACAGCTTAAATTAATCCATTTCCATTAATCTATACCTTGCCACATGGCTCGTGGCTTACCGGCATCTTCACATGCTGTTTCTCATTGTGATGGCTGGCAGTGTCTCTCTGACTCAGCCTTCCACTTCCCAGCTTTATTCTCCTCCTTGTCCTGCCTACACTTCCTGCCTAGCTAATGGCCAATCAGTCTTTTATTTATTGACCAATCAGCAACACATTTGCCATACAGAACATCCCACAGCAGCATACACCCAGTTCAGAGACAAGATGGTGAAAAGTTTAACTCTTCCCTAATTCATCTGTAAGTTAAACATGTTCCTGTTAAAACAGACCTCTTTATAGACATAGACAACTTTTTCTAAATTATATAGAAGTGAACGAAAGTGGAAGAGCCAAAATAATGTGATAAGTTTATTGTGGAAGAATCACGGCTCCCAGCTTTTGGGTTTCTGCAGCCTCATAGTGGTATGCTGTAATCACCATAGGTGCTGACACAGGGACTGAGTCATATGTTGTAATCACCAGCAGTGCTAACACATGGACGGGCACTTACTTGCCATGCAGAGACTCCAGAAGTGGAACAGTAAACACAGAGAAAATTGATTCTTCACAAATATATAAAACCAGTTCAACGAAAGAAACTGTCTTTTGACAAAAACTTAAATCCTAGATCTTATACTTATACTTTACGCAGACAATAGCTTTAAGGGAGTCATAGATACAAATGTGTGTAGAAGGATTTTTCTTGGGGCCACCAGCTAACAGAAAAATGACACAGAGACATATTATTAATTATGAAAGCTCAGCCTTAGCTTAGGCTTGTTCCTAACTAATTTTTATAAATTAAATTAACCTATATATTTTTTATCTATGTTTTTTATGTGACTCCATTTCCTTTACTCTGTACTGCCTATTCTGCTTCCTCCGTGTCTGGCTGGAGACTCCACCTGTCTTCCTCTCTAAGTCCTCTCTGTACAAAGAAGTACAGAAGTACTGCCTAACCTCTTCTTCCATAGCTATTGGCCATTCAGCTCTTTATTAAACCAATCACAGTGACACATCTTCACATAGCATAAAGAACTATTCCACCACATTTCCCCCTTTTTATCTAAATAAAATGGAAAAGTTTTTACTGTAACATAATAAAACTATAAACAATAATAAAGATTATCAGGTAAAAATTACATCCACAATGACCAGTCCATTTGTATTTGGCATATTCAGAAAAAATACTCTATTATTTATCTTATCTTGATGAACTTAAAATTTTCTACCTAATTTACTTTCTATCATGACTAAGGAAAACTTTAACTATAACCATCTAGATTTCAACCACATCAGAGACCTGAGAAAGAGATAATATTACCTGAGTAAACAGTAAGTGCAGAGCAATCAACTTCTAAAACTATGAGAAATGACGGAAAGAGCTGGCTGCCTGGTTTCTTCTATAATGTTTGGGCATTCGTTTTCCACCTATAGGTCTAGAATACCTGACAGACTTTTCTTTTTTTATTAAGAGATTTTCTATTCATTTAACATACCAACCACAGATTCCCCTGTCCTCCGTCCTCCCACCCCCAGCCTTCCCTCCCCAACCCACCACCCATACCCACTTCCTCCAAGGCAAAGTCTCCCATGGGGAGTGAGCAGAGCCTGGTACATTCAGCTGAGGCAGGTCCAAGCCCCTCCTCCCTGCACCAAGGCTGTGCAAAGTGTCTCACCATAGGCACTAGGCTCCCAAAAGCTGGCTCATGCACTAGGGACAGGTCCCCAATCCCACTGCCTAGGGGCCCTCTAAACAGTTTAAGCTAAACAACTGTCTTGCTTATCCAGAGGGCCTAGTCCAGTACCATGGGGCCTCCTCAAGTATTGGTCCACAGTTCGTATGTTTCCACTAGTTTGGCTAGTTGTCTTGGTACTTTTTCAAATCATGGTCTCGATATCTCTTGCTTATAGAATCCCTCCTCTCTCTTGTGGATTGGGCTCCAGGTCATGGATCTCTGCATCTGCTTCCATCAGTCACTGGATGAGGTTTCTATGATGACAGTTAGGGTATTCAGCCATCTGATCACCAGAGTAGGCCAGCTCAGGCACCCTCTTGACTATTACCAGTTGTCTATGGTGGAGTCATCCTTGTGGATTCCTGGGAACCTCCCTAGCACTCTGTTTCTCCCTATACAGATAGTGCCTTCATTTATCATGGTATCTCTTTCCTTGTTCTCCCACTCTGTTCCTGTTCCAGCTCAAACCTCCTGCTCGCCTAAGCTCTCATTCCTCCATCCCTTGCCCTCCATTACCCCTTCTTCACTCCCAGTTTGCTCATGTAGATCTTATACATTTCTCCATTGCTGGGCAATCCATAAGTCCTTCCTAGGGTCCTCCTTACTGGTTAACATCCCTGGAGCTGTGGGTTGCAGTCTGGTTATCCTTTGCTTTACATCTAGTATCCACTTATGAGTGAGTTCATACCATGTTTGTCCTTCTGAGTCTGGGTTACTTCTCTAAGGATGATATTTTCTAGTTTCATCCATTTGCTTGTAAACCTCATGATGTCATTGTTTTTCTCTGCTGAGTAGTACTCCATTGTGTATATGTGCCACATTTTCTTTATCCATTCTTCAGTTGAGGGGCATCTAGGTTGTTTTCAGGTTCTGGCTATTATAAATAATGCTACTATGAACATAGTTGAGCATGTGTCCTTGTGTTATGATTGAGCATCCCTTGGATATATGCCAAAGAGTGGTAGAGATGGGTCTTGAGGAAGATTGATTCCCAATTTTCTGAGAAATCACCATACTGATTTCCAAAGTGGCTGTATAAGTTTGCATTCCCACCAACAGTGAAGGAGTGTTCCCCTTGTTCTATATCCTCTCTAACATAAGCTGTCTTCAGTGTTTTTTATCTTAGCCATTCTGACAGGTATAAGATGGTATCTCAGAATCTTTTGATTTTCATTTCATTGATGACTAAGGATGTTGAGCAATTCCTTAAATGTCTTTTGGCCATTTGAGATTCTTCTGTTGAGAATTCTCTGTTTAGCTCTGTAGCCCATTTTTTAATTGTACTGTTATGTATTTTGATGTCTAGTGTCTTGAGTTCTTTATATATTCTGGAGATCAGCTCTCTGTCAAATGTGGAGTTGATGAAGATCTTTTCCCATTTTGTAGGCTGTTGTTTTGTCTTATTGACCCTGTCCTTTGCCCTACAAAAGCTTGTCAGTTTCAAGAAGTCCCATTTATTAACTGTTGCTCTCATTGTCTGTGCTACTGGTGTTATATTTAGGAAGTGATCTCCGGTGCCAATGTATTCAAGACTACTTCCTACATTCTCCTCTATCAGGTTCAAAGTAACTGGATTTATGTTCAGGTCTTTGATCCACTTGGACTTAAGTTTTGTGCATGGTGACAGATATGGATCTATTTGCAATCTTCTTTATGTTGACATCCAGTTATGCCAGCACCATTTGTTGAAGATGCTTTCTTTTTTCTATTATACAGTTTTTGCTTCTTTGTCAAAAATTAGGTGTTTATAAGTATGCAGAATAATGTCAGGGTATTCAATTTGATTCCATTAGTCCACATGTCATTTCTTATGCCAGTATCAAGCTGTTTTTATTACTGTAGCTCTATAGTAGAGCTTAAAGTCAGGGATCGTGATGTCTGGAGAGGTTGCTTTATTGTACTGGATACTTTTAGCTATCTTGGGTTTTTTGTTTTTCCATATGAAGTTGAATATTGTTCTTTCCAGGTCTGTGGAGAATTGTGTTGGGATTTTGATGGGGATTGCATTGAATCTGTAGATTGCTTTTGGTAAGATTGCCATTTTTACTATGTTAATCCTACCTATCCATCAGCATGGGAGATCTTTCATTATCTGATATCTTCTTCAATTTCTTTCTTCAGAGATTTAAAGTTCTTGTCATACAGGTCCTTCACTTTCTTAGTTAGAGTTGCCCCAAGGTATTTTATATTATTTGTGGCTACTGTAAAGGGTGATGTTTCTCTCATTTCTTTCTCAGCCTGTTTATCATTTGTATATAGGAGGGCTACTGATATTTTTTGAGTTAACCTTGTATCCTACCACATTACTGAAGGAGTTTATCAGCTGTAGGAGTTCCTTGGTCGAATTTTAGGGGTCACTTATGTATCATCTGCAAATAGGGAAAGTTTGAATTCTTCCTTTCCAATTTATATCCCCCTGATCTCCTTTTGTTATTTTATTGCTGTAGCTAGAACTTCAAGTACTATATTGAATAAATATGGGGAGAGCAGACAGCCTTGTCTTGTTTCTGATTTTAGTGGAATCATTTGTTTTGAGTTTCTCTCCATTTAATTTGATGTTGGCTGTAGGCTTGCTGTAAATTGCCTTTATTATGTTTAGATATGTTCCCTGTATTCCTGATATCTCCAAGACCTTTATCATGAAGGGGTGTTGAATTTTGTCAAATGCCTTTTCAGCATCTAATAAAATGATCATGTGTTTTTTTTTCTTTCAGTTTGTTTATATGGTGTATTACATTGACAGATTTTCATATGTAGAGCCAACCTTGCATCTCTGGGATGAAGCCTACTTAATCATGGTGGATACTTTTTTATGTGTTCTTGGAGTCTGTTTGCTAATATTTTATTGAGTATTTTTGCATCAATATTCATGAGGGAGATTGGTCTGTAATTCTCTTTCTTTGTTGCATCTTTGGCTTGGGAATCAGAGTAACTGTAGCCTCATAAAAAGAATTTTGTAAATTTCCTTCTGTTTCTATGGGGTGGAACAATTTAAAGAGTATTGGTATTAACTCTTCTTCAAAGATCTGGTAGAATTCTGCATTGAAACCATCTGGTCCTGGGCTTTTTTTGGTTGGGAGACTTTTTATTTATTTATTTATTTTTATTTTTATTTTGCAATACAATTCAATTCTACATATCAGCCACGGATTCCCTTGTTCTCCCCCCTCCTGTCCCCCTCACCTTCCCCCCAGCCCACCCCCCATTCCCACCTCCTCCAGGGCAAAGCCTTCCCCGAGGACTGAGATCAACCTGGTAGACTGAGTCCAGGTAGGTCCAGTCCCCTCCTCCCAGGCCGAGCCAAGCGATCCTGCATAGGCCCCAGGTTTCAAACAGCCGACTCATGCAATGAGCACAGGACCTGGTCCCACTGCCTGGGTGCCTGGTTGGGAGACTTTTAATGACTGTTTCTATTTCTGTAAGGTTTATTGGTCTATTTAAACAGTTTATCTATTCTTGATTTAACTTAGGTATGTGGTACCTATCCAGAAAGTTATCCATTTCTTTTAGGTTTTCCAGTTTTGTCGAATAGAGGTTTTTGAAGTATGACCTGATGATTCTCTGAATTTCCTCATTGTCTGTTGTTATGTCTCTCTTTTCTTTTCTGATTTTGTTAATTTGGATGCTTTCTCTTTGCCTTTTGATTAGTCTGAATAAGGGCTTTTGTATCTTGTTGATTTTCTTGAAGAATCAACTCTTTGTTTCATTGATTCTTTGTATTGTTCTCTTCATTTCTATTTTATTGATTTCAGCTCTCAATTTGATTATTTCCTGGCATCTATTCCTCCTGGGTGACTTTGCTTCTTCTTGTTCTAGAGCTTTCAGGTGTGCTGTTAAGTCACTAGTGTGAGATTTCTCCAACTTCTTTTTTTTTTTTTTTTTAAGATGTATTTATTATGTACACAGTGTTCTGCCTGAATGCCAGAAGAGGGCACTGGATCTCATAATAGATGGTTGTGAGCCACCATGTGATTGCTGGGAATTGAACTCAGGACCTCTGGAAGAGCAGCCAGTGCTCTTAACCTCTGAGCCATCTCTCCAGCCCCTCCAACTTCTTTATGTGCACAATTAGTGCTATTAATTTTCCTCTTAGCACTGCTTTCATAGTGTCCCATAAGTTTGGGTATGTAGTACTTTCATTTTCATTGAATTCTAGGAAATCTTTAATTTCTTTCTTTATTTCCCCCTTGACCCATTGGTGATTCAGTTGAGCATTATTCAGTTTCCATGTGATTGTAGGCTTTCTGTAATTTTTGATGTCATTAAATCTAACTTTAAACCATGGTGGTTTGATAGAATACAGGAGGTTATTCCAATTTTTTTGTATCTTGAGATTTCCTTTGTGACTGAGCATGTGGTCAGTTTTAGAGAAGGTTCCATTGGTTGCTGAAAAGAATGTATATTCTTTTTTGTTAGGGTGGAATGTTCTGTAGATATCAATTAAGTCCTTTTGAGCCATAACATCAGTTAAGTCCCTTATTTCTCTGTTAAGTTTCTGTCTGGCAGACCTGTCCTGGTGAAAGTGGGGTGCTGAAGTCTCCCACTATTAATATGTGGGGTTTGATGTGCAATTTAAGCTTTAGTAATGTTTCTTTTACATATGTGGGTGCCCTTGTATTTGGGGCATAAATGTTCAGAATTGAGACTTCATCTTGGTGGATCTTTCCTGTGATGAATATGTAATGTCTTTCTCGATGTCTTTTGATTGATTTTAGTTTAAAGTCTATTTAAATTGTTGGATATTATGATATCGACACCAGCTTGCTTCTTAAGAAAATTTGATTGGAAAGACTTTTCCATCCTTTTACTCTGAGGTAGTGTCTATCTTTGAAATTGAGGTGTGTTTCTTGTATGCAGCAGAAAGATGGGTCCTGCTTTCGTATCCATTCTGTTAGCCTGTGTCTTTTTAAAGGTGAATTAAATCCATTGATACTAACAGATATTAATGACCAGTGATTGTTCATTCCTGTTATCTTTTTGTGGTAGTGTGTGTGTACTTATCTTCTTTGGGATTTACTGCTGTGGGGTTATCTATTGCCTGTTGTTTTGTGGGTGTATCTTACTTCCTTAGGTTGGAATTTTCCTTCTAGTGTTTTCTGTAGGGCTGGATTTGTGGATAGGTATTGTTTAAATCTGGTTTTGTCCTGGAATGTCTTGTTCACTCCGTCTATGATGATTGAAAGTTTTGCTAGGTATATTAGTCTAGGCTGGCATCCATGGTCTCTTAGTGTCTGCATTACATCTGTCCAGGTCCTTCTGGCTTTCACATTCTCCATTGAGAAGTCAGGTGTTATTCTGATGGGTCTGCCTTTATAAGTCACTTGGCCTTTTTTGTTTGTTTCTCTTAATATTCTTTCTTTATTCTGTATGTTTAGTTGTTTAATTATTATGTGGTGAGGGGACTTTTTTGGGGGGTCTACTCTGTTTGGTGTTCTATAGGCTTCTTTTATCTTCATAGGTATTTCTTTCTTTAATTTGGGAAAGTTTTCTTCTATGATCTTGTTGAATATATTTTCTGTGCCTTGGAGTTGGTATTCTTCTTCTATCCATATTATTATTAGGTTTGGCCTTTTCAGGGTGTCCCAAATTTCCTGGATATTTTGTGTTATGACTTTTTTGGCCTTGGCATTTTCTTTGACTGATGAATCTATTTCCTCTATTGTATCCTCTACACTGGAAATTCTCTCTTCCATCTTTTGTATTCTGTTGGTTATGCTTGCATCTGTGTTTCCTGTTCATTTACTCAGCTTTTCTATTGCCAGCATTCTCTCTGTTTGTGTCTTCTTCATTTTTTTTATTTCACTTTTCAGGTCTTGAACTGTTTCCCTCACATGTTTAGTTGCTTTTTCGTGGATTTCTTTAAGGGATTTATTGATTTCTTCCAATTTTTATTTGTCTTTTCCTCAATTTCTTTTTGATTTCTTCCAATTTTTTGTTTGTCTTTTCCTCAATTTCCTTAAGGGAATTTTTCATTTTTTCTTTAAAGGCCTCTAGCATCTTCATGAAGCTATTTTTAAAGTCGCTTTCTTCTGCTTCTTGTACATTGTGATGTTCCGGTCTTGCTGTTGGAGGAGAGCTGGGTTCTGCTGATGCCATATTGTTCTTTATGTTGTTGAATGTATTTTTGCATTGGCGTCTGCCCCTCTCTTCTTCTGATAGGTGCAAGAGGTGCCTGTGTCTAAGTGAGTTGCTATTGGTCCACTCTGTGCTTGTTGTGTCTGTGTCTCGGGGGCCCCTTTGGCTCCCTTAGCTCTTGGTCTAATTGGAGCTCACAGATTCTGTATCTCAGGGAGCTGCTCTTGGCCCAATCCAAGCTAGCTGATTCTGTGACTCACAAAGCTGCACTTGGTCTTATCAGGGCTCTTGGTCCAGTCAGAGCTGACAGATTCTGTGTCTCAGAAAGCCACTCTTGGTCCAATGAGGGCTGATAGATTCCCTGTCTCAGGAAGTTACTCTTGGTCCAATGAGAGCTCTTGGTTCAATGAGAGCTGGAGGTTTGGTTTTTGTGTCTCAGGAAGTTATTGGGGTCATAGGCGGAAGGGTATTGGGGCAGGGCATGGAACTTGTAGATTGCAGATTCCAATGGGGGTTTTGGTTGGGGGGACTTCCCTCAGGAGTTTTCCCTGCTGGGGACAGGCCAGCAACTGAGGCAGAGTTGGGTGGGGGTTCCCGGGGATTGGATGTGTCCCAGGGTCTGGGTCCTAGAGGCAGGATTCTCTGGGTAGGAGAAGAGTCACTTACCTCTTGGTCCAATGAGAGCTGGCAGTTTGGTTTCCATGTCTCAAGAAGTTACTGGGGTCACAGGTAGATGGGTATTTGGGCAAGACTTGGAACTTGTACATTGCAGGGTCCGATGGGGGAGTTTGGTGGAGGGGGGTTCCCACAGGAGTTTTCCCTGCTGGCAACAACTGGGGAAGTGTTGGGTGGGGGTTCCCAGGGACTGGCTGTGTCCCAGGGCCTGTGTCATAGAGTGCCTGTTCTTTTCTAATGAGAGACAGAAAGAGAATAGATTCGGATGGGAGGGGAGAGGAACCAGGTAGGAGTAGAGGGAGGGGAAACTGTAATCAAGATACATTATATGAGAAAAGAATCTATTTTCAATAAAAGGGGGAAAAGGAATAAAGGATAATTTTTTTTAATGTGTGGATAATTAATCTCAAACTCAAACGCATTACAAAATCTTTAAAAATCCAATATCACTCAACACATATTTATCCACCTGTTTAAGCCCATATTGATTGAATTTGGGAAAGTGCTTCATTTATATTATCCTATTTGAAATTCACAGGATCAGGAATAAAGACAATAGCACAGATAAAGAAATTTAGCCTTGAAAACATTAGCCTGCCCTGCCTAATAGCAAACAACTTGGAAAAGCTTGAACTAGAATTCAAAGTTCAGGACTGAATCAGCATCTTATTTAATCAATGTCATATTTCATGATCATCTCTACAATTTTATCAGAATATGTTAATTGTACAAAGCAGTGCATTTCACAATGACTTTTCCACCTGACTTTCTTTCCCCACATTCTTTCCATATATAAGAAAGGCATGTCATATTTGTCTTTATTAAACTGGCTTATTTCACTTAACATATACATCCCTGGCTCTATCCATTTTCCTGCAAACAACATAATTTCATTCTTCATTAAGGTAGAGTAAAACTTGTGTGTGTGTGTGTGTGTGTGTGTGTGTGTGTGTGTGTGTGTGTGCACTCATTCACTGATGAAGGCCTAGGCTGATTCCACAATTTTACTATTGTGACTAGTACCTCATTAAACACAGATGTACAGGTATCTGTATTATATGCTGTCATTCTTTTCAGTATATAGTTATAGTTAGGATAGCTGGTTCATATAAAAGTTCTATTTTTCACTATTTAATCTTTATATTGATTTTCACAATAGTGTGATCGCTATTGTGAACAATTTATAGTCCTACTTTT
Source organism: Peromyscus californicus insignis (assembly GCF_007827085.1). Classification (NCBI taxonomy): domain Eukaryota; kingdom Metazoa; phylum Chordata; class Mammalia; order Rodentia; family Cricetidae; genus Peromyscus; species Peromyscus californicus. Next base: position 67,304,445 of record NW_026294391.1, read on the forward strand.
GATGTAAATATTTAAAAACATCCATTTTATTATTCTGTGAGAAATTCATACATGAATAGCATATTTACAACATTTCCATCCCACACTACCTTCCAATTACCCATTGCTTCCCACTTCCTCTTAACTTCATGACCTCTTCTTCTTTAATTGTTATTGATACATATGTATATATAAGTATTCCTCCTGAGTTCATTTAGTGTTACTCATGTGTATAGGTGTTTAGGTTTGACCACTTTGGATTGGATAACCTACAAGGGACTCATTCCTGGAGAAGATGGATTTTCCCCTCTCTTATCAGTTATTAATTACCTGTAGCTTTTCATCTAGGGATGGTGCATTTATTTTTTCTTTGTTTGTTTCTTCTTTCTTTCTTTCTTTCTTGGTAGGGCATGTTTTATTCTTTCATATATTACATCCTTGTGGGGGGGCATCCCTCATCACCACATTTTCCCAGAGTACTCTTGAGTAGGAGCAGCAGGAAATGTTAGTTAGAAGGATAGAGGGGAGAGAAACAGATAGAAAATACAGGATAGCCTCGAGAGGGCCTGGATCCTAGTCCACCAGGCCTTGACAAGTCTCTACCCTAGGGTATTTAAAGGAATGTCAAGGGGTGGAGCAAAACCTTCCCCCAGCACAGCCAAGTGCAGACCATCTCAGACACCTGCACTCAGGCCCATGGTCCAATCATGCTTTCTATGCAGACCTGCTGGGTAAAGCCACTAGGACCTAAAAATGGACTCCAACACACTCTGACCTCAGTTTTCCCTCCTGCCTCTCCTCCCAGTCCCTCTCCCCCACCTCCCTTCTCTCCCCAGTTTACTTGTCCTCTGTCTTCCTTCAGAAAAGGGCAGGCATCCCAGGGATACCAACCAACCATAGCATATGAAGTTGCAAAAAGACCAGGCACATCCACTCATATTAAGGTTGGATAAGGCAACCCAGCAGGAGGAAAAGGTCCCCAAAACAGTACAAAGAGTAAGAAACAACCCCTGTTCCCACTGTTTGGAGCTGCACAAGACCAAGCTATACAACCAAACATAAGCAGAGTGCCTAGGTTAGACCCATACAGGGTTCCTGTTTGTTGGTTCAGTTTCTGTGAGCCCTGCATGCTCAGGTTGGTTGATTCTGTGAGTTTTCTTGTAGTGTCCTTGAGCCCTATTGCTCCTACAATACTTCCTCACCCTCTTCACAGGGATTCCCCAAGTTCCACTAATGTTTGCCTGTGGATCTCTCCATCTGCTCCCACAAGCTGCTGGATGAAGTCTCTGATGATGATTATGCTAGGCTCCTATCTACAAATATAGCAGAACATTATTAGGAATTATTTCATTGACTTTTTTCCTCAGTTGTGTTTGGTTCTATTCTAGGTCTCTGGAGTATCCAGCCTCTGGTTCCTGGCCCTCCAGGCAGTGTCATGGATGGGTCTTCAGCTGGACCAGTCATTGGTTGGTCACTTTCACAATGTCTGTGTTACCTTTACCCCAGTACATCTTGCATGCAGGACAAATTGTACGTTGCTGGAGGATGTCTTTCTGTATTCTGTGAATATATGTTGTTCCCATTGGTTAATAAATAAGCTGCTTTGGCCTATGGCAAGGTAGCTTAGAAGCAGGCGAGAAATCCAAGGAGAGAGACAGGAAGAAGAATAGCAGAGAAGAGACACCAGGCTGCCACCCAAGGAACAACATGCCAGCAGACCAATAAGCCACAAAATACATGGCAAAACATAGATTAATAGAAATGGGTTAATTTAAGATACAAGAACTCACTAGCAAGAGGCCTGCCATAGACCATACAATTGGAAATTAATTTTAAGCCTCTGAATGATTATTTTATAAGTGGCTGAAGGACCATGCAGCTGGGCAGGACTGGTGAAACCTTCCAGCTACATTTGGCACCCAATGGGGGGGCATGCACCCATGACCCTGGGATTGGGAGTCTCATGCTCTACCAACTGAGCTAGCTGGGTGGGACTGGAGAAACCTTTTGGCTACAGTAGGTCAAAGGTTTTGTAGTTGGGTTGGTGTCTAATCCCTCCACTGGAAGAATTGCCTGGTTACAGGAAGTGGCCAGTTCAGGCTCTGTATCCTCCAATACTAGGAGTCTTAGCTAGGGTCACCCTCATAGATTCCTGGGAGTTTCTATTGCACTAAATTTCTACTTTACACCCCAAATGCCTCCCAATTCCAGTTGTCTCTCCAGGTATTCTCTTCCTCCATCCTCCTATTCACCTAATCCTTCCTGTTCCCATGTCCACCCACTCCTAGGCCACCCATGAAATCTAGTCTATTTCCTCTCTCCAGGGAGATTCATGTGTCCACCCCTTGAACCCCTTTATTACTTAGCTGCTCTGAATCTGTGGATTGTAGCATGATTATCCTTTACTTTACAGCTAATATCCACTTATAAGTGAATACATATAATATTTATCTTTCTGGATCTGGGTTGCCTCATTTGGGATGATTTTAACTAGTTCCATCATTTTCCTTCAAATTTCATGATGCTATTGTTTTTAACAGCTGAGTTATAATCCACTGTGTAAATGCACCACAATTTCTTTATCCATTCTTTGGTTGAGGGACATCTGGGTTGTTTCCGTTTTGAATAAAGCCTCTATGAATATAGTTGAGCAAATGTCCTTGTGATAGGATGGAGCATCCTTTTGGTATATGCCTAAGAGTGCTATAGCTGGATCTTGAGGTAGATCAATTTCTAACTTTCTGAGGAACCACATTATTGGTGAAATTATTAAGGCCACTCCACATAGTTAAAAGGAGATTTATTTAATGGCGTAACTTACAAATTAAGGGATAGGTAGGTCACTGGGTCTGGGGAAGGTGTATCGCAGTCCAGCGGTGTTCTCTGGAGCTCTGCTTGGTCCACCTCTCCAGTCCAGGGTCCCTCAACAGAGAGAGCACCCGCTGATCCAGATCTTGGGTCCCCAGGCGCCTCCCTTCACCCTGCCTTGTAGGTGTGACAGTTGCCGAAGTCTCAATGGGGGTTGGAACTTCCAGATCAAAGCTGGAATGGCTACCCACTACATCTCCCCCTTTTTGTCTAAATAAGAAAGTTCTAACCTAATACAAGACTATATACAAAGGAATGGTTATCAAATATAGTCCAGGAATAATGAGGGATAATGACCTAGATAAGATGGAACTACAACCAATGGAAACAATATCAAGAAAGAAACAGATACTATAATCCAGAGAAGTATAGAGCATAGGTAAATGGCATGTTACAAAGATCATTCCAAAAGGTGTCCTATCCTAAAGAACCTGAATCTAATGTCTCTTCTCTCAACCAGCTTTTCCACTGTAGCTGCTGGCTATATTCTAGAACAGCTGAAATTAACTGATGCCAGTCATCTGGGATGATTCTATGTGAGGTAGACCACGAATTTAACATCTGTTTTACATACGTGGAGTGTATCCCATATGTAACTACTGTTTCCTTTATATTTTTAAAGTCCCTTGTTGAAATTGGTTGTAATGTATATGTAGTATATGGCTCGGGGTGTGTGTCATCCGCTGGCTTCTCATGGATGATAACAGGATAAGCCATTGTGTGAGAGCCATTTGGAGATGTTACAACCTCTATGGTCTTGTCCTTCTGTTTATTAGGTCCCTTGTCATGTTTACTGAGAGCTTCTTTTAAGGCCTGTAAACGAGCACCTCGGGTCTGTTCTATGGAGTGAGCCTCCTCTCTGGCAAGGGACTCTAGATTCCTCATAGAATCATAGAAGTTTTTATGTTCCTCAGAAACATATGATTCCATGGACCTTATCTTATCAATTAATGATAATCTTTTTTCTTTATATAGTGTCTGGAGAGTTAGTGTTCTGTCCATTAAATATTTACATTCATTATCAATAAGATCAATTTTTGGTACAAGCCTGTTTTGTAAATCCTGATCAGCAGATTCCAGAGAAAGAATCTTTTTCTCTAAGGTCTCATTGCTATCCATTAAAGCAGATTCCAGAGATAGAATCTTTTTTTGTAAGCCTTTATTGTTAGTTTTGAAAGCCTGTAAATCCTGGTTAGCAGATTCCAGAGAAAGAATCTTTCTCTCTAAGGTCTCATTGCTATCCGCTAAAGCAGATTTCAGAGATAGAATCTTTTTCTGTAAGCCTTCATTGCTCTCACTTAAAGCCTGTATCAGTCCCAATAATGACTCATCTTTGTTTTTGTTATTAAACCAGTGTTTGAACACTGTGTGGATTATTACAATGAATGCCAAAATGGTACAGGCCAGATATGCCTTAGGATGGTCATATATTTCCAGGAAGATGTTATCATACAGGCAAAAAGGTTTTCGAATTCTTGTGAGGTAATGTTGTCAGCCATATTACAAGAATTACTCAAAATTTGTTAGTCAATTTTAAGGTGTAAAATTATCAGGTACTTTTACTTACCTTTCGTGGTTTTGGGCGGTGTAGTAGCACTTTTCAGCCAGCAGGTGGCGTTGGTACAGTTCCAAAGCAGGGCCTGCTGGTGATCTTGGCTGACTGCAGCTCGCTGGAGTCAAGATGGCGGGAGCCGGAGCCGGCGCCGGCACTCAGGAAGCTGGGGAGTGCCTTTTTCGCTGGTCTCGGGGCTAAGCTAGGGAACTGAGACCGGACTAGCTGCTCCCTCTTTAGGGAATGGAACCCTGTAGGCGTTCCCTGGTGGTCTAGTGGTTAGGATTCGGCACTCTCACCACTGCGGCCCGGCTAGCTCAGTCGGTAGAGCATGAGACTCTTAATCTCAGGGTCGTGGGTTCGTGCCCCACGTTGGGCGCCAGATATTGGTGAAATTATTAAGGCCACTCCACGTAGTTAAAAGGAGATTTATTTAATGGCGTAACTTACAAATTAAGAGATAGGTAGGTCACTGGGTCTGGGGAAGGTGTATCGCAGTCCAGCGGTGTTCTCTGGAGCTCTGCTTGGTCCACCTCTCCAGTCCAGGGTCCCGCAACAGAGAGAGCACCCGCTGATCCAGATCTTGGGTCCCCAGGCGCCTCCCTTCACCCTGCCTTGTAGGTGTGACAGTTGCCGAAGTCTCAATGGGGGTTGGAACTTCCAGATCAAAGCTGGAATGGCTACCCACTACACCACATATTGATTTTGATAGTGACTACAAGTTTGTACTCCCACCAGCAATAGAGGAGTGTTCCTTTTGCTCTCCTTTGATGTGGGGGTTGGTGAAGATCTTTACCCATTCTGTAGACTGTCATTTTGTCCTATTGATGGTGTCCTTTGCCTTCAGAACCTTTTCAGTTTCATGTGGCTCCACTTATTAAATGTCAATCTTAGTGCCTACACTATTGGTGTTCTGTTCAAGAAGTTGTCTCCTGTGCTAATGCATTCAGGGCTATTCTCCACTTACTCTTCCATCAGAGTTAGTGTATCTGGATTTATGTTGAGGTCTTTGATCCACTTGGACTTGAATTTTGTGCAGGGTGATATGTATGGTCTATTTGCATTCTTCTACATGCTTATATCCAGTTAGACCAGCACAATTTGTTGGAGATGATTTCTTTTTTCATTGTATATTTCTGGCTTCTTTATAAAAAGTCAAGTGTCCATAGGTGTGAGGATTTACAACTGTGTCTTCAATTTGACTCCATTGATCAACCTGTCTGTTTTTATGCCAATACCATGTGGTTTTTATTACTATAACCCTATAGTAGAGCTTGAAATCATGGATGGTGATACCTCCAGAAGTTCTTTTATTGTACAGAATTATTTTAGTTATTCTGGAGTTTTGTTTTTCCATAGAAAGTTGAATATTGTTCTTTCAGGGTCTGTAAAGAAATGTATTGGGATTTTGATGGGGATTGTGTTGACTCTGTAGATTGTTTTTGGTAAGATGGCCATTTTTACTATATTAATCCTACAGATCCATGAACATGGGAGATATTTCCATCTTCTGATATCTTCTTCAATTTCTTCCTTCAAATACTTGAAATTCTTGTCATACAGACCTTTCACTTGCTTACTTAGAGTTACACCAAGATATTTTATATTATTCATAACTATTGTGAAGGATGTTGTTGCTATAATTTTTTTCTCAGCATATTTATCTTTTCTATATAGGAGCATTACTGATTTTTTGAGTTAATATTATATCCAGCCATTTCATTGAAGGTATTTATCAGCTGTAGAAGTTGTTTCTTATGTATACTATCATATCACCTACCAATAATGATATTTTGACTTCATCCTTTACAGTTTGTATCCCTTTGATCTCCTTTAGTTGTCTTATTGCTCTAGTTAGAACTTCAAGTACCATATTGAATAGATACGGAGAGCGTAGATAGACAGCCTTGTCTTGTTCCTGATTTTAATGGAATTGCTTTGAGTTTCTCTTCATTTAATTTGATGTTAGCTATCAGTTTACTACAGATTGCCTTTATTATGTTTAAGTATGTCCCTTGTATCCTTGATTTCTCCAAGACTTTTGGATGTTGGATTTTGCCAAGACTTTCTCAGCATCTAATGAGATGATATGTGTTTTCTTTTTTTTTTTTTTCAGTTTGTTTATATGGTGGAATACATTGAAAGATTTTCATTTTTGAACCATCCCTGCATCACTGGGATGAAGCCTACTTGATCATGGTGGATGATCTTTTTGATGTGTGCATGGAGTTTGCCAGTAATTTATTGAGTATTTTTGAATTAGTAATTCTCTTCCTTTTATGAGTCTTTGTTTGATTTGAATATCAGGGTGACTGTAGCCTCATAAAATGAATTGGGCAATATTTCTTCTGTTTCTATTTTGTGGAATAAATTTGAGGAGTACTGGCATTAGCTCTTCTTTGAAAGTCTGGTAGAATTCTGAGCTGAAACAGTATGACCTTGTGCGTTTTTGGTTTGTAGACTTTTAATGACTGCTTCTATTTCCTTAGGGGTAATAGGTCTATTTAAATTGTTTATTTGATCTTGATTTAACTTTGGTAAGTGATATCCATCAAGAAAATTGTTCATTTCATTTGGATTTTCCAGTTTTGTGGAGTACTAATTTTTGAAGTATTACTTAATGAATCCTTAGATTTCCTTGGTGTCTATTGTTATGTCCCTCGCTCTTTATTTCTGTTTTTAAAAATCTGAGTATTCTCTCTGTGTCTTTTAGTGAGTTTGGATAATAGTTGGTCTATCTTGTTGATTTTCTCAAAGAACTAACTCTTTATTTTGTTGATTATTTGTATTGTTCTCTTTGTTTCTATTTTGTTGATTTCAGCCCCTGAGATTGATTATTTCCTGCCATCTACTGCTCTTGGGTGTATTTGCTTGTTTTTGTTCTACAGCTTTCAGGGATGCTGTTAAGTTGCTAGTATGAGATCTCTCTAATTTCTCTATGAAGACTCTTAGTACTAAGAACTTTCCTCTTAGCACTGCTTTCATTGCATCCTGTAAATTTGGATATGTTGTGCATTCATTTCTGTTGAATTTTAGGAAGTCTTCAATTTCTTTATTTCTTCCTTAACACAGTAGTCATTCATTAGAGAGTAATTCAGTTTCCATAAGTTTTGGGCTTTCTGTTGTTTCTGTTGTTGAAATCCAGCTTTAAGCTGTAGTGGCCTGATAAGATAAAGGGGGTTATTTCAATTTTCTTATATCTGTTGAGACTTACTTTGTGACCAAGTATTTTTTTTTTATTTTAGAGAAAGTTCTGTGAGGTGGTGAGAAGATATATTCTTTTGTGTTTCAGTGAGATATTCTGTAGATATCTGTTAGGCCCACTGAGTTATAAAGCCTGTTAGCTCCATTATTTCTCTGCTTAGTTTTTGTCTGGGTGATCTGTCCATTGGTGAGAACAGGGTATTGATGTCTCCCATTATTAGTGTGTAGATGTAAACATCTTATTAAATAAGAAACACAGAGCCAATGCAAAGATGAAAGCCCAAGAGGTCAGAGCAATAGCTAAGAGCTAAAAACCTTACCCTTCACTGCCGCTGCTGTCTTTCTCAGCAAGAGAGCTACTTACTGTCTGTCTTTTTTATAGACTTTCTATTCTGCCTTCTCATTGGTTGTAAACCCAGCCACATGACCTCCTCATCACTGCCTGTCTGTACAGACCTCCAGGTCTTCTATGGTTGGTATTGAGATTAAAGGTGTGTGTCTCCATGCTGGCTGTATCCTTGAACACACAGAGATCCGCCTAGCTCTGCCTCCTAAGAGCTGGAATTAAAGGCGTGCACCACCACCGCCCAGTTTCTGCTATGGCTTGCTATTAGCTCTGACCCCCAGGCAACTTTATTTATTAACATACAAATAAAATCACATTTCAGTACAATTAAAATATCACCATATTTCCTCTTTTCTATTTTAATAAAAAGAAAAAAGGAAAAAGGTTATAACTAACATATGAAAAACTATATACAAAAGTCCATTAATACCAACAGAATAGCATACAATTCTGATTTTTGAACTGAGTTATAAGGACTTTGAACCACTTTACGATTGAGAGAGATATCAAAGACCAATTATTGCTGATTTGATTCCTTGGGTTTGTTTCGTGTGTGTGTGTGTGTGTGTGTGTGTGTGTGTGTGTGTGTGTGTGTGTATTCTCTTGTTTTTGCTGGTGTGAGACTATTTATTTCCTGTGTTTTCATGGGTGTAGTTAGCCTCCTTGAGTTGGAGTTTTCTTTCTAGTACCATCTGTAGGGCTGGATTTGTGGATAGATACTGTTTAAATTTGGCTTTGTCATGGAACATCTTCTTTTACCCATATACAGTGATTAAAAATTTTGCTGGGCATAGTAGTCTGGGTTGGCATCTGTGGTCCCTTATAGTTTACAAGACATTTGTCCAGGCCCATCTGGCTTATAGAATCTCCCTTGAGGAGCTGAGTGTAATTCTAAGTGTGCCTTTATATGTTACTTATCCTTTGCAGCTTTTAATACTCTTTCTTGGTAATGTATGTTTAGTGTTTTGATTATTATGTGGCAGGGGGATTTTATTTTTCTTGTCCAACCTATTTGATGTTCTGAAAGCTTCATGTACCTTTATAGTCATGTTCTTAAAGTTAGGAAAATGTTTCTTCTATGATTTTTTAAAAGATATTTTCTGGACTTTTGAGCTGGGATTCTTCTCCTGTTTATATTATTCATAGGTTTAGTCTTTTCATTGTGTCTCAGATTTCCTGGATGTTTTGCATCAGGAATATTTTAGATTTAACATTTACTTTGACCAATATATCAATTTCTTCTATTGTATCTTCAAAGTCTGAGATTCTCTCTTAATTCTGTTGGTGATGATTGTGTCTGTAGTCCTTTTTTGCTTACCTAGATTTTCCATCTCAAGAATTCACTCAGTTTGTATTTTCTTTATTGCTTCTATTTCCATCTTCCTGTCTTGAATGGTTTTATTCATTTCCTTCACCCATTTGTTTGTTTGATTTCTTGGCTTTCTTTAAGAATTTATTCTCCCATTGTTTGTTTTTGTTTTCCTGGATTTCTTTAAGGGATTTTTTCATTTCCTCCTGAAGGACCTCTAGCATCTTCATAAGTTGGTTTTTAAGGTCATTTTCTTGTGCTTCAGTTGTGTTGGAATATTCAGGGGGTTTTGTAGTAGGATAACTGGGCTATGGTGATATCATATGGCTCTGAGCATTGTTGATTGTATTCTTCTGCTGGCCTCTAGTCATCTGGGTTTGGGGTAATAAGCTTAGGTGCCAATTTCTGAGTTTGTCTTTGTTGGATGGGTATTTTCCTTGAGTTCTGTTTTCTCTCTGGTCTTCTAGCCTGAGTGATCTGTGGTTCTGGTGACAGTGCATCATCTGGTCCAGTAGGGTTCCTCTGCTAGGTTTTTGGTGGCCTACTTGACCTCTGGGATTCTGGGTGCAGGCATTGCCTCTGAGTTTCTGGGGCTCCATGTACTGGTATGGCCTCAGGTAGGGCAGGGGGCTTTTGAGGTTCTGGATACTAGCTTGGCCTCTGGGGTTCCAGGTACCAGTATAGCCTCTGGTAGATCAGGGGCCTTTTGCCATAGTTGTATGCTGGGATATGGAGCCATGGGGAGGGGGTGCTGTTGGGAATAGCTGATTGGATTCTGAGAAGCCTTGAATGTCTACAGGTAGTGTCTTACCTGGGGTTCTGGGTATGAGCATGGCCTCTGCTAGAGTAGGGGGCTTTTGCTGGAGTTGTAGGCAGGGATCATGAGATACATTTGAATAGTTTCCAGGTTTTTGGCATTAAACAGTGTTCCAGTAAACATATTAGTGTATATTGTTAAAAAATAAATATTGCTAAGTATTTCTGGGAACCCTAAAGACATTTTGGGAAAATAGCAGTTGAAGAATTCCATATAAATTCTCTATCTAAGGTGTTTAAATACTTTCAATTTAATATATAGGACACTTAGGTAAACTATTTTCCTGACTATACAAATTTCAGCACATACCTAAGGAATATCCACTTAGAGCATCCTTTCATACTAACATTCTATAGCCATAAGTTTTCCTGAGTCCCACCTAGTCCTGTAGCTGCTCAGACCTAAGTAAACACACAGAGGCTTATATTAATTACAAACTGGGTGGCCTATGGCTCAAGCTTCTTGCTAGCTAGCTCTTATATCTTAAATTAATCCATTTTTATTAATCTATGTTTTACCATGTGTTCCATGGCTTTACTGGTCTGCTGGCATGTTGTTCCTTGGGTGGCAGGCTGGTGTCTCTCCCTGCCTTCCTCCTGTCTCTCTGTTTGGATTTCCCACCTGCCTCTAAGCTGCCTTGCCATAGGCCAAAAGAACTTTATTTGCTAGCCAATGGTAGGAACACATATTCACAGCATACAGAAAGACATCCCACAGCACTTCCCCTTTTCTATCTAATCAAACATGAAGGTTTTAACTTTAACATAGTAAAATTACATATAATAGAACAGTTATCAAGCAGGAATTATAGTTATAATATCTAGTCTATTTGTATTTTGCAAAATTAAAGAAAATATTTTATCATCTATCCTATATTTGTGAGTCTAAAGTTTCATATCTAATTTATCTTTTATCATAACCAAGGAAAATAAGTATTACTATCTAGTCTTCAACTACATCAAAGACCCCAGAAGGATATAATATTACATAAGTAAACAGGAAATGCATTGTAAGCAACTTCCAAAAATCTAGAATTACAGAGATAGCTGGCTTCCTGGACAGTCATCCAAAGTTCCTCTGTAACATTGGGGCATCCGTCTTCAGCCTATAGGCCTAGAGTCTCTCAGTCACTTCTCCCTGTGTCCTGCAGAGTATCTGGTAGTCTCCTCTGAGAAGCAGGAACCTAAAGAACCATTTCGCCTTGCAAAGTTCAGTGGTCGCCTTCCTATGGGTCCTGCATGTCCAGTTTGTATAACATATTATCAGCAGTCAAGGCAAAAGCAGTTTCTTGCACAAATGGCTATTTTTTGCCAAGAAGAAGATAAACTCCATATAGAGTGTCTTCAATTCCCATCTTTCTCTTTGAACTAAATTGGTGCTGCCAGAAGCAGATGTGTCTCACTGTCCAGATAGCCTAAGTTTTTAAAAACATTTTAAATATCATATTCTGTAGGTCTTTGAAGTGTTTGAAGATTACCTACCTAATTGAATTATATCTATGTATACCTAGAAAACTTAACTAATATGACTATAAGTTTGACTATCATAGAAGACTAATTATTAATCTGTATTTCTTAATTACCCATTACAATTTAAATGAGTTACATAAACATAATACTTTAAGTGAGAGTAAATATATATATACAGTATAACAAAATTAACTTTAAATTTGTAGTAAACTAAAATCTACAGCAATGTAAAACATTTTAAACAAGTTGCTGCTCTTTAAAAGTAGGTCCAATAATCTACCCTTTTATCCTATCATATCTGCATTATCCCCTTTTCTTTTTTAGAAAGAGATTGTCTTTATCATCAACCCTCTTTAAATAAAAATAAACATTTATAAACAATATTTTAGGAATTTGGGTGTAGCTTCTCATACTACTTCCTGCTGGATGGGGGTGTTGGCAATCTTATGGGGATCCTGAGAAAATTAAGAATTATGGCCAAGTCCTGACTGGAATAGTATTTGAGGCTGTATTGTCTGAGCCAGTTGCCTTGAAGCTGTTCTGGATGTTGGATCATCTGGGCCATGATGTCATTGGAGACCTTTCAGGGGGTCTTGGCATACCAAACCGTATTACCCTGGAAGCAATCCACAGGTTCTCATCTTCTTTGGAAACAAAAGCAAAACCTCTTTTCCAAAGCAATGTATTCCTAGACACAAATTTTGAAGTCAAGATGCCTTTAAAATATACATATTGGTTTAACTTGGTAGCCTTTACAATTAAATGTTTTTCTGAAGTTAAAATCCCAAAGACAACATAATCCAGATTCTCTGTGGATTTTTACATGGTTTATTTTTTATATTACTTTTACTGTCTCTTTAAAGACTTCATTTTTTTAACTATCTATTTCTTCATATAACTGACTATATTCCTTTTTTCTCTCTTCCAAGCCTATGTACATTCTTACACACATTGTAAACTGTTTAGAGGTTTATTCCACCTGAATCTGTCTTATTGTGAATTTATTGCTTTACACTGCAGTGAGGCTAGGATAGAAGCAGCAGCCTTGTCTGCTGACTCCTCCCACCTCAGCTTCCCAACATGGCAGAGATAATTCACAGCTAGCTCTGGGAACCATGCTCTCTATTGACTCTGGGAGGCAGTGGGTCCATGCCTCCATCCAGTGGTGGGTAGCCAAAAAACCTCTTCTTTTTTTCTGTTTTAGCAAAAGCTAAATCCACCATGCAGTGCACTGTGTGGCTTGGAGACACCACTGTGTACTGCAGTGGGAATCTGCCATGCTGCTTAGTTTATGGCAGCTGGCAGCCAGCTCCATCTCACGGACACCTGTTGGGAGTCAAGTCTCTATACTGCTACTGGCATGAGACTGTGAGATTAGGAAGCCTAGTGTGGCTCCATTTCTGTGTATTCAGAATCTTTAAGCCTTCTTAGGTCTATGTGGATCAATGCCCAATGGTGAGCACCAAATGTAGCCATAAGTTCTCCTATGTACTGCCCAGTCCTGCAACTGTTCAGACCCAAGTAAACACAGAGGCTTATATTAATTATGAACTGGATGGCCTAAGGTTCAAGCTTCTTCCTAGCTAGCTCTTATATCTTAAATTAACCAATTTCTCTTAATTTATGTTTTGCCACGTGTTCTATGGCTTTACTGGTCTGCTGCCATGTTGTTCCTTGGGTGGCAGGCTGGAGTCTCCTCTGCCTTCCTCCTGTCTCTCTGCTTGGATTTCCCACCTGCCTCTAAGCTACCTTGTCATAGGCCAAAAGAACTTTACTTACTAGCCAATGGGAGGAACACATATTCACAGCATACAGAAAGACATCCCACAGTACTATTCCTTTTTTTATTTGAACTTCTCAAACATTTTAAGGATATGTAGAGGAAACTGATAGAGAAAACCTATCCTCATGTGGGTTTCTTATAGCATTATAGTAGAAATTAAAATTTTATAATTTAGCTTTTTCATTTTGTTTTAATAATGAATCACCTTAGCTTTAAAGATAGGCACTGCATAAAAGTAAAAGGATGAACAAATATATTCCAATCAAATGGGACCAGGAAGCAAGCAGGCCTTCCTTTTCTAATATCTGACAAAATACACTTGAAACCAAATCTAATAAGAAGTGGTAAAGAGGGACAATTCAATCTAATCAAGGAAATAGTTAACTAAGAAAACATTACTATCTTAAACATATATGTGACAAACTCTGAGATGCCCTATTTCATTAGAACTGCATTACTGGATTTAAAGGAATACCTCAAAAAAAAAAAAAAAACTGTACTCCATTAATCTGGATGAATGTTGAGATCCAGGCACGTCACCAAAATTAAGCCAAGAGGAAGTGAACAACCTAAACTGACCAATAACAAATGAGGTAATTGAAATAGTAAAGAAAAACACAACAAAAAACCACTTCTACCTTAAAAAAGTCCAGAACAAGATGAACTCACACAGCAGAATTCTACCAGAATGTCAAAGAAGATCTACAGCCAATTCTTCTTAAAATATTCAAAACAATGGAAACAGAAGGAGCACTTCCAAAGTCCTTCTATGAAACCAGTATCGTTCTAATTCCCAAACCAGATAAAGACACAACAACAACAAGAACAAGAGCAACAACAACAACAAAAAAAACCCTGTAGGCTAAAATCCCTCAAAAATGCTCAATAAATTACTTACAAATATAATATGTCAAAAAGATTATCCAACATGATCAAGTTGGCTTTATTCATGAAATACAGGAGTGGGTCAACATACAGAACTCAATACATGCAATAAATCACATAAATGAACTTAAAGACAAAATAATGTGATAACTTCAGTAGATATAGAAGAAGCCTTTAACAAAATCCAACATTCCTTCATGATAAATGCCTAGTAAAAGATACATATGAGAAATCCACAGCCACTTTTTTTCTTTTTTTTTTTTTTTTTTTTTTTTTTTTTTTTTTTTTTTTGGTTTTTCGAGACAGGGTTTCTCTGTGTAGCTTTGCGCCTTTCCTGGAACTCACTTGGTAGCCCAGGCTGGCCTCGAACCCACAGAGATCCGCCTGGCTCTGCCTCCCGAGTGCTGGGATTAAAGGCGTGCGCCACCACCGCCCGGCCACTTTTTTTCTTAAGTGGAGAAAAGCTTAAAAGAATATCTCAAAGTCAAGAACAAGAGAAGGATGTCCAATATACTCAGTCCTTTTCAATATTGTAACTGAAGTGCTATCTGAAGCAACAGGACAAGAGAAGGAAATTAAAAGAATACAAATATTGAATGAATAAGTTAAACTATCCTGATTTACAGGTGACATAATATTATACATTAGAGTTCCCCAAAATTTTTTACCAGAAATCTTCTTGGAATGATAAATTTAGCAGTGTGGAAGGATACAGAATATTGCACCAATCAATAGCTTTTCTATACACCAACAAAAAACATACAGAAAAGGAGCACATGGACACACTTCAATTCACAATAGCCTCAAAGAAAATAAAATATTTAAGAATAAACTGGACCAAGAAAGTGAAGGACTTCTATAATGAAAATATTAAACCTCTGAAGAAAGAGATAGAGAAAGACACTAGGAAATGGAAAGACATTCCTTTCCCATGGACTAATGGAATTAATATTATGGATATGACCATTCTATCAAAAGCTATTTACAGATTCAATGCAATCTCGTTCAAAATCTACATCTCATTCTTTATAGAAATAGGAAATAATTTGCCAAAAAATTCATATGGAACAACAAAAGACCCAAGATATCCAAAACAGTCCTGAATAAAAAGAACAATGTTGGAGAAATTGCCATTCTACATTTGAAGGTACATTACAGAGCCATAGTCATAAAAGCAATATGGGACTGGCTTCCAAACAGACATATAGAGCAATGGAACAAAATCAAAGACCCAAACACAAGTAAATATAACTTCAGCCATTTTTATTTGACAAAAATGCCAAAAAAAAGATAAGCTGGAAGAAATAAAGCAGCTTCAACAAAAGGTGCATGTAAAACTGGATGTCCACATGCAGAAGAATGAAATTAGTCCTGAACTTATTATCTTGCACAAAAACTAACTCATGGACTAAAGACCTAACTGTGAAACATGAAACACTGAAACTGCTAGAAGAAAACAAAGACAGTACCCTACATAATACAGGTGTAGAAAAGGACTTTACAAATAGAATTCCATTTGCCTAAGAATTTAGGCCAACAATTAACAAGTGGGACTTCATAAAACTAAGGAGCTTGTGCACAGCTTAAGAACGACATGCCTGATGAAGACGAAGCTTAGAGAATGGGAAAGAGTTGTTGCCATTTATACATCTAACAGATGGCAATCCAGAATAAATAAAGAACTAAAAAAAAAAAACCCTGAAGAATACAAAAACAAATATCTCATTCAAAAATTGGCTTGGGAACCAAACAGAGAGTTCTCAAAAGAAGATTCAAAAGGCTGAGAAACATCTCACAAAACTTCATCATCCTTAGCAATTAAGGACATGCAAATTGAAACACCTATAAAATTTCATCTTACCCCAGTTAGAATAGCAAAAGTAAAGAAAACAACTGACAATGAATGCTGGAGAAGATGTGGAGGAAGGGGACTTTAATTCACTGTAGGTGGGATTGGAAACTGGATCTGGCACTGTGGAAATCAGTGTGGAGAATTCTCAAACAGCTGAAAATAACTACCATATGATCCAGCTATACCACTTCTTGGCATAAACACAAATGACTTGACATCCTACTCCAAACATATATGCTCAGCCAAATTCATCACTGCTCTATTCACAATAGTTAAGAAGTGGAAACAACCTAAATGTGCATCAACTGATCCAACAGATGAACAATGAAAATGTGGTATGCATACACAATGGAATATTATAAAGAAATTTTAAATCAGGAAATTTGCAGATAGATGGATGGAACTAGAAAATATATTATTGATTGGGGTGACTCAGACACAGAAAGAAATTGCCATATTCTCTCTCTCATCTGTGTTTTAGCTCCAAATCTTTAAATGTAAGTATTTAACTTAAAGTAACTGTAAAAACACAGAAAGTAAAAAGGGACCTGGGGTGCTCTAGAGAGGGAAATAACAGGGTACAGGTGATATTAAGGGGGAAATTGGGAAGACAGGGGAGGGAGGGTTGATTGGGAAGGCAGAGGGAAGGCAATACTGAGAGAGAAGGAAGGATAAATAACACTAACGATGCTTGAAAAAGACATAGGAAATCATTATTTCATATTTATTTAACCTAAAATTACATGTAATACACACACACACACACACACACACACACACACACACACACACAGAATTTAAATAAAGCTATACCACTTGGGGATAATAATACTCCTCCAAAGAGCCATAGACTAACAAAATCTCCATACCAGGCATAAGAAAACTCCTCTCAAGTTATTGGTCAGGGATTTTGTTTTCCAAAAACAATATAGGCTCTTGCTGTTGTCTTTCACTGCAGTTAAGTCCCTATTGCTAAAGACCACCCCTAACTCCCTGCCCCCCACACCACCCGACTTCCTGGAGATGCATGCTGGATCTGATCTGAAGTCTGCCTCCCTGAGCTTTAGCTTTCATAGAACTAGGTGACTTGCTACAGCCATGAAATCTCAATAACATGGCTCTACCTCTACAAGAGCTGAAATTCCAAAACCAGCAGCCATCCCAGCAGGTAGGTGGGGGAATTCTCACTAGTCCCCAACTAAGATAAAGAACTATAAGTAATTAACAACTACTGAGAAAAGGAGGATTAGTCTTCCTCAGGAATGAACCTTCTGATTGTTATCCAATACCAAATGATCAGCTCAAGATATACACAGCCACTGAATGGAGTCAGCAGATTGTATTTATATGTTTATCCATTTATGGGATGCAACAACAACATTTAAAGAAAAAAGGTTGTAAATTTGAGAAAGAGCAAGGGAAAGGGCAGACATGGGAGGGGTAGGAGGGAGAAGTGGGAGGGAAAGATTAGGCAAATGTATTTTAATTTTTTTTTATGTAAAAGGTCATTTTAAATACAGTTCAATATGGTTCAATTATTTTTTAAAAGTACAAATTAGCAAAATCATTTCCTGAGATTTTTTACTCTTTTATTTATTTTATTTTTTATTTTACAGACATGTGATTTTTCATCTTGTTCTGATTTTATTATTTATTTATTTATTTATTTATTTATTGTGATTTTTTTTTTCATCTTAGAAGAATAGAATGTAGGCTGGTGGTTTGCTTAATAGTAAAGCATTTGCCTAGCGTGTGCAGAGCCCTAGGTTCAGTCCTAACCACCCTCCCCCCCCACACACACACACAGAAAAGGGGATCTTGCTACAATAATGGTTAAAGAACAAGAGGCTTAGTGTGGTGATATTTTATTTGTGCTCTAACAAATAAAGCTTGCCTAAGGATCAGAGGAAAAAGCCAACCACTATATTAAACATAGAGGTCAGGCAGTGGTAGCACATGCCCTTAATCCTAGCATTCAGGAGGCAGAGATTCATCTGGATCTCTGTGAGTTCAAGGACACACTGGGAATAGAGCCAGGTATAGTGGCACATGCCTTTAATCCCAGTGATAGTTAACCATAGAGGTCTGGAGGTCTGTACAAAAAGGAAGTGATAGAGCTGGGCAGAAAGAGGAAGTGATGTAGCTGGGTGGAGAGAAGAAGTAAGATGGCAGGGCACAGAAAGGTATATAAGGCCTGAGTATACAGGAAGTAGCTCTCTTGAGGTTGAGGATTTCAGTCAGAGGATTTGTGGAGTTGGTGAGGTAATTCCTCGTGGCTGTGTCTTGTTCTATCCCTCTGATCTTTCAGCTTTCACCCCAGTATCTGGCTCTCAGTTTTTTCTGTTAATAAGACTGTTTAGCAGTTCATATTACAGCTTTGAATTTGAGAAAGAGCAGGGGAGAGGGCCTACACTGGAGGGTAGAAGGGAGAAGGGGAGAGATTAGATAATTACCTTTTAATAAATGAAAAGTAATTAAAAAATCTCCAAGAAACACTAAATTAGTAAGTGTGATAGATACGTTAAAACTAGAACTGCATTCTTCCTTCCAAATTATCACCAAGTTAGGATTTTTATGCTTATACTTTCCCTCTTACCTGCATTGAGAATAGTACCATGTTTGTCTTGTTTATCATGGTATTCTCTGTACCTGACAAATAGTAAGCACTCAGTTTATGTTGTAAGGAAAAATGAATAAAGGAAGAAAGGTGAGAGAAGAGGAGGGGAGGGAATGTAATAAGAGGGGCTATAGTACACAGAAGTGTTAGAAAGAAGAGAAGAAAAAGAAAAGACAAGGCAAGAGAAGAAGAGTAAAGATATTTGTAAAGGGAGCAGTACCAACCATATCTGCAGAGCTCTTTGAATCCTGCATGTAAGCAGACATGCTCTAAGAACACACAGACTAGCTACCAGCTCCCATTGGACCAAGAGCTGCTCCCTGAGACACAGACTCCACCAGCTCCAATTGGACCAAGAGGTGAGTCTTTGTTCTCCTAGCCAATCACCCCAGCCTCTAGGCTTTAGGTCCAGGGGCACAAGATGCACCCCCATACCTCCACCCATTGCAGCCCCAGGTGCAGGGCAGCAGGCAGTACTTCTCAGGCAGGCCTGACTACTACCATCCCCCACCAGACCCTGTAACCTACAAGCCCCAGCCCATCCCCCAAAGCTACACATCCTCCAAGATCACAGCTGCTCCCTGAGACACAGACTCCACCAGCTCTGATTGGACCAAGAGCTCCCATTGGATCAAGAGCTCCCATTGGACCAAGAGTTCCTATTGGACCAAGAGTGCTGATTGGACCAAAAGAGACTCCTTCAGATGCAGACACCATTTGCACTGATTGGAGGAAGAGATGGGTAGATGTCATTGAAAAAATACATTCAACAACATAAACAGCGTATGTCACCACCAGAATGTAGTGGTTCTACATCAGCAAGACATGAACATCCCAACACAGAAGAAGCAGAAGAAACTGACCTTAAAAAATGACTTTAAGAACATGATAGAGGCCCTTAAAGAGGAAATGGAAAATTCCCTTAAAGAAATCAAGGAACAAAAACAAAAAAAAAAAGTTGGAAGAAATCAATAAATCCCTTAAAGAAAGCCAAGAAAACAAAACAAAAACAAACAAACAAACCAAAAAAAAAGCATTCAAACAGGTGAAGAAAACAGTTCAAGACTTGAAAACTGAAATAGAGACAATAAAGAAGACACAAACCAAGGGAATGCTGGAAATGGAAAAACTGAGTAAACAAACAAGAACTACAGATAAAAGCATAACCAATAGAATACAAGAGATGGAAGAGAGAATCTCTGGCATTGAAGATATGATAGAGGAGATAGATTCATCAAAGAAAACATTAAATCCAACAAAGTCATGACACAAAATATCCAGAAAATCTGGGACACCATAAAAAGATCAAACCTAAGAATAATAGGGATAGAAGAAGGAGAATACCAGCTCAAAGGCACAGAGAATATATTCAACAAAAACCTTAGAAGAAAAACTTTCCCAACCTAAAGAAGGAAATGCCTATGAAGATACAAGAAACTTACAGAACACCAAATAGACTGGACCCCCCAAAAAAGTCACCTCACCACGTAATAATCAAACTACTAAACATACAAAATAAAGAAAAAATATTAAGAGCTACAAAGGAAAAGGCCAAGTAACATATAAAGGCAGACCCATCAGAATAACACTTGACTTCTCAATGGACAATCTGAAAGCCAGACATTATGCAGACACTAAGAGACCATGGATGCCAACCCAGACTATTACAACCAGCAAAATTCTCAATTGCCTAGATGGAGTAAACAAAATATTCCATAATAAAATCAAATTTAAACAATATATATCCACAAATCCAACCCTACAGAAAGCACTAGAAGGAAAAATCCAACATAAGGAAGTTAGATGCACCCATGAAAACACAGGCAATAGATAACCCCACACCAACAAACACCAAAGAAGGGAAACACACAACACTACCAAAAAATAACAGAAACTAACTATCACTAGTCATTAATATCCCTTAATATCAATGGACTCAATTTGCCTATAAAAAGACACAGGCTAACAGAATGGATACGAAAACAGGATCCATCCTTCTGCTGCATACAAGAAACACACCTCAACTTCAAAGACAGACACTACCTCAGAGTAAAAGGCTGGGAAAAGACTTTACAATCAAATGGATTTTAGAAGCAAGCTGGTGTATCCATCCTAATATCTAACAAAATATACTTCAAATTAAAATCATTCAAAAGAGATTGGGAAGGACATTACATATTCATCACAGGAAAGATCCACCAAGATGAAGTCTCAATTCTGAACATTTACGCCCCAAATACAAGGGTACTTACATTTGTGAAAGAAACATTACTAAAGCTTAAATTGCACATCAAACTCTACACTAGTAGTGGGAGAATTCAACACCCCACTCTCACCAATGGACAGGTCTGCCAGACAGAAACTTAACAGAGAAATAAGGGAACAAAAAGATAGTATAACTTAAATGGACTTAATTGATATCTACATAGCATTCCACCCTAACACAAAAGAATATATCTTCTTCTCAGCACCCTATAGAATCTTCTCTCAAATCAACCATATACTCAGTCACAAAGCCATCTCAACAGATACAATAAAATTAGAATAACTTCCTGTATTTTATCAGACTACAATGGCTTAAAGTTAGATTTCAACAACAAAAATCACAGAAAGCCTACAAGCACATGGAAACTGAATAATGCTCAACTGAATCACCAATGGGTCAAGGAAGAAATAAAGAAAGAAATTAATGGCTTCTTAGAATTCCATCAAAATGAATATACTACATGCCCAAACTTATGGGACATTATGAAAGCAGTGCTAAGAGGAAAATTCATAGCACTAAATGCCCACGTAAAGAAGTTGGAGAAATCTCACACTAGTGACTTAACAGCACACCTGAAAGCTCTAGAACAAGAAGAAGCAAAGTCACCCAGGAGGAATAGATGCCAGGAAATAATCAAATTGAGAGCTGAAATCAATAAAATAGAAACAAAGAGAACAATACAAAGAATCAATGAAACAAAGAGTTGGTTCTTTGAGAAAATCAAGATAGAGAAGCCCTTATCCAAACTAACAAAAAGGCAGAGAGAGAACATCCTAATTAACAAAATCAGAAATGAAAAGGGAGACATAACAACAGACAACGAGGAAATCCAGAGAATCATCAGGTCATACCTCAAAAACCTGTATTCCACAAAATGGGAAAAAATCCAAAAGAAATGGGCAATTTTCTGCATAAGTACCACATACCAAAATTAAATCAAAACCAGATAAACAATTTAAATGGATATATAACCCACAATGAAATAGAAACAGTCATTAAAATCCCCCCTGCCAAAAAAAAAAAAAAAAAACAGGACCAGATGGTTTCAGTGCAGAATTCTACCAGAGTTAATATGAATACCCTTCAAATTGTTCCACACAATAGAAACAGGAGGAATATTGCCAAACTCTTTTTATGAGGTTACAGTTACCCTGATACTCAAACCACACAAAGATGCAACAAAGAAAGAGAATTACCACCCAATCTCCCTCATGAACATTGATGCAAAAATGCTCAATAAAATATTGGCAAATCAAATCTAAGGACACAACAAAGAAATTGTCCACCATAACCAACTTGGCTTCATCCCAGAGATGCAAGGATGGTTCAACATACAAAAATGCGTTAATGTATTACACCATATAAACAAACTGAAATAAAAAACCCACATGATCATCTCATTAGTTGCTGAAAAAGCCTTTGACAAAATCCAACACCACTCAGGATAAAGGTCTTGGAGAGATCAGGGATACAAGGAAAATATCTAAACATAATAAAGGCAATTTAGAGCAAACCAACAGCCAACATCAAATTAAATAAAGAAACGCAAAGGGATTCCACTAAAATCTAGAACAAGACAAGGCTGTCTGCTCTCCCCACATGTATTTAATATAGTACTTGAAGTTCTAGCTAGAGCAATAAGACAACAAAAGGAGATCAAAGGGATACAAATTGGAAAGGAAGAAGTCAAACTTTCACTATTTGTAGATGATATGATAGTATATATAAGTGACCCCCAAAACTCTACCAGGGAACTCCTACAGCTGAGAAACACATTTAGTAATGTGGCAGGATACAAAATTAACTCCAAAAATCAATATCCCTCTTATATACAAATGATAAACGGGTTGAGAAAGAAATCAGAGAAACATCACTCTTTACAATAGCCACAAATAATATAAAATACCTTGGGGCAACTCTAAGCAACT
The DNA here is from genome assembly GCF_007827085.1 of Peromyscus californicus insignis. Classification (NCBI taxonomy): domain Eukaryota; kingdom Metazoa; phylum Chordata; class Mammalia; order Rodentia; family Cricetidae; genus Peromyscus; species Peromyscus californicus. The sequence goes on from NW_026294391.1 coordinate 67,327,320, forward strand.
AAGCAAGTGAAGAACCTGTATGATAAGAACTTTAAGTTTCTGAAGAAAGAAATTGAAGAAGATATCAGAAAATGGAAAGATCTCCCATGCTGATGGATAGGTAGGATTAACATAGTAAAAATGGCAATCTTACTAAAAAGCAATCTATAGGTTCAATGAAATCCTCATCAAAATCCCAATACAATTCTTCACAGACCTAGAAAGAACAATGCTCAACTTCATATGGAAAAACAAAAAACCTAGGATAGCTAAAAGAATCCTGTACAAAAAAAGCAACCTATGGAGGCATCAGTATCCCTGACCAGAAGCTCCACAATAGAGCTATAGTAATAAAAACAGGTTGATTGGCATAAAAGCCAACATGTAGACTAATGGAATTAAATTGAAGACCCTGACATTAACCCACACATCTATGAACACCTGATTTTTGACAAAGAAGCCAAACCTGTACAATGGAAAAAAGAATACATCTTCAACAAATGGTGCTGCCATAACTGGATGGCAATATGTAGAAGACTGCAAATAGATTCATATCTACTGCCTTGCACAAAACTCAAGAATAAGTGGATCAAAGACCTCAACATAAATCCAAATGCACTGAACTTGATAGAAGAGAAACTATGCATTGGCACAGGAGATCACTTCCTAAATATAACACCAGTAGCACAGATACTGAGAGCAACAATTAATAAATGGGACCTCCTGAAACCGAGAAGGTTTTGTAAGGCAAAGAACAAGGTCAATATGACAAAATGACAGCCTACAAAATAGGAAAAGATCTTCGGTAACACCACATCTGACAGAGGGCTGATCTCCAAAATATATAAAGAACTCAAGAAACTAGACATTAAAATACTGAACAATCTAATTAAAAAATGGGCTGCAGAGCTAAACAGAATTCTCAACAGAAGAATTTCAAGTGGACAAAAAAATTTTAAGGAATTGCTCAACATCCTTAGTCATCAGGGAAATGCAAATCAAAATGACTCTGTGATACCATCTTACACTTGTCAGAATGGCTAAGATAAAAAAACACTGAAGACAGCTTATGTTGGAGAGGATGTGGATCAAGGGGAACACTCCTCCACTGTTGGTGGGAGTGCAAACTTGTGCAGCCACTTTGGAAATCAGTATGGCCATTTCTCAGAAATTTTCAGGCGAATGGATGGAACTATAAAATATCATCCTGAGTGAGTTAACCAAGCATCAGAAGGACAAACATAGTATATACTCACTCATAAGTGGATACTAGATGCAAAGCAAAGGATAACCAGACTACAACCCACAGCTCCAAAGAAGCTAGCTAACAAAGAGAACTCTAAGAGGGACACATGAATCTCTCAAAAAGGGGAAATAGATAAGATCTCCATGAGTATACTGGGGTCAGGGTGGGGGGTGAGCAATGGAGGGTAGGGGATGGGGGTTGAGAACATACAGGAATGGGATGGTCAATCTGGAACAGGGACGGAGTGAGAGAGCCAGGAAAGAGAGACCATGATAGAGGGAGACATCACGTTGATATGGAGAAACAGGGTGCTAGGGAATTTCCCAGGAATCCACAGTGATGACCCTAGCTTAGACTACTAGCAATAGTGGAGAGGGTGCCAGACCTGGCCTACTCTGGTAATCAGATTGGCGAATACCCTATCCATGATCATAGAGCCTTTATTCAGCAACTGATGGAAGCAGATGCAGTGATCCACAGCAGAGATCTAGGAGTCCAGTATAAGAGAGAGATGAGGGAGTCTACGAGAAAGGGGCATCAAGATTATGATGGGGAAATGTACAGAGACAACCAAACCAAACTAGTGGGAACTCATGAACTGTGGAGCCTCTATGGGACTGGACTAGGCCCTCTGTGTAGGTGAGACAGTTGTGTAGCTTGACCTGCTTAAGGGGCCCTCTGGCAGTGGGATCAGGATCCATTTCCGGTGCATGAGTGTGGTTTTTGGAGCCCAGTGCCTATGGTGGGACATCTCACACGGCCTTGAGGCAGGGGGGAGGGGCTTGGAACTGACTCAACTGCATGTACCAGGTTGTGCTGACACCTCATGGGAGGCCTGGCCTTGGAGGGGGTGGAAATGGGGGTTGGGTTGCTGGGGAATGCTGGGGGCAGGAAGAGGGAAGAGGGGGAACTGTAGTTGGTATGTAAAATGAATAAAAAAATCTCTTAATAATAATAAAAAGAAGGGAAAAAAGAACACACAGACTAAATATAAAAACAAGTTTCTGCTTCTTAAATGACTGTTGTAATAACTGAGAACTATGAGTTTGCAACAGTTTTAATAGAAATTGGCATTTCTCAGGAATAATTGAAGAAAACTGTGCACAATATAGAAATCTTTACTTTTGTTTCTCCAACTACCTCTGAGATGTTTTGCTATATTTTATTTCTTTCAATCACAACAAAATCACACTGAGCAGATAGTGAAACAATAGACTAAAGTAAAGAATACAAACTAGCTTGAAGTCTAAGAGCCCTTATTTCCAATTCAGGTACAGTGATTTAATTGTTGAGTTTTCCTGTTTTTAAAGTGCCTAAGGAGACCACCTTCCTGGAACTGTTATAAAGAATGAATGAATGTAAGATGAATTGCTAAACAGTCTTATTAAAAAAAAAAATCAAACAAACCCAGAGCCAGATATTGGGGTGAAAACTGAAAGATCAGAGGAATAGGACAAGCCACAGCCAATCTCACCTTACCAACTCCTCAACCTCCAGAGAGAGCTACTTCCTGTATACTCAGGCCTATATACCTTTCTGTGCCCTGCCATCTTACTTCTTCTCTCTACCCAGCTACATCACTTCCTGTCTGTCTGTACAGACCTCTATGTTTAACTAGCACTGGGATTAAAGGCATGTGCCACTACACCTGGCTCTGTTCCCAGTGTGGCCTTGAACTCATAGAGTTCAGGATGGATCTGTGCCTCCTGAATGCTAGGATTAAAGGCATGTGCTACTACTGCCTGACCTCTATGTTTAATATATTGGCTGGCTTTTTTCTCTGACTCCCAGATAAGCTTTATTGGGGTGCACAAATGAAATATCACCACATGAACTATGGGTTTATGTGTTAAATGTCTATCATGAGGAAAAAATGTTCAATGAATGCAAGTTTTCTTCACTTTGTTAGTTAAGCAAATATATACTAAACACCTACATGCTGTATAGCATATTTATGAATTGCCAGCCTAAAAGAAACATTCCCACTGCCTGGAAGATAGTAAATATAACTATAACAACTATCAGGAATATGAAGTCAAAAATTCTGCTTATTGTATTTCGACTACAATTTTTTCAGGGGGTGGTTCGAGACAAGGTTTCTCTGTATAACAGCCCTGGCTGACCTGGAACTCACTTTGTAGACCAGGTTAGCCTCAAATTCACAGGGATCTGCCTGCCTTTTTGTAGCTTGAGTTTTCCTGCCTGGCCCACAGTCAGGACAAATCTCTCTCACTCGCCAGTCCCACAGCCACTCAGACCCGACCAAGTAAACACAAAGACTTATATTGGTTACAAACTGTATGGCCGTGGCAGGCTTCTTGCTAACTGTTCTTACAGCTGAAATTAATCCATTTCTATTAATCTATACCTTGCCACGTGGCTTGTGGCTTACCGGTCCTTTACATCTTCCTTGTCCTGATGGCGGCTGGCAGTGTCTCCCTCACCCAGCTTCCTGTTCTCTCAATTCTCCTCTCTGTTAGTCCCACCTATACTTCCTGCCTGGCCACTGACCAATCAGTGATTTATTTATTGACCAATCAGCAACACATTTGACATACAGACCATCCCACAGCACTTCCCCTTTTCTTTTCTTAAAAAGGAAGGTTTTAACCTTTACACATCTCCAAAATCAGCTTGGTATATTTGGGAATTTGGGTGTAGCTTCTCTTACTACTTCCTGCTGGAGGGGGGCGCTGTATCTTATGGGGACACAAAGAATATTTTAGGGTTATGGAGCAGTCCGTGAGGGTGTATCATCTGAGCCAGTTGCCTTGAAACGGTTCTGGATGTTGGATCATCTGGGCCATGGTGTCATTGGAGACCTTTCAGGTGGTCTTGGCTGGTCAAACCTGATGTGTCTTAATCTGGAACAAATCCATAGCCTCTGGCTTTCTGTGGAAACAAAAGCAGAGCCTCCTTTCCAAAGCAACATATCCTTACATCCAAATTTTGAAGTCAAGTTACCTTTAAAATATACATTTTGGCATAACTCAACTAACTCAACAGCTTTTGTAATCAAATGTTTTTCTTTAGTTACAAATATCAAAGAGAACATTATCCAGATTCTTTGTGTGGTAGCCATCTTTACGTGGCTTATTTTTTTATATTAGCTTGAGCCTATTGCTTTGAACTGCAGCCTTGTAAGCCTGAAACGGCGCTGGCGCTGCTGGCTCCGCCCACTTCAGCTTCCCAACATGAAGGTGATACGTTTTCTGCCAGCTCTGGGAGCCTTCAACTCTCAGAAATAGTGGGTCTATGCTTCTATCAAAGAAGCGTGTAGCCCAGAAACCTCTTTTTTTTTTTTTGTACTAGCAAAGGCTAAATTCACCACACAGCTTAATGTGTCACTTGCAGAGGCCTCATTCCCACCATACTGCAGGTCAAGCATGCATGCACGCTAGGAACCCACCAGTAGCTCAAACCGGCAGGCTGCCGCTAACTTGAAAGAGACAACTAGGAACTGTTTTTAGCTCCGTTTTAGAATCTTTTTTCTCAGGTTTTAGGTGGAAACTCTTGCCAACACGTTGGGCGCCATTTGTAGCTTAAGTTTTCCTGCCTGGCCCACAGTCAGGACAAATCTCTCTCACTCGCCAGTCCCACAGCCACTCAGACCCGACCAAGTAAACACAAAGACTTATATTGGTTACAAACTGTATGGCCATGGCAGGCTTCTTGCTAGCTGTTCTTACAGCTGAAATTAATCCATTTCTATTAATCTATACCTTGCCACGTGGCTTGTGGCTTACCGGTCCTTTACATCTTCCTTGTCCTGATGGTGGCTGGCAGTGTCTCCCTCACCCAGCTTCCTGTTCTCTTCATTCTCCTCTCTTTTAGTCCCACCTATACTTCCTGCCTGGCCACTGACCAATCAGTGATTTATTTATTGACCAATCAGCAACACATTTGACATACAGACCATCCCACAGCACCTTTTCTCTCAAGTTCTGGGATTAATGGTATGTGCCAACACACCTGGCTTGGACTAAAATTTTATCAATTATCTGAGTCCAGTGAGACAGAACATATTCTCAGGTAGACAGTTACATGAAGAGGACTTATTGCTTACAGATATACAGCAAGGTACTAAAGAAGCCTAAGATGCATTTTGGGACAGTCTTCCAAGGCTCATGTACATCACGTTGTGGATGTTATCTTCAATGTATGTGTACCATTTGTACCATAGTCTAATAAACCCCAAAGCCAAACACCTTAAGTTTTATACCTTGGGGTTAATATAATTCATTGGACAAAAAATTAACAGATATCCTGTTTTTAAGGGGAAAGGATAAAATATGATGTTTCCTGAACAGTTACCTGTAATTCTCAAGCAGTTACCTGCCTTAGAAGAAACAGGAACAAGGCCCAAGCTGTTTGGGACAGTTCTTGCTTATGTGAGGATATCGTTCCTACTATATTGCACAGTTTCTTTTTTAGAATCATAAGCAAGAAGAAGAGACTGGGTCAGCGAAGGCTATCTGAAAACTATTTAGCTTATGCTACACATTGCTTTATGAACTGGTGATACACAGATACACAAAACTGTCATGGCAACTGAACTTAAGGGGGCAGCAGTAGAGTGAGGAAAGCAGACAAATCACACCCAGCAGTCTACCCAGTGGAAATGTCCGATAGGTGCATTAAGAACAATGAAGTACAAGGGGAAAGTATAAGAGAACTATTTTGTTTCTTTTTGTTTTTGCTTTAATGCATTAAAATGGATACTTTTCCTAAGGAGTAGCAGTTGGCTAGGCAGAATATAAAGAGAAAGCAAAAATAACACTGTTTATCTTCAATCTTAAACACCTGAGCTTCTTCCAATTGAAGGTAAAAACATGTGGGAAAGTCGGGTTTTTTTGTTTATTTGTTTGTTTGTTGTTTTTGGTGTGTGTGTGTGTGTGTGTGTGTGTGTGTGTGTGTGTGTGTGTGTGTGTAGAAGAGTGGTAGAATGATTGTCCAGTGCTGTGTGTAAACATCAGTATCACTTCTGAACTCTGAACACGCAAGAACTTATCTCAAAGTCAATCTGTAATGAGGCCATGGGAATTTACTTAACTAAGTAGTTACGAGTATCATAAAATTCACTGAACAGATTTCAGATGTCTAAGAATGTGTCTATATGCAAATACACATTTAAAAAGTGATTGAATGCTCAAGTACCTTTGAACCCTTTTTATTACCGAATTATGTTTTCTTTAGAATGCATCGTGATGAAACAAAGTAGTAAAACTGTCCTTAAAGCAACCATTAATTTCATTCTTGAATTACTCCTTTAAGGATCTCACCAAATTTGAGGTCCATTGTTAAGCAGTGTTTTATATTTCAATATCTAGTTTTTCAAATGTGAACTACATGTTGAAATACTCAGTAGACTTGAGATGTAAAGAATTGCTTTTCCAGTGTTTTCTCCAGCCCATAAAACTCCTAACACAGACTGGGCACTTAGTAACATAGAAACCAGCTTCTACAGGAGGAAATAACCCACAGTGACTTTTATTCTTTAATCACAAGTTCACTTTCCTGTTTTGGTCAGGCCAATATATGCCATTGTAATAATCTTATCACTCACTGCAATTAAAATGACTCAATAATCAAAGGTCAACATTATTTTGAAGCATTAGGTAACTGACTCAGGGAATATTTTAATTTATCCACTCAAGGTGGTCAAAATTTTCCATTAAATAATGCTAATAAAAAATAAAATACAAAAGTTTATTTCTGTTTGTACCTGATGACTTAGATTTCTAAGTAATATATTGTTATTTAGTATACAACTGAAGAGTTAAAAGCCTTGAATTACATTTCTAGATCCAACCTGTTTCCTATAATGTTAATTACTTATTTAATCCCTCTAAGTCTTTCCTGCCATCCTCCTCTGCTGTGGGATGGTCTGTATGTCAAATGTGTTGCTGATTGGTCAATGAATAAATCACTGATTGGCAGTGGCCAGGCAGGAAGTATAGGCGGGACTAACAGAGAGGAAAATTGAGAGAACAGGAAGCTGGAGGGGAGACACTGCCAGCCGCCATCAGGACAAGGAAGATGTAAAGTACTGGTAAGCCACAAGCCACGTGGCAAGGTATAGATTAATAGAAATGGATTAATTTAAGCTGTAAGAACAGTTAACAAGAAGCCTGCCACGGCCATACAGTTTGTAATCAATATAAGTGTCTGTGTTTACTTGATCGGGTTTGAGCGGCTTGGGACTGGTGGGTGAGAGAGATTTGTCCTGACTGTGGGCCAGGCAGGAAAACTCTAGCAACAAATGGCGTCCAACGTGGTGGCAAGAGTTTCCACCTAAAACCTAAAAAAAAAAAGATTCTAAAACGGAGCTAAAAACAGCTTCCTAATTGTCTCTCTCAAATGAGCGGCAGCTGCCGGTTTGAGCTACTGGCGGGTTGCTGGCGTGCGCGCTCGACCTGCAGTATGGCGGGAATGAGGCCTCTGCAAGTGGCACATTAAGCTACATTGTGGATTTAGCCTTTGCTAGTACAAAAAAAAAAAAAAAAAAGAGGTTTCTGGGCTACATGCTGCTTGGATAAAAACATAGACCCACGATGGCTCCCAGAACTGGCGGTAAGCATACCGCCGTCGCCATGTTGGGAAGCTGAAGTGGGCGGAGCCAGCAGCCACAGCACCAGCGCCCTTTCAGGCTTAGAAGGCTGCAGTTCAAAGCAATAGATTCACAATAAGACAGATTCAGATGTAATAGTTTAAAATGTGTGTAAAATATACGTAGGCTTGAAAGAAAAAAAAAGGTGATATATACAGTATAGAAACAAATACATGGTTTTAAAAAATAAAGTCTTTAAAGAGACAGTAAAATTAATATAAAAAATAAGCCACGTAGAGATGACTATTACACAGAGAGTCTGGATTGTGTTGTCTTTGGGATTCTTAACTACAGAGAGATATTTGATTATAAAGGAAACTGAGTTAAACCAGTATGTATATTTTAAAGATACTTTGACTTCAAAATTTGGATGTAAGGATATGTTGCTTTGGAAAAGAGTCTCTTTTGTTTCCACAGAAAGCAAGAGGCTATGGATTTGTTCCAGATTAAGACACATCAGGTTTGACCAGCCAAGACCACCTGAAAGGTCTCCGATGACACCATGGCCCAGATGATCCAACATCCAGAACCGTTTCAAGGCAACTGGCTCAGATGATACAGCCTCACGGACTACTCCATGATCCTAAAATTTTCTTTGTTTCCCCAAAAGATACAGCGCCCCCCTCCAGCAGGAAGTAGTAAGAGAAGCTACGCCCAAATTCCCAAATATACCAAGCTGACTTTGGAGATGTGTAAAGGTTAAAACCTTCCTTTTTAAGAAAAGAAAAGGGGAGGTGCTGTGGGATGGTCTGTATGTCAAATGTGTTGCTGATTGGTCAATGAATAAATCACTGATTGGCAGTGGCCAGGCAGGAAGTATAGGCGGGACTAACAGAGAGGAAAATTGAGAGAACAGGAAGCTGGAGGGGAGACACTGCCAGCCGCCATCAGGACAAGGAAGATGTAAAGTACTGGTAAGCCACAAGCCACGTGGCAAGGTATAGATTAATAGAAATGGATTAATTTAAGCTGTAAGAACAGTTAACAAGAAGCCTGCCACGGCCATACAGTTTGTAATCAATATAAGTGTCTGTGTTTACTTGATCGGGTTTGAGCGGCTTGGGACTGGTGGGTGAGAGAGATTTGTCCTGACTGTGGGCCAGGCAGGAAAACTCTAGCAACAAATGGCGTCCAACGTGGTGGCAAGAGTTTCCACCTAAAACCTAAAAAAAAAAAGATTCTAAAACGGAGCTAAAAACAGCTTCCTAATTGTCTCTCTCAAATGAGCGGCAGCTGCCGGTTTGAGCTACTGGCGGGTTGCTGGCGTGCGCGCTCGACCTGCAGTATGGCGGGAATGAGGCCTCTGCAAGTGGCACATTAAGCTACATTGTGGATTTAGCCTTTGCTAGTACAAAAAAAAAAAAAAAAAAGAGGTTTCTGGGCTACATGCTGCTTGGATAAAAACATAGACCCACGATGGCTCCCAGAACTGGCGGTAAGCATACCGCCGTCGCCATGTTGGGAAGCTGAAGTGGGCGGAGCCAGCAGCCACAGCACCAGCGCCCTTTCAGGCTTAGAAGGCTGCAGTTCAAAGCAATAGATTCACAATAAGACAGATTCAGATGTAATAGTTTAAAATGTGTGTAAAATATACGTAGGCTTGAAAGAAAAAAAAAGGTGATATATACAGTATAGAAACAAATACATGGTTTTAAAAAATAAAGTCTTTAAAGAGACAGTAAAATTAATATAAAAAATAAGCCACGTAGAGATGACTATTACACAGAGAGTCTGGATTGTGTTGTCTTTGGGATTCTTAACTACAGAGAGATATTTGATTATAAAGGAAACTGAGTTAAACCAGTATGTATATTTTAAAGATACTTTGACTTCAAAATTTGGATGTAAGGATATGTTGCTTTGGAAAAGAGTCTCTTTTGTTTCCACAGAAAGCAAGAGGCTATGGATTTGTTCCAGATTAAGACACATCAGGTTTGACCAGCCAAGACCACCTGAAAGGTCTCCGATGACACCATGGCCCAGATGATCCAACATCCAGAACCGTTTCAAGGCAACTGGCTCAGATGATACAGCCTCACGGACTACTCCATGATCCTAAAATTTTCTTTGTTTCCCCAAAAGATACAGCGCCCCCCTCCAGCAGGAAGTAGTAAGAGAAGCTACGCCCAAATTCCCAAATATACCAAGCTGACTTTGGAGATGTGTAAAGGTTAAAACCTTCCTTTTTAAGAAAAGAAAAGGGGAGGTGCTGTGGGATGGTCTGTATGTCAAATGTGTTGCTGATTGGTCAATGAATAAATCACTGATTGGCAGTGGCCAGGCAGGAAGTATAGGCGGGACTAACAGAGAGGAAAATTGAGAGAACAGGAAGCTGGAGGGGAGACACTGCCAGCCGCCATCAGGACAAGGAAGATGTAAAGTACTGGTAAGCCACAAGCCACGTGGCAAGGTATAGATTAATAGAAATGGATTAATTTAAGCTGTAAGAACAGTTAACAAGAAGCCTGCCACGGCCATACAGTTTGTAATCAATATAAGTGTCTGTGTTTACTTGATCGGGTTTGAGCGGCTTGGGACTGGTGGGTGAGAGAGATTTGTCCTGACTGTGGGCCAGGCAGGAAAACTCTAGCAACACTCCTCTCCCTTCTACTTTTGTTTTCTTCTGTCTTTGAAGTTGGGGACAATATTTGCCTTACTGCAAAGATATTTTTCCACAATCAAATAAAATAATACATCTATTTCAAAGAACTACACAAGCATAGGTTTTATTACTCATATGACATCTGAGAGAGAAGACTATTAAGATTTTTTTCTAATCCAAGCTGTGTGAGCTACATGTAGGTTTCTCCAAATGTTATTCTATTTCTAAAGTGTAACACCTTGTAGTTTTAAACTTTTGTGTACTAATGATTCCAATTTCTTCTGTACACTGCTACCAAATAGCAAAAACTCATAAAAATCTATTTTAGTGAAGAAAATTATTTTATACTTACCTTGTATACTTCATAGTACTTTATACTACGTAGTACTTATATAATAAATCTGTTATATGAGTAAATGGTTTTACTTCTTTTTGTTTTCTATAATTATAACTCTCTATGGCCATACCACAGTAAATGTACCCTATCTCATTGATAATTATCAATGATGACATAGCAAATGCTGTATGCAAGTTTTCATTCATGGAAAGAGCAATTACTTTCTTTTCATTCCTCAAAAACCAACTAAAAAGAAATACATGATTTAGGGAGTGTTAGAAGTAAACAAAAGAATTTTGCAAAGGAGCTGGAATATTGCTTCTTTGTTAAGAATTAAAACTTAGTAGTACTTGTTAATAAATAAATGAGTATTTCATTACAATAGTAATAACATAATACTCTACAAACATATAATACACACACACACACACACACACACACACACACACACACACACACACACACCTTTAAATCTTGTCAATAGAAAAACTCAAGATGGTCATCTTTAAAGCACATTAAAACAAAAAGTGATATTTATCTGATTCATGAGAAAGAAATAGTGTAATTAGATAATATAAAAATTTGGTGATTAATCCCAAGGAAGTAAAAACTATTGATTCAGTTAGACTTTTGCTAAAGCAAATTTGTCAGTTGCCTATTGTGTGTCATGTAGGTATTATATCAGATTCTTTGAAGACAGGCAAACAGATACATCTCTGTTCTCAGTGGTTTCATTGTTGGTGGAGGGAAAGCCATGTGCTGAAATTAAAGTGGGAACAGCAGTTATTTGTTCAAGAGAATAGGATGTATTATATGCAAGTAAAGTTCTTTATGAAAGCAAAGAGAATTTTGGTGGTTGGTTAAGTGGATCCAATGTCTAGAATGTTAGTGAATTAATGTTAATTAACATAAAGCTGAAGCTGTAGGCAGGAACTAGAATTTGAAAAAACTTGGTAAACTTTGCAATAACTCTGACTTGAAGTGACTGAGAACCATTAAAGGAATTTAAGCAAAATAATTCCATGATAACTTGTGTGTTTTAGATAGGTAAATGCAAAGGAGAACCTGTATAATTACTAAATAGCAAGTCACAGTGCAAATATATGTAGTCTCAGCTCCTTGGGTGGCTGAAGCAGGAGGATTAATTGAGCCCAAGAATTCAAGGCCCTTCTGGGAAACATAGCAAGACTCTCATGACAATGAAGAATTGTGTTTTGAAATAAAGTGGTGCATGGAAAGAAGGAAAAGGACACATTCAAGAATGATTTATGAAGGACGTGTAAGTGAAGAGACTTGGTGACTATATGTGATGACAATGCAGGTAGTGGGGCATAGGGAAACATGTTTTGGGGAGAGTAATTTGAAGTGAAATGTCATATAGGAGGAGCAGATATGTATAAAACATTATGAATTAGAATTGTCATATCAAATTTGAGATGGTTTTGAAAATTTCCATAACAGATACCTGGGCTGAAGACAGACATACCTTTAGAGAGATGGTAGATGAGGACAAACACAGTGAGGTAACTCAACAGAGTACTGGAAGTGGTATCAGAATGGAGAAGTACCACTGTTTATGGACTAAATGGAAGAAGAGCACCCAATGAAAACTGAAAGATTGTTCATAGAGACATGAACAAAGAAGATCGCCATTTTTCATAGAAGACAAATGAGCTGAGTTCACAGAAGGGAACAGTCACTTTTGTCAAATGCTATAAATATTCAATGAAAATAAAGATGGGAAATTACCCAAGGGACTTAATAACTGATAAGTTATACATAACCCTAGTGAGCACACTTTCAGTTTCAATGAAGTAAAGAGAATGGAATCAAACTGCAGTAGGCCAAGCAGTAAACAGGAGGTGAAATAGCTCAGAAGTACCTCCTTTCTCATCCTAAAAAATGTCAGGAAACCACAGAAAATTTCATTAATTACATCCTCATTACATAAATTATAATGGTAGGAGTTATTAAAGGAATTCAGGGGAAAATGAGGAAGTACAGACAAGGAGTGAATAGTATTCTTCCAAGATAAAGTAGATAAATAGTTGATAACCTGAATGAGCAAGTGATGTAGAACCCCTGACAGTATTGGGTTTGTCAATTTTACTCTTCCTTCTCCTTTGGCGCTTCATGCCCTCCTCTCTGAAAGGATTTAAACCTATTTAAGTAGTGATATAAAAAAGTCAATGGCATGTAAGAGAGGGTAAAGATAACAGAAAGAGGGCCTAGTCAATGTTACAGAGATTATAAAGAAACAGATAAGGATTGAATATGGAGCACAAGTGGAAAGATGGGATGTAGTAAGATTGGGAAACATCATTTTTAATGAGATGAGACTGAAGGAGATAAGTATGCAAGCCAAAGATTCAAAATTTATAGGTGAGGGCTGAATGGCAAGGGCCAGGAAGTTTTGCTTCATGACATAAATTACACTGCTTAAGAATTCTGCTTTGAATAGTGGAAGTCTGAGATAATAGAAAAAAAATAGTTGAAGGAGAGGATCATGGTTAGGAATTCATGAACAGTCTGAGGCCAGAGGTCATTCTGTCTACTTATTATTCCTTTATTTTTATATCACATTTCCAGCCTACAGGAAACTGAGTAAATTTGATCTTCAAAATTTCACCCTAATTCAACCACTTTTCTCTAACTCTACTAGTATTAGCCTAATTTGATTCATCAGAATCTCTCTGTTACTACCTTTCCCTTCTTACTCCCACCCACTATGCCTACTCTCAAGAGTTTCTTTTCCTTTTGTTTTCTGCAATGTGAATATAAACCTATATATAGAGGTAGAGATATTTCTCATTTTTTGTAGTCTCTGATCCTCCTTAGTGTTTTGTTCAAAATTTCTTCTGGATCTCTGGGCTAATGTCAGTCACTAATTATGGATAATTCTCAGCCATTGTTACTCCAAATACATCATTTTCATTTTCAGTCTGTCTTCTTTTACTACTGTTTCCATTATGTATATTCACATGTTTTTGGTAATTGCTCTACAAGTCTTAGGTACTCTGTTCTTTTTATTCATTTTCCCTTATTACATTTCCATTTGGCAGGTTTCTATCAACATATTTTCATAATATGATTCTTTCCTGAGGCAATCTATAGTCTAATAAGTCTACCAAAGCTATTTGTCATTCATTTTACAAAATTTTATATGTAGAATTTTATTTTTATTCTTCCTTAGGGTGCTTATCTCTATGTTCAAATTACCTACCTATTCTTGAATGCTATCTCCTGTTTACAATGGGACTTTTATCATCTTCATAATGGTAGTTTAAGTTCTTGGCCTGATAATATCAACACCTATGCCATATCTGATTGGAATTCTGATGTTCACTTTTTCTATTCAGACTTTACTTTCCAGTCTTTTATCATGACTTGTAAGGTTTCATTGAAAACTAGAAATTCTATCAGATAAAATCTTCTCCTGTCTCTGCTTTTCTCTAACCTGGTGTGAGTCTCCCAAAGACTCATTAAATCAAGTCTGTATCTTAAAACTGATGAGTAATTAATTACCATTACACTTTAACCTTATTGATGAGGTATTAAGATATTGAAAGCATGACCTCCCCCAAACAGGATGCAAGGGCCCCAAGTTTTCTATAATTGATACATTATAATCGTACAATGATATTTTAACATATACATGCAAAATAATAAAATTAGAGTAATCATTTTTATCATCTCAGACATTTGTCATGATGTTGTATCAAAAACATTCAAAGTGCCGGACGGTGGTGGCGCATGCCTTTAATTCCAATACTCGGGAGGCAGAGCCAGGCAGATCTCTATGAATTCAAGGCCAGCCTGGTCTACAGAGCAAGATCCAGGGCAGGCACCAAAACTACTCAGAGAAACTCTGTCTCAAAAAAAAAACATTCAAAGCAATTTCTTCAATTTATTGTAAAATCTCTAATATATTCTTTTTGACTATAGTATCTCTCCACCGTGCTAAATATCCAATACTAGGACCTGCTCCTCCTAAGTTTTTACTCAGTAACTGACCTTTCCTCAAGTCCCTCTGACACTTTCACACTCCGCTTCTATAAAATCAGCTACTTTACCTCCCTACACAATTGAGAACATATAGTGCTTATCTTTTTAGTGTTCGATGTGAGATGTCTTTCTGTATGCTGTGAATATATGTTGTTCTGAGTGGTTGATAAATAAAACTGCTTTGGCCTATGGCAAGGCAGCTTAGAGGCAGGTGGGAAATCCAAGGAAAGAGAAAGTCAGAGTCTGGAGAGATGTGAGCCTGCCGCCCAAGGAGCAACATGCCAGCAGACCAGTAAAGCCATGGAACATGTGGTACAAATAGAAAAAAATAGAAATGGGTTAATTTAAGATATAAGAGCTAGCTAGCCAGAGGCTTGCCATAGGCTATAAAGTTTGTAAATAATATTAAGCCTCAGAGTGATTATTTTATAAGCGGCTGTGGGACCATGGGGTTGGGCAGAACCAGAGAAAACTTCTGACTACATTTGGCTGCTCAACATGTTGGCTTGAGTTTCCACCTAAAATCTGAGAGAACTAATAAGAGATTCTAAAACAGAGCCAAAAACAGCTTCCTACTTCATGTCTCATGTGGGCCGCAAGATGCCACAGTATTCGGGCTTGAGCACAGCATAGTAGATTCCTGCTTTGGTACACAGAGGTGTCTCCAAGCTGCACAGCACATTGCATGATGGTTTTAGATTTTACTTATACAGACAAAAAGGGTTTATGGGCCAGCTTCATGCTACTTGATGGCAGCATGGACCCCAGAGTTATCAGGATAAGTGTGACTCTCCTGAGTACATCCACCATGTTGAAAAGCTCAAGTGAGTGGAGTCACAGCCAGGGCTGCCATTTCAATCTTAGCCACACTGCAGTTTGCAATGATCAGAAAAGGATTATAGATACACAAAAGATAGATTCAGATGGAATAAACCTCTAAATTGTTTACATTATATGTAAAAATGTATGTAGGCTTGGAAGAGAGAGGAAAAGGAGGATAAACAGTTATATAAAAAAATAGATAATTTTAAAAAATAGTCTTTAAAGAGGCAGTAAAAGTAATATAAAAATAAGCCAGGTAAAGATGGAAATCACACAGAGAGTCTGGATTATATTGTCTTTGGGATTTTTAACTGCAGAAAGATACTAGATTATAAAGGCTACTCAGTTAAACCAATATGTATATTTTAAAGGTTTCTTGACTTCAAAATTCATGTCTAAGGATATGTTGCTTTGGAAAAGAAGTTCTGTTTTTGTTTCTGCAGAAGATGACAACCTGTGGATTCCTTCCAGATTAATATGGCTTCATCAAGGAAGACCCCTGAGAGGTCTCCAGATGATCCAACATCCAGAACAGCTTTCAAGGCAACTGGCTCAGAGAATACAGCCTTACAGACTACTCCAGCCAGAACTTGACCATAACCCTAAAATTTTCTTTGTGTCTCCATAAGACTTCCAGTGCCCCCAATCAGCAGGAAGTAGCCTAGAAAACTATCCCCACATTCCCAAAAAATTGGATTATGGGTGTTTGTCTTTGTTTAGAGGTTGGTTACAAATTGTTATTGGTCATAGTCAATCTCTTTCTAAAAGAAAAAAAAGGGGATATGATATAGATATGATAGGATAAAACGGTAGATTATTGAATCTACTTTTAAAGAGCAACCACTTGTTTAAAATGTTTTACATTGCTATGGATTTTAGTCTATTGATACAAATTTAAAATTAATTTTGTTATACTGTATGTGTATTTCTAATCTTGTTTAAGGTATTATGTTATGTAGTTCATTTAAAATTTTAATGTATAATTAAGAAATACAGAATAATTGGTCATTTATCATAATCAAACTTATAGTCATGTTAGTTAAGTTTTTAGGTATACATAGATATATTTCTATTATGTAGTAATCTTCAAACCCTTCAAAGCCCTACAGAATATGGCATTTAAAATGTTTTAATAACTTTGACTTTCTGGACGTTGAGACATGTCTGCTCCTGTCAGCACCAATCTACTTCAGAGAAGATAATGGGCATAGAAGAAACTCCTTGTGGAGTTTGCTTTCTTTATGGCAAAACTTAGCCATTCGGGCAAGAAACTATTCTTGCCTTGACTGCTTGACAAAATGTTGTATCGACTAGACATGCAGGACCCATAGAAAAATGACCACTAAAACAAGATGAAATGGTCCTTTAGGTTCCTTCTTCACAGAGGAGACTGCCAGACTTTCTGTAGAACACAGGGAGAAGCAACTGAGAAATTCTAGACCTATAGGCTGAAGACGGATGCCCTAGCATTGCAGAGGAATTTGAATGACTGTCCAGGCAGCCAGCTATCTCCGTAATTCTAGATTTTTGGAAGTTGCTTGCAAAGTACTTCTTGTCTACTTAGGTAATATTATATCCTTCTGGAGTCTTTGATGTAGTTGAAGACTAGATAGTTATAATTATAATTTTCCTTGGTTGTGATAAAAGATAAATTAAATATGAAACCTTAGACTCATAAATATAGGATAGATGATAGAATATTTTCTTTAATTTTGCCAAATATAAATAGACTAGATATTGTAATTATAATTATTGCTTGATAACTATTCTATTATATGTAATTTTACTATGTTAAAGTTAAAACCTTCCTTTTTGATTAGATAGAAAAGGGGAAGTGCTGTGGGATGTCTTTCTGTATGCTGTGAATATATGTTGTTCCCATTGTTTGATAAATAAGCTGCTTTGGCCTATGGCAAGGCAGCTTAGAGGTAGGCAGGAAATCCAAGGAGAGACAAGAAAGAGAAAGGCAGAGTCTGGAAGACATGAGCCTGCTTCCCAAGGAGCAACATGCCAGCAGATTGATAAAGCCATGGAACACATGGCAAAACATAGATTAATAGAAATGGGTTAATTTAAGATATAAGAGCTAGCTATCAAGAGGCCTACCATAGGCCATACAGTTTGTAAATAATATTAAGCCTGAGTGATTATTTCATAAGTGGTTGAGGGACCACGGGGCTGGGTGGGACCAAAGAAAACTTTTGACTACAAGTATTATATATTTTTATTGAAAATAGATTTTTCATACCATATATTCTGATTAGTTTTCTCTGCTCAAACTTTTCCCAGATTCCCCCCAAACCTACTTACTTTCTTTTTCTCTCTCATTAGATAACAAAAAGGTATCTAAAAAAATTTTAAAAATAAAGACAAACAAAGCAGAATAGGACAAAACAAACAAGTAAACAAATAAGCAGAAAAAAAGAGACAAAGGAAAAGCAGAAGAAACACATACAGATGCAGAGACACCCTCCCCCAGAAATTCCTTAAAAACAAAATCTGAAAGGAAAATATACTAAGTAAAAGACCTATAAAATTTTTAAAAAACTTCCAAACAAAGTATAATGAGACAAAAACAAACAACAACAATAACAAAAAAAACCCAAACTCAACAGCAACAACAACAAATCCCTAAATCCCATTGAGTTCTTTTTGTATTGACCATTTCCTGCTGGTCATCTAGCCTGGTTTGGAATGTGATCTGTATACCCAATGATACTCCTTTGGAGAAAACTATTTTTTTCCTTTGTGATCAGTTATCAATTGTAGATAGCCACTGGATAAGGGATGGGGGCTTGTGTTCACTTTTCCTTTCTATATTAGTATCCATCTGGTGTAGTCTCTTTCAGGCCATGGGCATGTTGCCAGAGTCTCTGTGAGTTCATATAAGTGTCAAACCTGTTGTGTCTAGATTGTCTCCTTGGTGTCTTCCATGCAGCTGGATCTTATGATCTTTTCATCTCCTTCCTGTGAAGTTCCCTGAAGTTTCATTGGATAGCTAGAGATGTCTAGTCAGGCTTTTACTCTCATATAATTTGGAGGGTCCTTTTAGTTTTCATTCCTATAATAAATATTTTAAGAATCTTCTACTGTTGTTGGTTTGCATGTGACCCCTCAAATGACCCTTAGTGTTATCTAGCCCCCATACTCTCTCCAAACCCCTTCTCTTTCCTCCCCATCTTCATTTAATTCTCCCATTCTCTACATTTAGTATATTGATTATTATATTTCATGGGGAATTTTTTCTGGTGCAGTCTATTTGGTAGTCTGTATGCTTTTTGTATGTTGATAGTCCCTCCATTCTTTAGGCTAGGGATATTTTCTTCTGTAATTTTTTTTGAAAATATTTTCTGTGCCTTTGACCTTGGTTTCTTCTCCTTCCTCTATTCCTATTACTTGCAGATTTAGTCTTTTGATAGTGTCCCAGATTTCCTGGATATTTTGTGTCTGGAAATTTTTGTACTCAGCATTTTCTTTGACTGAAGTATGCATTTATTCTACTTTTTTCAATGCCTGGGAGTCTCTCTTTCATATTTTGTACTCTGCTGGTGGACTTACCTCTGAGGTTTTTGACGTTAAAATTTTCATTTCCAGTTTTACCTCATTTTGTGTTCTCTTTAGTGATTCTATTTCTACTTTCATGTCTTGAACTGTTTTCATCATTTCATTCCACTGTTTGTGTTTTCATAGATTTGATCAGGAGTTTAGTCATTTTGTCTTTAAGATCCTTGAGTATATTCATAATAGCCATTTTGAAGTCCTTGTCTTGTGCCTTACCTATATTGCTCTTCTCAGGGCTTACTGTAGTAGGGTTGCTGGGTTCTGGTTGAGACATATGGTCATGAGTGTTTAATGAGTGTGCTTTTGGGATAGTGCATAAGCATTTGTGTTTGGAGTGATTGCAATTCTATGTGTTACTATCTGAGCTTGTCTTTGTTGGGTAAGTGTCCTGTTCCTTTGTTTCTGTTGCACTATCTTAGGACAAACTGTATTGGTTGTGTGTTGTCTTGTAGGGGATGCTTCTGACTCCCTGCTAAGGGTAGCCACTTGGAGGTTCCCAGGTGGAACATGTTTCTAGGTATTGGGGGCAGACCTGATGGAACAGGGATTGTCTAGAAACAGGGGGTGGGAAGTTGTCTGAAAGAGTCCCTGGGAGAAGAAAATCTGGGTCTGCCATGAGATTTGAGGGAGTTTACAGAAAGTAGAGTCAGATAGGGAAGAAAGACCCTTGTCATTTTACTTAACATTATGTCTCCCTCTGGATGCAAATGGCAGGATTCCAATTACTTTTTCTGGACAAAGAGTATTTTGTTTATACAGATCACAGTTTATCTATTTGTCAAGGAATAACTATATTTGTTTAGATTTTTTTTAGCTGTCAGAAATGAAAAGAGGGTGCACACATCTCTTAAACATTCTGATTCTGATTCTTTTTGTAAATTTGCCTAACAATAGAATTGTTATATGATATGGTAGTTCTACCTTTCTTTTAGGAGTCACAATAGTGTGTTTCATAATGGTTAGAATTTTTCATTCCCAAAAGCAGTGTTTAAGATATACCCTTTTCCTACATTGTTACTAACATCTGCTTTTTGTCTTTTTGATGATAGTCTTTGAAAGTAAGATGGGATGATATTTTATTACAGTTTTTGTTTCAATTTCTCTGTTGTCTAATGTTTTGGAACATTTAAAATTACATTTATTGGTCATTTGTGTTGCATCTTTTGTGACATACCTATTAAGATAATTTTTAGTCAGATTTCTGTTGTTGTTGAGATGTATGACTTCCATTTAAAATTATTTTGTTACATTTATAAGTTTGCTTTGTGTGTGCATGCATGTGCGTGTGTGTGTGTGTGTGTGTGTGTGTGTGTGTGTGTGTGTGTGTGTGTGTATGTGTGATCAGTTGTGTGATCAAGTGTGTGACATGACACTCATGTGAAAGTCAAAGGACAATTTGTGGTCCTTGGTTCCCTCCCTTCCATCATGTAGGCCATAAAATGACCTTTACTCACTGAGCAGTTTCACAGGCCCTGACTTCTATTTATAGTCTAGATGTTATTCTCTTACCAGATGAATATTTTGGAAAATTTTTCCATTATCTTGGCTATCTCTTCACTGTTATTTCCTTTATTATATAGAAACCTTTAAGTTTGTGTATTTTCTATTTTGTTACCTGCACTTTTGGAATTTTTCCCAAAGAAGATATTGTCTATATTGTCAATGGAAGATCTCAGAAAGAGCTTCACTTTTAACTCAACCTTCTGAAAGGCTGATTAACTGATTAGAACATCAACACTTGTGGAGAGGTTGGGATGTTGCAGGTCCAGAGCCTAATTACAGTCCTGGGCTATCTTCAGCACTCTTCTTTGTCATTCTTTTCTCTCCTTTGTGTCTGGCCTAACATCCTTACAAGAATCAGATGAAACTGTTTCAAATATGTTAACTTAGCAGTCCACTAGCTTACAACAACCTGAAAGCTAGAGTGTCATCCAATAGAATCTGAGGCTTATAATAGGTTTTCCCACTTTGCCATGCAGGCCAAATTAGTGCTGGCTATGGTCCTGTATTAGATTGTCATACAGCTCACATAGCTTGCAAGTTTGATGAGCTTACAGAAAAGATGGCCCTCTCTTATGGTAAGAAGCTAGAAGATGGCCCCAAATTCTTGAAATCTGGTAATGCAACCATTGTTGATATGGTTGTAAGCAAGCTGATGTTTGTTGAGAGTTTCTCTGACTATCTTTCACTGGGTCATTTTGCTGTTCATCACATGAGGCAGACAGTTGCTGTGGGTGTCATCAAAGCTGTGGACAAGAAAGCTGCTGGAGCTGGTAAAGTCACAAAATTTGCCCAGAAAGCTCAGAAGGCTACATGAATATTACCTCTAACACCTGCCACCCAAGTCTTAATCAGTGGTGAAAGAAGGTCTCAGAACTATTTGGCTCAATTGGTCATTAAATTTTAATAGTAAAATATTGGTTAATGATAACAATGCATCATAAAAACAACATTGCTGGTGACAGCAAAAATAAGCCACCAATGGAAGGAGCTAGGTTTACCAATCAGATAAGTTCCTTCAGAAGGAAAGGAGAATGTTTTGTAGACCATTTTTGTGTATAGGGGTTGTGTTATTAGTTTTCAAAAGTTATTAGTTTTCAAAATCAGTGCTTTTTAATAGAAACAACTTGGCCGAAAATCTGTCACAGAGACCCATCTGTTTTGAGACCCATTAAAACAAGTTTAATGAGAAAAAATTTGTATGGCTTATTGTCAGTTTTTTTTTTTTGCTTTCAGAAAACATAGCTTAGATAAATGAATGGAGTCTGAATCCTGGAAAAACATGAATCTATTAGTGTTTAAGATGAAGTTTAAATGGAGGGGAGGCTAGAAAGCATGGTAATTGGTTCCCAACAATGGTGGTGTTGCATATACTATTGCCAGATAGTGTTCTAATATATATATATATATATATATATATATATATATATATATATATATATATATATATATACACAAATAGATATAGGTATAGAAATTTTATTATTACCATAATTCAACAAGGTAAATGGTATATATAATTACTCCCATTTTACGGAAGGGTAAATTGACATTTACTTCTTGTCTTAGAGTTTCTATTGCTGTGCAGAGACACCATAACCATGGCAATTCTTATAAAGGAAAACATTTAACTGGAGTGGCTTACAGTTTCAGAGGTTTAGTCCATTATCATCATGGTGGGACATGGTGGTATGCAGACAGACCTATATCTAGACATCAGTTGAGCCTAGGAGACCTCAAAACCCATCACCCACAGTGATACACTTTCTACAACAAGGCCATACCTATGCCAACAAAGCTACACCTCCTAATAGTACCACTCCCTACGAGCTTATGGGGGCCGATTACACTCAAACTAACACAGTGCTAGTATCAAGGGAACCAATATATGTTGTCAGAATATTGCAGAGACAGAACATTGGACACTTAAAACTATCAGTCTTCTCTCCTTTTGAGTAGGAATTCACTAAACATCCTGATGATTATTTCAAAGTATGCTGAACATAGTTAAATCTGTAAAGAGAAAAAACAAGGCTAAAGTTACTTATTGCAGTCTTGGCCTAGTTTCATAAATCTTAGAAAGACTTCTTAAATTACCCTTGACCCTTTATGATTTATTGATTGATTTTCCTTGTAATATATAGTTAAAATGAAAATTAAAACTAGATACATGTCCTTAATCCTACAAAAAAGATCAAATCGAAGTGTATCACAATGCCTTAATAAAATACCTGAGACTGTGGACCAATTAGGTAATGACTTCCTGGATATGACTCCAGTAGTACTGGAGATAATCCCAATAATTCACAAATGGGCTATATCAAAATAAGTCTTCTTTATTCTTGCACAGCAGGGAAGAGAAAGACCTACTGGTTAGGAGAAAGTTTTTGTTAGCTATTCGTTTCACACAAGATAAAATCCACTGTATATTTTATATATATATTATATATATATATACACACACACATATAACCTGAAAAAAATGAACATCAAAAGGAAAGGCAATGCAGCTTATAAACAGTTACATGAGCTAAACAAAACCTTCAAAGGAACCTTGATTAGGTATGGAGAGATGGCTCAGTGGTTAAGAGTACTGTCTGCTGTTTCAGAAGACTAAAGTTCAATTTCCAGGAGCCACATGGTAACTAGCAACTGTTTGTAGTTCCTGTTCCAGGGAATTCATTGACCTCTTCTGAGCTCTGTAGGAACCAGGCATGCATGTGTTCTATAGACACACATGTAGGCAAAATACTCATATAGATTTTTTTAAAAAGCAATATACAGATTCAATGCAATAACCATCAAATTTCCAATGCAATTCTTCACAGAAATAGAAAAAATTCAAAATTCATTTGAAAGAACAAAAGATCTTGAATAGTCTTAATCCTGAGAAAATGATGATGATGATGATGATGATGATGATGATGACAACAATGACAACAGAAATATCACCATACTTGATTTCAAGTAATATTATAGAGCCATGGTAACAGAACAGCATGGTACCAACAGATAAACAGACATGTAGATTGATGGAGCAGAATAGATGATCGAGATACCAACTTATGTAGCTTTAGCCACATGAGTTTTGACAAGACTGCCAAAAAACATACTTTAGGGAATAAACAGCTTCTTCAACACATGACATTGGGAAAATTAGACATTTCTACATAGAAAAGTCAAACTATATGTTTAGTTTTTGCCATAACAGACACTTGAAAATCTGAAGTTGTTAGAGGAAAAAGTACATTTCAAGACACAGGCATAGGTAAAGACTGCCTGAATAAGAGCCCTGTAGCTCAGAAGCATGGTCAACAATTGAAACTAGAAAGTGAAATACAGCCAAGGAGAAATAAGTCATTAGATAGTTTATAGGATGAGATAAAATCTTTGCCAACTAACTACACCTCTTACAGAAGATTGCTATCTTGAATATACAAATAAAAAACTAAATGAGAAACACAAAACCCAAGTACAACATGGGCTAATGAACTGAATAGAGAATTCTCTAAAGAAGAAATAGATATGGCAAAAAAGGTGTTTAATAATCTTAGTCATCAAGGAAACACATTTAAAAACTTTCCCAAGATTCCAATTCATGCCAGTCAGAATAACTATCATAAAGAAAACAAGTGATGGTGTATGCTAGCAAGGATATGAGGAAAGACAAACACTTCTTCATTTTTGGAGCGAATGTAAACTGGTAAAGGTGAGACAGACAACCATAGATAATAGTTCAGTAACAGAGACTTCACTTGGTTTGGGCTATGTGATCATTCCTCTTCAAATAATGTACTTGGTAACTTAGGACTCTCTCCTGTATGTACTATCCACATACATTACTCTCTAAACCTAATAATCTGTCAGCATCCTAGGACCTCCACCTGCATTCAGCAACATGTATACCTCTCTGTAAATAATGAAATGTTTCTCTTTCCCATTATGACCATAAAATTTATTACAGTTTCTATTAAATATATCTGGGTGCCAAAGTGTGCATGTGTGGCAATTCAGCTCCAACTGGTTTTGAATGAATTCACAGTAAGTTAAAACTGTCCACAACTAAACTTTTAGGGAAACTCTGTCCATATAATTAAATAAGATGCACTATGTGTAGTAGAGAAATGCTTATATAACATAATGTGTCAATCAATATGGAGAGCTACTCAAACTGTATCTGTAGTAACTAAATTCTTCTTTCTTTTGAATCCTGTAAAGGAAATCCCAAGCAGTAATTCAACTCTTGAGTACCTTCATTTATACAGCCTGATGTTGGTCTTGACAATGTATGTTCCATTCTTGTTTTTAATCTAAAAATATTCTTCCTACCTCCTTCCTACCTATTAAACTTCAGACTCTCTCTCTCTCTCTCTCTCTCTCTCTCTCTCTCTCTCTCTCTCTCTCTCTCTCTCTTTCTCTGAAAACCAAAATTTAAAACAGCAACGACTAAAACAGAAAAAAATATTAAGACAAAAAATACAAAAGCAAAACAACACCCCCTGCTTTCACATATGTGAAAGAATCATTACTAAAGCTTAAATCACATATCAAACCCCACACATTAATAGTGGGAGACTCCAACACTCCACTCTCACCAATGGACAGATCTGCCAGACAGAAACTTAACAGAGAAATAAGGGAGCTAACAGATGTTATGACTCAAATGGACTTAATAGATATCTATGGAACATTCAACCAAAACACAAAAGAATATGCCTTCTTCTCAGCACCTCATGGAACCTTCTCTAAAAGCAACCACATACTTGGTCACTATTGGAGCCCACTTTTAAGTTTCCTAGTAGCTTTACCCAGCAGGTCTGCATAAAGAAGATGATTGGACCATGGGCCTGAGTGCAGGTGTCTGAGATGGTCTGCTCTTGGCTGTGTTGGGGGAGGTCCTTTGCTCTACCTGTTGGCATTCCTTTAAATAGCCTAGGGGTAGCCAGGCGGTGGTGGCATACGCCTTTAATCCCAGCACTCAGGAGGCAGAGGCAGGTGGATCTCTGTGAGTTCGAGGCCAGCCTGGGCTACCAAGTGAGTCCCAGGAAAGGCGCAAAGCTACACAGAGAAACCCTGTCTCAAAAAAAAAAAAAAAACAAAAAAAACCAAAATAAATAAATAAATAAATATAAATAAAAATAAATAGCCTAGGGCAGAGACAGTCAGGGCCTGATGGATTCAGATCCAGACCCTCTTGAGTCTATCCTGTATTTTCTATCTCTTTCTCTCCTCTCTATCCTTCTAAGTAGTATTTCCTGCTGCTCCTACTCAAGAGTACTCTGGGGAAATGTGGGGGTAAGGGATGGTCCCCCACAAGTCACAAAGCAAATCTCAACAGATACAAAAAAATTGGAATAACCTCCTGTAATCTATCAGAGCACAATGGCTTAAAGTTAGATTTCAGCAACAACAAAAATAACGGAAAGCCTACAATCACATGGAAACTGAATAATGCTCAACTGAATCACCAATAGGTCAAGGAAGAAATAAAGAAAGAAATTAAAGACTTCCTAGAATTCAATCAAAATGAATGTAATACATACCCAAACTTATGGGACACTATGAAAGCAGTGCTAAGAAGAAAATTAATAGCATTAAATACCCACATAAAAAAATTGGTCCAGAAAAGGTGCAAAGCCTCACAGAGAAACCCTGTCTCAGAAAACAAAACAAAAAAGAGAAATCTCATACAAGCAACTTAACAGCATACCTAAAAGCTCTAGAACAAAGAGGCAAACTCACCAAGGAGGAACAGATGCCAGGAATAATCAAATTGAGGGCTGAAATCAGTAAAATAGAAATAAAGAGAACAATACAAAGAATCAATGAAACAAAGAGTTGGTTCTTTGAGAAAATCAACAAGATAGACAAGCTGTAGCTGAAGTTTTCCTGTGTCCCAACTGGCCATGGTCAAGACAAATTTCTCTCACCTGCCAGTCCTGCAGCCACTTGGACGCAAGTAAACACACAGAGGTTTATATTAATTAAAACTGCTCAGCCATTAGCTCAGGCTAACTATTGACTAGCTCTTACACTTAAATTAACCCATAATTCTTTTTTTTGGTTTTTCGAGACAGGGTTTCTCTGTGTAGCTTTGCGCCTGTCCTGGAACTCACTTGGTAGCCCAGGCTGGCCTCGAACTCACAGAGATCCGCCTGGCTCTGCCTCCCGAGTGCTGGGATTAAAGGCGTGCACCACCACCGCCCGGCCCATAATTCTTATTTATGTTTAGCCACATTGCTTGGTACCTTTTCTCAGTTCTGCCTTCACATCTTGCTTCCTCTGTGTCTGGCTGGAAACTCCTGACTCTTCCCAGAATTCTCTTCTCTCTTGTCCCACCTATACTTCCTGTCTGGTTACTGGCCAATCAGCATTTTATTTATTAACCAATCAGAGCAACACATTCACAGCATATAGAGCAATATCCACAGCACATCCCCTTTTCTTTTTTTCAAAAAGGAAGGTTTTAACTTTAACATAGTAAAATTACATAAAACAAAACAATTATCAAGCAAGAATTATAGTTATAATATCTAGTCTATTTGTATTTGGCAAAATTAAAGAAGATATCCTATCTATCCTATATTTGTGAGTCTAAGGTTTCATATCTAACTTATCTTTTATCATAACTAAGGAAATTATAACTATCTAGTCTTCAACTACATCAAAGACCTCAGAAGGACATAATATTACCTAAGTAAACAGGAAGTACATTATAAGCAACTTTCAAAAATCTAGCATGACAGAGACAGCTGGCTGCCTGAACAGAAATCCAAAGTTCCTCTGTAAAGTTGGGGCATCTGTCTTCAGCCCACAGGCCTAGAGTCTCTCAGTCATTTTTCTCTGTGTCTTGTAGAATGTTTGGCAGTTTCCTCTGTGAAGCAGGAACCTGAAGGACCATATTGTCAAGCAAAGTTTAGTGGGCACCTTCCTATGGGTCATGCATGTCCAGTCAATACATTTTTTAAGCAGTCCATGCAAGAACAGTTTCTTGCCCAAATGGCTAGTTTTGCTAAGAAGAAGATAAACTCCATATAGAGGGTCTTCAATGCCCATCCTTCTCTCTGAAGTAAATCAGTGCTGCCAAAAGCAGATATGTCTCACTGTCCAGAAAGTCTAAATTTTTTAAAACATTGTAAATGCCATATTCTGTAGGTCTTTGAAGTGTTTGAAGATTACCTGCCTAATTGAATTATTCTATGTATACCTAGAAAACTTAACATGACTATAATTTTGACTATTGTAGAAGACTAATTATTAATCTGTATTTTTAATTATCCATTACATTCTAAATGAGTTACTGTAGCAGGGTCCTTGTTGTTGTTCCCTTTGGGGGCGGGGGACAAGTAGGTGCAGAGTCAAACCACACAGACTCTGGGAGAATGTCAAAACAACAAGCTCAGTTTATTCAGGAAGAAGCAAGCCTTATATACCCTCCACCCCACCCTGGGGGGAGGTCTGATGAATATTCATCAGCTGGTGTGACATGGCTGCCTCTCATTGGTCCAGGTCATCTCCAGATCATGTTTCAGCTGCTTTTGCTAAGACCATCAGACTGGTTCTCAGAAAGTATCTTTTTTACTTGTTTGAGCCATCTGTCCCTCAAGCCTGTTAGGGATGAGTCATCCCACAAGTTACATAAACATAATACCTCAAACAAGAGTAGAAATATATATATATATATATATATATATATATATATATATATATATATATATATATATAGTATAACAAAATTAAGTTTAAACTTGTATCAATAAACTAAAATCCATAGCAATGTAAAACATTTCTAAACAAGTTGTTGCTCTTTAAAAGTAGGTTCGTTAATCTACTCTTTCATCCTATCATATCTATACTATCCCCTTTTCTTCTTTAGAAAGAGATTGTAATTATAATCAACCTGCTTTAAATAAAAATATTGGTTTTCCTCTGTCCTACACCAGAGGGCTCTTCTGATATGGGACAGAAGAATCTCTCAACCTTTTTTTTTTTTTTTTAGCAATATGCTTGGGTTTAGAGAAGGAGTGAGCCAATTCCATCTCCAAAGCCAGCTTGGTATATTTGGGAATTTGGGTGTAGCTTCTCATACTACATCCTGCTGAATGAGGGCGCTGTATTCTTGTGGGGACACAAAGAAAATGTTAGGGTTATGGAGTAGTCTGTGAGGCTGTATTCTCTGAGCCAGTTGCCTTGAAACCATTATGGATGTTGGACCATCTGGGCCATGGTGTCATCAGAGACCTTTCAGGTGGTCTTGGCTGGTCAAATCTGATGTATTTTAATCTGGAACAAACCCATAGCCTCTTGCTTCCCATGGAAACAAAAGCAGAGCCTCCTTTCCAAAGCAACATATCCTTAGATCCAAATTTTGAAGTCAAGGTACCTTAAAATATACATATTGGTTTAACTGAGCAGCCTTTACAATCAAATGTCTTTCTGCAGTTAAAAAAAACAAAACAAAACAAAACAACAACAAAAAAAACAAAGAGAATACACTCCAGACTCTCTGTGTGATTTCTATCTTTATATGGTTTATTTTTTATATTACTTTTACTTTCTCTTTAAAGACTTTATTTTTTAAAACTTTCTATTTCTTTATATAACTGCATATATTCCCTTTTCTCTCTCTTCCAAGTCTATGTACGTTTTTACACACATTGTAAACTATTCCATCTGAATCTGTCTTAATTGTGAACCTCTTGCTTTAAACTGCAGTGGCTAGTACTGAAGCAGAAGCCTTGGCTGCTGGTTCTGCTGAACTCAGCTTTCCAACATGGTGGAACTAAGTTTACCGACAGCTCTGGGGGTACCATGCTCACTGCTGACTCTGGGAAGCAGTGGGTCCAGGCCTCCATCCAGCAGCATGTAGCCTAAAGCCTTTTTTTTGTAGCAGCAAAAGCTATATTCACCATGCAGCATAGTGTGCAACTTGGAGACACCTCTGTGTAACATGGCATAGGTCAAGCCCACACTGCACAAACCCACCATAGAGCAGCTCAACACACATGTTGCAGCATCTCACTTCCTGCATGAGATTGGGCACCACTTGTAGCTGAAGTTTTCCTGGTCCTGCCAGGCTCCCATGGCCCTGTGTCTACTTGGACCCAAGTAAACACACAGAGGCTTATATTAATTAAAACTGCTCAGCCATTAGCTCAGGCTATCTATTGACTAGCTCTTACACTTAAATTAATCCATAATTCTTATTTATGTTTAGTCACATTGCTTGGTACCTTTTCTCAGGTCTGCCTTCACATTTGTTTCCTCTGTGTCTGGCTGGCGACTCCTGACTCTTCCTAGAATTCTCTTCTTTCTAGTTCCACCTATACTTCCTGCCTGGCTACTGGCCAATTGGCATTTTATTTATTAACCAATCAGAGCAACACATTAACAGCATACAAAGTGATATCCACAGCAACAAGCCATTATCCAAACTAACAAAAAGGCAGTGAGAGAACAAACAAATTAAGAAAATTAGAAATGAAAAGGGAAACATAACAACAGACAACAAGGAAATACAGAGAATCATCAGGTCATACTTCAAAAATCTGTACTCCACAAAATTGGAAAATCTAAAAGAAATGGACAATTTTCTGGATAGGTACCACATACTAAAATTAAATCAAGACCAGATAAGCAATTTAAATAGATCTAGAACCTCTAAGGAAATAGAAATAGTCATTAAAACTCTCCCAACCAAAAAAAGCCCAAGACCAGATGGTTTCAGTGCAGAATTCTACCTGAATTTCAAAGAACAGTTAATACCAATACTCTTCAAATTGTTACACACAATAGAGACAGAAAGAATATTACCAAAATCTTTTTATGAGGCTATAGTTACCCTGATACCCAAACCACACAAAGATACAACAAAGAAAGAGAATTACAGACCAATCTCCCTCATGAACACTGATAAAAAAAAATGCTCAATAAAATATTGGCAAACTGAATCCAAGAACACATCAAAGAAATTATCCACCATGATCAAGTAGGCTTCATCCCAGAGATTCAAGGATGGTTCAACATACAAAAATTTGTCAATGTAATACATCATATAAACAAACTGAAAGAAAAAACCCACATGATCATCTCATTAGATGCTGAAAAAGCCTTTGACAAAATCCAACACTCCTTCATGATAAAGGTCTTGGAGAGATCAGGAATACAAGGAACATGCCTAAACATAATAAAGGCAACTTACAGCAAGCTGACAGTCAACATCAAATTAAATGGACAGAAACCTAAAGTGATTCCACTAAAATCAGGAACAAGACAAGGCTGTCCATTCTCCCCATATGTATTCAATATAGCAGTTGAAGTTCTAGCTAGAGCAATAAAACAACAAAAGGAGATCAAGGGAATACAAATGGGAAAAGAAGTAGTCAATTTTTCATGATTTGCAGATAATATGATAGTGAGCCCCAAATTTCTACCAGGGAATTCCTATAGCTGATAAACACCTTCAGTAATGTGGCAGACCCATGACTAACTCAAAAAAAAATCAGTAGCTCTCCTATGTACAAATAATAAATGGGCTAAAAAAGAAATCAGAGAAACATCACCCTTTACAATAGCCACAAATAATATAAAATACCTTGGGGTAACTCTAACTAAGCAAGTGAAAGACCTGTATGACAAGAACTTTAAGTCTCTGAAGAAAGAAATTGCTCAAAGACAGGTAGGATTAACATAGTAAAAATTGCAATCTTATCAAAAGCAATCTACAGATTCAATACAATCCCCATCAGAATCCCAACACAATTCTTCACAGACCTGGAAAGAGCAATGCTCAACTTCATATTGAAAAGCAAACAACCCAGTATAGCTAAAAACAATCCTATAAAATAGAGCCACCTCTGGAGGCATCACCATCCCTGACCAGAAGCTCTCCTTTAGAGCTATAGTAATAAAAACAGCTTGGTATTGGCATAAAAACTGACATGTGGACAAATAAAATCAAAATAAAGACCCTGACATTAACCCACACACCTATGAACACCTGGTTTTTGACAATGAAGCCAAAACTGTACAATGGAAAAAAGAATGCATCTTCAACAAATAGTGCTGACATAACTGGATGTCAACATGTAGAAGAATGCAAATAGATCCATATCTGTCACTGTACATAAAACTCAAGTCCATGTGGATCAAAGACCTCAACATAAATCCAGTTACACTGAACTTGATAGAAGAGAAAGTAGGAAGTAGTCTTGAAGGCATTGGCATAGGAGACTACTTCCTAAATGTAGCACCAGTAGAACAGATACTGAGAGTAACAATTAATAAATGGGACCTCCTGAAACTGAGAAGCTTTTATAAGGCAAAGGATATGGTCCATAAGACAAAATGGCAGCCTACAGAATGGGAAAAGATCTACTAGCAATAGTGGAGAGGGTGCCTGAACTGGTTTATCCCAGTAATCAGATTGGTGAATACCTTAACTGTCATCATAGAGCCTCTATCCAGTAACTGATGGAAGCAGAGGCATAGATCTACAGCCAAATACCAGGCCAAGCTCCAGGAGTTCAGTCGAAGAGAGAAGAGGGATTCTATGAGCAAGGGGCATCAAGATCATGATGGGGAAATGTACAGAGACAATCAAACCAAACTAGTGGAAACTCATCAAATTTAGAGCAACACCTGTAGAGACTTCATGGGACTGGACTAGGCCTTCTGCATATGGGAGACAGTTGTGTAGCTTGATCTTCTTAATGGGCCCCCTGGCAGTAGAATCAGGATCCATCCCTGGTGCATGAGCTGGCTTTTTGGAGCCCACTACCTATGGTGGGATGCCTTGTACAAACTTGAGGCAGGGGGAGGGTCCTGGACCTGCCTCTGCTGAATGTACCAGGTTCTGCTGACTCCCCATGGGAGGCCTTACCTTGTGGTAGGAGAAAATGCGGGGTGGGTGGGTGGGAGGAGGGAAGAGGGGGATCTGTGATTGGTATGTAAAATGTATAAAAAAATTCTTAATAAAAAAGAAAACTTGATCCATCTTTCTGATTCATCTAAGAAACATACCTTACCATCAAAATATACATTATTTTAGGTTAAAAGAGTGGGAAAACATATTCTAAGCAAACAGACCCAAGAAGCAAGCAGGTGAAGCTACTTTAATATCTGACAAAACAGACTTCAAAATAAAAGTAACAAAGAGACAGGAAAGACCCTATATACATTTTAAAGGGAAAATCCACCAATGGTATATTGCAATTTTAAACATCTGTGCCCCAAACACAAGGGCACCCAAGTTCATAAAAGAAACACTACTACAGCTAAAATCATATATTGACCCTCACCTAGTGATAGTGGGTAACTTCAATATCCAATTCATCAATAGATAGTTTATCCAGACAAAAACAAAACAGAGAAATCCTGCCATTAAATAAGGCCATTATTCAAACAGACCTAGTAAATATTTACAGAACATTCCACCCAAACACTAAAGAATATACTTTCTTCTCAGATTCTCTTACAACTTTATCCAAATTTGGTCATGTATAAGGACACAAATCAAGTCTCAAAGGATATAAGAAAATTGAAATAACTCAGTGTATCCCAACACACCACCATGGATTAAAGCCGGGTATCAATAACAGTAGAAACAGCTGAAAGTAAAATAACCCATAGAAACTGAACAACTCACTACTGAACGAAAATTGAATAATGAAAACTGAAAAATTCACTACTGAATAAAAATTGAGTTGAGATAGAATCCAGAAGAGAATTAAAATTTTCAGAATTGAATGAAAATGAAAATGCAGCATACCAAAACCTACAGGACACAGTGAGGGCAGTTCTAAAAGACAAGTTCATAGCACTGAGTGACTACATTTAAAAAAAGTTGGAGAGATTTCATATTAGTAATTTAACAATATGAAGAGATAAGAAGCAAGCTCACTGTTCTGGCTGTATCAGAAACACAGTAGAGTAGAAGAGTGCTCCTTTCTCAAAAGCAGAGTGTGTTTCTTGTAAGGGAACTCAGTGTTGAATTCCCCTTCATAAATGGAGTTGAATCACATGCTGTCTCTTTTTCTACCAGCAACAGTTCTTTTCTGGTAAGCAAAGTCACTATTGGGCTCCCATTGAGATACACAGTAGAAATAGCACTTGTGTCTCTTCCCAGCAAGTACAGTGCATTTGGATGTAAGAGAAGCTACTGTTCTTATCAGTTTCCTAAGCAGAGTTGAACTAGATATGGCCACCACCAGAAAGTGCTAGAAAAACAAAAACAAAATAAATAATACCCCAAAGCATAGAAAGCAAGAAGTAATCATATATAGGGCTGAAACAAATGAAACAAAACCAGCAACAACAAAATGATACAAAGAACAATGAAACAAATGACTGATTCTTTGGGAAAATCAACAAGATTGACAAACCTTAGCCAAATTAACAAAGAAAAATGGAGAGAGAAGATCCAAACTAATAAAATTAGAGATGAAAGGGGGAACATTACAACAGACATCAAAGAAATTCAGGAACTCATAAGGATAAGTATTTAAATGCTGTATTCTGCCTAACTAGAAATCCTAAAAGAAATGTATGAATTTTTGGATATTTATGACTTATCAAAGTCAAATTATGATGAAATGAGCATTTTAAATAGATTCATAATGCCTAGTGAAATACAAGTGTTAATTAAAAATCACCTAACCAAATAGACCCAAAGGCCAGATGGATTCAGAACAGAATTCTACTAGACCTTCTAAAAGAATTAATGTGAATACTCTTCAAATTATTCTGCAAAATAGACAGTGAAGGAAAGGAATACTGCCTAATTATTTTTATTGAGGCCACAATTACCCTGATACATAAACCTCACAAAGACCCAATAAAAATTACAGTCCAATATCCCATATGAATATAGATGAAAAAGTCTCAGTAAAATTCTGGCAAGCCAAATGCAAAAATTCGTAAGAGAGATTATCTACCATGGAATAACTTGGCTTCATATCAGAGATGCAGGGATGGTTCAACATACATAAATCAGCAAAGGTAATGCAACACATAAATAGTCTGATGTGGGGCATTTACCCATCAACCCCACAGTTCCCCAGAGTTTTCTTGAGTGAGAGCAGTAGGAAATATTAGATAGAAGGATTTAGAGTGTGGAGATAAACAGATAGAAAATAAAGGATAGCCTCAGAGAGCCTGGAACCTATTCCAAGGAGCCCTGACTGTCTCTGCCCTAAGGTATTTATAGAAACACCAAGGGGTGAAGCAAAAGACCTCCCCCCAGCATAGCCAAGTGCAGACCATTTCAGACTAAAGAACAGGGACTAAAGACAAAGTAATAGGGACTAAAGATAAAGGAAAATAATAGTTTTATTACAGAGTTTTTGGTGAAAGTATGGGTCAGCCCTGCCAGTTGAAAGTGGCATGCCAGTGTTATGGAATATATATATTTGAGGGTCAGGGGTTTTATCCTCAAGAGAAAAGGAAAACAGGACTGGAAGGATGTCCGATGCTGCAGCACAAAATTCTCTTCTGTCAAAATTTTCTATCTTCTATCCCTTTCTCAATTTCTATCTGTGACAAATAAGTATAAGGTATAGCATAGTAATATAGTGTAGGAAAAACTTAGAAGTGTAAGATCGTGTAGAAAAAAATTAGGCAACTAGACAAAAAAACTCTCCAATTTTCTAACTTTGGGGGCTATGAACGCAAACTGGGGGAAAATCTTTCTTTGAGCTTTATGGGTAGTAAAAAAGCTCTTCTTTGAGGTTATGGGGAAGAAAAAGTTTCCTATGGAAGCTTTTGGCCTAGGGACAGCTGAAATGCTAAGTCCAAGCAGCAGGAGAAAAGTGTTTTCTCCCTGAGGCAAAAATGCAGGTGTAAAAAGCCAAAAAGTTTAAAGTTCAGAAGTTTTGGGAAAAGTTGGTCTTTCTCTTGGGGGGAAAAATCTTTCTCTTAAACTAAAAGCTTTTCTTTCTCTTGGGGGTGGGGTGGGGAAATCTTTCTCTTAAACTAAAAGCTTTTCTTGGAAAACTTGGGGGAAAAAATCTCTCTAAAAAGCCTTAATATTTCTCAAAAGCTCTCTTAAACTTAAAAACTAAAGCCTTTCAGAACTCTCTCTCTCTCTCTCTCTCTCAGAAGGACAAAAATTAGAATCACCTGAAGATATTAGTATGGGGACCACTTGTGATTAGCTCTAAGAGAAAACAACAAACCTCTTAAGACAGCAAAACCTCTCTAAGTTCTCTTTCAAGCTTTAAAAATCCTCCCTGCAATGCAGGAGGCAGGGACAAGTTCCTAAAAACCTCTTCTAAACTTAAAATGCTTGTTCAAATCTCCCATCGCAAAAGCAAAAAACCTGGTTCAAACCTCCCGGGCAAGAATTTCAAAGCAAGCCCGGTAAAAGACAAAAGTTGACTCTCAGACCCAAAAAGAACTATGGGAAATAGAGTCCATAAGCTAGCTTATTACAGTGAGCTGATGAAGAGAAATGAATTCTGGGAAATGTAGTATTTTGGCTAAAGATGGCGATACTGTCCAAAAACTTTTCAGCTCAGAATGAAGTTTCTTTTCAAAGCAATGCTAGAAAGCTTAATCTTACCTCTTGAGAATTCAGATCAGACAAAAAGCTACCTATAAGAGCAAACAAGCCACTTTAAAATCCTTAAGAAAGCAAGAGAAAGCAGTTTATACACTGAACGTTGTCTTAGATATGAAGAAACTTATGTGAAATTAAAAATTCTTTACCTCTTGAACAAACAGCCTGCAATGAGTAATTCCTTTGCAAATATAATTAAGTGGATAAGAAACAGGCATTCAAAAAAATGACTGCTTTATAGACTGGAAACAAACTTCAGAAAAGTGGTCTTAAAAAAAAATAGTTGCTTCACCTGAAAGTTCCTTATAAAAAAATCAATGCTAAATGTTACAGCCACTAATAACATCAGGACTTAAAGCTAATGGAGTGAAAATACTAAATCCTGAAAATGCTTTTTCTCAAAGTAAGCTAATGAAGGATATGTTTCATGAAAGAACATCTGTGTTCTTGACTCCTTTGAATAGTAACAGTTTTGGAAATACTGGAACTAACAAGAATCAAGTCAAAATGTTTCAACAAATTCAAGACGCTATTCTACAAAAGAAAGCTGTCATGCTTTGTGGGCCATATTAGAGCTCACTCCAATCTTCCTGGTCCTTTAGCTGAGGGTAATGCAATGGCTGATAAGCTAACAAAGATAGTAGCATTATCCCAAGTGGAAATGGCTCAACAGTCACATGCTCTTCATCATCAAAATAGCATAAGTTTAAGAAAGCAATTCAATTTTACCAAAGCAGCTCGTCAAATAGTTAAATTATGTGGGGTATGTCCAAAATATTTTCCTGTCCCTCACTTAGGAATAAACTCTCGAGATCTTCTTTCCAATCATCTATGGCAAATGGATGTTACTCATACTGTAGAATTTGGCAAATTAAGATGTGGCCATTGACACTTATTCAGGATTTTTAATGGCTAGTGCACAACCTGGGGAAGCTACAAAACATGTAATTATGCACTGTTTGAAGTGTTTTTTGTATATGGGTATACGAAAAATTATTAAAACTGATAATGGTTCTGGATATAGTAGTAAGGCATTTCAACAATTTTGTACCCAATGGGAAATCGTAAATAAAACAGGTATTCCTTATAATCCTCAGGGACAAGGTATTGTAAAAAGGGCTCATAGCAGTCTTAAAGTACAACTTCAAAAAATAAAAATAAAAAAGGAAGAAATTTACCCTCAATCGCCACATGATTGCATTAAATCATGCTCTTTTCGTTCTGAACTTTTTGAATATGGATGTCTATGAACAGTCTGCCGCAGATAGATTTTGGCACAATGGCACCCAAGCGACTTTTGCTCAAGTGAAATGGAAAGATCCCTGCTCGGGATTATGGAAGGGTCCCGATCCTGTGTTAATATGGGTTGAGGACATGTTTGTGTTTTTTCACAAGAGGAGAATGAAGCTTGGTGGTTACCAGAGCATCTGGTAAGGATCATGGAACTAAGGAAGATCAGTTCCAATGACGTTCCTATAAAGGAACCAGAATGAAAGTGGCTCAATTAGTGTTTCTGAGGTTTTGTCACTGGTTAACGCAGTGAGGAAATAAGAGTTCTGAGCTGTGCTGCTTTTGGCTTTACTAGCTCCTTTAGAAAAATACTTTATATCACCTAATAGCTGTGCAGTATCCTGCAAAGAGCTTTACAGCAGCTAAATACGGTAATTTCACGCTCAGCATGAAGTGAAGTTTTTCAGTAAAAGAAACTAAAAGTACTGCTGTAATAGAAATGTTTGTCTGAATTGAAGTACTTAGGGGAGCTACTATGAATTTGGGTGAAGGGACAGCCTCTAGTTAAAAACCGTTTACTGCTGACAGTGCATCTCTGCCGGTTCGGAATAGCGTATCACAATTCTATAACAACATTCACTAAATCCCTGTGTTTCATAGCAAAGCTGACTATAGACTCTAAACTTTAGAAATGATGTACGTACTTCCTGTCTAGTTAAGAGGATCTTTCTAATAGAGATAGTGATAATAAGAATAAGAAGTAGAAAAAGATGAAAATAAGATGTGTGAGTTTGTAGAAATTATTCTGTCTTGTTAGATCTCTGTGTTAAGAAATCTTTAGGTGTTTGCTACGTTAAATATATGCTAATGGTAGCCCTATATAAGTTTGTAAAATAGATCCATAGAGTTTCTTTAAGAATATAAGCTTGCATGAGCAAGAATTGTTGAGACCAAGGTTGGATAAAGCACAGGGACAAATAGCCAAACAAATGGAAACACATGAACTATGAACCAATGGCTGAGGGGCCCCCAACTGGGTCAGGCCCTCTGAATGGGTGAGATAGTCGATTGGCTTGATCTGTTTGGGAGGCATCCAGGCAGTGGGACCGGGTCCTGTGCTCATTGCATGAGTTGGCTGTTTGAAACCTGGGGCTTATACAGGGTCGCTTGGCTCGGCCTGGGAGGAGGGGACTGGACCTACCTGGACTGAGTCTACCAGGTTGATCTCAGTCCTGGGGGAGGCTTTGCCCTGGAGGAGGTGGGAATGGGGGGTGGGCTGGGGGGAAGGTGAGGGGGACAGGAGGGGGGGAGAACAAGGGAATCCATGGCTGATATGTAGAACTGAATTGTATTGTAAAATAAAATAAAATAAAATTAAAAAAAAAGAATATAAGCTTGCAAGAAGTATCTAAGGTAGTCTTAAGACATGTAGTAATAAGCTTGTAAGAAAGATACTAGTTGTAAATATAAGTTTAAATAAGAAATAAGATAAGAAGTATATAAATAAGTAGATGTTAATATGTTATATGTGAGTTTGTAAAAATGTGTAAATGTTGAGTGTGAGTTTATGCTTAAGCACATGCTGTATGAGTTTGTTAAAAAGTGTAAATGTTGAATGTGAATCTATGCTTAATGTATATGGTGAAAGAACCTGAAACACAGAAGGTAGTGTCTAGTAGATTGCAAAGTAGGCAGTCTGAATGGTTTCAAAAGCTCCAGAAGCCGCTAAGAAGCTAAGAATGGCGGATGCCAGAACCAGCATAATGAATCCACAGCTGAGATGCATAGAAAATCAATGCAACACAGAAAAACCTGAGCTAACAGCAAAAACGGTGCAGTTTAAAATATTACTATAACTAAAAAGGTCTCTGGCTTGAGAATAAAAGTTGCAGAGATGCTTGTTTTAAGTAAAATTGCTAACTGCAAAAAGTTTTGGTTGTAAAACGTCTCTTCATATTTGAAAGTGAAAGCCTGATACCAAAATTTATGTTAACCTATTAATGAAGCTAAGGGATTCTTTAACTTTGTAGTTGCCTTAAGAGTTTTTGGTTTAGAAAGGGCTTGAGGCAGCTAAGACTGCTGTAGTCACCTTGGACCTAATTCAAAAGAGAAATGCCATCTTTATCATCCTCTACTCCCATAGTGGGAGGTGTAATAGCTATGGAGATTGCTGTAAGCCATTAATAATTAGTTATTTTTTATATATTAAGAAAGGGGGACCTGTGGGAGCCCGTTTTCGGGTTCCTCGTGGCTTTACCCAGCATGTCCGCATAGAGGATGATTAGGACCACGGGCCTGAGTGCAGGTGTCTGGGATGGTCTGCACTTGGCTGTGCTGGGGGAGGAGGTCTTTTGCTCCACCCCTTGGCATCTCTATAAATACCCTGGGGCAGAGACAGGCCATTGGAATAGGTTCCAGGCCCTCTCGAGGCTATCCTTTATTTTCTGTTTATCTCTGCAATAAATCCTTCTATCTAACATTTCCTGCTGCTCACACTCAAGAAAACTCTGGGGAGCTGTGGGGTTGGTGGATAAATGCCCCACAGCAGGGAGGATTTTTAAAGCTTGAAAGAAAGAACTTAGAGAGGTTTTGCTGTCTTAAGAGGTTTATTGTTTTCCCTTAGAGCTAATCACAGGTGATTCTAATTTTTGTCCTTCTGAGAGAGAAAGTTAAAGGCTTTAGTTTTTAAGTTTTTAAAGAAAGCTTTTAGTTTGAGAGAGAAAGACAAAGGCTTTTTAGAGAGATTTTTCCCCCAATTTTTCAAGCAAATCTTTTTAGTTTAAGAGATTTTTTTTCCCCAAGAGAGAGAAAGACCAACTTTCCCCAAAACTTCTGAACTTTAAACTTTTTGGCTTCTTACACCTGCATTTTTGCCTCAGGGTGAAATCACTTTCTCCTGCCCCTTGGACTTAGTGTTTTAGCTGTCCGCAGGCCAAAAGCTTCCATAGGAAACTTTGACTGATAAGCTGAAAGAAGAGCTTTTTCCTACCCATAAAGCTCAAGGATTTTTTTTTCCCAGTTTGCGTTCATAGCCCCCAAAGTTAGAAAATTGAGTCTTTCTGTCTAGTTGCCTTACTTATCTTTAATAATTTTTCTTTATACAATCTTACACTTCTAAGTTTTCCTACACTATATTACTATACTATACATTATACTTATTTTCCACAGATAGAAATCTTGATAGAGGAGATTTTTGCACTGCAATGTCAGACATCCTTCCAGTCCGGTTTTTCTTTTTCTCTCGAGGATAAAACCCCCTGCCCTTATTAATATATATTCCATTACAACACTGGACATACCCCTTTTTCCACTGGCAGGATCTGACTTAACACTTTCAACAAAAACTCTGAATAAAACTATTATTTTCCTTAGTCTTTAGTGCCTATTCTTTTTGTCTTTAGTCCCTATTTCTTTGTCTCTAGTCCCTGTTCATGGCACCATTCTGTGGGATGATTACTCTCCAACCTCACAGTTCCCCAGAGTTTTCTTGAGTGAGAGCAGTAGGAAATATTAGATAGAAGGATTTAGAGTGTGGAGATAAGCAGACAGAAAATACAGGATAGCCTCAAGAGGGCCTGGAACCTATTCCAATGGGCCCTGGCTGTCTCTGCCCTAAGGTATTTATAGAAACACCAAGGGGTGGAGCAAAAGACCGACCCCCAGCATAGCCAAGTGCAGACCATCCCAGACACCTGCACTCAGGCCCGTGGTCCAATCATCCTCTCTGTGCAGACCTTCTGGGTAAAGTCAATAGGAACCTGAAAACAGGCGCCCACAGTCT
This sequence comes from Peromyscus californicus insignis, assembly GCF_007827085.1. Taxonomy (NCBI): domain Eukaryota; kingdom Metazoa; phylum Chordata; class Mammalia; order Rodentia; family Cricetidae; genus Peromyscus; species Peromyscus californicus. The sequence continues at coordinate 67,368,549 of NW_026294391.1, forward strand.
GAGTGACAAAAAATGATCATCTCACTACTAAGAAGAAAGGCCTTTGACATAATCCAACATCCTTTCATGATAAAATCCTGGAAAGACTGAGCATAAAAGGGGCATATGTCAACATGATAAAGGCAAATTACTATAGCAAGCCCACATTCAGCAACAAACTAAACACAGAAAAGCTCAAAGTATTTCCACTAAAATAAGGAACAAGAAAAGGATGTCCACTCTCTTCATGCCTGTTTAACATAGTACTTGAAGTTTTGGCTAGAGCAATAAGACAGCTGAAGGAAATCAAGGGGATACAAATCGAAAAGGAAGAAGTCAATGTATCGTTATTTGCAGATGATATGATAGTTTACATAGAAAACCTAAAAAGTCTACCAATAAATTTCTACAGCTGATAATCACTTTTTCAGAGAAGTAGCATGATACAAAATTAACACAGAAAAATCAAGAACTTTTCTATGTAAAAATGACCAATGGATTGAGAAAGAAGTCAGGGAAACAGTGCCTTTCACAATAGCCTCAAATGAAATATCTTGAGATAACTCTAGCAAACCAAGTGAAGGAGTTATATAATAAAAACATAAAGACATTGAAGAAAGAATTGAAGAAGACACCACAAGTTAGAAATATCTCCCATGTTCATAGATCAGTAGGATTAATATTGTGAGAATGATCATCCTACCTTAGGGTTTCTATTGCTGTGATGAAAAATTGTGACCATGGCAACTCATAAAGGAAAGCATGTGATTGGGGCTGGCATACAGTTCAGAGGTTTAGTCCAGTATCACCATGGTGGGAAGCATGGAAGCATGCAGGCAGACATGGTACTGGCAGAGATCTACATCTTGACAGGCAGCAGGAAGAAGGAGAAACAGTGAGTCTGACTTGGGCTTTTGAAACCCCAAAGTCCCCCAGTCACAGGCTTCTTCCAAAAAGGCCACACTCATTACAACAAAGCCATACCTCCTAATAGTGTCACCCTCTATGAACTTATAGGAGCCATTTTCATTCAAACCACTAACCTACCAAAAGCCATCTACAGATTCAATGCAATCTCCATTAAAATTCTAACACAATATTTCCCAGAAATTAAAAGAACAATTTTCAGCTTCATATGGAAATACACACACACACACACACACACACACACACACACACACACACACACACACCAAACAAACAAACAAACAAACAAAAGATTAAATTAAAACAATCCTGAATAATAAAAGAACATCTAAGGGCATCGCCATTCTCAATCGCAAAATAAACCACATAGATATAGTAAGGAAAACATGGTGCTGGCATGAAAATCAGACCCAATGATCAATAGAATTGATTACTCACCTAAAAAGGTAATAATTTTACAGCCACCTGATTTTGATAAAAAAAATACAACAACAATACACATTGGAAAAAGGCTGCATATTCGACAAATGATGCTCATCAAATTATGACTACATATAGAAGCATGAAATTGAGTTCTTTTCTCTTACCCTGCACAAAACTGAAGTCCAAATGGATCAAAAACTTCAATATAATACTGAATACCATGACTCTAAATTGAGAAGAAGGTAGATAATATACTTTAAATCATTGGAACAGGAAAAGATTTTCTGAAAATGACTGCAATAATGCAGATATTAAAACTAACAATTAGGAAATATGAAGCTAAAGAACATTTGTGTACGGCAAAGGACAGCATTGCTCCAGTAATAAGGCAGGCTACAAAATATGAATAAATTTTTTACCAGCTATGCACTTAAGAGAAGGTTAGTATCTAGAATATATGAAGAACTCACAAAATTAAACAAGAAAACAAGGGGTTGGTAGGGAGATAGCTTGGATCTAAGAGAAGTTTTGGGAAGGGAAAATCAGGATCAAAATATAAAAATATATGGGTGGGTCAGCCAGCCTGACATTAGGCAGAGAAAGAGAGAGAGAAAGAGAGAGAGAGAGAGAGAGAGAGAGAGAGAGAGAGAGAGAGAGAGAGAGAGAGAGAGAGACCTTAGAACTCAGAAAGAGTGCAAGAGCCAGAGGAGATGGAGTGCAACAGGAGAAAGGGGCCCTCTAAATCACCTAAACTAGGTGCATATGAACTCACAGAGACTGAGAGCAGCAAGCACAGGGCCCACATGGGTCTGCACCAGATCCTCTGTGTATGTATTATAGCTTTCAGTTTAGTATTTTTATGTGAACCCCTGAGAGTGTGAGTGTGTCCCTGATTCTTGCTTTCTCTTGTATCTCTTTCCTTCTGTTGGTTTGCCTTGTCCAACTTCAATGTGGTGGTTTTTGTTTTGTCTTATTATATTCCATTTTGTTATGTTTTGTTGTTATCTCTTAGAAGCCTGGGTTTTTTTCCTAATGAGAGACAGAAAGGGAATGCATCCACATGGGCGAGGAAGTGGGGAGGAACTGGGAGGAGCAGAGGGAGAGGAAACTGTAATAAGAATATGTTGTATGAGAAAAGAATCTATTTTTATAAAAGGGGGAAATGAACTATGAACTTGAGTTCCAGTGAGATGAATCAGTAGGTAACTGCTTGCTGACTAGATTATAAAAATTGGGTTCCAGAACACACATGGTAGAAGAGATTGACGCTTGCAAATTGTCCTTTGACATTTGCAACTTAGCACATGCACAACACACACACACACACACACACACACACACACACACACACACACACACACCACAGCACCCCACATTAAATGATAAATAAAAATGTAAAAAAACCCCACACAATTCTGTATATAAAGTGAGGTTAGCATTTTGACTGAATGAAAGGTACTATATATCTAATGAATCACAGACTTGCTATTTAATTCTTAAAAAGGCTTTATTACACATGCAAAGCTCATAGTTGAATAAAGTATTATTTCCTTTGGATATTTTGTCTATCATTTTCATCAGCATGTTTTAGTTTAAAATGCAGACTTCTGATCATAAAGCTTCTGTGATATTACTATAACCCTTGTTCTAACAGATTGAATATGCAAAGTGAAGTTAAATTTGTTTTTAGCTTCCTCAAAAATTTCTCCTATTTTACTTGATCATAGTTTCAATATCTTTATTTTAGTTACTGAAATCGAATATACCAAAAAGTTTTAAGTAACCAGGAAAACATTATTACAAACCAAATTTTAAACAAAAAAGATGAAGAGGAATCATAATTATTTTAAAAATAGTGTATTTTAGCAGAATATACAATATCCAAGTTCCTATTATTAAGGAATATTCTAACTATGACTTCCTGGGTACAATATTTAACATATTGTATCACAGAGGCAGTATTCAAACTGTGTTTTCTCCCAGGAGTATCACACTGTACAAATCATACTATAAGGAATCTTAAACAGTATGTTGACAGACAAGGGAGTAACATTGTAACTCAGAAATACCAATTAAGATAAATATAACTGAAAAGACCAGGTACCCTGCCTGCAGACCTTCTCTGCTCTTTGTGTTACCCCAGCAAATCCAATCCTTCAGATTCATCCCAAGTACTGCAACAGAACACCTGCTGCAGCTTCCCTTCCCCCTCTCCGTGCCTCCTGTGGACCCCACAGACTATCTCATCCTGATCTCCCCAAAATCAGCACCTAGACATATAATCACTCCTAACCCAAATGCTTAGATGCCAGCATAAAAACACAATAACAGCTGGGACAATATGTTTCCATTAGAGCTCAGCTATCCTACAGCACAGTCTACCCTGAATATTCCAACACAGCTGAAACACAAGAAAAAGACCTTAAAATCAACTGTATAAAGATGATAGAGGTTCTTAAAGAAGAAATAAATAAAACCCTTGACAAAATCTAGGAAAACACAAACAATGGGATGAAATTAATAAATATCTAAGAAAGCCAAGAAAAAATAAACAGTTGAAGGAAATGAGTAAAACTTTTAAAGATCTGAAAATGTAAATAGAAGCAATAAAGAAAACAGAAACTGTGGGAATTCTGGAAATGAAAAATTAGGAATTTGACCAGTAACTACAGGGTGAGCTTCTCCAACAGAATACAAGAAATGAAAGAGAAGTGAGGCATTGATGATATGATAGAAAAAATGGGTACATTGGTGAAAAAAAATGTTAAATCTAAAAAAAATTCCTGACACAATGCATCCAGGAAATCTAGGAATCTATGAAAAGCCCAAACTTAAGCGTAAGAAGAATAGAGGAAGGAGAGAATCCCATCTCAAAGACCCAGAAAATATTTTCAACAAAATCATAGAAAAAATATTTCTTAACCTAAAGAAGGAGATGCCTATAAATTACAAGAAGTATAGAGTCCACAAAACAGATTTGAGCAGAAAAGAAAGCCCCTCAACACATAATAAGCAAAACACTAAACATATAGTACAAAGAAAGAATATTAAAAGCAGCAAGGAAAAAAGAACAAGTAACATATAAAAGTAGATCTACTATAATTATACCAGAATTCTCAATGGAGACTTGAAAAGCCAGAAAAGTCTGGATAGATGTGATGCAGACTCTAAAAGACCACAGATGCCAGCCCAGACTACTATACCAGGCAAGATTTTCAAGTACCATAGACTGAGAAACAAGACAGCCAATGATAAAAATCAAATTTAAACAATATCTATCCAGATATCCAGCCCTATAGAAGGTGCTAAAAGGAAAACTCCAATACAAAGAGGTTAAATACACCCATGAAAACATAGGAAATAATATCACAACAGCAAAATCAAAACAGCAAAAAAGAAGGGAAACACACACACACACACACACACACACACACACACACACACACAACCACAACCACAACCACCACCATCAACATAGTAACAGGAATCAACAATCATTGGTCATTGATATTTCTCAATATCAGTGGTCTCAATTCCACAATAAAAAGACACAAACAAACAGAATGGATGTGAAAACAGGATCCATTCTTCTGCTGCATACAAGAAACATACCTCAATATCAAGGATATACATTACTTCAGGGTAAAAGATTTATCAGAAACAAAGATGAGGACATAATAACAGACACTGAGGAAATCTAAAGAAGCATTAGGTAATACTTTAAAACCCTGTACTCTACGAAATTAGAACATCTAAAAGAAATGGATTTTTTCTGTGTAGATATCACTCACCAAAGTTAAAACAAGAACCAATCTATGATTTAAATAGACCTATAACCCCTAGTGAAGTAGAAGTAGCAATTGAAACTCTCCAAACAAAAACAACAAAATGCCCAGAGTCTGCTTATTTTAGCACATAATTCTACTAGACTTTCAAAGAAGAGTTAATGCCAATACTCCTCAAATTATTCCACAAAATAGAAACAGAAGGAATATTGCCAAATTCATTTTATGAGTCCACAATTACCCTGATATCTAAATCACATAAAGACACAAGAAAGAAAATAAGTTTCTCCTAGAGACAAAGATGCAAAAATACTCGATAAAATACTTGTAAACCAAATTGAAGAACACATCAAAAAGATCATCCACCATGTATCAAATAGGCTTCATCCCAGAGATGCACAGATGGTGCACATATAAAAATCAATAAATGCAAACCACCAATAAAGAAACTGAAAGAAAAAAAACCACATGATCATCTCAATAGATGCTGAAAAAGCCTATGACAAAATCCAACACCCTTTCATGATAAAAGGCCTGGAGAGACTAGGGATACAAGTGACACATCTAAACATAATAAAGGCAATTTATAGAAGCCTGTAATATCAAATTAAATACAGAAAAACTTAAAGCAGTTCCACTAAAATAAGGAACAAGACTAGGTTGTCCACTTTCTTCATATCTCATAAACATAGTACTTAAGGTTTTAGCTAGAGCAATAAGACAACTGAAGGAGATTAAGGTGATACAAATTGTAAAGAAAGAAGTTGAAGTATCATTATTTGCAGATTATATGATAGAATGTATAAGTGATCCAAAAAATTCCACCAGAGAACTCCTACAGCTAATAAACACTTTCTGTCAAGTGGCTGGAGGCAAGATTAACTAAAACAATCAGTAGCTCTCCTATATGCAAATAACAAACAGACTGAAAAAGAAATCAAGGAAACAACACTTTCCATGATAGCATCAAATAATATAAAATAACTTGGAATAACTCTAAACAAGCAAGTGAAAGACTTGTATGACAAAATCTTCATGTCTTTGAAGAAGAAAACTACTGAAGAAGATATCAAAAGATAGAAAGATCTCCTATGATCATGGGTTGCTAAGATTAACATAGTAAGAATGACTATCCTACCAAAAGGAATCTAAGATTCAATAAAATGGCTATCAAAATTCCAACACAAATATTTTCAGATCTTAAAAGAAAAATTTTCAACTTCATATGGAAAACGAAAAATCCCAGGATAGGGAAAACAATCCTGAACAATAAAATAGCTGTTGTAGGTCTCACCATCCCTGATTTCAAGTTGTACTACAGAGCTATAGTGAAAAAATAAACACACATTCACACACACACACACACACACACACACACACACACACACACAGAGTATAGGCATAAAAACAGGCATATTGATCAGTAGAATCTAATTGAACACATATATAAATCCACACAGCTATGGTCAGCTGATTTTTTTATAAAGAATCTAGAAACAAACAATGGAAAAAGACAGCATCTTCAACAATTGGTTCCTGTGAAACTGGCTATCTGCATGTAGAAGAATGCAAATACATCCATACTTATCACGATGTACAAAACTCAAGTCCAGGTGGATCCAAGACTGCTACATAAAACTAGACACACTGAACCTAATAAAAGAGAAAGTGGGTAACAGCCTTGAACACATTGGTATAAGAGATGGCTTTCTGAACAGAACACAATCGAGTATTGATTACCTGTTAAAAATGACAACATGAAATTTGCAGAAAAAATGGATGAAATCAATATCACAGGCACTAAGATCAACAATTCATTAATGGACCTCATGAAACTGCAAAGATTCTGTAAGGCTAAGAACATCGTCAATAGGACAAAGCAGCAGCCTACAGAATTGGAAAAAAAATTACCATCTCTACATCTAATAGAGGACTAATATCCAAACTATATAAAGAATTCAGGAAACTACATTGTGGTGGTATTTTACTTGTACTGAAATGTGATTTTAATTGTATGTTAATAAATAAAGTTGTCTGGGGGTCAGAGCTATTAGAGCCATAGCAAGTGCATGGCGGTGGTGGCACACGCCTTTAAGGACCTGGAGGGCGGTACATTTAGGCAGTGACGAGGCAGTCACATGTTTGGGTTTACAACCAATGAGAAGGCAGAACAGCTAGACTATATAAAGACACACACAGGAAGTAGGTCCCCTTTTCGGAGAGCTCTCTTGGCTGAAGAGGATCCCTGAATCAGGAAGGGTAAGGCTCTTAGCTCTGACCTCTTGGCTTTCTTCTCTGAATCGGCTCTGTGTTTCTTATTTAATAAGACCATTGGTTACATCTACATTTGGCGCCCAACGTGACAAGAATTCATTAAAAACCGCTTAACTTGGCTTGGCGGCAGGTCCGGTTTCCCGCCAGGGCAGCCGGCGGGTCCAGTTTCCCGCCAGGGCGGCTGGCTCCCTAGCCCGGGCCCAGGTCGGCTTGGCCTCAGGCCGGACTAACTTTGAGCTACTTGCTTAAAGCCGGTGCTACAGACAAATCAGGCCTGCCCTGCCGAACAGGGCCCCTGCCTGTAAAGCCGACGCACGTGGTTGGAGCTTAAGGTAGCCAGAGCCAAGGCTTGACTAGGCTCAAGCGGAAACACGTGGCTGGATTCAAGCTCTTAGGCAGAACTTGTGGCTACGGTTCTTGCGTGTTCTCTCTCTCTCTCTCTCTCTCTCTCTCTCTCTCTCTCTCTCTCTCTCTCTGGATTCACACCTCGGACACTAGGAGGCTGTTTTGAAATTCCCTCGGATTGGTACTGTTCTACGAGGACTTGGTAAGTCACTTAACATATCGAATATTTTAAAGGAAACTATTTAAAAGAGAAATTTTTTTCCACATTTTAAAAAAAATGGGTTTTCTGTGTTCATTGGAAGAAAATTGGGCTTTGTTTGCAATTTTAGACAGTCTGACAATGGAACAGCTATATGAGAAGATGAATGTTGACCGAATTATGCATTTTATTACTATGCTTATTCTCATTTTACTATTTAAAAAGATAGTCAATTTAAGTGCCAGGATGACAGCTTTAGAAAAACTTGATAAACCTGTAAAAACTCAGACAGAAGAAATTAACAGTGAAGTTGCTTCAAGATTGGATCATAAGGTTACAGAAAGAAAGCCTGTTTTCACACAGTCACCCTTAATTTGTCCAGTAACCGTACAGCAATTGCCTGATCAAATGACTACACAAAATATTTGGGCTCCAATTGAAATGTTAGATTTACGAAGGTTTAAGGAGGCAGTAGTATCTTATGGCATGCATAGGTTCGATTTGAACAACAGAGACCTCTTAATTAGAGGAGGCGATAGTTCATCAACCAGCATGAACATCCAATTTAAACTAACTTATACCAGTAACACATGCCTTTTCATTTAATCAGATAATAACTTGCCAAAAAGGAACATCCCCAAAATTAGTCTTGGGGAAAGGTTTTTGTTTTTGTCTTTTAGGAGAATGAAGGTTAAGGAATCTGAAGAACACTGGACAAATGAGACAACTGAAGAAAAGGGACAAATCATCTATCCCAAGAAACAGAGTGAAACGGCGTATGGGTATATATTATCTAAAAAAATTTTATGTCTTCCTAAATGTTTGTTTCTGCTTTTCTTTAAAGATTTAACACTATTTAACTTCTAATAGTCCCAGTTCAATTAAAATTTAAAGCTGACTTTAGAGTTGGAGAATGGCTCTCTCCTTCTTTAAACTCAAGCATGTTGTTAAAAGGAAAATGCAAACCCCCTGTATCATGCCAGAATAAAAGAGCCATCTTCTGCTATGGGACAGGAGAAAAGCCAAATTAACTAAGGGACTATTCTATTACTAATCTCAACTCTTTGATTCTATTCTGATTCTTTAAAACTTTTCTTAAAGTATAAATTTTATATCAAAATTTACAAGATTAATATATATATAGATATACATACATTTTAAACTTTGTTAAGATATGAATGGTCATATAGAGTACTAACTAATTCTAGAAAAAAGGCTTCAATTAGCTGCATATATATGTCTTTGTGTTCGAGTCTCTTATCAGTTTTCTGCAGGAATTCACGGCCAGGCCTGACATCAACTGAAGTCTCCAGGAAGAAGATGGGGCCCCACAACAACAACATTTCCATGTGGACAATCACTAAGCTGACAAACATCATCTACAGATCAGCTTTGAACTACAAGGTGCTCAGAGCAATTTTGAGAGAGCTAGCTGAGATGATCCAGTCTCAAAGACTACTTGAATAAGGATTTGAGATAAACCCTGAACTTTGGCATTATACACAGACTGGATAATGAAGGATATAGTTATCTTTCCTAGAATTTCACAATTAACCTAAAATTTTTCTTTCAGGATAAAGATAACTTTGCCCATACCCAGCAGGAAGCAATTTTAAGAATACGACGCCCACATTCCCAAAGAAATGGTGTGGGGCGGGTGGTTTTTTGGTCTTTTTAATGGGTTTTGGGTCTGGGATAATTTTCATTGTTTAGGGTGGTTGGTTACAAGTTGTTGTCAAGTGTTAGGAAAAAGGCTAAGCAAAGGAGATTAGATTTAAGGTTTTTGTTTAAAAAAAAAAAAAACGAGCTGGGCGGTGGTGGCACACGCCTTTAATCCCAGCACTCGGGAGGCAGAGCCAGGCAGATCTCTGTGAGTTCGAGGCCAGCCTGGTCTACAAAGTGAGATCCAGGAAAGGCGCAAAGCTACACAGAGAAACCCTGTCTCGAAAAACCAAAAAAAAAAACGAAGCCGGGTGGTGGTGGTGCATGCCTTTAATCCCAGCACTTGGGAGGCAGAGGCAGGCGGATCTCTGTGAGTTCGAGGCCAGCCTGGTCTCCAAAGCGAGTTCCAGGAAAGGCGCAAAGCTACACAAAGAAACCCTGTCTCGAAAAAACCAAAAAAAAAAAAAAAAAAAAAAAAAACAACAAGAAAGAAAAGAAGAAAAAGACAGTTACTAGTTTTAAATACTTTACATTGGATTGGATTGTTTTATGTTGTATACAAATTATATATATTGAAATTGATATTGTTAGAAAATGCTATATGTATATTTCTAATTGTACTTATACCGTTCATTTAACAATGCAATTTTCTGATCCTTGAATGTTATTATTACCAACTATTAGGATATAAAGAAATGAAAGTTAGTAGTCAGACATTACAATAGAACTTGTAGTCATAATAGATATGTTTTAAAAATTGAGCAGATATATTTTAGATAGACAGGTCATCTTCAAACCCTTCAGAGATCTACAGAATATGGCATTTAAAATGTTTGAATAACTTAGAAAATTTTTCTTTTTTGTTATGACTATGAGACATGTCGGCTCCTGGCAGTACCAATCTACTTCAGAGAAAATATAGGCATTGAAGAAACTGCATATGGAGTTAACTTTCATTGTGGCAAAAGTTAGCCACTGGACAACAAAGTATCCTCGAATCAACAGGACAAAATGGACAGACAGGACATGAAGCAAAGGACTACTGATTCTTGCCAAAATAAGTGTGGTTATGGCTTTATCAAAAGGAATCTTCTGAGGCCAGGACAATATGGCACCATCCCTGAAGTGGCCTTTGCAATTTGGAAAAGGTACAGTGCCCTTTTCTTCGAAGGCAGCTGAACAGGCAGTGGGCCGATGGCTTCTGATGTGCTATGGAACAGCAGCTGAAACAGTTATTCTTGAAGAGTAACTTAGCTCATGCCTCTCAATAGTAGACTGGCATTTGATAGAGGGATGTGGAGAAGAACGGGATGCTGAGATGAAGCCATATATACACAGCCAAGAAGAATGGACAACTGAATTAAAAAACCATCAACAATTTCCAGAATTTAAAATCCTGAATCATGACATGACACTAGTGGAATTCAGGTGTTTCTGGTACATGGACTGCTCTCACCCAATGTGAGGTTGAACTGATGACCTTGTGTACATCCTACTTCACAAATGAGTCTGTCAGATATGCTAAGCCTATAGGCTGAAGATGATGCCCCAACACTGTGGAGAAACCTCAGGTGACTGTCCAGGCAGCTGGCTGTTTCTGTCAACTCACAAATTTTTTGGAAGTTGCTTGCATGCACTTTCTGTTTTTATTTTTGTTAGCTAATATTATTTCCTTCTTGGGTCTCTGAGGGAGTTGAAGGTTAGTTAGTTATAGTTGAAGATTAATTAGGATAGAAAGTGAATTAGATACATTTTGGACTTAACAAAATAGGATAGATAATAAAATTATTTTCTCTGAATTTGTCAAATACAAATGGACTAGACATTGTTTAGACATTTATTACTTGTATATATTGTATATAGTCATTGTACTTTTGTATATAGTTTTTCTTTTGTTAGTTATAACCTTTTTCTTTTTTTCCTTTTTATTAAAATAGAAAAGGGGAAATGTGGTGGTATTTTACTTGTACTGAAATGTGATTTTAATTGTATGTTAATAAATAAAGTTGTCTGGGGGTCAGAGCTATTAGAGCCATAGCAAGTGCATGGCGGCGGTGGCGCATGCCTTTAAGGACCTGGAGGGCGGTACATTCAGGCAGTGACGAGGCAGTCACATGTTTGGGTTTACAACCAATGAGAAGGCAGAACAGCTAGACTATATAAAGACACACACAGGAAGTAGGTCCCCTTTTCGGAGAGCTCTCTTGGCTGAAGAGGATCCCTGAATCAGGAAGGGTGAGGCTCTTAGCTCTGACCTCCAGACAACTTTATTTATTAACATACAATTAAAATCACATTTCAGTACAAGTAAAATACCACCACATTTTTTTTAAAGATTTATTTATTTATTATGTACACAGTGTTCTGCCTACATGCATGCTTGCAGGCCAGAAGAGGGCACCAGATCTCATTATGGATGGTTGTGAGCCACCATGTGGATGCTGGGAATTGAACTCAGGACCTCTGGAAGACCAGCCCCTGAATCAGGAAGGGTGAGGCTCTTAGCTCTGACCTCTTGGCTTTCTTCTCTGAATCGGCTCTGTGTTTCTTATTTAACAAGACCGTTGGTTACATCTACACTACATATCAAAAAAACCCCAAATAATCTATAGAGATCTAAACAGAGAATTCTCAATAGAGAGAACTCAAATGGCTGAGAAACACTTCAAGAAGTGTTCAGCATCCTTAGCCACCAGGGCAATGCAAATCAAAACATCTAACACCTGTCAGAATGACTAAGATCAATAACACATTTGACAACTCATGCCGGTGAGGATGTGGAACAAGGGGACCACTCCTCCATTGCTGTTGAGAGTGCAAATTTGCACAGCCACTGTGGGAATCAATATGGTGGTTCCTCAGAAAGTTGGGAATCAATCTACCTCAAGATCCAGCTATACCACTCTTGGGAAAATACCCAAAGGACACTTCATCCTACCACAAGGATACTGGCTTAACTATGTTCATTTTGTCTTTATTCATAATAACCAGAAACTGGAAACAGTCTATGTGGGGGTCCTCTTTCCCTCTCAGCCTGTCAGCCACCAGGATGAGGGAGAAAGAGGCAGTAGCAGCAACAGAAAGCTTTTTCTTCTTCTTTTTTTATTAAGAATCTTTTTTATTCATTTTACATACCAATCACAGATCCCCCTCTTCCCTCCTCCCACCCCTCCAAATTCCCCACCCCCAACAGAAAGCTTTTTATGTGGCCCATGAACACAAATAGAGACAGAACTCAGGGAGACAGACTTCAGTAAATCAATTCAACTTTATCTCAGAGTATAAGAAACATATAGGCTTGGGGAGCCTAGGGACAAACTTTAATTTCCATAAAGTGCCATGCTCCTATCATAAGGCTCCTAGCACAAGTTTTAGTTATATGTGCAGCAAGGCCATCTTCTAGCAGGATTCTGTGTCAGGGTTCAAGCTAAAGATAAATCAGGCATCTGGTTTAGAGACATGCATCTGGTTTAGAGATAGCTTTCAGATAAGGTCAGTCCTCCAGGCCCAGGGACATTCTCCAGATAAGAGCAGATAAAGGCAAGAAATTCTGTTGGAGAGTGGGAGCCCCATGTTGCCAATCTATTGAGATAAGCTGCTAGGCCATGGGGAGATTGCAACCTCTTCCAGCCAGCAATGTCTCCTAACAAACCTAGATTTCCCTCAACTGAAGAATGGATAAAGAAAATGTGGTACCAGAATCAACTGACAGAGAGTCATGGGGGTTCGAAGAGATTAGGGAGCCTGTACATATAGGTCCTCTACATATATGTTTCAGCTGAGTAGCTTGGTGTTCTTGTGGAATTCCTAACAGTGGAAGTGAGGCTGTCTCTGACTCTTTTGCCTGCTATTGGATTGCCTCATCCAGCCTGGTCTTATGGTAGCTTGTTATGCCATGTTTGGTTGATGTCCCTTGAAGGCCTTCTCTTTTCTGAGGGGAGGCAGAGGAGTAGTGGATCAAAAGAGAGGGGGGAGTAAGGGTGCCCCCCTTACTAGGGGAAGAGGAGGGAGGGAAACTGCGGTCAGGATGTAATATATCAGAGAAGTATAAAAGAAAAAAAGAAAATGTGGTACATTTATACAATCGAGTATTGCTTAGCTGTTAAAAATGACAGCATGAAATTTGCAGAAAAATGGATGAAACTAGAAAAAGAGTCATTCCGACTGAGGTAACACAGACCCAGAAAGACAAGTAGGATATGTAGTCACTTATAAGTGGATATTAGTCATTAAGTAATGATTACCAAGCTACAGTCTGTTGGTGCAGAGAGGTTAGATAAGGGGGGGGGAGTTCTAGGATGGATGCAAGGATCTCCCAGGGAAGGGGAAATAGAATAGATTTTGCAGGTGGATTGGGAGCAGGTGAGAACAGGACTGGGAGGAATCAGGTTGGGGTATGGAATGGAGGGAGAGAATGCAGGGAGAGATGGCTGGGATGGGGCATTTTGGAGGTGGTCTGGAAACCTAGTGCAGTAGAAACTTCCTGGAATCTATGAGGGTGACCCTATTGAGGACTACCAGTAATGGAGGATACAGAGTCTGAACTGACCATCTCTTGTAGCCAGACCAGCTCCCAGTGGCAGGACTAAGTGAATTTGCTTGAGTTGATGACTCTAGCAGTCATATAGAGATCCCCAAACAACCCAGGCTGATGATTGGACAGAGGGTTGCTCTCTGGAAACTGACACCTTAGAGCAGAGCCTCTTTGCCAAGGACAACATTCACACAGATCACTGAGTTCAGAGATCGAGCTGGTACCTGCATGGAGCCTTCACCGCTATGTTCTAATCTCTTTGGTGTGAAAAGGTGCTTTGCAGGCTATTTAATGGGAAACATGGACACCAACTTAGCCACATAACTTTTGACCTATACAATCTGTCCTGCCTGCAAGATGTGCTGGAGCAATGGTGGCACAGTACTTATGGGATTGGCCAACCAATGTCTGATTTAGTTTGAAGCCTGCTTTACTAGAGTGAGTCCATGCCCAATACTGCTTGGACAGTCAGGAAACGAAGACTGGATAGCCCAGAGACCTAGCGTAGAAACAAACATGAATACCCCCCCCAATCAATGAAATGATTCCTAATGATATTCCGCTATACTCATAGATTGGTGCCTTGTTCATTTTTTAATAGAGAGGCATCCTCCATAAGTAGATGAGAGCAGATCCAGAGACTCACAACCAGACATTATCTAGAGAGAGAGTCTAAATTGGACATCTCCATTAAGTCCCTTCTGTTGGAGATTGGGGATCTCACAGAAGAGGGGGCAGAAAGATTGTAGGAGTCAGAGGGGATGGAGGATTCCTAGGCTGAATCAACTAAGCAGGGCTCATATTGGCTCACAGAGACTGAAGCAGTAAGCATGAAGCCTGCATGGGTCTGTACCAGGTCCTCTGCATATATGTTGTGCCTGTTAGCTTGGTGTTTTGGTGGGACTCCTAACTGTGGGAGCAGGTGTGTCTTTGACTTGTTTGCCTGTTCTTGGGACCCTTTTCATCCTATTGGGTTGCCTTGTCCAGTCTCTGTGTGAGGGCCTTTGTCTTATTGTATTTTAGTTTTTCCTGTTTGATTGTTGTCTCTTAGAGGCCTGCTTTTTTCTGAAGGAAAAAGAATGGAGAGTAGAGATCTGGGGGCTGGGACTAGTGGAGGGAGGGGAAACTGTGGTTGGGATATATTGTATGACAGAAGAATCTATTTTCAATTAAAAAATAAAAATATAATTGCTTTTGTCTTAATGAACTACTTACATTATCAAAGTCCTGAAGAGTTAATTTTACAAATGGAATGTAAACTTTAAATGGAGTGAGATTACTTAGTGTATACTGTACTGTGTAGTATACTGTACCATTTAACAAGAGTCATTTCATCTAAAATGTAATAATAAAAGAAAAAGAGGGTTATAAAAAACAGATGATTGGAGTGCTAGTGGTGGGATGGGTTCAAGTGAAGTGCTTATAAAACAAATTTCTCCTTGAAATAATCATTAGAACACTAATGACCACTGCTTGTTAAATTGGTTCTGAGATGGTTATTTGTAGTTATTTTCTTTGGACTTGATTTTGATCTTCCTACTATAAAAATACAAGGTTCTTTTCATTTTTCTTCTCAGTCACTCGGATTTCACTATATTCTTCATACTCTCTTTTTCATTATCATTTGAACATTTTTCCATGATCTCCTATTCTCCTAGGTGTAATTTTTTCATATTTCATTGCCATTCTCTACCTTAATCTCTACTGTCACTGGCTGCTAAGTACCAATAGTTTAGTCCAAAGGGTGCTGTATCAAGACCTCTACTTGCATCATAATGGAGAAATAAGAGTTGTTCTAGGAAAACAGATTTTCTTTTGCTGTAAATCTTATATTTTTAACAACCCTGTGTAAATACTGATCCATTCTTCTCAACTATTCTATCCATTTTGCAGCAAAACCAAACATACCAAAGCTTTACTAACCTGATTGTGAAACCTCTCTAAGAATGCCTGCAAATTCTTGGAGTTCTCTTTCTTTCACTGCTTCTAGTGTTTTCTTAGGAGCCACTTTCTCTTCTGAGATAATATCTACATAAATAAATCTGAAGTTTCCAACTTTATGATTCAGCATTCCTGTCCACATTCCCATCAGTGTTTTGCAGATAATGTCTATGATATCTTATCTCCTTTCTAGGGACAAAGACAAATACAAATCAAATTCCAAAGCACCATGATCCTGTAGTAAATTCTAAAAGGAAAGGAACTGTTCAAAGCTTAGAGTATTGTGGGTAATGTGCTAAAAGTATTCAAGGATTACAGAAATAGACATGAGCTCTCTTCTTCAATGAAAGTGTTATTTTTAGTGAAGAAAACACCAACATGATTGATTATGTTTTTCATTTCTTTATCATACCAACTCACTAACTTACATTTGTAGGACAATATATATGATAAGTTAAATATACTTATTTTATGCTAGCTACATATGTATTGGGTAAATAGAATAAAGAGTCATATTATTTAAGTATTAAAAAAAGAAACAATTATGTTAAATGACTTCTCAAGAGCTGACAAGAAGTTGAGGACAGGGTCAGAACTTAAGCTCGTGTGTGAGCTTAAAAAAAAGATCCCTTTTCATTCCCACTTCTAAATCAATGTAGGGATAAAGCATCAAACCATCAAAAATGGATCATTAGACTAAACAGAGAGTTCTCTAGAGGTGAAATGCAAATAGTTGAGAAACATTTAAAAATATTTTCAATGTCCTTAGGCTTTAGGAAAATGCAAATTGAAACTTTGAGATTTCATCTCACTCTATTCAAAATGGTTAAGTTTCAAAAAGTGATGACAAAAATGCAGTATGGATGTGAGGAAAAGGAATCATTTATTCATGGATGGTGGGAGTTTAAATTGGTATATCAACTATGTAAATTGAGTGGAAGTTCCTCAAAATGCTAAAAATAGATCTACCATATGGTCCAGCAATAATATCTTTGAGTATAGATAGTCAAAGGACTCCATATCATGCTCTAGATCTACCTGCTCATCTCTGTTCATTTCTTTTCTACTCACAATATCCAGGAAATGGAAACAGCCTAGTGATCCATTAACTGAATGAATACCTATTGAAAATGTTGTATAGTTGTTCAGAAAAATGAAATTTGCATGTAAATGGATGGATCTAGAAACAATCATTCTAAGTGAGGGAACCCAGACCCAGAGAGACAAACATAACATGTTTTTCTTTTCTCATTTGTGGATGTTAGCTTTGAATCATCAGATATGTGTGTTTCATTTGGAATACTCATAGAGTCAGGAAATTACCAAGTGGCCATGGAGAGGGGCTTTTGATAGAGGGGAGATAGAAAACACTGGTATAAAGGATATAAAAGGAACATGGGAATAGAAAGGTTTTAACTGGTTTGGGGAGCAGAGCATAGGGTAGAAGAGGGAGTATAAGGAAGGGTAAGCAACACTAAGGACTTTAAAAAATATATAGAAACCTCCTACTGCAAAGTGTAGGTGTGTGTGTGTGTGTGTGTGTGTGTGTGTGTGTGTGTGTGTGTGTGTAAAGAGTCTGTGTGTGTGTGTGTGTGTGTGTGTGTGTGTGTGTAAAGAGTCAAATTAGAGCTACCCTATAAGGGTCAGTAATGCCTTTACTAGACACCAAAGGCTAACAAACAAAAAGCCCATTGCCAGGAATTGTTTATTTATTTTGGAGTTGTCCAGTGATAACCCATAGACTCCCAAACGTTACTGTCTATTGCCACTGTTCTTTGGTTACCTTCCAGAACTTGATGATAAAACTCCATTGCTGAAGAAATCATATACTTGAGTCATAGAACATGGCAAAATCAAGCTGGTACATACCTGGTAGCTTCATCCCTATTGGCTAGCTTTCATAGAGTTGGAAGGTGAGATTAAAGCTACCAGAGGAAAAAAGCAGTTACCAGACATACTCAGCTATGAGCCATCTGAGTTATAATAATGACTGGCCTGGCAAGGCATGTCCACTGGTGCAATAGTAGAACAAACATCAAGGGAGTAAACTACAACTTTCGGTTTGGATTTGATTTCCACTCTATAAGGTGAAATACATAACTGCGATCAGTTTGGGGCCAGGAACCTGTGGCTAGACAGGACTACCACTGTTATTCTGCTAAATGGACATAGAATTAAACCAACTCGTTATGACTTATCATTATATCCATAGATCATTGCATCTCTAAATACCCTCTGAAAAGCTTCTATTTGCAGTAGATGGTGATTAACAAGGTGACCCACAACTGGCCAAGATTCAGAGAATAAGAGATTACAGAATGCCCAGCCTCAATGAAACATATATACCAACCCTCCCATCCAACGCCTTGAGGATCATTTTGGGAAAGGTGGAAGAAAGAGTATAAGAAGTAGAAGAGGTAGATGACTACATGGAAATATCTTTTGGACATGGCAGAACAGCTGTACACATAAATTCCCAGTGGTTGCAAGTGTATGCCCAAAACCTGTGCAAAACTAAGCCCAATAAAATCTCAATGTAGAGGGGCAGCTAGGATTACAATCACACCCCATCCCTGGAGACATTGCTAATTGTTAGCTGTTGGGAAAAGGAAAGACAGTTTTCTCTAAAAGTGTAACCCCTGGTAATTTGACCATGATCCAATAGATGACGACACACCCAATAATGTTTGGGAAGCACAAATTTGCCTTGAAAGATTTAAAAATATAAGATGCAAAGTTGTGTGGATAAAGAAAGGGAGGATGGATTTGGGAAGAGTTTGGGAAGGGAGATAAATACGATCAAAATAGGTTGCATGAAACTCAAAAAACAGTAAAAAAAAAAGTAAAGTTGTAATACATTTTCAAAGTAAAATATTGGATTTTAGTCTACATTAAACTGATACTATTTCTATGAGGAATTCCAAGTCCCATTTTAAAAATTAATTTCAATTTGTTTTACATCAACAAACTGTAAGTTCACATTTTGATATATTTCCAGGTGGAAACCCAATCAAGAAATGTCATTACTACCTCCTTGTTCTTTGCAGTTTTTAGTGGCTACCCCTCTAAAGGCTATCAGCATTAGATGTATATAATTTTGAACTTACATTTGCCCTACTTTAAATTTTCTCTGTTCTCATCCTCGATCTAGATATTTATTGACTGGTTTTGATGTTTTTAGTTCATTTAAGGATCAAGGCAAAAATATATCATATGTTTATTCCAATGACAAACTTTTGTTATGAATTTTATTATATTTATTCCATGAAATAAAAAATAATAGCAGTAGCCACACTCAATGAGCACTTAGTATGATCCTCATAAGTGCAGTGTCACTTGTTTAAATATCTCAACAACTTATGAAATAGTTACTATAAGTTCCACTTTTATTTTACTTCCTAATAATAATTTTTATTCTTTGAAAGTTCCATACATTTATACAGTGTATATTGACCATATCCATCTATTGCCACCTTTCTCCAACTCCTCTGAGTTCCCCTACCCCATCACCCTACCAGTTTCATGTTCTCATTTTATTTTATTTATTATCAATAACTCTCTGGGTCCAATTAGTGCTGTAACTATACATACTGATAGGTGGCCATCCACTGTGACATGAGTAATCTATCAGTGGCCACATCCCCCAAAGAGTTATATTCCCTTTCCCAGTAGCCATTAACTGCCAATAGTTCTTCAGTTAGGGGTGAGAGCTCATCATTCCCTCCCCCATCCATGCTCTATTTTCAGCAGTCTTGATCTTGTACAGGTCTTGTGTAGGTCACCACAGCTTCTGTTAGTTGATGCATGCAATAGCCACATCATGTACAGAAGTCAGTATTTCATAGCTCTCCTACCCATCTGCTAGCTTACTTTCTTTTTGTTCCCTTTCCACGATAGTCTCTGAGTCTTGGATAGTGGGAGGTTGATACAGATGACCCATCCAAGCTTAGCAGCACTCAGAGTTCTTAATACCTGGCACTTTGAACAGTTACGAGTCACTAAATTAACCACTACACATTTCAAAAACAATTTGTACAAGACTGCTTGTAGAAGGCCCCAGTGACCTGTCACTAGACTATGTAAGCAGAATTCTTGAATGACAACAGTAATTTGTAAGTTCTGAATCAAGGAGGGCTGGGATTTGTCTTAAAGTCCATTAGAAAATAATTGTGATGGCACACACAATCCTAACACTTGGTAAGCTACGTTCACTATTGAGTGTGAGGCCAACTGGGGACATATAGTGAGTCTCTGTCTCAAAAGAAAATAGCAGTGGATAATGCAGAGGAAAGTCACATAATAGGGAGAGAATTAAATTCTATTATTTGTAAATTTTGTTACAAATAACAGAATTTTATGTCTATTTTTGCTATATATATACATATATATGTGTATACATATATATATGTATATATATACAAGAACTTTACTTTCACCATAATAGAATCAAACAAATAAAATTGCTTATACTCAAAATGAGTATTTATATTTTCATACTAATACACTAATATCATAAAGTATGTATTTAACTGCTATGGTATTATAAAATAAACAGCTTACTATTAAACTATTAAATAAAATTTTTCATAATAAATAAATTATACAGAATCAGGATGAGCAAAGTAGGTAAAAATATTTTTGTTCATGGTAACAAGAAGTTTCCTCCTTGAGCTCACAGTATTGTCATTTTATTAATAGCCAGAAACCAGGAGTAGGATATAAAATAAAAGAATGGATAAATTCCAAACAGGAAATAGTACATAAAATATATTTGCCAGTAAGCAGGAGAAATAATGGATTTTTGAGATATAAAAGGGTGATACAAGGTGAACTACAGTTTCACTTGGTAGAAGATATATAGCAGATGTGGACACTATAGTGTGAACTGTCATTCTGATGATGCAAACCTAAATGTGTGTGTGTGTGTGTGTGTGTGTGTGTGTGTGTGTCTGTGTGTGTGTCTGTGTATAAAAGAGAGGGCCAAAGAGAGAGAGAGAGAGAGACAGAGAGAGATACATTAGGTTTTAGTGAGAAAGAAATACTGTGACCATGTCCAAGCTTAAGAAATTAATACTCTCAATTGTACATTTACTTGATATAATAAAATCACATGAATTTCTATAAAGTGATGGTTGAAAAAATAAACATTGTAATCATATCTGTCTATAAAATAAATCCTAAAATTTTTTCTAAGCCAGAAACTATATTTCTTTTTCTAAACATTGCCTGTTAGAGTGAAAAGTTCAGTGTCCCAAATGAATTACATTTGCTGTCCTGACTAATACTTCCCTCTTCATCCCTTTATTTTCTCTTCCTATCAGCTCTCTTTACCTGTTTCTGTCTTTATTACATTTTCTAATTTCTCCTTTTCTTATTGCCAATGCTTACACAATTGTGTTTTCTGATTCTTGCTTAGCAATCCCAGTAGCCATGAGATCAGAGATCTCTGATTCTAAGCAGTGTTGAAAATTGTATTCATAGAAAGATGTTCCAAGTAAAGATTCTTCTTTGGCAATAGTAAAACATTATGACACCTAGTATAAAGATAAACATATAGTTTTTAGGAAATAATACAGAGTTGAAGATAAACACAAACAGTATACAATTCATACAAAAATCTTAGAAGCAAGAACAAGCAGGTACCAGGAACCAGTAAGTCTACAATGAAAAGTTAATTAGCAATTTACACAGTCTGAAATGAAAAAGTTCAAAATCCATCTTCACGTATCTCCTAGATAAGCCACTCACAATCTCTGTTTGCCAGCTGGATATTATAACAGCAGGAGATCTAAGTTCAGTTGTTAAGACTGCTAAGGGTTCTGCACTTCTCCCACAATGGCGGATTGCACATTTATGCTGATTCAATTTCTGTTCATCTGCTGTTTTTTGATGGTACACTGCACACAACGTAAGAAATTTTTACTTGCTTTATTTCTATAGGATGAAGACATAATGAATTAATTAGGTTTCAATGTCCAAGCCTAAGGAATTAACCAGCATTTTAAGCAAAAGTTCTACTATTAAACATATGCAATTTCTGGACATACCTCTTTTATTTGAGACGTTTACTTTCTGAAAGGATGTTTTGCTTCTGAAGCTAATGTGTTTCTTTCTGATTCTTTTAGATAAACATGAAATATGAAAAGTTTTGTAAGAAAATAAGTTAAAATTTTAGTTGAGTGGATGTTGGAAATAGATTTAGGCTACTTATATTTAACAATTTGTTTTTCAGAATGTGTAAATGCTGTAATTTGTTTTTCAGAAAACTTTCAAAGTGCAATATATTTAGTTATATACTTATTTGTTATAATAAAATCATATAGATTGCTATAAAGTGATGGTTAAAGAAATAGGGGATGTAATCATATGTGTCTATAAAATAGTCTAAAATTGTTGCCAAACCAAGAACTATATTTCTTTATCTGAACATTGCCTGGTAAAAACAGATAGGGCTTAAATTTCCCCTAAACAGCAATATTTGGTTCAGTAATTGTGGTAGGAATTTCTGTAATGTGCAGTTAGAGGGAACATTTTGGTCAGCTAAAGTTGCTTTCATATTTAAAAACTGAGAATCAAATTTTCAGTGTACTCTACTGTACTTTTGGCTTTGCTTACAAATTCCATTATGTTTTGTGATGTTTCTCTTTTGTTCCTTTGAGTAATATATTTGAATAGAAAAATCAGGAAATGTTTGGTTCCCTTCTTATGGAGTACCCCGGGTCTGGGGGCCTAGCTATGTCCAGTGTAGGATATCTGAGGGAAAAGATCTAAGTACACTATGTTCTTATGTTTGTTAACTTTATTCCTGTAAGACAAAATTACATCAGTTCAGCTATAGCTCCACCAGGCATTCAAGGCAGGAATAACTCTAGACATATCAAGCTCTATATCCATCTACTTTATTTCTCTGGGATGAAATTCTGTCTCCATAACTGCAAAGTTTCGTCCAGCTCCCTAGCTCATAGTCCAGCTAACGACTAAACTCTTATGCTTCCAGCCTCATCTTCGTCCTCTGTATCCTCTATCTCGATCTCTTCTACTTTCTACTCTTGGCACTCAGAAAATTCTACCCAAGATCTGCTTACCCTCTACAGAACCACTGTCATCCTCTCTTCTCTCTCACCATGCTGCTCTGTCCCTGTCTACAGAAAATGCCTGCCCTTTCTTTCCCTGGGCAGGTGGTTCCCTGCTCCTCTAGAATGTTGTTTTACCTCTCACCTTGATATGCAAAAACCTCTTTTGTTCTCAGTCAAATGCTCTGGAGAACCACTAGGTCTCCTCAAGGCCAGGGGATGGTTGGAGCTTCATTAGCACAAGAAACAAAGCTATGTGTCTCCCGCCAGCTTGTCTTCTAAACTCAGCAGGGGAGTTAGTAACTTAGTAGGTTCAGCAGGTCTGGAGAGCTGAATTGTTTACCAATTGGTCTGGGCACTCAAGGATTTCATAGCAGAAGACAGCTGGAATTTTAAAGGCTGGGCAACACCAAATATTCATAATAAATGGCTTTGCCTTTTGATAGACCCTTGGCCAGTCAAAGTTCAGCTTTAATACACAGCTGAATCTCTATGATATAGTCTTGCAGCCTGCAAGACCTTCTGTGCTCAACAAGTATGATCTTCATTATCTACCATCTCCTATGCCAAACAGATACCATGATTCAGACAATTGTGAAATCTCACTCTATAAATACTTTGTTTTTTTGTCTGTGCTGGTGGAGGATCAAAATAATTCACCATTTGGTGGGGGAATTAAGATTTTTGTGCTTTATGGGTCCTATGATTTGTAACAAGTTTTCTTCACTTGTTTTTGGACTCTAACCTTTTTCTCGATTCTCAGTGGGAATGAGTTACTGCAGCCATAAGAATAAGTCTTGGCAGAATAAGTCTATTTGGAGGCCCTGAAAAAATTCATTCTGTATTGGGGCTGATGTGCCTATTACTCTCTGTGGCTTAGTAGTCAGGGTACTTTTTAAATATATTATTTTTTAAAATAAATTCTTCTCTCATACAATACATCCTGATCACAGTTTCCCCTCCCTCCACTCCTCCAAGCTACCCCTTTCCTCCCCTCTGCCTGTATCCACTCATCCTCTGTTTCCCTTCAGAAAAGAGCAGGCTTCCAAGAGACAATGGCCAAACACAACAAAACATATAATGAGACAAGGCAAAAGCCCTCACACTGAGGCTGGACAAGGCAAGTCAATAGGAGGAAAAGAGTCCCAAGAGAAGGAAAAAGTGAGAGATACATCCAATGGCTTCTTTAATCTACCTGTGTATATTAGTGTTGTTTTGCAGGGAAGGGGATGCAATTGTTTTTCCAGGATAATAGGAATAAATTGAGGTTAAGCATGCCAGTTGTATACTGCCTCTACCTTTGGATAAGATGCTTTTGTTTCTTACATAGAAGAGTATACACAAATTTTGTATGAAAAAAAAAACATTAGCCTGGCCTGGAGTCAGGAGACAGCAAGAGGTATGTGCTTAGGGCATGGGTCCAAGGTTCCTGTGTAGTTAACCTTTGGCCCTGGCCCTAGCTTGTTTTCCTGACAGCTTTAGCCTCTCCTGCTCTTCCTTGTGCATTTCTCAGCTGTCACTGCAAACACTCACTCCTCTCTCCACCTTCCCTGATGCTGCTGCAGCATCTCCAGGCCTATTGTTATAGTGTCCAACTGAATGTCAGTAAACAGCAGCTGAAGCAAAAAAAAAAAAAATTATAACCTTTTGCCCATAATGCTATGGGTCAACTTTTAAAGCCATATTTTCAAAATAAGCAGTATAAAAATAGTGTAAAGAAAAGATATTTGGATATTCATCATGAATTTTGAGGCCTAATCCTTATCAAGATAATATTTGGAAATCTTAAAGTAGCATAAACTTATTTTCATTTTTGTATTTTAAAATTCTTTTATTCTTTAATGAAAATATAATTTCATTATTTTCCCTCCCATGTCTGTTTCCTCCTGCTCCTTCCCACATGAACAATTTTCTTAACACTCAGAACATTTGAAACATTTTTTTCCTGTTGTTGAGATGGTTTTAAATTTTACTGTTTACAGCCAACTGTACATCTGTGAGAGACTTTGATGATTGTCTAGGAAACACAACAGATTTCTGCCCAAAGGACATTGTCTGTGCATGCAAAGATGGAAAGCCTTTCTGCAAGTAAGTAGTATTTATGCTGTAGAAAAAGGAAACATGGTATGTTGTAAATAATTTTGTCTGTTTTTATTTGTTTGGTATATGCAATGATGTAACACTTGAAAATAATAATGTAATCAGAAACAGCTCCTATGCACATGAGACAGTGGTTATGGTCTTCCTAGATGCTTTCGTTTGAATTTATGAGATTAATACCATTTACATTTGCTTTCCACAGATAGTCATTTTACAGCTAGATTATATATATTCTTAGTAAACTATTTTATAACTCTAACAAACAAGGAAAAATTAGGTGTGTATCATTTTATTCAGTAATGAATAAAGGTCTTTTGTTTGTAAATCCAGATATGATTTAGGCATACTATGACATGTGACAGGCTTTCTTTTTTTCCAGTTTTTAAAGCATAAAAGTATGTTGAGTCATAAATTTTTATTTTAAAATTCAAACAGATTTTCTATTTTTTCTAACCATACTGTATAGTATGGTTAGATACTATAAAGATAGTATATCATATGGTTAGATATCATAAAGATAGTATATGAATAAGAAAGCTTGCCTCATTGACTGAAAAAGAGGATAGATAGCCAGGGAGGACCAATAATTAAAATGAATAATAACATCACCATGTATAGACAAAGGCTCTGAGGTTTGAAAAATTTTACAGTTGGAGAAGTGCAGATAGATTATGCTGTAGACATTACAAATGACTGTACTTTCATTTCCATATACGTACTATCTTATCTCTCTTCTTTATACAGATGTATTCAATGAATCAATCATTGAATAAAAGTGTTTGCCTAGTAATGCAGAATACTGGAATCACTGAAAACAATGAAAAATGATTTTAAACAGTAAGGCATTGAAGTTGACCCTGGTAGCATGTACATGTATTCTCAGCAATTCTGGAGTTGGGGACAGAGGGACCACTTAATCCCATGGGTTCCAAGAGCATATTCTTGCAAAAGAGCAAGAGCCATATCTCAAAAACAGTAACAACAAAATGAAAACCTTGCTTGTTCTGCTTTTATTGAACATAGACTACTTTCTCATACAATATATCTTGATTACAGTTTTTCCTCCCTCTATTCCTCCCAGTTCCTCCCTGCCTCCCATCCCCTCTGGATCCACCTCCTTTCTGTCTCTCATTAGAAAAGAAAGGACTTCTGAGAGATAACAACAAAACATGACAAAACAAAATGTAACACAATGAAGGAAAAATTATCATTTTGAAGTTGAACATGGCAACCTAACAGGAAGAAAAGAGTCCCAAGGGCAAGCACAAGAGTCAGAGACTTACCCATCATTCTCACAGGAGTCCCATAAAAATGCTAAGCTAAAAGCAATAATATATATGCAGATGACCTGATACAGACCCATGAAGGGCCTGTGCTTGCTACTTCAGTCTCTATGAGTTCATATGAGCCTTACTTAGTTGATTCAGGCTATCTTATTCTCCTGTTGTCCTCAATCCCCTCTGTCTCTTAAACTCTTTCCATGTCCTCTTCCTTGGGATTCCCTGAGATTCAAAGAGGGGGATTTGATGGAGATATCCCATTTAGAGCTGTGTGTTCAAAGGTCTCTCTGTGTACTGTCTGGCTGTGATTTTTATATTTGTTCCTTTCTGCTTCAGGAGGAAGCCTCTCTGATAATGACTATATAAGGCACTGGTCTATGAGTGTAGCAGAATATCATTAGGAGTCATTTTATTGATACTTTTTTAGACTAATAGTGTTTGGTTTTACCCTAGGTCTCTGGGTTATGGAGTCTCTGGTTCTTGGCTACCTTAGCAGTATCAGGTATGGGTTCCTTCTCATGGATTAGGCCTTAAGTTAAATCAGACATTGGTTGGCTAGTCCCACAAGTTTTCTGCCACCATTGCCCTAGCATATTTTTCAGGAAGGATAGATTTCAGGTCAAAGATTTTGTGGCTGTGTTGGTGTTTACATTTCTCTTTCAGTAGTTTGCAGAGTACCTTCCCACAACAAAAAGACTAGAACATAGGGGTGAAGGTTCCATGTAGGCATCAACTTGATTTCTTCGTGTGTGTGTGTGTGTGTGTGTGTGTGTGTGTGTGTGTGTGTGTGTGTGTAGTCCTCCATGATAGGGCCCTGATGTAAGTTTTCAGAGAGCAGCCCTTTGGCTTAGCAACAGCCTGGGTTGTTTGGGGATTTCCGTAGGATCATCTTTGCCAAAACTCAACTGAATGCAACCACTGGAAGCCTTGCCTGGCTACAAGAGATGGCCACTTAAGATTCTGTATCCTTAAGACTAGGAGTCCTCATTAGGATAACCTTCATACATTCCAGGAAGTCCGCACATCCCCAAATGTCCCCTAATTCCAGCCTTTTCTCTATTCACCCCATCTCTCCACAACATGACCCCCAGCTTCCATCCTGCCAGAAACCTTCTCTTTACCTCTCTGGGTTTAGGGATTACAGCTTGGTTATCATTTACTTAATGACTAATATCCACTTATAAGTGAGTATATACCATATTTATCCTTCTGGGTCTTGGTTATCTCACTCGGGGTTATTTTTTTTCTAGATCCATCCATTTGCCTGAAAATTTCATTATGTCATCTTTTTAACAGCTGAGTAATACTCCATTGCATAAATGTACCATGTTTTCTTTACCCATTTTTCTGTTGAGGGTTGTCTAGGTTGTTTCCAGTTTCTGGCTATTATGAATAAAGCTGCAATGAACATGGTTGAACAAGTGTCCTTATGGTAGAAAGGAGCATCCATTGGGTATATGCCCAAGGGTGGTATACCTGGATCTTGAGGTAAATCATTTCCCAACTTTCTGAGGAACCACATATTAATTTCCATAGTGGCTGTACAAATTTGCACTCCCACCAGCAATGGAGGAGTGTTCCCCTTGCTCCACATCTTTATTAGCAGGAATTGTCACATGTGTTATTGATCTTAGCCATTCTGACAGGTGTTAGATGGAATCTCAAAGTAGTTTTGATTTGCATTTCCCTAGTGGCTAAAGATACTGAACATTTAAATGTTTAATTGAGTTCCCTCTATTGAGAATTCTCTGTTTAGATTTCTACCACACTTTTTAATTAGAATATTTGGTGGTTTGTTTTTTTTTTTGATATGTAGTTTCTTGAGTTCTTTATATAGTTTGGATATTAACCCTTGGTCAGATGTAGAGTTGGTAAAAACTTTTCCAATTCTATAGGCTGCAGCTTTGTCCAATTGACAGTGTCCTTTGCCTTACAGAAGCTTACAGTTTCATGAGGTCCCATTTACTATTTGTTGATCTTAGTATCTGTGCTATTGGTGTTATATTCAGGAAGTCATCTCTTGTGCCAATGTGTTCAAGGCTATTTCCCATTTTCTCTTCTATCTGGCTCAATGTGTCTGGTTTTATGTTGTGGTCTTTGATCCAATTGGACTTGAGTTTTGTGCAAGGTGATAAGTGTGGATTTATTTGCATTCTTCTATGTTTGACCAGTATCATTTGTTGAAGATGATGTCTTTTTTCCAGTGTGTATTTCTGTTTTCTTTATCAAAAACCAAAACTTTTAATGATAAACTTTTTTTTTTTTTTTGGTTTTTCGAGACAGGGTTTCTCTGTGTAGCTTTGCGCTTTTCCTGGAACTCACTTTGGAGACCAGGCTGGCCTCGAACTCACAGAGATCCGCCTGGCTCTGCCTCCCGAGTGCTGGGATTAAAGGCGTGCGCCACTGGCTCATAATTATATCTTGCATATTTATTTATTTTTTCTCCTTTTTATTTATTCTTTGTGTCTTTACACATCATGTATCTCCATCCCATTCTTTTCTGTCTCTTTGTATCCACCCTTTGCCCTTGCAACCTCTCTCCCAAAATAAAATAAAATAAAATTTAAGAGAAGAAAGAAAAAAAGATAAAGAAAAAAATCAATCTTATCATGGAAGCTGTAGTGTGACACATTGTACCCTTTTATCCATATATCTTTATTTGCAAGTGTTCATTGCAGAGTGTCATTGGTCTGGTTCAAGGCGTCTGTTTTCTGCTACACTATCAATACCATCACTGGGATTCCCCTTGGTTATCCTGCTGTTGTCTTGTGTTGTGGAGATCCTGTAGGTTTGGGTCTGCAGTACTGGTCCCTTCATGTGCTCCAGCAGATCACAAATGGGGTGGATGTTGGTTGGGATGGGCCAACACATAACCCTGGTTCTGGGCCTGGGTAGTTGCGGGGTTAGTCAGCACACTAGTTCTTCCTTGTCCTCACCATCAGGGTGAGTTCTCCTGCATTGTCCTGTTGAGTTCACCCTTTGCAGCAATTAGCTGTGAGCTGGGCCAGTTCTCCTGCTTTTGTGTCCCTAGTGTCAGACCTCCCACACCTACACCTTCAGGGTCAGCTCTACTCTGTTGCTCAGGCGTGGTATAAGAGCCACTCTTCTGAGTGCTGAAGCTAATGTGGGGCAGGGCCAACTCCTGTAGTTGTTGTTTTTTACTCTTTGACTCTTGGGGGTCCGCCACGCAACTCCCAAATAAATACACAGAGGCTTATTCTTACTTATAAATGCTCAGCCTTAGCTTGGCTTATTTCTAGCCAGCTTCCTTAACTTCAATTATCCCACCTCCCTTTTTGCCTCTAGGCTTTTACCTTTCTCTATTTCTGTATATCCTTTCTTTACTTCTTACTGTGTTTGACTGTGTGGCTGGGTGGCTAGCCCCTTCTTTTCTCACCCCTCCTCTGCTCCCCCTCTTCCAAGATTTCTCCTCCTATTTATTCTCTCTGCCTGCCAGTCCCACCTATCCTTTCTCGTGCCTTGCTATTAGCCATTCAGTTCTTTATTAGACCATTAGGTGTTTTAGACAGGCAAAGTAACACAGCTTCACAGTTAAACAAATGCAACATAAAAGAAGGCAACACATCTTTGCATCATTAAACAAATGTTCCATAACATAAACGAATGTAACACATCTTAAAATAATATTCTACAACACTCTCCCATTCTTATGACCTCAGGGCCAGTTCTCCCACTTGCCTTTGGCATTGATGCAGGGAAGGTCATCTCTCCCCTGTCCATGCTGCAACATGATAGATGAGTAATGAGGACAGCTCTTCCATGCTCACAACTTCTGGGCTAGCTCACCCACACCTCTGCCAATGGGGCTGGCTCTATTTTTCTGCCCACACGATGTCCGGGGCCTGCTCTCCTAAGTGTTGCAGCTGTTGGTGGGCAATGACAGCTCTCTCTCTCTCTTCTGATCTCAGGGCCAGCTCTCCCACCCACCTCTGGCATTGATAGGGGAGCATCTCTCTCCCTCACCCATACTGCCACATGACAGGTGAGTAATGGAGACAGCTCTCCCATGCTCACAACTTCAGAGTGGGCTCACCCACACCTCTGCCAATGGGGTTGGCTCTATTATGTTGCTCTTGTGAGGTGCAGGATCTGCTCTCCTGAGTGTTGTAGCTGGTGGTAGGCAGGGGTAGCTCTAGCAACCGTTTTGACCTCAAGGCCAGCTCTCCCACCTGCCTCAGGTGTTGATGGGAAGGGGAGACTTCTCTCTCCCACCCATACCCCCATATCTAGATGAGGGGCGGGCCAGGTCTCTCATGCTCACATTTCTGGGTCATCTGACCTGTGTCCAGATCAATAGGGTCAGCTCTGCTGTGTTGCCTTGATGAGTACAGGTCCCACTATCCTGAGTATTGCAGCTGATAAAAGGGTCAAATTCCCTGCCAGCTGGAGGTGTTAGGGTTAAGGGGGGAGGAGGGAATGATAACCTTTTTTTTTTAAAAAAAATTAAAATATAATGGCATCATTTCTCCCCATGCCTTCTTCTAACTCCTTCCATCCCTTTCACTACCATTTTAAATTCCTGGTCTCTTCTTCCTTATTATTATTACCTTTCAAATATTCTTTTAAGATATTCTTTAAAGTGGTAATAAATATCATATTGCAAAATTATACCCAGGGAGTAAGAAGTAAATGTAATACATTAACGAAGGACTATACATTAGCAATTTTATAATTTTAATAAGATATTTTAAATTGATGGTAGGATTATGGAAGCAATTAGTCAACATTTTGACTGACAGCTAACCACACTCTTTCTCCCTAATCTTTATTATGGTTACCCCACCTCATTTATCCTAAAAAGAGTTTAAACTTGTTATTTGTCACATCATATTAAGGCTATACATATTTTAAGGTTTTCAGCACTAAGTTGATAAGAATGACATCAATTTATTTTCCTGTTGGATCTCATCTTGGACTGGGTTTTGGGTTTCCCAACACAAATAGACCTTTCACTTTCTTTCATTGCCCACATTTTGGAACTACCTGGTCTTTACATATGAGGACTGACCCAAGGTGCCATGAGACCAGAGAAAGAGAGGCAGGAAGATGTATGATAAAGTGAAAGAGTTTACCTCTTTTTAGAGGTCAAGGTAGAGGATTATTCATAATTTCAGTAAGACAGGTTGGATTTTCACAATTTGGTTCAGGAGGGGAGTAAATATGGGTAGAGGTAAAAATGACTTGATCAAAGGTAGAATTTACTTGATCTATAATAAACTAACATTGAGTTAAGTCATTTCTGTGGCCAGGATAAATTGTAATACTCAGTATTTTTCCCATTTATAGTTTGTTGGGAAGCTATGCAGACAAAACTGAGTTATGATACTCTGGAATAATTGTGGTAGTTAAGAATCAAGATGATTATAATAATGTTAAGCTCAATCCATGCTTGCCACTCCTCATTATCAGCTTTTATATTCTCACATGCCACCTCTTTCCTTGATGTGCCCTGATCCTTCAAGATGTACTGCATAGGTAATATAGTGTAGCCATTTGTCAAACTTGTAAGTAGAATTTACAGCAACATTAGAGTTATATACACAGAAAAGACAGGGCAGTTCTGATAATAAAAATAGTCATTTTCCCCCATCAAAAGCCACAGGAACCAAATCACTGTCTTATCACTTTTTGTATAAGATAAACATTTGTTGATAAAATTCCTCTCAGGGAGAGAAATTATACCCCTACTCCGAAGGTCTGAATAACAAACCAAAGCAGAATTCACCAGAATTCACTCTGGGGAAACAATGAGTTTATTGGAATTACTTACAGACCATAGGTGAGGGGTTACTTACAGAGTGTGGATGCTCCTCTTCAAGAGGATGTACTTGGAAAGCCTTTATCAACAGGGAAGAAAGCTTCCCTGTAGCCTCATAGATGGTGTCCTTCTCCCCTGCTCTTCCTGGGCTTTTATACTCTAGCTCTCCATGAGGCCATGTACAATTAAGGCAGAGTTATGTACAACAGGTGGTAGGGATCAGCTAGACATTTGGGTGATGGTCCTGTGACACTCTCTGTTCCTCTATGAAGGGATATCAACAGTCAACACGCCCAGCTGGGATAATCTTTTGTAACAGGATTTGGATGAACATGCAGTTGCTTGGATCAGAAGGCTGCCACTCAAGATAATACCTAATAAAATATTGAGATTCTACAGACTATAGCATTAACAATAAAAATAGCAAGATTTTAGTTATGGATGGAACAGTAAATATTTAGTAGCAAATTGTAAAGGTAACTGTGTGCCATCCATGTACATTTAAACAATGCCGCGCAATAATTCCTGTTAGACAATATGCTGGCAGGTGTAGTGGAGCATATAACACATGCTAGCCAACATGATGGGGCCTGTGAGTAGTACCTAAAACTATATATAGAGTGTCATACCAGGTTAGGAAGGCAGCTGTAATACTCCAATGTATTTTCATTGACCCACTCTGTATATATGCTGTGAGAAGAGCTCTAAAATCCACCCAGATCAGCATAAAACATCATGAAGGCTGGAGATTTCTCACACTGTGGCAAAAATTAGCTGATGATTCCAAGGAGATGATGCTATGCATAGTCCCATTGAATTATTGTTTCACTGAATATATTGCTTTTTGTGTTCATAACAGACACATTTTACCCATTTGTTAACTCTGCTTGGAGCATCTACAAGTAAAGTTTGGACATAGTTCTTTGGATCAAAAGCCAAAACACACAACCATGCATAAGAGGCAGGCATAGTGGCTACATAAGAGTTTAAATTTATTAGTGGTTCTTCAAGGAATTCAGGCCAGCTAAACAAGATGAATTTGTCCAATGGGACTTATTTATTTGTTTTTTTAAAGAAAATTTTTAATTCATTTTACATACCAATCACAGATCCCCTTCCTCTCTCCTCCTGCCCCTCCAGCCTCCCCCCCTAACCCACCCCCATTTCCTCCTACAAGAAGGTGAGGCATCCCATGGGGAGTCAGCAGAGCCTGGTACATTCAGTAGAGGCAGGTCTAAGCCCCTCCCCCTGCCTCAAGGCTGTGTGAGGTGTCCCACCATAGGTAATGGGCTCCAAAAAGCTGGCTCATGCACCAGGGATGGATCCCTATCCTACTGCCCAGGGGCCCCCCAAGCAGATTAAGCCACACAACTGCCTTGCTTATGCAGAGGGCCCATCCAGTCCCGTGGAGGCTCCACAGGTGGTGGTCTAAATTTCATGAGTTCCCACTAGTTTGGTCTGGCCATCTTCGCAGGCCTGCGCATCATGATCTTGCTCATAGAGTCCCTCCTCTCTCTCTCCTCAACTGGACTGGCTTACCCTAGAACTCAGATCAGTGAATGCCCTGTCATCATGGAGCCTTTCTCCAGTAACTGATGGAAGCAGATGCAGAGATCCATGTATTTGTTTTTTTAAGACTTAATTTTTATTTCCTGTATATGAGTGTTTTGCCTGCATATATGCATATCAAACGTGTGTAGTGCCCACACAAGCAAAATGAGGAAGTTGGATCTCTTGGAACTGGAGTGACAGACAGATGTGAGCTTCCACATAAGTACTGGGAACTGAACCCTAGTCATAATCTTTTTTTTTTAGATATATTTATTTTTATGTGCGTTGGTGTTTTGCCTGCATGCATGTCTATGTGAGGGTGTCAGAAACCCTGGAACTGGAGTTACAGATAGTTGTGAGTTGCCTTGTGGGTGCTGGGAACTGAATCTGGGTCCTCTGGAAGAGCAGCCAGTACTCTTAACCACTGAGCCATCTATCTATCCCCGCCCCTTTTAGAACCCCAGTTCCTCAAGAAAAGCAAGTGCTCTTAATTGCTAAGTCATCTCTCCAGCTCCACATGTTTTGGGTTAATATGCCTGTTTTGTTTTGTTTTTTTTTTATTTATTCTAACTCTACTTCATGAGAGATATATAGTAGATAAAAGTGCCCTGGCACAATATTGGTCACAATACCCTGCAGAATGAATGCCAGGCCATTGTTGATGTGCCACACTTACATTTTAAATACCTCTGAACCTGGAAGTGTGGTTACACTGTTTTATATGCCATTGTGCCATCCAAGGTGTGACACCTCAGTACAACTGCTATTATAAATAACCCAGCTATTGCCCAACTGCTATTACAAATACCAGTGCTCCAAGCCCAGGCCCTGTGATACTACCAGACATACTACCCTGGCCATACAGCTCTGGCCATTAGCTGGTCTGCTTTTTTATTTTACTCTTAAAATGGGTAGCATCAATAGTGAGTTGTACTATAGTGTCCGTCCAGATGCTTGGCTTCCCACACTTCAACCTTCTGTATATCAAGCACTTCCTGGTTTAGGGGTCAACCCTTCTTAAATTTTTCATACCATAGGTACTAGGGTAACCAGTAGGTGGGGGTGAGACAGTTTCATAGGTAACAGTTGCATCTTGGGAGTTAATAACTACTGAAAAGGACACTTGCCTGTCATGAATATGACTACAACTTACTTAGAGGTCTTCCTTATGGCATATTGGAGCTGATGAAATAAGGCATTTACTCACCCCTATTATGAGTAGGATGGTTCACATTGTAGATAATAGAGTCTTAGTCTCTAGTAGGCATTGTACACTGTTAGAAGCTCCAATTCTGAAAGAGTACATCTAGCTTCAGTTTCTTTTTCAGCTGTTACTAAAAAGCCATGTATACCTCTTATTCTTAACCTTACCACAAAGTCTGATTCATGCCAGCTGCTGTACTGATGACCTCTAGCTGCATTGGCATACCGGGCGATTCCCAAAGCCTGATATTAGGTAGTGAGCTAGGTGAGAAATTTTTTGAAGCCCATAGATAGCCTAGGAGCCAAACAAAAGCCTGTAAAACTCATAGTATCCTGGCCATTGGAAGGTTTGTGTATGATGTTGCATGTTGTCTGAAATGAAGCTGTTCATATCTGATGAAGCCCTCACACCTAGGAATTGTGTAGATGGCCCAAGACCTTGAATCCTGAAGTAGGCAACCCATAACTTTCTATGTAAGTGAATAATCATTCACACTATATTAATAACAAACTGTATAAATAATCCCTGAAAAGAATAGCTTATATGTTTTATGATATAGTCTTTACTAGTTGGGATATATGTACATACATACATACATACATACATAAATACATGTGTGTGTAATGGAAATAGATAATATCGAGTATCAATTATGAACCTGCATTCTTCCTTTCCAAATGAAGGTAACTCAGTGTTTAGAGTTTGATTCAAAGAGTGCTGACAAAGTCAAAGGAGGGTTTTTTTTCCAAGTAGCTGGAAAATGTTAGATACTGTAATGGAAATAAGAAATACTTCATTCCCAATAGTCAACAATTAGTCTCAAAGTTTCAGTCGTAATTTTATTGGGAATGCAGGACTATGGAAGATGTGGTGAGCGATTTATAACACCCCAGAGTACTCTATTTTGTGGTCTCTCCCATTTGAGCTGTCTACCTGAGAGCTCGTGCTACCTGGTACCAGGAGATGCTTTGCTTTCCCTCTCTCTGCCAGAATTGACTATCTGGTCCTTGTGTCTAAATTCCCCCACCAAAGTTTGTAATGTTCTCCTTTACAGAATATCCGTCCTAGTTCTCAAGGACTGGAGAGGTTCCATCACAACCATGGAAAACTTCTGGTTGCCCCTGACAATCATCAATTTGAAGCAACTGTGGGCTCACTCTTAATCATTTCAAGTCAGAGCAATCCAGGCTGAAACACCAGTCAGTGCTGGAATGTGAAAGCTCTTCTTCTTCTGTGTGAAGCAGAACAAAAATTTGGAACTGTTTTTTAGACTTAAGTTCCTTCCATAAAAGAAACAAGATTGCATTTGAGGTTATCAGCAGAAAGTAAATCATAGTACATCTGCTTTCTTGTTATCTTAACTGGCCCTTACTTCTTTTTCACTCTTCTATTCTTAATTGCTTCTTTTTCCTAACAAGTCTTTGTAACAGGAATCTTAAAAAGTTCTTATTTATAAAATCAAACCTGAGGCCAGTTATTGGGGTGAAATGCTGGAAGATCGGAGAGACAGAACAAGCCACAGCTACCTCACCTCTCCAGTTCCTCCTCAGCTGATCCTGTTTCCTCAGACTGAAAACCTCTGAGTCCTCATCCAGAATGGTTCTCAGCTGAACTGCTGCTAGAAGCCTGAAAGTTTAACCAGCCAAAATGCTGCTAGTCTAGTCTTCACACCTTATATATCTTTCTGCCTTCTACCATCACTCCCTGGGATTAAAGGCTCACTTCTGGGATTAAAGGCATGAGTCACCATTGCCTGTCTGTATCCTTGAACACATGGATTTCTGCCTCTGGAATGCTAGGATTAAAGGCGTGCGCTACCACTGCCTAACTTCTATGTTTAATATTGTGGCTGTTCTGTCTCTGACCCCAGATAAGTTTATTAGGGTGCACAATATTTTGGGGAACACAGTACCACCACAAGTCTTGTTGCAAATTACTCTTGTCCTGGCCATTATTGATCTTTCCCAGGCCCAAAGTAGCCTCACTCATACAATTAATAATCTGGCTGACTATCAGGATAAAGGGGGGGGGATTACACATTATCAAAGAGCATTTTGTAACAGCTATTTTTCACTGTGGCTATAAAAATGGCTTTATCTTGCCCTTGATAGAGCTGAGCACAAATTATAGCTGAATGCTCAATTCCTGCATAATATACTCCCTTCCTCTATATTTTCCCATGGGGATTGTCCTTGTCTTGGAAGATCCTGTTCAATTGGTCATGCCTCTCTCCTGCCCAAGATGAGCCATTAAGTGAGGATAATATTTCCTTAGATTTGACAGTCATTATGAACATGACACCTAGGGATGCAGAAAAAAATAATATAACTATTTTCTCAGCTTCATTTCTTCTTAAAGAAGTGTCATTTTCTTCCTTGCTCCAGAGACCCATCATCCAGGCAGTCAGATTCTCAAGGGGCCAAATGTTAAGCTTTTGTAGTATCTAACTCTTCTGGATAGTATAAACTTGAACAGTTGTAGTTTTTTGACAAGAAGAACTTTTCCTATATTTGCATGTGTTCTGCTTTTTCTTTGTCTCCTATTAGTTGTCAGGCAGAAAAGCAAAGCTCTGAAGTGTGTGTGTGTGTGTGTGTGTGTGTGTGTGTGTGTGTGTGTGTCTTTCAATCTCAAGTTCCTCCTCATTCTTCTCTTCCCAGATATCTGAACTCTTTGCTGCTATTCTGATCATGAGAAAGAAGCATCCATTTTCTCCACTCATTATTTTCCTCAAATAAATGATCTGAAGTTTAAGCTTTGGCATCTTCATTTACTACTTTCTTAGTTGTTTAAGAAACCAAGAGGGGGGATCCTTTCTTTATTTTTTTGTTTGGGAGAGAGAATCTAACTATATACCTCAGGATAGCCTTGAACTTGTGATCCTTCTGTCTCTGCCTCCAGAGTTCGGGAACTACCATCCTGTGATACCATGCTCAGTGCCTATCTCCTTCAAATTATAATTCATTTCCAATTTCTTTGTTCTTTCATCTGTAGCCAGGTCGGCATCCACAGCCAAGTAAACTGTTCAAAGAAATGGCCATCGCCAGCCTACTGAATAGAAAACAAACAAACAAACAAACAAACACCCAAAACAAAAAACTTTGGATGTATCTGTACATTTGCTAGATTAGTATCTAGAATATACATGAAAATAAAAATTCTAAACACTGAAAAGAAATCAACCCAATTAAAAGTAGAGTATGGAACTAAGCAGAGTTCTCACATGAAATACAAATAACTAAGAAATATTCTTAAAAATATTTGTCTTTGGGAGGCTGAGTTACCTCACCCAGGATGATTTTTTTCTAGCTCCATCCATTTACCTGCAAATTTCATAATTTCTTATTTTCTTAACAGCTGAATAATATTCCATTGTGTAACTGTACAATATTTTCATTCCCCATCATCTGTTGATGGACATATAGGCTGTTTCCAATTTCTGGCTGTTATAAGTAGAGTAGCAACAAACATGGATGAACAAGTATCTCTATAATAGGCTGTAGAGTCTTTTGAGTATATGTACATGAGTGAATCTTGAGGAAGATTGATTCCCAGCCTCCTGAGGAACCACAGCACTGACTTGTGAAGTGGCTGTACAAATTTACCTTCCCACTAGGAGATAAATAATGTTCCCCTTGCATCTTCACCAGCATGTGCTATCCTTCATTTTATTGATCTTAGTCATTGTGACTGGAGCAAGATAGAATCTCAAAGTAGTTTTAATTTGCATTTCATTGATGGCTATGGGTGCTGAATTTTTCTTCAAGGGTTTCTGAGTCAATTGGGTTTCATCTTTTGAGAACTCTTTGTATAGTTATGTACCCCATTTTAAATTATTTGTTTTCTTTATTGTTTGGGTTTTAGCTTTTTTGTATACTGTAGATAATAACTCACACATGTATAATTGTATAATGTCAGATGTATAATTGGTAAGTGAGAGGTACACTAATCTGTGTAGAGAGACACTAAGTTAGAGGGCAGTTTGATGCTGTAACCATATAGCAAAATGGTAATAGTAGATTCACTATGGAGCCTTTGAGCTCCCCATCCATGGGTATTTGGCCAGATCTCTAGTGTTAGGCATGTGTCTCCTACTGTGGGGTGGGCCTTAAATGCAGTTGAAAGTGGTGTATTAACTCCATGACATCTGTGCCACTATTGAGCCCATTGGCATATCTTGTCACACCTGCCATTGTTGTAGTTCACAACTAGGTAAAACTGGTGATGATTTTCTCCCACAGCAGATTACATAGTACCTTCTGGTACCATGAAACCTAGCCATCCAAGAAAGAAGCTTCCAATCAGTATCAACATGATTTTTCTATGTCCTGTGATGAAAGTGTGTGGTTTCTTCAATAATAAAGTCTGACTACCAAGTTCTGGTTGTCAACAAAGTGCAATATTGATAGCCTGTATTGTTTTGGGAACTTTTTGGTCACCTCTGACAAACAACCTGAGGGGAAATATCCCACACTTGGCATTGGGCTTTTAATTTGGCAACCTTCGGCTTTTAGAAAGAGTATAATCCCCTGAATAGGGTGACTACAATTAAACTTTTATATAAATATTCTCTCTCTCTCTCTCTCTCTCTCTCTCTCTCTCTCTCTCTCTCTCTCTCTTCTCTCTTCTCTCTCTCTCTCTCTCTCTCTCTCTCTCTCTCTCTCTCTCTCTGTATGTATGTATGTACAAATACAGGTTCTTATATAGCTTTTCAAACATTCTGTTTTTTTTTTTTTTTATTCAGGGTCTCACTATGTAGTTCTGACTGGTGTCAAACTCACTATGTAGACAAGGTTGGCTGCAAATTCAGAGAGCAGCCTGCTTCGGCCTCTCAAGTGCTGAATTAAAGGCATGTACCACCATGTCTGGCTCTCCAAACATTCTTAATATTTGTTATCCCATCTCTTACCCTCGCCTCTGCCCTATTCCCCATCCATTTCTCCACCTAAACCTCCATTACCCTTATCCCCCATTTCATATAACCAGTGTTCTACTATGCCATTATCTTAAGATATTTCTTTTTCCTCCCCATGGTCTTTTTCTAGTTTCCTAGATTCTACAAGTCCTCCAAGGTAGGCATACAGATCTAAAAATTTGATGGTAATTCATGAAACACTCCAACTTTAAGTAGGTGGGATGAAGACAAGAAACTAAGAAAGGTATTTAGAGATAAACAATGAGCTAGAAAAATGCATAAATAAAAGAATGTTCTGGAAGTCAAGTGAAAATTCAGTGAAGGGAGAGTGATCAGCTATGTTAAATGTTGCTAATAGGTTAAGCAAAATGAGGGCTTA
The DNA here is from genome assembly GCF_007827085.1 of Peromyscus californicus insignis. Lineage (NCBI taxonomy): Eukaryota > Metazoa > Chordata > Mammalia > Rodentia > Cricetidae > Peromyscus > Peromyscus californicus. The sequence continues at coordinate 67,408,896 of NW_026294391.1, forward strand.
AATTAGCTTTAGCACCATGTGGCTAGGGATAAGAAATGAATGAGCTCCAGGAGTCCAGTTGAAGAGAGGGAGGAGGGATTACATGAGCAAGAGGGGGGGTCAATATCATGATGGGGAAATGTATAACAGAGATAACTGATCCAAGCTTGTGGGAGCTCACAGACTCTAGACTGACAGCTAGGGAGCCTGCTAGGTGCTCTTCGTATTATTGCCTAACTTAATAGTCATCAGAGAGGCTTCATCCAGCAACTGCTGGAAACAGATTCAAAGACCCACCATCAAACATTAGGCAGAGATTGGAGAATCCTGCTGAAGAGAGGGAGAAAGGATAGTAGGAGTCAGATGGTTCAAGGACATCACAAGAAATCTCACAGAATCAATTAACCTGGGCTGATGGGAGCTCAGAGACTGAACCAGCAACCAGGGAGCCTACATGGTACTGAACTAGGTCCTCTGCATACATGTGACAGTTGTATAGCTTGGTCTTTTCGTGGGACTCCTTACAGTAGGAACAGGGGCTGTCACTGACTCTTTTGCTGGCTTTTGGGATGCTATTCCTTATACTGCACAGCCTTGCCCAGCCTTAATACATGGAGAGTTGCTTAGTCTTACTACAACTTGATATGCCATGTTTTGTTGATATTCATGGGATACCTGTCCTTTCTTGAATAGAGAAGGAGAAGTAGTGGATGGGGATTGGGAGGCAGAAGGGAGGTGTGGAGGAGCGACTAGGAGGAGAAGAGGAAGGGGAAATTGCAGTCAGGATGTAAAATTAAATAAATGAATATTGAAAAAGAATGAAATATTTCAGAACAGAGTCAGAAACAGTTACTATTCTAAATATTTGAAATATTTATTTGTATTGAATTCTCAATTAGTCTTGAGTAGCATATAAAATTATTTGTTTCATATTGTCATTATGGAATAAAATCTTTATATTAAATATTTATTTATTTGACACATGAATCTCTGTATTTAGCATGTAAAATGTGGTATTTTAAAAACACATACATTGCAATATGGTTAAATCTAGTTAATTATCACATGCATGACCTCACTTTTTTGGTGAGAAGATAATAGCCACTCTCTTACAATTTTTCAAGATGATAATATACAATCATTAAATGCATTGATCATTCTGTAAAATCAATGTTTCTTATTTAATTATAATTCTACATTTTGACCAACAACTTCTCAATGTAATCCACATTTTTAATCTCATTCACCAGAAGTTGCATAAGAAATGTCAGTGTTAGTTGGAGAATATATTAATGATATCAATCCCCCTTAACCCATCCCACTTTACTTAACCACCTAGCACTTCTCAAATTTAAGCATGGTAGATAAATTACTAATTTTGATTACTTTTTCCTACTTCTTTCTGCTATATTGTAAGTTAATTGAGCACATTGATCATTTTGTTTTATTCAGTGTATTCTCAAATACTGAGAATATCAAATATTCAGATATTTTCAAATATCTGGAATAATATTTAGGACATAGTAGATATGTGTTGAATGAGGGAACTATTATTATAAAATAAATAATTCATTTGTTATTTATGCTAGGCTAAAGAAGAAATATATTCTCACCAAAGTCTTTTTCCAGAAAGAAACATATGCAAACTCTTCTTTGACTTCCTTAAATGAATGAAGGTATATTACATACTAAAAGGCACATCTTATAAGTAGATGACTATTAATTTGAAACTGGCAAATACATTTTCTTAAAGAATCATATGCCAGGCGGTGGTGGCACACACCTTTAATCCCAGCACTCGGGAGGCAGAGCCAGAAGGATCTCTATGAGTTCGAGGCCAGTCTGGCTCCAAAGTGAGTTCCAGGAAAGGCACAAAGCTACACAGAGAAACCCTATCTCGAAAAACCAAAAAAAAAAAAAAAAAGAATCATAGACCATAGCGCTATAAAAGATTATAATAATCATCTAATAAGTTCCTTCATGTCAACCATGCAGTAATATTTAATGTGTTGGAACAACACAAAAAGGTCACAAATAGCTTACTTATTAATCACCTTTATTTAACAATGGGGTAATCTCCTATCAGTCCTTTAGGAGACAGTGACGAAATCTCTAAAGACACTATGTCAGCAAACTCTTCCTTTAGTCACTCCCAGGGAGGCATGACAAACCCCATTCTCCTGTCTTCACAAACCTGTAGACATTTTTATGTGGGTATATGCCATGTCAGTTTCTAGTCTATGCACCAGAGAACCATATTCACATTATTTGGCTGCATCCCAAAACTTATAAAAATACATGTAGTTCATAAATAAGTCTCTTCTTGAGAGAGAGAGAGAGAGAGAGAGAGAGAGAGAGAGAGAGAGAGAGAGAGAGAGAGAGAGAGAGAGAGAGAGAGAAACTCTGGAGTCCTGGGAAAGATGGGGGCAGGCTTATTTTTCTGGCAGTCTATTCTCTTCTGTTTCTTCTTGCATTTGTTGTGGTGTGGTAGAATCAGTCTGTTAACTTGTATTAAAGAAGTGAGTGAGGGATGGAGGAACACAGTCTGCCCTTAAAGAACTGGAAGCTTACACTGAGTAGAACTCTTACAGAAGCCAGAGAGCTAGAGGAGCCAAAGCAGGGCCCAGGTACAAGCAGTGAGCAAAATGTGGATAGTTTTGAAAGCATTCTTTTTGTTTGTTTGTTTGTTTGTTTGTTTTTATTTTTCGAGACAGGGTTTCTCTGTGTAGCTTTTCGCCTTTCCTGGAACTCACTTGGTAGCACAGGCTGGCTTCGAACTCACAGAGATCCGCCTGGCTCTGCCTCCCGAGTGCTGGGATTAAAGGTGTGTGCCACCACCGCCCGGCCGAAAGCATTCTTAAAACACCTTTCTTCTCTCCCTGTTCCCAAGTGTTAACTGCCACCTCTTCATTAGCTAATGGTTAGGAAATCCTGAAATCTTACAGATATGTGTTATAATTTAATGTGTTCAAACCTGTAAGTTTAGAACACTTACTCAAATGGAAAAATGGGATGAAGTCAATCTCTTAAGAAGGAGCTTAACGAGAAATTTTGTGGTCGAGCAACAATAAAATGTTTGATTCACTCATATGAGATAACTTGCATTCCCATTGTGTGAGATATTTATTTTATCTCTACCTAGATGTCAAAATTTCAGAGGCCAGTTGGGAGACTACTGGTACATGGGGGACAAGTGCGAACAGCTCTGGAACACTGTGGACCTGATTTTAGTAGCAACATTGCCTGGAATAGCACTGGCTTTAATTGTTGGTGTGGCAATCCAGATTATCCACTACTGTAAAGGGAAGTCAAAGAAGAAGGGAGATCATCACAGGTAAAAGATTTCTAAGTACTTCAAAGAAAAGTAGATAGTCTTTCATGTGACCAGCAAATGAATCAAGATACAATGAATGCCATTTATCATGCATGCTATGTGTATGTTTTCTTTCCTATTCATCAATATTATAATTCAAAATCAAATTAACACTGCCAAAGTACACATATTTAGTTTAGGATCTCAGTAGGGAAAAATCTAAAAGTCCCTTCTCCAGATAAAACTCAAATGCAATTGACAAAAATGTCCCATTTTAGAGTTTTCTTTCCAGTAAGGCAATGCTTGTATGCACCATGCATTCCACCCTGGTGGTGTGGGAACAAATGATCAGACACTGCTGTGCTAGTTCATCCAACTCCTTTATACCAGCAGCAATATCCAAGACACCAAACGATGAATCTAATAGCCTTGACTTCGATGAGATTCTGTCTTATTTAACTAATTGCACCTCCTTGAGCTTTAATTTCCTCATCTACAAAATTGAGATGTTTATAATCAGACCTACTCACTTCAGAGACAGTGGGGATGATAATAAAAGCAGCAATCAGGTTTCGGCTGTTTATTATGCATGACAGGATAAGTTACAAATGTATCATTACTATTAATTCATTTGATCCTCTCAACAAGCCTATAAAATACTGATGAGACTACCGAGGCATAGAAAGATCAAATAACTTGGTCAAAGTTGTGGTGCTGAGTCTGGTTATTAGGCATAAATTTCCATGCTGTGCTAATGGAGTCTGATCAACTAAAACAGTATTAAAGGTGGTATGCCTTGCTACATCACCTTTATTTCTTTATGTAAAACAAACTCCATCCTTTATAGTTTTCATTGCTTCTGAACTTTAGAAATATGTGGCTTAAATACCAATGTATAATCTCATGAACTTTCTATCAATTAAAATCATCATCTGCTTTACTTTATCATTCCTCTGTGACAAGATAATGTTACCCTCTAAGCATCATGGGGATGCTTTGAAATATTATTTTAAAATGGGAACTAACTGGTACTGTTTGCCTCATATTGATAAGAACTGGCTTTGAATTTGCAACAAAGTCAGCAATTTGAACTGTCATAGGTATTTGTCTGTTGAAAGCATAAGATTAAACTCATCAATCATTTTATCATTTTAAATTTCCAATCTCTATGCCATTATTTCATATTCTTTTAAGTGCCATGTGGTGTATTAATATACATATGTGTATTCATATGTGTATGTATGGGTATATATAATAAATGTTAATCAACATTAATGTAAATTCAAATTAATATGAAGAATTTCATATTATCAGTTGATAAAAGCTTTAAACCCCTTTGGACACTAAAGAATCATTATAAGTAACACGTAGGTCACTTTAAAAATAGTCTCTGTAATTTTTCTATCCCAAAGTTCTTTGTTAGATTTATCATCTTTATATATGTGCATGTGTGTCTGTGTATACAACGTGAGGGGGAATGTTCATAGACACTAGAAGAGGGCATCTGATACCCTGTAGCTAAAGTTATAGACAGTTGTGAACTTCCAGACATGGGTGTAGGGAACTGACTTTGGGCCCTTCAGAAGAGCAGCAAGTGCTTTTAACCACTGAGCACTTAATTCCAGTCCTCTATTGCAAAGTTCTTAATCAATGGACATATATTCCAATTCTCTTTCTTCTGTGACTCTGTGACTTTGAGTAAGCAAAAGTTCACTGTTTCCTCATTTATAGAAAGAGGAGTATATATCTCACTTCTTCATTAGTCTGTGATTTAAATTAAGTAACTAATGGTACTGAGAATGACAGAATCAAGATAGTAGTAGCCTTCATAGGATTTGAGCTCATTTCTGGGCTTTCTGTGTACTTAAACTACTCTATTTTCTTTCACTTAACATGATTTTTAGTTTGAGTTCCTTTTTATAGCTCTTTTATTACCTGCATTGTAAATTGATGAGATAACTCTGAATCTACTCCGTGAAATTCTTTAGCTTAGTGGAGAATGTAAAAATTATTGAGCTTAAATAGATTTCATATCTCTTTCCCACAAATCATTACCTAAGAGGAGAGTTTCCTTAAATTGTCTTAGCCTTAAGTTTCTTATCTATAAATTGAATTTAAAACACCTAACTAGCAGGCTTTCTATAATATTCTAATGAGACAGTGCAGTTCTTTGTGTAATATCCTGCTTTCTAAAATTTACTTTCAATTGTATAATAAATAACATAGATTAATGGTTGGATAGGAAAATGGATATATAAATATGTATATGTTAATAAATGCAATAAAATGGTAATTGGTTGAATCAATTTGGAAGATATATGAATATTTGCTGAAATTCCTTTTGACTTTGCTATATGCGTGAAAGTTTTTACAATGAAATGTATAGAATCAGATGGAGTAAAGCACCTTGATCATGAAATAGATTTGATAGATTGTAGCTTTTATCAATTCTTTTTCTTGAGTACAGTCTTAAAATGGGAACATTCATACTGTATTATTTAAAAAATTATTAAGACATTGGTATAACAAGTTATACAAATGTTTTACCATAACTGAATTGTGTTTTTATTTTTATGTGCCAGAGAAGAGAGGAATATGCCAGAACTTCGACCTCACCAAAATTCTACATATGGTTTTGATACTGATAGGAATCTTCCTCAACCTAATCAAGGCGAGGTAAACACTGAAACTCATTTGTCAAATAAACTAAGTTTACAGAAGACATCAAAGAGAGAAATGCTATAGAGAATGAAAGCAGAGCATACAAATGTTAAAAGTAAATGTTATCAAAAGATAAAATTGCAAAACTATGGGATGTTTGGTGCCAGGTTAGATACCAAGTACCAACAGAGCACAGGCCAGGCCCGCAGCAGGGACACTGCAAATGCTCTCTACCTTCTTCCCGTCATTTTCTTCCAGGTAGAATCAAGTTAAAACAGATATTAAAGACAGGCTTGGAGAAAACTAAAATACATAATAAAAAGGAAACAAATGTTGCCAGAGGAGGGCAAGGAAGATATGAGTAAAAAGAATTTGCTCTAGACATTAAAATCTTATAACTAACAGTATATTTTCAAATGCACAGATCATTTAAAAGAAGTCATGTATTGGTGAAATTATTAAGGCAACTCCACGATGGCTACCCACAACAGTCGTGTGGAGATCTTGGAGAATCAATGTATTTAAGGAGTCACTCTGAATAAAAAATATAAATAAATAAAAGGGACCTTGCTGTCACATTAGACCGAAAGTATAAGAGGTGTCAGAAATACTGTTGTTCAAACAAATCATAAAGTGCCACTGTTGTGGTTTGAAAGAAAATGCCCCCCAAAGGGAATGGCACTATTAGGAGGTGTGGCCTTGTTGGAGTAGACATGGTCTTATTGGAGAAAGTGTGTCACTATGGGGGCAGGCTTTGAGGTCTCTTTTCTCAAGCTTCACTCAGTGTGACAGTCAGTCAACTTGCTGCTGCCTTCTGGTCAAGATGTAGCCAGCACCATGTCTGCCTGCATGCCACCATGCTCCTCATCATGATGATAATGGCCTGAACCTCTGAAACTGTAAGTCACCACCTCAATTAAATGTTTTCTTTGTAAGAGTTGCAGTGGTCATGTTGTCTGTTCTCAACAATAAAAAACCCTAACTAAGACAGAAGTTGATATCAGGGACTGGAGTATTGCTATGATGCTATGATAGGCCTGACCAGTCTTTTGTTTGGAGTGGTATAGACTTTAGTAGTTTGATTTAGGAAAGCACTGAAATGCTTTAAGCACTGCTTAATGGGCCATACTAGTGAGATCATACAAGACAAAGGTGCTGATAATGATTTGAAATGTCAGGAGCTGGCTCAAGAGGTTTCAGAGAAGAATTTTAGTACGTTGCCTAGAAATCATTCTTGTGATTGTTAATTCCACCAATAGAGAATAAAAAAAAACTACCACAGTTTAAAACCAAATATGAAGCAAGCTTTAATTAAATACTGGCTAAGTGGATGGGCTCTGACCAGGTCCATATCCAGGCTCCCAGGAAATGGCCTGGAATTACAATTTGCAGCACCTTAAGAAGGAAAACCCATAATTTATTGCATTTCCTGTCAGGTCCGATCATGGGTAAGCATACATCCTGATGTACCTCCAGCCTGTGAACCTCCCACCCATATGTGATCAAGCACATCAGCGCAGATGAGTCAAACTTGTTTAGGGGAATGAAAAACATGTGTCTTGTTATCTCCCATAAACAATAGCCTCCAACATTTCAGGAACTATCTGCCTTTGGGTAAGGAGCTTGCAGATCAGAGATATTTTTGTTTCGTGAATCTCTTAGGCATAGTAATTAAAACTTAAAATGTAACTTTGGCTCTCACATTTCCTCCTTGAGTTGTATCCTGAGTCCCATCGTTGACTCTATAATGTTACCTGTTTATATTGGGATCTAATAACCATCAAATCAACTTAATGCAACCCTGACAGGAATTATCATTTAGTTAAGACATGAATGATGCAAGAGCCAACAGCAATTAGCAGAAGCAGAAGAGCCAAAGGCCCTGTGATGACTGACAGAGTTACTATTTAGAAGGAACCTAGAAATGAGAATGGGGACCACTTATTTCATCTCAGGTCCCCAATGACAGGGAGTTTCCTTTTGATCTAATATTCCAGCTTGTTGGGAGACAATGGGTGATGTACTTTCTTCTGTAATTACTTCCTGCTGAAATTTGGACATTTTTGTTAGGGCCCAGGAAGACTGGAATGCTAGTCAAAGGCAAGAAGGGAATTCAGGCAATGGAGTATTCATCAGAAGCATCTGATTCACTGACCCAGCTGGAGAAACAGGGAGCATTTATATCAGCTGAATTGGTCCATATCAGCTTTCAGCAAGTCCAAGGCTCACAGGCATTTGGAGCAGGTTATAGTCAGCAGCTGATGCTTGGATGTGTCTGTCAGCCAAGTGGAAACCTACTGAGTCAGATATAGACTAAAACAGAAGTTAAAATTTAGGAACTTAAATAAAAATCTTACACTTGGAACTTTTAGGCCCATAGTGTTAGTAATTGAGGAAGTGGAGGAACCTCAAAGACCAGGAGAGAGAGAGAGAGAGAGAGAGAGAGAGAGAGAGAGAGAGAGAGAGAGAGAGAGAGAGAGAGAGAGAGAGAGAGAGAAATACTATCCTCAGGAAAAGCCAGTTGGGGAAACTTAGTCTGTTCTTATCTAGAGTCCTTTTGATCTGTGAGAAGTGGATTCAAGTCTCATGACTCCCCAGATTCTCTGAAACTTACATGATGTTTTTAGTTTACAAAAAGACATAAAAGTTTTAGATATATTAGCATTATCAGTCTGTACTGAAATCCATATTGTAGAAAAAGCAGGTAACAGGTGTCTGTAAAAAAGTTGGAGTAGACTCACAACTTTGAGTCCCAGTAGAAGGTATAGATTTGGGTTAAAAAGCATGCACATTTTCTTTGTTTCCATAGAGCTAGGTATAGATTGTACAGAGATGTCTTCAGCCTGGTGAGAAGCACCTTTAAGTACATACTTAGAAGACAACCAAAGGAAATCTAAAATCTTGAGTTTGTGACTGAACTTCATTGATCAATGTCAAAACATGGAACTTTTGAAGTCCTAGTGTAACAATAGCATAGAAGGGAAAGGAAATCTGAAACATTTCCCATTTTCATATACTTTAATTTTTTAAAATATTTTTACAACTTACATTTATATCTTAAATCATTTTCTAAGACTCTCAAAACTTGCATAGACTTTCATATCCTCAGACCTTTATATATCTTAAAACATTTTAGACCTTCAAAACTTGCACAGACTTTAACCCTTTTTTCTTCTATCTAATAATTTACAAGAGACATAAGCAATTATATCTGAGAACAGTCATTTTAAATCATGTCTCTTTAGTGGAAAATTACATCTGAAACCTGTTTATCTTTTCATAGGAAGCCTGTTAGCAAGGCAAACCTGTCTACCTTTTCTCTACAGGAGACCTAGTAGCTCTAGAAAAAGTAAGGATTGATTTTTTTTTACATATGAAATAAGCTAAAGAGGTGACTGTAGCCTTGGGGAAGAGCCTGGTTGCCTGTTGCTGCTAAGCTGACAACACCATCAGATCTGAGAAGAATAAATTATAGCACAAAGTATAATCCAAATGGTCTATATATCAATTAACATGACAGAGACTAGTCCATTACCTAGATAGCCATCCCAGGTTCCTGTGGTCTCCTTGACATGGCATTGGAAGCAGAGGTATCAGTACAGCATCAGTCTTTGTCTGCCAGAACCAGAAGATGAGAGGCTTTCATGTGGAGGAGGAACATGAGAGAGATTGACCTTACTTTGTCTAGCCAAAGTAGGGCAATAAACTCTTCAGTGTCCTGCTTCTCCATAGTTTTGGCCTGGTCCTGGTAGCAGATGCTGTATTGGGGCAGTCTTGCTGAGTGGTTAGTGTTGCCAAACTCGGTGGAGTCATCGTGTTGCCCCATCATCTTCTTTGGAGACATTGAGGTCACTGCTAGGATCTGAGAATCTCTGTTATAGTATGCTTTTTCCATTAAACATTTTAAATGCTATATTCATCAAATCTCTGACAAGTTTGAAGACCATTATCTTATAGTTAAGTGTATCTGAGCTAAATGAACCTAGGTTTAATCATGAAAACATACCTAACATGACTACAAGTTTGATTATTATAGACAACTAACTACTAATCTGTATTTTTTAATTATACATTTCATTTTTAAATGAGCTGCATAGGTACAATACCTTAAATAAGAGTAGAAACACACACATATAGTATAACAAAAATAACTTTAAATGTGTATCAATATACAAAATCCATGCCAATGTGAAATATTTGAGACTAGTAGTTGTTTTTTTTTTTAGTTTAAAAGTAGATCCAATAATCTACCCTTTTCCATATCCCCCCCTTTTTTGAAAAAAGATCCCTAAATCTAACCTCCTTCATTCTCTCCTGATCATGGCCAATAACAACTTGCAACCAACCCCCCTAAATAATGACAAACATCCACCAAATGACCAGAAACCATCCACCCTAACTCTTGGGAATGTGGGTGCTGTGTTCTCTAGACTGCTTCCTGTTGTCTAGATGTGATGGAATCTCCAGGGGAATCTGAGAAAATGGAGACAATGGTTAAGTCCTGGGAAAACTAATTGTAACATTTGTTGTCCAGTCTCAGAACTGTTCCCATGCAGATGGATCAGCATATATGTCACCTGTCCTGTAGTCACTCCTGGCTTCCTCCCTCACATCTGTAGCCAAGATCATCCTCCTCAAGAGGTTTCCCCAGTCAAATCTGATCTTTATTAATTTTGAAGGAATCCATAGCTTTTTGTTTTCTGTAGAAACAAAAGCATAACCTCTTCCCCAAAGCAACACATTACCCAACATCCATTCTGAAGCCGATGCATCCCTAAAGTATATAGGCTGGTTTAAAATTCAGCACTTCTTTCCATAATCCAATGTATCTCAGCAGCTGCTGTTTGCTCATCAGCATTTTTTTTAAATCAATAAAGCAACATACAGGATCCAGGAGCATCCTTGCATGACTTATTTTTTCTTATAGATTACTTTATTCTTTTTTTAAAGACTTTATTTTAGTCAGATTTTTCTTAATTATCCTTAATAGTTTACAATAATTTATTAGCTTTCATAAGACTAGGACTTGCTGGGGTAGGGCTTACCAGCAGGGACTGAAGCATAGAGGCTAGCATTGTCAAGTTAATAGGTACCATAGCCATATGTTAATGGAAGGACCACAAGTTCTTTTTGCCAGAGATAAGGAGAATAACTCCCTTTTTAGCAAGTAGGAATTTTCTTCAAGCCGCTGAAGGAATGGGGGGGGGGGGTATCTAAATGCCTGACATTGGGAATAGGATTTATATCTTTATCTCTGTGAAGTTTGAGCCTTAAAAAATAATTTCTCAATTGAAGCACCTTTTAGTATCAAAATAAAGCTTTTCACTCAAAGACACAGTCCACAGAGAGACTGAGAAATTTCCTGATCCTTTTATAGTACACCATTACAGAATATAGCAGCTTCTTATGACTCAGTTTATCAAAATAACTTAAGCTTAACAAAGTAAGAAAAGATAAGGAGGCTAGAAATACATTCTTAAGCATGACTAGACCTTAAATAAGGAGACATTCTCTAAACCAGTGGTTCTCAACCTAAAGATGGTAGCAATCCAAAATGGAATGCCACATGGTTCCTTTAAAGTTACATATGTATAGAGTTGTTCCTTTAAAATTACCCATGCACAGATTTTTAATTATCAACTCCTAGTGCTACTAGTTTTGATGTTTTTTTTTCAGATTTTTTACAGACTTTTAACCATATCCAACAAAATAAACATAAATCTCAAGGTACAGAATGTTCACATAAACCAAGTCCAATTTTTTTGTCTGTTCTGCTTTACTTTCTTTTCCCCATCACTGTCAGGCAGCTCAGACTGACACAGAAACACAGAGGACACTTTGAAATAAGCATGCCTGGGTCTGAGCAGGGAGCACCATAATCCAACTCTAGAGCCAGTTTTCCAATAAAGAAGAACAGCATGAAACAACTTTAAAGTTACCCACACCCAGAAGACATCTGAATTCCTGCTAACCTGAATCCAGTGACCAGAGAGCTCAGGGATAGATTCTGAGTCACGGCCATAAATGCAGCCATGACAGTGATGGTGACTGGTTGCTGTTAGCAACAGAGATAGCAAAACTATTTGACCCTTTTCTGACTTAGTGCCATTACTGCAGCAAAACTTTTGGACACACCAAAAAACATAGACAAAACTTTCCAACAAAACAGGGAGACACAACTCTCTTGAGAAAGAGACAAAACTTTCATGGGCACACCAGAAAACACAGAGTCAAAACTTGCCAACAAAACAAGCATACACAACTTTCTGGAGAAGTAGGCAAATAAATCTTTGCAACAAGACAAACAAAACTTTCCCCAGGAAGTAAACCAATGCTTTCCAACCAGAGCCAGAACCAGATGGGCAGGCAACTTCTTGCTGCTGTATGCCCTAGACAGAAGAATATTGGGGTCCTGTGGGTCCAAGATAGGGATCCTACAGAATAGAACCAGACTACGACTCACCAGGAGGCTTCAATAGATGGTTGCTGCATTTCTCAGCATGAAAGTTCACTCCAATAGTCTGCAAACTGAAGGCAGCCTCAGAGCCTTGGAATGTCTCAAAGTACTTGCCTCCTGAAGCAGCCCCTCAGGCCCAGAGATCCAGAGTGAAGGTCCAGCTTTAGAATTTGGGTAGGTGGTCTGAATCTCGCTGGAGCCTCCAGAAAATGTTAATCTCACTGATTGAGAATAAGACTGTTATGCCCAGATCATGGGGCCCCCCAAAAGACCACCACAAAGACTGAATCTCATATGTTAAAGCAAAGAGCCTTTATTTTCAAGCTTGGAGCTTGGACTCCCTGTCTGACACAGTGGTGAGAACAGAGAGCCAGGAGCCCAGGCAGGCTGGAGTTTTTATTATAGCAGTGGTCAGGGTGAGGGGATTTCTAGGGTCTAGGACTCTGATTGGCTGACATTTGTCTAAGGGTATCTGCAAAAGGGAAATAGGTGTGCACTAGGCTCAGGGACATCTGACAATCTTATCTAATGGTTGGAATGTTTGGGATGTCAGGTACTTCCACTTAGATGCTGGTCCATTGGCCCATTCATGGGTGGATCCCTGGATGGTGTTAGCTTATGGATTTTCCTGGATCCAGGTATTGCTTGTCAGTAAGCCTGTCACAGCAACTGTGTCTGGGCCCCAAAGCCTGTCATGGTAGCTGTGTGGTCAAGCTGTTTTATGCCCCCCACAAGACCACTACCATAGTTTAAAGCCAAATTTGAAACAAGCTTTAATTAAATACTAGCCAGGTGGATGGGATCTGACCAGGTCCATACCCAGGTTCCTGTTGGTTTTAAAAAATAATAAGAGGTGCTGGTTACCATTCTAGAGAGGTCATGAGGCACGAGGCATGACAAAACCCAGTATCAGAGCTTTATTAGGAGGAAGTGGGGGACAGAAGAAAGTGTGGCCAGGCCTGGGGCAGAGACACATGTGGAGAAGAGAGAAGTGGGAGGAGGAGAGAGCAGAAGAGGGGAGGAGTCTGTGTCTGGCTTTTAAGGATTCCCCTGCACATGTGCAGGTGAGCTTACAGAGCTACGCTACACATGCGCAGATTGCATGACCATGCTGTGTGTATTATATAATGATGCAGTTCATGATGTGAGACGTAAGACCCCTTGCTTAGTTACTACTGAACAGCCCATGTACAGTCATGCAGCTGGAGGAGTGGCAGAATCCTAGCAGTTCCCAGGACATGACCCAGAATCACAGTTTGCAACAGTTTAAGAAGGAAAACCCATAATTCATTGCATTTCCCATCATTTCCAATCTGGGCCAAGCATACATCCTGATGTACCTCCAGCCTGTGAACTTACCTCCCACATGTGATCAAGCACATCTGTGCAGATGGGTCAAAGAAACTTGCTTAGAGGAATGAAAAACATGTGTCTTGTTCTCTCCCATAAACAACAGCCTCCAGCGTTTCAGAAGCTGTCTGTCTTTGAGCAACAGGCTTGCAGATCCGAGACAGTTTTGATTCATGGATCGCTTAGGCATAGTAATTAACTTTGGTTCTCACGGTGATATTTTGGTAAAGAGAGTGCCAAAGAATCTGCCTGTGGCTAAATTGAAGAGTTTTGGATTAATTCTGTTGCCAAAACAGCCTAGTGTAGACTCTGTCATGTGGTTATTGGTGCTAACTCTAATGAAGATTTATAATGAAAAGGAGCAAGCTGAGCAAATAAAAATACAAAATGTACACAGATTGAGAAAAGGGGAACCAGGAAGTGAAATAGACCTAAATCCTATGTTCAAGGAGATAAAGTGATTAAGAAATGGAATAAAGGTATTGGTGACCTCAGGGCAAGATACCACCCAGTTAAGTATTCAACTTGTGAAAAAGAACTGAAGAAAAGCTCAGAGCTGGGTGTGGTAGGGCACATCTTTAATGCCAGCACTGAAAAGGAAGAGGCTGGTGGATCTCTGAGTTTGAGGCCAGCCTGATCTACAGAACAAGTTTCAAGACAGTCAAGTTTCTGCTGTGAAAGACAAGAAGCTGGTAAAGATGTAATTGAATGAGGGGACCACAATCCAGACCCAGCAAGCAGCAGAACTTGGCAGCCTTGGCCATGTGGTTCTGACTTTAGAGTTAAGGATAGAAGAAGGAAGTTATGGAATAAAGCCACTAAGGTCAGGCATGTGCCAGGGCTGTCCCTGAATGGATGCCTATTAGAAAGGCCATTGTGTGAAGCTGTGAAGTTGAAGCCTGGATTGCCTTGGAGAATCCAAGATGTTAAATATGCCAGAGTCGTGGGATCCCTGCCCAGGAGAGCTACTAACAGGGAGTGGAACCAGCCCAAGAGAAAGAAGTGTGTTGCAATCAACAAAGTTGAATGGAGTTGGAGATATGAAGAGGGTTTCAACATCAGACATGAAGATGCAGAATTTGGGAGTTTGCCCTGCTGGTTTTCAGTCTTGCTTTGATCCAGTATTTCCTCTCTATGCTCCTTTCCCTGCATTTTGGAATGGTAATATATATCCTGTGCCATTATATGTTGGAAGTACACGATCTGCTTTTTGATTTTAATTTTACAGAGAATTACAGTTAAGAGAATGCATGAGTCTCAGAAGAGACTTTGGACTTTGAACTTTGAAACAAGTGTGAGACATTGTTATAGACTATGGGGACTTCTGAAATTGGAGTGAATGCATTTTTGCATTGTAATATGGCCATAAGCCTTTGGGAGCCAGGGAGTGGAATGTGGTGGCTTGAAAGAAAATGGCCCCCAAACGGAGTGGCACTATTAGAAAGTGTGGTCTTGTTGGAGTAGGTGTGGTCTTGCTGGAGGAAGTGTGCCACTGTGGGGGCAGGCTTTGAGGTCTCTTTTCTCAAGCTTCACTTAGTGGGACAGTCAGTCAACTTGCTGCTGCCTCTGATCAAGATGTAGCCAGCACCATGTTTGCTTGCATGCCACCATGCTCCTTATCATGATGATAATGGACTGAACCTCTGAAACTGTAAGTCACCATCTCAATTACATGTTTTCTTTTTAAGAGCTGCAGTGGTCTCTTCAGAGCAATAAAAAACCCTAAGACAGCCACAAAATCTTTTTGTTGTCTTTTATTTATCTTTAAATATGCCAATAACAATCTCTGTATTCTATAGATGTAAGAACTGTACTGAAATTAAATAATCCCAAGCTCAGTATACTTCTATATACGTGTCTAATCTGATACCATCTTAATATCAAGGCCAGTTAAACAATGGAACACTAAAAGGTTAACATAAACGATTATTGAACGCAAGATTTGTGGCAAGTTATTTTCTGCCTAAGATCAAATAAATTAAATATTTGAACTTTAAAATAGCAGCATTAAAAATCTGTTCCAAAGCATCTTTCAAGAAAGATTAAACCACTCTGGATGAATAACCTAATGTAAATATTGTTCATATCTCCAAAATGGTATTCTCTAAAACTATCAAATGGTTTTTGGCTGGCTGTTTTTCTCTTGAAGCGTGCATTTGTTTTGTAGGAAGAAACTATGAATTAGAAAATCTAGCATACAGAATGCATTTTTGCATTTCTAACAATTTGCTTCTTCTTTGCCTCCATAGTTATACTGTCACCTATCCAGTTTCCAAATCTCCGAGTTGACTTCATTTTCTCTGCTCCCCTCTTATCTTTTAGAAAATGCCAGGTACACTCTGAGTGTGGGTAAAACTCACGAGGAAGTGCACATGAAATGCTTATGAGCTAGGCTATATTCATTATGTTCTATTCTCCCTTTCCTCCTCTCAATTTTTGTGTGGATAAATGCTTGCTATTGTTATTATTATGTCTATCTAAATATTTATATTCTTAAGTGCTGTGAATATTTCCTTGACTGGGGAAGCCGCAAATGATCCAACATTTCCCAATCTAGCACATTCTTCTTTTTGAAATTGTTTTCTAGTCTAGAGACTTTACAAAACAGAATTGAATAGAAATCAGTTAGCTACTTAATAAAGCACTGGGAGACTTTTGCTATTTAGAAAGATGTCTAGATGCACTATAAGCATACATTTAAAATATTGCCTTTGATAAATACTGGTTTTTCAGATGCTTGATTTCAAATTATTTCCACTGAATTAAATATGGTTTTCCATTGTTAATTTCTTTATTCAGCTAGAGAACACATATACAAACAGAAGAGTGTGAGTTAATCCTTGAATTGTCCATGTTAATTTTTTTCTAATTGACTTAACAATGAGATTTAAGAGAGTAGTGGTAAGACTTTGTAATTGTTGGCTCTTCTTCACCTAACCCCATTCACACCTTTAGATTTAGCACAAAGTAGCTTTCAAAGTTGTTATAATTGCAGCATGAGCATATAATTAGAAAGTGCAACATATTCTGAACCTTTGACAGCAAACGTGTGTATGCTGTATAATTTAGTCCTATGGGAATTCACCACTGAGTTTGCTGGTAATTTTTGGTTATTCTTCTGATCATAAATAATTTTTAAAAATTAATTTGCCTTCTAAAATAAGCTTACTTGCTGGAGTCTTTGCCACAGAATAAACATACTCGAATCATTTTCATGTACGAAAGTGCACAGTAACTATATTGGGTCATTTTGAATTCATTAGAGTTTCAAAAAAGAATATATTTTGATGATCACAGAACAAATACTAATATAACCAGAAAATAAAACCATAAAATAGTAACAACACTTCAGGAGAAATGTCCTCCCCCAAAAGAGAATACTTTAACAATTAGATTTTCCAAATTTGGAAGTGATACTCACAAAACATACTCAGTTGCCAACTTTGTTTTATTTACAAATTGAGTATATTCAAAATAAGAGATGATAAGCCCAGGAAATCATTCATCATAGATAATATATGAAAATATGTAATTAATTAAGGTATTCAATATATATGTGACACTATTATTATGACTTACTTTCTCCTTAGAAGTTAATATCATTTTTCAAATAGTTAAGTACCTCCCTTCCATTATAAACAGTTCTGTGAAAATTTTGATGAACTCAAGATCACTATTGCATGTTTAATGTGTAACATCTCTGCATATATTTGACATCAAGTAGGTTACTAATTATTTTATTGATATATAAATAACTAAAGTTTTTATTTTTTGTCATTTTCCTAATTCATTAATTGCTAAAGAAAATCTATTATGTAAATCCATAGCATG
Organism: Peromyscus californicus insignis; assembly: GCF_007827085.1. Lineage (NCBI taxonomy): Eukaryota > Metazoa > Chordata > Mammalia > Rodentia > Cricetidae > Peromyscus > Peromyscus californicus. The sequence goes on from NW_026294391.1 coordinate 67,426,487, forward strand.
AATCCTGATTGGTCTTAATAATAAAAACCCAGAGTCAGATATAGGGGTAAATGCTGAAAGATCAGAGAGACAAAAGAGCAAGCCAAAGCCACCACCTCTTACCACGCCAAGTCCTCAGTATGAAAGAGCTGAGCTCCTGTCTCCACTTGCCTTATTGCTTCCTCTCTCCACCCAGCCATATCACTTCCTGTTTCCCACTCCCAAGTGCTGGGATTAAAAGTGTGTGCCACCACTGCTTGGCTTCTAGTGGCTACCTCTGCACTCTGATCTCAGACAAGCTTTGTTTGTTAGAGCACAAACAAAGTATCACCATATAAATCAGCAAGGCGAAAATTGTCCTTTTGCCATGATAACGTCTTAGTCCTTTTCCCTTTCTTGAGACAGAGTTTCATGGGTAGTCTTGATTGGCCTCAAGTTTATGGAAATCCTCCTGCCTCTGCCTTCCAAGTGTTGGGATAATAGGCAATGGTTCAATATTTTGCTCTAAAAAGGCATTCTAGAAACACTGAAGAATCTCTTTAATTGAAAAGAGAATATTATTCTTCAAATCTTCTCCCTTGTGGTTTTTAGATCAATAGGGAAACTTGAAAAATCTTAGTGAAATTGTTTAAAACTTCAAAACCAATCTTGTGCTCTGGTGAAAGGCAAAATGTTTGCCTTACAATCTTAAGCTTAAATTCATGGCAGAAAATAACAATTAACAAAATTGCACATTATCTTTATATCCACTTGTATTTAAAACTATTTTTTACAAAGCTGGGCTTTGCGCCTTGAAGAAAATTGAGAATTTCCACATAAAAGCAACAATTGAGGAATTCAGCAGATAAAGTGGTTAAAAGACAGCAGCATCCTATGGTGAAATGAGAGAACCAAGCCTCTAACAAGTTCGCCTCTAACTTCCAAACATTCTTGTGGCATGCTCCTCCACACAAGTAAAACAGGTGCATTTAATAAAAAAAAAAATAAAAGCACCACAAAATATGTCTCTGAAAGAATATTGTCTTGGGATTCTATTGTAAAATGCAAAACCTGCAAAAGGCAAACATTTATAAGATAAAAATGCACTAAAAATAAGGTATTGCTGGGTTTGAAGGTGCATGCTTTTTATCCCAGCACTTGAGAGGCAGAGACAAGTGGTACTCTTTGAGTTTGAGATCTATATGGTCTACTTAGGGAGTCACACTACAGCCAGGGCTACATAAGTGAGAACCTATCTCAAAAATGTGTTTAATCAACAAATAATATTTAAGATAAAGTGAAAGCGCTTACCTCTTGTTAAAGGTCAAGGTAGAGGATTATTCATAATTTCAATGTGTTTATTTCTGTTAGCATTACCTGATATAACCACAAAACCAAGCAAATTCATAAGTACATAGATGAATTCAATAATAAATGAATGATTATCCACCATGCATTTTGTATTGCTATATATATAGCATCATATATTTTCAGTGTATGTGAATGATTTGGTCATCAAAGAGAGGGACTATTGTATTAAGAAAAATCTTCTATCATTGGGGATTTAAAACTAAGAGATACTAATAAAATAAAAACCACTCATTGTTTTGATTAATACATGAAGGGCAATAATAACAAGAGGTTCAAATATGAGACTTAGAACAAATTAGGGTACGAACTTATCTGTTACTGTGTTGTAATTACAAGAGAAAAGACAGAACATTGCTTAAAGGCATGTTAGTTGTCTAGTCTCATAAGACTAAATCCAGGGAGAATATAAAAGCTTGATCATGAACATATTATAGTAGCATCAACACATTCTTTAAGTCCCATACTTTCAATAAAGTTATTGAAATATGGTTAATGAGTATAAAATTGTGATATGCAACATCATTTAAATATTTTCTTGTATACAAAATTTTCCCCTTTCAACGATTCTTTTCAAAGAACAAGAAAATATAGGGCTTTTCATGGGGGATGGCTATACATGTAAGAATGTAAATGCCCTAAGCTTGACTGAAAAGAAATAGTATGTCATTCAGGAACTTTTACCATGGTTAGAGATTCTTGAATCAAAGGGGTTATTAGAAAAGATATTACGCCGGGCGGTGGTGGCGCACGCCTTTAATCCCAGCACTCGGGAGGCAGAGCCAGGTGGATCTCTGTGAGTTCGAGGCCAGCCTGGTCTCCAAAGCGAGTACCAGGAAAGGCGCAAAGCTACACAGAGAAACCCTGTCTCGAAAAACCAAAAAAAAAAAAAAAAAAAAAAAAAAAAAAAAAAAAAAAAGAAAAGATATTACTATTCATCCAGGACAATGATAAAATTAGTCTTGTATGAATTGATAATGAAAGTTTAAAAAATAAAAATGGTGTATTAAGACCGCACATGATAATGAAATATTTTTCCATAGTCAATCTGTCTTCAGAATAGCACCAGTTCTTTCCCAGTTGCTATTTAAACATTTGAGCTTGCTACTGAGAGTTTATCTCTTAAGACGATTCTTTGCAAATTTTTCACTAAATCAGCAAGCAGCTCTTCCTCTCAACCCCAACAAGGTAATTTATTTTTGCAAAAAGATGCTAATAATGTTCCAGAACCCAAACTGATCTAGTGAATATGCTTGGTCCAGATGGCCCTTGTTTTTTATCCCTACCCTAGGTCTCATTGGTGGGAGTGTGAAGTTTAGGAAATATGGGTCCTTGTGGAGTTAACTACCTTTGAAATAAAAATGTTCCTTACAGTTCTCTTCATATTATACATTTTTCCTTTAAATTTAGCCAGCACATGTTGACTGTTTGAAGTCTCTAGTAACAGGAAATTATTGCTATGATCCCTCCTTCCTAGGAATGGTCCCTTGACTGATTGATTTACCTGGCCCATCTGGTACGTGAGGTTTTCACCCTCCCCACCCAGAGATTATATTTTCTTGATCACAAGGAGTTTTCTCTTAACGGGCCTTTCCTGCTGTTTGATCATCCCCTTTACTTTAAAGAGGTAGCCCTAACTGCCACTGTAGAATTGGCGCAATGATTTGATATGGCTTCTTCCCACTGAATGTAGTCATCGAGGGTAGCTGTCAGAAGATCCCTCCAATGGGTCTATCTGAAAGACCCCAAAAGCACATCAATAATTTCATTTATCTTTTATCATCTCCTTTCTAGTATTTAACAAATGTTTTTCTGTTAGTTAATAATAGAAAAAAATCTTTACTTGGTAGCACACAAATGTATTGGATAAGTTAAAATTTGATCTTAAAAAGCACAATTTTCATGGCTGTTTTATTTTCTCTATGACCCAATAATATCTTGTTCTATTTTATTCAGCTATGTTGTGAACACCTTTTAGAATTCTCTTTAGCATTTCTCTTAAAGCTTTCATTTTTTCCCTTTCTCTCTGTCCCTTTTTCAGTTTGGCTTATATTCCTAGTATGAGTCTCAATCTTCAAGTAACAATTATGCTAAATAATGAGCTTGCCTCAGTCATAGTAACAATGCTTGTCACAGCTTCGGGGTGAGGCTAGAGCACCTGACACCGCAGTTATAAACCCCCATCCCCTTACTCTCTCCTCAAGTGTCTGGTGTTCCCACTAGGTGTTGCTCTAGGCTGCCTAGCACTGACTTGTCTGATTAAAGTCAGGGTGCAGTTTTACAGGTAAACCTAGAGTTTGTATTTCATGGAATGAAATGATAACATATAAGAATATGAGCTATTGAAGCAGAGGAATAGCAGAGGAATAGAGGAACTTAACAAGTTTTGAATAAAGTTTCTGATACTCAGACTATTCAGTTATAAATTCACATTAAAATATGTTTTGGGTATAAGGTTGTGAAAAGACATAATGGAATGGAGCCTGGAGTATAGTTATTAATCTACAAATGGCACCTGTTATAGTGAGCAAGTAAAACTATTAAGCAGAACTTGTCCACCAGGAGAAACTAGTATGTTGCATCCTCTTTGCACTCCAGAAGGCTGTGAGTACACACAGAATAATGGAAGAGCTCTGAGCAGCAGCTTTCTGCTGCCAATATATCCTTTGTACTAAAATGCAATGCACAGACAAAGGAAGAATGGGAAGGATTAGATAATAAATTATCTGTCAAAATTTTCATCCTCTGTCTTGGAAATTATTCCAAAATAAGCATGAAGTGTGGACCTAATTCCAGAAAGTCTATGATGAGATAAAGCACAATGATAGTATACTTGTCAGAGCTTGCATCTGTATTCCAAAATAACAGTTTAATTAGTATTTTACTGTAACTTCTTTTTGCCTCAGCAAATTCACCCATCTCTCTGATATAAGCATGGACATATAAAACTGTATCTCTGCACCTATTCTTATAGGAACCCTCAATAATGTCATAAAACTCTAACAAAACAACCACAGCCTACTGCATAACAGCAAGGTGGTTCACTGTGTGGTGCCTAGTCCATGACATGTTATACTGGCTTTTAGAAATATAATTACCTTTCAGATGTTGATGGAGTATGATTTATAACCAACTAGACTCCAATACAGTCTCTCTCAGATGCAAGGGCAAGGGATTAATGCTCTGTATCATTTCTCCATGGAATGGAAATGACAGCTATCTCTCTAGAGATGCATTACTATAGACCTGGTAATAGAAGGCAGCATTGTCAAGGATCAATTGCCTTGAGAACTCCTGTGTCTTGTATGACTTAAACTGGACTAAAATTAATTGCTAATTGGCAACTGCCTTTGGGAAAACATGATGACACTTTATATAGGAGCCATATAGCTAATCTAGTAAAAACCATTATCTTATTTGTCTTCCTCCTTTGCTCACTGGTAATTTATGACTGAATCATGACCTACATTTTGATCATATATATTAATAAGGCTGGAAATTTGGGAAACCAACAATGATAGGAAGACATGTAAAAGAGCCTTCTGAATATTCCTTAATTTGAATTTGCTGTGCTGTTTTATAGCCTGTGAGATATGAACACTGTTTCTCAGTGATTATTGACTGATACTAATTAGCCTTCTTGACAAGTTGATCTTTTTATCTACCTGATTAATATACTGACCTAACCATTGTACCTGGCCCCCAAAACCTTTGCCCCAGGTGGCCCTAGGTAGTTTAGCTTTGAGAAAACTTTGAGCAGTGTATCTGAGTGTTTGGACATCAAATTATAATATCATCTAAGGGAAGCCCAGAGTGTTAGAGAGCAAATTAATTGTCCATCCTATGGTCAGAGACTCTAAGACCAAAGGACACGTAGGTGTTGAGTTGGTACATTAGCTCTAGCTCCATGTTCATTATTTGAGTAAGTTCTTTTCATACTGTGTTAGAGGTGTTGTCTGTCAATAATTCAGGAAGTTTAGAAGATTTGTGAAATGATTTGACATTGAATACTGCTGTTTCCAAAAATCATAAGCTAGAATACCCCAAGTCTGGCTAGTCTTTTTTGTTGTTTTTTGTTTTGTTTTTTGAGACAGGGTCTCACTGTGCAGTCCTGGCTGTCCTGGAACTTGCTGTGTAGACCAGGCTGGCCTTGAACTCAGATATCCACCTGCCTTCACTACTCAAGTGCTGGAATTAAACGTGTGCACCACCATTCCTGGCTAAATCTGTCTAATTTTATACACCATGTTCATACTAGACAACTAAAACCACTGGAGAGGACCCATGTCTCCTCAGTCAGATCATTTTAAAATCACCTATAAACTTTGTAGCAGTTAGACAAACGTAGTAACCAAAGAACCTACTCTTCAAGGGTAGCAGGGTGTGTATCCCAACCTTTCAATTTCACTAATTGTTATTATGTATTTATATGTATGCATGCAATAATTATTAGTGAAAAAAGAGACCATGAATATTAAAGAGAACTGAGAGGGACATATGGGATGATTTGGAAGGAGGAAAGGGAAGATAGAAGTGCTGTAATTAAATTGTAGTCTCAAAAATTAAAAGAAAAATAATGAAGTGGGTGTTTTTACATTACAAACTTAAGTTCTTTTTTAATTCTTAAAATTAAAAAATTATTGAAAATAGATTCTTCTCTCATATAATAAATAATGACCTCACTTTCCCCTCTATCTACTCCTCCAAGCTTCCTCCAGCTCCCTTCTTCCCAAAATCCACTCCCCCTCTGTTTCCTCTTCAGAAAACTGCAGGCTTTCAAGGGACATCAAGTGTTTTCATCTTAAATACACACCTTACCTTCACTAGATGAAATTTTCTACTTTGACCAGTAGATGGCAGTAAATAACCTTCACATATCTATCTTCTCCCAGGTTTGAGGAAAAGCCTATGTGATAACTTGTTTGTGTTTGCCAATGATACAGATAGTGAATGAAACTTAAATTGTGTAAATATTCTTCTAAAGTAGTTTCAGCAAGGGTGAGATGGCCCACTGGGTAAAAGCACTTGATGCCAAGCCTGAGTAATTGAATTTGAATCCTGGAACCCACACTGAAGGAGAGAACTGACTCCTGAGATTTTCCCTCTGAATTCCACTTGTGCCATGGCATACACATCCCTCATCAACACACACACACACACACACACACACACACACACACACACACACACACACACACACACACACATACACACACACACACACACACACGCACATGCACGTGCACGCACACACACATGCATGCACACACGCACGCACACTCATAATAAGTAAATAAAGTGGTTTTAATACATAAAATATTTCTAATTAGTAAATATTAGTAAATATTTTCATAATCACAATTTTCTAAAATTCATAAAACTTTCTTAGACTATTACTAAATAATAATTCAACAGACAATAAACTGTTGGCTTAATAGGAGGAAATCAGGCTAACAAGAGGCATGATGTAGAAGGTTCAAAAACCTGCTTTGGGGATTAAATTATAGTCTCAAAAATTAAAAGAAAAATAATGAAGTGGGTGTTTTTACATTACAAACTTAAGTTCTTTTTAATTCTTAAAATTAAAGGACAGTGCAATATACACAGCTTGTTTCTCTTCATTAACAAAATCAGCATCTTCAGATTGAATCAGAGGCTGTGGTGGTGGGGAGGGGACCTTGAGAGGTTTAGGGCTCCAATTCCAACATTTTTGACTGCATACGGGAAACAGTTTGTATTTTTGAGGCAGAAAAAAAAACCCTTAACCAATATTTGGTTTAAATGTTTAAAAAATGTTAAAGGTTGGAATAGAAGGAATCTGAATTTTGTGCCTATGTGATATTCATGTGTGCTGGCACAGGTGTGTGCAAGTGTGTGTGTGTGTGTGTGTGTGCAGAGGCCAGAGGACAATATCTGGCTATCATTCCTTATGCATCAGCTACCTTGTTTTTTAAAGATGAGTTCTCTCATTTGTTAGCAAGCCTCGGAGATCAGCCTGCCTTTGCCTCCCCAGACTGGGATGACATGTGTCTCACCATGTCAGGCTTTGGGACAAAATTCAGGTTTTTTACTGTATCAGCCAAGCACTTTACTGACAGAACATCTTCTGAGATCAGGAATGTCATTTTTAATTGCTTTAATTTATATGTATGAGTGGTTTGCCTGAACATGTGTATCTGTATCACATGTGTGCCTGGTAACTGTGCAGGTCTGTAGCAGGATTTTCTTGTTGAACTTTCTCTTGTTGATGGCCAGCTCACCAAATAATGAAATGGACAATTATTAATTATGAAATCTTGGCCTTTAGCTTAGGCTAGTTCCCAACTAGTCTTTATAACTTAATTAATCTGTTTTCTGTTAATCTATGTTTTGCCAAGTGGCTTCTTACCTCTCTTTCATTCTATATATCTGACTCCCTCTATGTTTCTCTGGTGTCTCCCTTGTGCATAGATTCCTCCTGAGTTCTTCTCTCTCCCAGGAAGTCCCACCTATTCTTTCCTATCTATTGGTCATTTAGCTCTTCATTAAACTTATCAGAAGGTGCTGTAGCAAAGACTCATCTTCACAGTGTAAAAAGATTATTCACAAAAGAAGTCAGAAAAGGATGTTGAATTCCCTGGATCTGGAGTTAGGGGTGGTTGTGAGCCACCATGTGAGAGCTGGGAACCAAACCTGGTTCCTCTGCAAAGGCAGCAAGTGTTCTTGGCCACTGAGTCATCTCTTCAGTTCTGAGGACTCTAATTATTAAAAGCTTATTAAATGAAATTCAATTCTTACCCTCAACAAACAATTCTGTTGGCCCAATTATTTCAAGTTGCCTAAACTTTGGTTTTAAAGATTTTCTTATTCATTCACATATGGACATACATATACTGCTTTCAATAAATATGTTAAACTATTTCACTTTCAAAAAAGAAATGTGTGGTTAAGGTCTCTGAGCCAAATTATTTGGAGGCTATAATACAATATATTATTATTATTTTAATAAAAATTTGGTTGATTTGCATCAAACAAAGGTATTCTAAAACAAGACTCAATTAAGAAAAACCAGGAAAATGGAGATGATAAAAGATTACAACTACCTTCTTAAAAAGAAAACGTAAATTACAGACATAAAGTGACAAACAAATTAACCACATCATTATTTAGGCCCAAGACTACAGGCCCTTTTAATTTTTATCTGTTACTTCACCTTTTCCGTGTTTTTCAAGATTTCAAATTAAAGGGTGCAATTTTTTTGTTCCGCATTTATTTCACTTAGTATAAAGTTCAACAGTTCTGTCTAGGTTGTTCCAAATGATAGGATCTTATTATTAAGGTTGTATAATATTATTTTATATATAATTTTAAAACAGTAAATATTTGAACTTGGAGAAAAGGCAAAATTATTGGGGATAAGCATAGATTAGTGCTGCAACTATGGAAAACACCATGTAGGTTCTCAAATATTTTAATTGTTACCTCTTTGTAATTAGCCAAAATAATTGAAATTGCTATGATGAAGAAATATATATGCTCCCACCTTTATTTCAGCATTATTCATGGTAATCAGTATATAAATGGTCCCTTTAAACACCTACTTTGCCTCTAGACTCTGCATTTAACAGCATCAGAGGAAACATTCTGTACATAGTATACATGACATGATTGAAAGCATAGATAAGATATTTCATGTGGAAGAGGGCCTATATTACTTTTGCATGGATCCAAAAGGCTGAATCAGAACTAATAGCAAAGGCAAACATCGCCTCAATGTAATACATTTAGTTTCTAACAACTGGAACAATCAATAACAGGTTGTTCCATTCGAGGAGCAGTGCTTGCAACAAAACTATAAATATTCCAATGAGGTTAAAATTGATACAAATGAAATCTTCAGGTGAAGGAGCAGATTAAATGACAGTTAAGATTCCCTGAGTGTCAGATCTAAGCATCTGTATTCTTTTTCTGCATGCCATGCTTTAAATTTGATTTAACATCACATGTGAAGGATCAAAAGGATTGTGTGTATGTGTGTGTGTGTGTGTGTGTGTGTGTGTGTGTGTGTGTGTGTGTGTGCGTGTGCGTGTGTGTGTGTGTGCGCGCGCGCAGCGCGCGCACGCGTGCTAGCCTGCATGAGCAATTGTTTTAAAATTACTTATTGGAGACTTTTGTACATGTTTTGACCATATTCACTCCCCCCGTTGTTCCCAGATTCACCCCCCATTTTGTTTCCTTTTTTCAGAAAACCCATGAAATTCATGAAGTTCATGCTGTCCATACATTATTGGCTATGTGGCATTCCAACAGAAAGTGGTTGACTTACTAGGCTTGTGCATTTCAAAACATCCTTTTTGAACTCGGTGTTGTCAGTGTGTTAAATGTCAAGGCTACTCTTTGAAGCCCATTTATTAATGAGTAACATTTAGTTTATTGAAGATTATCTGCTGAGCCCTACCCATTCAACTAGCCTTCACTGATCTCTGTGGAGATTATCCTTGACTTAAAAGTTTATCCCAGGAAGAACATCATCAAATGGTAGCCTAGACAAAATTAGGTATTTCTTTAGCAGATCCTCTCTCTAGCCCTATGGTGATCCACATTTAAACAGCTTTTGTTCTGGAAACTTCACATGTATTTTCGAAGGTCTAACTATTTTTTTACTATCAAAATTGTTCTTAGACAACTTCACACAAGTATACAATTCATACTGACCAATCTCATAGCTTATTCTCTCCCAGCTCCATACCACCCCATCCACCTTCCTCCAGTTCCCTAAATCTCTCTCTCTAATGTTCATATCTTTCCACTTTATTATATTACAAATAGGGCCATTGGGTTTGGCACTATCCTTTGGAGCCTGCTGGGCTCAGCAGTGGGTACAAAATTAAGACAGTGACCTCCAACCAAAATTCATCAATAGCCAATAGTTCAGAACTAAATGGTAGGACCCCATAAATCCCTCCTCTTTCCTTGACTAATTGTTGATAGGCAAATCTTACATGAGACCAGTGCAGGTAGGTAACTGCAGATGCCAGCTAATGATTGCAGTGGTTGTGTTAAGTCTAGAGGATTGCATTTTGTGGCCCTTCATCTTTATATTATAGGTCTGAAGTACTTCCCGCTGTTCCCTCTGCAATGTTTCAAGAAACTTATTTAGAACTGAGTCAATGAACTGCACTTTTACTTGTTTTCAGCATCTTGGGATGCCATAGCCTCTATGTTTGTACCATTCATTACAAGGAGAGGTTTTTCTGATCAAAGCTGGGAGCAGCATTAGCTTTTGAGCATAAGCATAGATTCTTCGAAGGCAGTTTGGTGCCATGCCAATTTAGCTGCACTACAGTACCATGTTTCCCCCAGGGCCTGCGATCTCCCCAGACATAGACTGTTAGCAACTTTTACAGTACAATATACAGGGCCCCTTATTTGAGAGGGCCTCAAAACCAATCATAGAGCTATTAGTTACCCCACAACAGTGAAGCTTGCACAGGTGGGCATACAATGCATGGCAGATTGGCCTTCCATTTCTGGTTGGGCTGCTGTCAATATTCCTTACGACCAAGGTGTGGGATATTATTCTAGTTAGGTTTCTAATAACCATAACCAAAGGAATTTATTTGGATCGCATGTGTGGACCATAGTTCATCACTGAAGGAAGCCAAGGCAGGAACTCAGGTAGGTAGTGCAGGAATGAGGAGTAGTAAATGAAGCAACGCTGCTTACTGGCTCAATTCCCTAGTGTCTACGCAGTCATCTTTCTCATACAGCCAAAGCCAAGGGGTAGCACCACATACAGTGGGCTGGGCCTTCCCACATCAGTCAAAAATGCTCTCTAGACTTACCAATATGTCAGTCTGATGGAAACACTTTCTCAATTGAGCTTCGCTTGTCCAAGATAATAATGGATTATGTCAAGTTGACAAAAAACTAACCAGGACAGATATCTTCAACAATAAGACCTTATCCCCTAATTCTGGCATGCAAGAAAAAGGATTGATTGAGCCTGCATTGTTTTGAGGGCTCCTGGGGCCTCCAGTATCCCATCCTTGGGAATGGGAAAATGTTCAGTTACTCACTGTTTCTAGGAGCAGTGGCATTCATCCATGAAAGGAAAATTATCATATATTTTTATATAGGATACAAGATCGCAGGTTTCCATGTAGATTTTTTAATCTCTTTATACTGGTTACTCCTTGGTACAACCCCACCTTTCACCTCTCTATCACTGCACTCCCTCTCTGCTTCATCCTTTCTACCCAAAGGGATTACCTTTTCCCATATCCCCTTCCTACTTTATTGGCTTCCACACATGCTCCATGTTAAACAAACAGAAGAAAAGAGTCAGAGCTAGAATCCATATATGAGCAAATAAGTGGTGTTTTTTCTTCAGGGCCTCAGTGACCTCACTCAGTCTAGTATTTTCCAGGTACATCTATTTCCCAGCAAATGTCATAATTTTATTTTTCCTTACAACCAAATAAAATTCCATTACATGATGTATACCACATTTTTATTGTCTATTATCAATTGATGGACTCCTAGGATGCATCTGTTTTTAACAGATAGAGCAGCAATGAACATGGATGTGCAGGTATCTCTGTAGTATAATAGAGAGTCCTTTGTGTAGATGCCCAGAAGTAGTATAGCTGAGTTAGAAGGCAGTTTGGGTTTTAGTTATTGAGAAACCTTCAGACTGATTTCCAAAGTAGCTTCACTAGTTACATTCCTACCAAAACTGTATAGGGATTCTCCTTTCCCCATATTCACACCAGTGTTTGTTGTTATTGATGTTCTTGATGAGGGCCATTCTGACCAGAGTGACATAGAATCTTAAAGTGTTTTAATATTTGTTTTTCTGGATGGCTAGGGATGCAGACAACTTTAAAAGTATTCACTGGCCTGTGCATTTCTTCTTTTGAGACCTACTTAATTCTGTAGTTCATTTTTAATTGGATTGTTTGCTCTTGGAGGTTTTCTCTTTGTATATGCTAAGTACTGAATCTCTTTCCGACGTAGCTAGCAAAAAATTTCACCCATTCTGTCTGATGCCTTTTCATGTGATTGTCAGTTTCCTTTGCAGTACAGTTTTTTTTTAATTTCATAAAATCCCATTTGTCAATTGCCATCTTATTTCCTGTGTTACTAGAGTCTTATTCAGAAAACTACCTTCTCTCTTTGTCCTGCCTATACTTTCTGCCTGGCTACTGGCCAATCAGTGTTTCATTTATCAATCAATCACAGCAACATATATTCACAGCATACAGGACATCCCACAGCAACCACTACCTATACTTATATGCTTGATACTGCAGAATGATACTGGCACAAAACAGATACATAAATCAGTCTGATAGAGGACTCACATATTAGTCCACACATGTAGAGCTACTTGATTTTTGACCAAGATGCCAAAAATATCATTGGATAAAGCACAGCATCTTCTACAAATGGTGCTGGGAAACCTGAGCATCAAAGTGCAGAAGAATGAAGCTAGACCCCTCTCTTACCTTATACAAAACTCAACTTCAAATGAATCAAAGATCTGAGCATAATACCTCTCTCATAGTGTAAGTAAATTTAAAATATTGGAACACCATTACTAAAAATGCTCAGAAGGCCTTAATTGATTTGATTAGGTACAGTTTTTAAAATAGTTTTTATTTATAGAAATCATGATTGCCTTTGCCTTGTGGTCATATTTTATTTGATGCTGTTCTATGCACCATGGACAAATATGGATTATTGTTCTATAGATTGGCAGATTTTAGGAGTCAATATATCAAAATGTGCTTTTAATCACAAAGCCATCTCTCTAAGACCAGTATCAATTATTTGGACTTAAAAGGTGGATAGTATGAGTAAGGGATGTTTTTTCTTTCATTTAAAAAATTATTTATTAGGGTTGCTTTTCCAGAGGACCTGAGTTTGATTCCCAGCACCCACATGACATCTCTCAATCATCTGTAACTATAGTTCTAGGGCATTCAGCATCCACTTCTGACCACTGTGGGCATCATACCTGCACATGGTACAATACATATATGCAAGCAAAACACTCATGTAAAAAAAATAATCATAAATGAATCTTCAAAAATTTATTATTATTTTATGTGATGTGTATATGTATTCATGTGTTCATGTCATAGCGCATGTGTGGACATAAGGAAACAACTTCAGGACATTTTGCATATTTAAAACAATTTTCTCAACAACTCTGGCCAATTTTTTTGAGACAAGTACTAGTCTTAATATTTCTTTCAGTAAAATCAATGAAAATAACTTATATAGCTTATTTTGTAATATTAAAAGAGTTATTTAGTGTAATTGTTGTATCTTCTTCCTGATATTCCTATTTGGATTATTGTGTTTGGAAGCATATAATTAGAATTTTAAAAGCATTTTTGGTCTTGATCTTTTCACTTATTGAATTTATTAAAACTGAGTTTTCAAAATATAACTTGAGTGTCTATCCTGAGCAAAGCACCATATTATGCTGAGAGAGAGTAAGCAGAATTCAAAGATATATACAATGAAGTTCTTGCCATCAAACATCTTTGATTTCCTTTGTTTTGTCTGTTTTTGATAGTCTATGTTTCCCGGTTTTGGTAACAACTCACAATCCACCTGCTTCTGCTTCCTGAGTGCATGGATGACAGGGGAGCCCACTACACTTGGCTTACAAATTTTTTTTTACTCTTCCATTTTTCTCAGTTATCTTTGGCCTTCTGCACACATATTCAGAGAATAGATTAAAAGATATTTAGCCTGAAAGCCAAGTGAGTAAACTTTAATTTTCATTTCTTGCCAATTTGTATTTTGTGATCTAATAATAGTGGAGTAGGCAGAGGCAAGGTAGAAGATACATGTTGATTTAGAGAATTCAATTCAAAACGACCATAACTAGGGCTGCTTCTAGTTTACAAGTCCCTGATCTGTTTTCATATCCTGTTTCATCACTTGTGTTTTTGACTTTGTTACATCTCTAAAAATATTCCCCTTTAGATTTTGAATTTTTAACATAATATTAAAAATATAATTGTAGATATTTTTGGACTACTGAACAAGTTCTCTATTTTATTTTAGTTTCTTTTATTTGTTCTAGGAGATAATTATAAGTAGAAAGATTAGATCTATATTAGACAAGATCATAAAAATTGCTTAAAAGAGAAAGTTTTCATTGATAACTTGAAAAACTAAATATTGAAAAATTATAAATTTATTTTGAAAGAATAGCTGATATATCATGAAGAGGCTGTGAGTATGTGTGTATGTACACTCTTCTAAAATCAAATATTGAGAGAAATGAATATAAATCTACAAAATCAAACTCTTAAATTATTTCAAAAGCTCAGGATAGAGATATGAATTTGTGTGTGTTGATACATATATATATATATATGTATGTATATTTGTTGATATATATTGATATGCAATTTATTGATATCATATCATATATATGATATGTAGCATGAAAACCTATCTTTGTTTCATAATGGTGTTTTGAGTTTTCAATGTGAAAGGAAAGGTAAAGTGCTTCAATAATCAAAATTATGATATAAACTCTTGTTATGGTAGAAAAGAAGAAAAGTTGCTTTTTTAATCATTAAACAGTTAAATGGAGCACATATTTCTGGATTATTTTTACATTAGAAACTATCTCTTCATTTGCACTCAGAAATCCCATAAAAACACTGAACTGGTCTGTTGGTTTGCCTAACTTTGATGTGATAGTTTTTGTTTTGTCTTATATTTTATTTTGATATATTAATAATTAATGAAGTAATGAAAACCTTGCTACCATGGTAAAGGTTAACAACTGAACTGTCACTTTTCTCCAATGGAGTGACCCTGGGCATATCAACCACTCTAGGACAGGCCTCATTTCAGCAGTAGTTAACCAACATAGAAAGGACTCCACAGGGTTTTGGCGGTTGTCTTTGTTTGTTTAAGGGTTTTGTGTGCTTTTATTTGGTTAGTTTGGTGCTTTGCTTCTTTTTTCCTTTCGGATGTGGTTTTCTTTTCTTTCCTTCGCTTTAGGGGGTTTTGTTGTTTTATTGAGTTTTTGTTTCTTGAGAAAGAACTTAAAGTTGGGTGAGTAGGGAAGGGGAGAGGATCTGGAAAGACTTAGATGAGGGGAAGAATATGATCAAAATCTATTTGAATTTGAAAATTGCTTGAAATATT
Source organism: Peromyscus californicus insignis (assembly GCF_007827085.1). Lineage (NCBI taxonomy): Eukaryota > Metazoa > Chordata > Mammalia > Rodentia > Cricetidae > Peromyscus > Peromyscus californicus. The sequence goes on from NW_026294391.1 coordinate 67,441,979, forward strand.
GAAAAGTAGAATAAAAACATTATCTCTTAAAACAAGACATGGTTTTAAAAAATCTAAATCTTAAAAAAAATATTTTTGGAAGCCACTAATCTCTCAACTCTTTTATTGTAACATGGAACAATTTAGTCCAAAATTCCATTAATAATTGTTTATCTTACAAAATAATAATATGATCCAGTAAAAGTTCACAGAAATATTTTTAGCGTACTCTATCATTCATAATCTCTTTGGAAGTAAAATTTTACCCTCCTTGCATGGAAAATATGTCAAATATAAAAGAGTATTGAGCCACAGTATACAAACAAAAAATGTCAAAGGTATAGTTAAATATCTTTCTTGCTTTTTGTATTTTCCGTAAAAATAATTAACTGATACATTTTCCACATACCATAGTCTTAATGATCTTTATAAATGTGAAGTGAAGCGTGGGGGGAAATATAATGACCTAAGGCAGTTAGGAAGAGCTGTGTATAACTGTATTTTATGATGTTATGGTAAAGTATGAAAGGAAATGCCTAGATGAAAGTCTTTGTTTATATATTAACTATGACCCATGCAGAGAAAGAATTCTCAAACCTGTCTGTACATGAAAAACTGCAAATGTCATTGCAAAATATTTGGATAATTATACTTTCATTGCTTTTCTACTAGAATTACAATTTTAAGTTTTAATTAATTGATTAATTAATCAATTTTCCCAAGCCCATTCAGTTTCCCCTCCTTCCCTCCTCTTCTCCCAGTCTCTCTCCCAACTTCTCCTCTTCATCAGCTAAAACACTCCTCTTTTCTCCCGTGGGTATCAGCCATTCGCGTATCAGGTTGCATTAAGACTAGGTACCTCCTCTCCTATTAAGGTTGGACAAGGCAACCCAAGAGGAAGAAAGGGTCCCAAAATCAGGTAACAGAGTCAGAGACAGCCCTTGCTACTACTGTTAGGAGTCCCACAAGGAGAACAAGCTACACAATGGTAACACATGTGCAGAGGGCCCAGGTCAGACCCATGTAGGCTCCCTAGTTGTTGGTTCAGTCTCTGTGAACTATTGTGAGCCCAGGTTAGTTGATTCTGTGGGTTTTCTTGTGATGCCTTGACCCCCCTCTGGCTCCTATAATTCTTCCTACCCTTCTTCCACAGGATTCCAGGAGGTCCACCTAATGTTTGGCTGTGGGTCTCTGCATCAGTTTCCATCAGTTACTGGATGAATGTTCTCTGATGACAATTGGGGTAGTCATCAATCTATGTATAGCAGAACGTTGTTAGGGCATCATTATATTGACTTTTTTTGCCAGTCATGTTTAGTTCTATCCTAGGTCTCTGGGCTGTCCAGCCTCTGCGTCCTGGCCCCCAAGGCAGTGTCAGGGTGGACTCCTTCTCATGGTATGGATCTCAAGCTGGACCAGTAATTGGTTGGCCACTCCCATAGTTTCTTTCCCACCTTTACCCGGCATATCCTGTAGGCAGGGCAAATTGTAGGTCAGGTTATGTGGCTGGGTTGTGGTCCCAATCCCTCCACTGGAAGTTTTGCCTGATTGCAGGAGATGGCCAGTTCAGACTTCATATCTCCCATTGCTAGGAGTTGTAGCTAGGGGTCACCCACACAGATTCCTGGGAGTTTCCATTGCACTAGGTTTCTAGTTCACCCCAGAGATGTCCCTGATTCCAGTTGATTTTCCCAGTACTCGTTCACTCCTCCACCTGATCCCTCCTGTTCCCATCCAGATCCCTCTCCTCCCAACCTCCCATCCACCTGTGATGTCCTTTCTATTTCCCCTTCTCAGTGAGATTCATGCATTCCCCCTTGAATTCATGCATTCCCCCTTGTTACTTAGCTTCTTTGGGTCTGTGGATGGTAGCATGGTAATTCTTTACAGCCTATATCCACTTATAAGTGAGTACATACCATGTTTGTCTTTCTGGGTCTGGGTTACCCCACTCAGGATGAATGATCATTTCTAGTTCCATTCATTTTCCATCAAATTTTATTGTTTTTAACAGCTGAGTAATACTCCATTATATAAATGTACCAAATTTTCTTTATCCATTCTTCAGTTGAGGTACATCTAGATTGTTTTCAGTTTCTGTATATTACAAATAAAGCTACTATGTACATAGCTGAGCAAGTTTCCTTGTGATATGATTGAGCATCCTTTGCATATACGCCCAAGAGTGGTATAGCTGGGTCTTGAAGTAGATTGTTTCCCAATTTTCTGAAAAACCACCATATTGATTTCCAAAATGGCTGTGTATGTTTGCACTCCCACCAGCAATGCAAGCATGTTCCTCTTGCTCCATATCCTCTCCAGCTGTCACTTGTGTTTTTGATCTTAGCCATTCTGACAGTTATAAGATGGAACCTCAGAGTTGTTTTTTTGTATTTCCCTGATGGCTAAGGATGTTGAGCATTTCTATAAGTGCTTCTCAGCCATTTGAGATTCCTCTGTTCAGAATTCCCTGTTTAGATCTGTACCCCATTAATAAATTGGATTTGGTTTGTTGATGTCTAGTTTCATGAGTTCTTTTTTTTCTTTCATTTTTCTTTTTTAAGAAATTTCTACTCACTCCACATACTATCCACAGATCCCCTTTCCTCCCTCCTCCCACCCCCACCCTCTTTTCCAAGCCACTCCACATCCCCACATCCCTCAAATCGAGGTCTCCCATGGGGAGTCAGCAGAGCCCTGCACACTGAGCCTAGGCAGGTCCAAGCCCCTTCCCACTGCACCAAGGCTGTGCAAGGTGTCACACTACAGGCACCAGGTTCCAGAAGCCTGCGCATAGAACAGGGACAGGAGTTCTTATATATTTTGGAAATTAGCCCTCTGTCACATGTGGGATTGGTGAAGATCTTTTCCCATGTTTAGGCTGCTGTTTTGTTCTTTTGTTGGCATCCTTTGTCTTACATAACTTTTTCAGTTTCATGAGATCCCATTTATTATTTGTTGATCTTAGTATCTGCCCTTTTTGAGCTCTATTCAGGAAGTTGCCTCTTGTGCTAATGCATTAAAAGTTATTTCCCAATTTTTCTTCTATCCGGTTCAGTGTATCTGGATTTATGTTGAGGTCTTTGATCCATTTGGACTTGAGTTCTGTGCAGGGTGATAGATATAGATCTATTTGCATTTTCTACATGCTGACAACCAGTTGAACCAGCACCATTTGTTGAAGATGCTTTCTTTTTTCCACTGTGTATTTCTGGCTTCTTTATAAAAAAAATCTGGTGTCCATAGGTATGCGAATTTATGTATGGGTCCCTTGATTAAGCAATGGGGATGGAGCGATGGGCTCAGTGGTTAAGAGCTCTTTGTTATTCCAGAGGACTCAGATTCCACTTTCAGCACCCACGTGGCAGCTCACAACCATCTGTAACTCCAGTTCCAGGGAATCTGACACATGATATTCTGGCTTCATGGATACTAGGCACATGGGTGGTGCACATACACACGTTTAGGCAGGCAAAACACCTGTACTCATAAAAAATTATTATTTTTCAAATGAAGTTTAGCCTTTAATTTATTTATATCGAGGCATACCTTTTTATGAAGTTAAAATAAGTAATTATAATGTCCAGTTTCAGATTTTACACTTACTACATTTTTATACTAATAAAATTATTTTGAAACAACTTGTTCTAAAATATGGGTAAAACAAAACTTTAATTAACCTATTGCATATACTTTTGTTATGATAAAGATTAGAATAGATTAGTCTATAATTAGATACATAAAAATAAATTTGTCTAATGTCTCATGAATTCTTTGTTTCAATAGAAAAGTTCTATTTTAATAAATAATTTTTATCTATTTGGATCTGTCCTCAAATTAACAAAATAATTCTAGTTACAACTTAACCAGGATGAATAAAAATGCTCAGGAATAAATTTCACAAAAACAAAAAGATTGAGAGAAAGTTAACAAGACCTTAGTAATGAAATATATCACGTATTCATGGGTTAGAAATCTTAATGATGTTAAATTGGCAACAGCTTTCAACTGCATATACAGATTAAATGCTTTTACTCAAAGATATATTTTACCCTAAAACATGTATTTCAAGGGATCCAGGAGAGCCAAAGCAATTTTGTAGAAGAGGAAGCTGGAGAGCACATTAACAGTGTGTACTAGTCCCTTTTCTCCACGTCCCAGCCAACATTTATTTCTTTTTTGTATATAAAAGACATTCTAATGGGTTGAGATGCTGTACCTCCTTGCAGGTTTGACTCACTAGTGATTTTGATCACATTTATTTAAGTTTGTTGGGAATTTAAATTTCTTCTTTTGAAAAGTACATATTCATATAATTTTCTCATTCTTAGGTTATATATTTTGTAACTAATTGGTTTTCTTTCTTTTTAGAGTATAATGTAATTATATCATTTCTCCCTTCCTTTTCCTTCCTTCAAACCCTCCTATATATTCTTCCTTACTCTCTTTCAAATTTATGGCCTCTTTTTGCATTAATTGTTGTTAGATGCATACATACATATATACATATATATGTGTATATACATATATTCCTAAAATAAATGCTCAATTTGTATAATATGATTTGTATGTATGTTTTCAGGACTGACCATTTGATACTGAACAACCAATATGTCTGCTCTTCTCTTGGAAAAGACTATTTGTCTCATTCTGTGCATTCCTCAGTTGCCTGCAGTTCTTTGTGTAGGCTTGAGGCCTCCTGGTCTTTCCTCTGTCCACTTTGGCATATCTACTGTTGTTGTCCTTGTTCAGCTCATGTTTAGGCAGTCATGTTTGGTGAGACTTTATGGGTCTAATTTCTGACATACCTGGGAGACACAATCTCGTTTTGAACTCCATCATCCCCTGGCTCTTAAAAATCTTTCCACCCCCACTTCCAAATTGTTCTTTGAACCTTAGGTGCAGGCATGGTCTTGTAGATGTATCAGTTGGAACCAGGATCCACAAATCTGCATTCTGATTGGTGTAGTTTTCTGTAGTGGTCTCTATCTGTAGCAAAGGGAAGTTTTCTTTATTAGGGGTGAAGATTACACTTAACTGTAGGTATAAGGATAAATGAATGGATAAAGAAAATGTGATATATATATATATATATATATATATATATATATATATATATATATATGCATGGTGGTATTTATTTAGCCACAAAAGAGAACAAAATTATGCCATTTGCATAAGAATGGGAGGAAATGTAAATCATCATACTAAGCTAAATAAGTCACACCTAGGAATATAAATGTTGTATGTATTTTATCATATGTAGAACCTAGTTGATGCAGATACATAAAAAACATATATATATACATACATACATACATACATACATACATATGGCACAAAAATAGAAAATATGCACATACATATGGCATGAAAATAGAGAGGGGTCTATTTGAGAAGAGATAGAGGATGAGCAAAGTGGGGGGTGTGGTATATAAGAGGATGACTGGGAGTGAATATGTTCAAAGTATGTTATATACTTCATAAAAAAATGCACACTAATACAACTTGAAAAATCAGTTGGTTATAAATGCTCAGAGAGCTTACTGGGGACTCAGTTCTGACTCATGCTTCAGTGTGTCTGCTTTGGTACAAGTGGCAATGATACTATTACTACCGCTTTGTAGCATATTTTCAATTTTTAAACTTAATTAATTTACTGTGTATGAGCATGTGTATGCTCAAGTGCACACATTCCACAGCAAGTATGTGGTGGTCAGAGGGCAACCTGAGGGAGTCCGTTCTCTCCTTCTACCATGTGGGTTCTGGGGATCGAATGCTGGCCATCAGGCTTGGCGGCAAGAGCTCTTATCTGTCTCACCATCTCGCCAGCTACTTGGTCTTACATTTTAAAATTAGGTAGTGTTGTGTTTCCAGTTTTATTCCTGCTTAAGATTGCTTAAGCCATTTGAGGGGTGTGTGTGTGTGTGTGTGTGTGTGTGTGTGTGTGTGTGTGTGTGTGTTCCTGTCAGAAGTACACAATTACAGGATTTCTTAAAAACATGAGGAGTACTAATGGTCTTTTTAGGAAAAGTACCTTGAATCTGTGGGTTGAACATGGAAGGCCTTTCCTTTCTGTGTCCTCATTGAGTCCTTTCATTGGGGTAGTTTTTATTATTCACTATAAAGATATTACACTTCTTTAGTTAAATTTCTCTCGAGATAATTTTTCTGTACCTTCTATAACTAGGATTAATTTTAAAATTTATTTCAAACAAATGTTGCTGATATATGAGAATGCTTCTTATTTTCATATGATGATTTTGAACTCTCCAATTTTATATATTCATACAGCCTCTATGGAGTACTTTCAGGAGGCTTCTAAAAATTGTAAACATTAGATCTATTATATGATGCAACTATTTGAGCATCTATGTCGCTATATATATGCATTTTCTGGGTTTTATAAAAAATGATATCAGTATATTTAGGAGATATCAGTGAAGTCATAGTTATTGTATACCTATCAACAATGGTTAAGATACAAATTGACTTAGATGTTCATCAATGGATGAGTAGCTATATATCAGTTGTAGAAAGTTGGAGTACCAAGTCTTATATGTGGATTGTCTGAAAAGTCTACCTCAAGTAGACTAGTGAATATAAGAGGTTGGAAAGTTGGGGTTGTAGGCATTATAGAAGGAGATTGAATAACAGGTATCCAAAACACAGATGGAAGAATTAAGTTGTAGGTTTCAAAGCACAGTGTGATAAATATACTTCATGATAACCTATTGCATATCTTTTGAACATCTAGAAAATAAGAGCTCAAAGATTCCATATAAAAATTAATAAAAAAGAGAAGGTAGCCTTATTGATCCTGACTTAAGTATATCTTACGTATTGGCATTGTCCATTGCACACTATCTCATAAATGTGTACAATGAAATGATAATTTTAAAAGTTGGAGGTTAATAATCTGAACATAGCTACTGTGATTTGGATGCTGAAGAATTGGCACAGATGTCAATACAATAAAATTGGTAGTTCTAAAACAAGCCTTCATATTTATAATCAATATCATATATCATATACAAATTAACTCAGAATTGGTGAAAAATCTAAATGTAAGAGTTAAAATATAATTTTTAGTAGATTACAGTTATACATTTTCATGGCTTGTGTTTAAACAGTGGTTTCTTAGCTGTGAAATCAAGTATGAATCTGGCAACAAAATGGATAAACAAGAAATAAACAAAATGTAAATCATTGTGCTTGAAAGGACACCAGGAAGAAAGTAGCCCAGTGACAGAAAATTTAGAAACATCATTTGTTTGATGATGAACTTGTACATAGAATTACAACTCAAACTGAAAAAAAAAATACATTTAAAACTTGGCAAAGTCTCTGAATAAAATTCTCACTAAGCAATATATGCAAATGAACAATAAATGCATGAAAAGATGCTCAACATCAATAGTTGTCTGAGGTCTGAGAGCTGGAACCATAATAAGAAACTATGTCATACACTCTAGGATACATAAAATGAAAGAGAAAAGAGCAGGTTTGGTGAGAACATTCTTTTTGTTTGCTTTGTTTTTTGAGACAAAGTTTCTCTGTGTAGCTTTGGAGCCTGTCCTGAAACTCTCTCTGTAGCTCAGGCTGGCCTTGAACTCACAGAGATTCACCTGTCTCTGCCTCCCCAGTTCTGGGACTAAAGATGTGAACCACCACTGACCGGCTCAGTGAAGACATTCTTAAATTGGAATTTTCTTCCACTGCTATTGGGAATGTACAATAACACAGCTACTTTAGAAAAACAGTTTGGCACTTGCTTAAAAAGTTAAACACAGTGTTACCATAGGACCTGCAATTCTATTTCTAGGTATATAACCAGGAGAATAGGAAAAAAATCAAATAATATGTTATTCAGGAATGTTTATAGCAAACTCAAGATAGACAAAATAAGGAACGAAAGCATCTATCAATCAATAGATATAAAAATACAGCATATTTGTGTAATGAAATATCATTTGGTAATACAAAATAGAAATCCTGATATTTGTTACAACATAGATTAACCTTGAAATAATTTCAGTATGTGAAAATGTCAGTAAGTCTTACAGGATTATATATTTCATGATTCCATTTATATAAAATTTCGAGGAGTTTCACATAGTCAGAAAGTAGATTGCAAGCTTTCTAGGGCAAGGGAATGGGGTAAGATTTGATAAGAATGATGGATGATGGCTTATGAGTACAGAGCTTTGTTTTGTTTTGGAGATGATGAAAATTATACTGACAAATCTATGGCTATACTGAAAACAATGAATTGTTTACTTTAACTGGATGTATTCTATATTATATAAATAATATCTTAATAAAACTATTTTTAGAAAAATTATTTTAAATGACCAAGAATCTTTTACTTTTATATTGCAAGTCCCATCCCATTTTTCTTTTTTATTAAGAGTTTTTTTTATTCATTTTACATACCAACCACAAATTCCCCTGTCCTCCCTCCTCCCACCCCCCAGCCTTCCCCCCACAACTCACCACCCATTTCCACCTCCTCCAAGGCAAGGTCTCCCATGGGAAGTCAGCAGAGCCTGGTATATTCAGCTGAGGCAGGTCCAAGACCCTCCTCCCTGAACTAGGCTGTGCAAAGTTTCTCAGCATAGGCACTAGGCTCCCAAAAGCTGGCTCATGCACTAGGGACAGGTCCCGATCCCACTGCCTGGGAGTCCCCTAAACAGTTCAAGCTCAACAACTGTCTCACTTATCCAGAGGGCCTAGTCTAGTACTGTGGGTGCTCCTCAGCTATTGGTCCACAGTTCATGCCTTTCAGCTAGTTTGGCTAGTTGTCTCTGTACTTTTAACAGACGTGGTCTCAATATCCCTTGCTCATGGAATCTCTCCTCTCTCTCATCGATTGGACTGCTGGAGCTCTGCCTGGGACCCGGTCGTGGATCTCTGTATCTGCTTCCATCAGTCAGTGGATGAGGGTTCTATGATGAAAGTTAGGGTATTCAGTCATCCGATTACCAGAGAAGGCCAGCTCAGGCATCCTCTCGACCATTGCCAGTAGTCTATGGTGGAGTCATCCTTGTGGATTTCTGGGAACCTCCCTAGCACTCTGCTCCCTATTCCCATGGTGTCTTCATTTATCATGGTATTTCTTTCCTTGCTCTTCCATTCTGTTTCCCTTCCAGCTTGAACTTCCCGCTCCTCTAAGCTCTCATCCCCCGTCCCTTGCCCTCCATTACTCCCCCTCACCCCCAGTTTGCTCATGTAGATCTCATCCATTTCTCCATCACTGGGCGATCCATGCGTCCTTCCTAGGGTCCTCCTTACTAGCTAGCCTCCCTGCTAAGGAATAATTTTCCAGCAACTAAGGAGACAAGGATCACTGGAGGAGGAACAGATTTGGGAGTGGTGTGTGGAGAGATCAAAATTTTTGGTTTTGACATAATTCATTGGAGATGTCTATTAGACTTACAAGTGGAAGTGTTGAATCAGTCGTTGGATATGTAAATTTGATTCTCAAGGGATATATATATATATATATATATATATTCAGCCTATATATATATATATATATATATATATATATATAGGCTGAAAAATATTCATGTGTTAGTTATGATGATATGGGTGCTATTTAATGCCACACCACTGAACTTAAACTTGGAGGACAATCACAGAGGAAGCAAGTTCTTGTTGACTTGCTAAGCCCTTAAGGTTCTCCAACATTTAGAGGTTGTTAGTAAAGAAGAAGCTGTATTATCAAAGGAAATTGAGATAAATCACAGTATTAAACTGTGTTTAGTAAGCAGGTGAAATGACGGCAGAAAATGTACTCCTGGGTTGGATTTGGCAATATGGAAGTGGTTGCTAACATTGACAAGCACACTGGCAGAGGCAGAAGCAAGCTGGACCTGGGTGCAAAAGTGAAAGAAAGATGAAGTAGCTGGGACAAAGATGATAGAAAACTTTTAAAGTTATTTTACAGTAATAGGAAGCAGAGACATGAGGCAGTAATGTAGACGGAGTTAAGAGTTTCTGTATAATATATGTCTTTATATTAACAAGTATGATGCAAAGGATAGGAAATTGTTGTAAGAATGTGCATAACTGGGTAAATTCTTAGGGAGGCAAGAAGAGGTATGATCTTGAGATGACTTGGAAGGACTTGTGCTTGATATCAGCATACACGTTTTATTCATAGCAAAGTGTTATGGACATTGATGCAGATATTTTGACAAATTTTGTAGATAATAAACAGTTCTCTCTCTTTTACAATTCAATAAGTAGAACATTTTTTCTTTCTTTATGTTTTAGACATTAAAATGTATCATTTTCTCCTCTCCATTTCCTCCCTGTAGTCCCTCCCAAATCCAGTCCCTCCAACTCCTTCCATGTCCCTCTCACCTCCAAATAGATATCCTCTTCCAATTACTATTGTTACATGAATACACACACATGCACATGCACGTGCACACACATATGCACATATATGCATAAATATATAAATACAACCTGATGAGTTCATTTTTGTTGTTTGTTTGTATGTGGTTGTAGGACTCACCACTTTGTATTAGACAATTAGGGGCACATACCTAGAATAGACTAACTCTCCTCAGAGAAGTCATCAGTTGCCTACAGTTTTTTGTCTAGGTGTGTGACCCCATGAGAGTTTCCTTCTTCCACATTAGCATGTCTATTGATGTTGTCATTGTCAGATCTTGTTTATGCAGCCATTTCTATGATAGACTGTTTCACGGAAGACTTCCTGGTAGTCTAGTTCTTAAAATCTTTTTATCCCTTTACTGAGAGGTTCCCCTGAGCCATAGATGCAGGAGCTGTGATATAGATGTATCCAATGGGGTTGGGCTGTTGGGACCTGGTTGATCTCTGTTTTGTTTCCAGCTGTGGTTTTCTTTTCTTTTTTCTTTTCCTTTCTTTCTTTCTTTTTCTTTTTTCTTTTCCTTTCTTTCTTTCTCTTTCTTTCTTTCTTTCTTTCTTTCTTTCTTTCTTTCTTTCTTTCTTTCTTTCTTTTTTTTTGTTTGTTTTTCAAGACAGGGTTTCTCTGTGCAGCTTTGCGCCTTTCCTGGAACTCACTTTAGAGACCAGGCTGGCCTGGAACTCACAGAGATCCACCTGCCTCTGCCTCCCGAGTGCTGGGATTAAAGGCATGCACCACCGCCTGGCTCCAGCTGTGGTTTTCTGTGATGGTCTCCATTTGCTGGAAAGAAAAGCATCTTTTTATCAGAGGTGATCTACACACCATTTGTGGGTAAAAGGACAAGATTCAGATTGTAGACAGGAATTAAGGTTGGTCTAGAAAAGTGGCAGATCTCTTTTAGATACAGGACTTCATTAGCCCCAGGTTAGGTTTCTAATATCAGACATGGTTTCCCTCCTGTTGAGTGGGCCTTAAGTTCAAATAAACAACTATTTCTTACTGCACCTTTATGGATATCTTGCCATGCTGGTCATTGTTGTGGTTCATAGGTGTCACAGATAAATAGAAAAGACTATTAATTGCTTCCCTTCTTGGCAGCTTGTACAGTATTTTCTGGTACTATGGAAGCTAAACCACAGAATGGAGGCTTTCAGATTAGAATCAGATCATATAATCTGGGTCATGTGTCCTAAATGTGAAGTATCTTCAGCAATAGGAGCTTTCCTTCAACATCTGAGAGGCAACCAAGGGCAATAGCCATAGTCAATATTATTTTAAAGGAGTTTTTTTTTGTGCCTAGTACTGAGGTTTCTGTCAGTCTACAGTTCTTTAGGGGGACATTGACAGCTCTAGCTCTTAAAATCTTTTAAGATATATTCATATATATATATATATATATATATATATATATATATATGCACACACTTATATGCATAATTTTCGGTAACTATAAAATAATGATTCCTTGAAGTTTTTTTCAAACAACCTTGGTATTTATCCCTTCCTCTCCTGCTCCTTTTGTATTGACCTCCCTTCCCCATCCCATTTGGAGCCTACCTCCCCATTTTTCATTTTCTACTTTCTCTGTATCGTTCCAATTTTAGTATATGTGCTGCCGAAGCGAGCACCATTTTCTACTCTCTATCACCTGCATTCTGTTATTTCTACATGGTTCTTTTCCATTTGTGGTTTCTGTGGTTGATCCATGTTATATAGTCAACATCTGAAGACTTGGGACTAGGAACAGTAAACAAGAGAATTTGTATTGTTTATCTTCTTGAGTCTGGGTTACCTCACTCAATATGCTCTTTAAGAAGTAAGGTTATCAGGTGAGAATAAATATATGGAGAAGGATTTGGAAACTTGAAGACAATATAAAAAATAAGGCAATTGTAGGATAGGCTGAATATTGCTTCGGGACCTCTGAAGATATTTTTTTTAAATCATGAATTTTAAAAGATGAACTTCTTTTGAGAAACTTGGGTCTTCTCCTCTCCATGATACAGTGTTCTCCTGGTTCCAGCTATTATTATCATAGAGATGGCCCATATTATCTAAAATTTGGCAAAACATCATTGAAATTGAAGAGAAAAAACAGGCCAGCTTCCTTGTCTGTGATTTTCACTAGATAGGCTCCTAGTCAGACTGTTCTAGTTAGATTAGATGTACTTTCATATCTTCAAGCACGTGATTATTCAGTTCTTCATAATACTACCATGAGTTTCACTTTTTCTTAATTTTTTCACTTTTGTGACACACAGATGGTGTTTACACTCTTTGATTATTTATTTAAATGTTTAATCTGGTGGCTCCTGTACTCTTGTACCCTAATGGATTCCTCCACATGGCCTTTTCTTATTTAAAATTGATGAGGTAGGCCATGGCTTGTTTCATGGTGTATTGGGCAAATCCACCCCCTACTCTTTCTGCATCAACATGGATGGAAAACAATAAATCCCTAATGCTGATTATGGTGTTTCAAAATTTTCTGAAATATGATATAAAAGAAACGTTTTTCATGAAGAAAGTAAAACCCACATTTTTCATGCTTCCGGAGTATGTGAAGAGATTCAGCTTTGGGTTCAACTACTGTTAGACTTCAAAGCAGAGTGACTACATTACTTATGTTTGCTTGTTATTTTCTTGGGATTATTAATAGTTTTATTATTCCCACGAGCTTTTTGGTTAGAAATAGATGGTACTGACTGATAGTTACTAATTCTGAAAAACAAAAACCAAAAAAAAAACACCTGTCTTTACTAACTTGCTGGTGATCTTTCTTGACTCCCAAGTGCATATAATAGTGGATTGCCACAATCTTACCAGTGATAGCATTACTAACACCCCAAAGGCCTGAGTTTAAAAAATGCAATCTCACCATTTCAGTTTCACTCTGGCCTTAATTATTCTATATATCTTTACTTTCAAGTTTTGTCTAAAGTACTTTGCTGTATCCGCTTACTTGGAATAAGGCTAAGTGTAGACTAATGAGTTTAAATTAAGCTGATGGCTGGAGTGATGACTCAGCGGTTAAGAGCACTGGTTACACTTCCAAAGGACCTGAGTTTGATTCCCAGTACCCATGTCACAGTTCACAACCATTTGTACCTCCAGTTCCAGGGCATCTGACACCCTTTCTGTCCTGCACAGACTCTACACACATGTGGTGCACAGACATACATACAGGCAAAATCATTAATACACATAAATATGAAAAAATAAAAAATAGGCCCCAAATGGATAAGTCAAAGTGTATAAGAGTACAATAATTCTACATCTTTAGGTATCTTTGCAGTTTGTTTGAGGATCCTTCCCCTCAAAGCATCCATGTTACTCAATCTAAAAATTCTTCATTTATGACCATGAGTCCAAACTTTTACCACAAGAAATGCACTCTTCCCTCTTGCCTGAGAGAGGAAAAGGCATGAACCAAAGAAATTACATCCACCATGAAAAGAAACGTGGCCCCTTTAAGACCTGAGACCTGGTATACTCTGACATCATGACTCTGCCCATTGTGATATCAGAGGCTTAGTAAGAAGGTTACAGACACAAGCTCACTTTTCTGGCCAAGATTCACCAGAGTTTCCCCAGGATTTATGGCCTTTTTATTGTGTTTTATCATTGCTTTATATTTCCTCCTGAGGAGGTTTTTTAAGTCAAAGAAGAAGAAAAAGCCCAGAGACAGAAGAGACAATTTTAAACAGTGAAAGAAAAGTACAGGGTCAGTCTCATTCTTGTTTGTCAGTAGGCCTTTTCAGATGATATTTAATCTCTTTCTTATCTTTTATATTATTATTACTCTAAGATTCTTTACCACTCTGATTGTGCATAGTACCTGAAAACTGGGGATGGATCATCATGTATATTTCATATCATTTAACCATTTCAATGTTAAAGTACATGTGTAGTTTTATAGACTGTCTGAAGCTTCCTATTGTAAAATTAATTATATGAAAGTGGTTATGTAAAATTATCCCTGATTTTGAAATTGCTACCTAAATAGCCACAACACAATGATTTCCATGGATTGTCTTTTTCTTAAAAATTTATTCCAGTATACTGTACCTGGCTCATGCTGTAGTTCTGTATTCAACCTAAATTTAGTCTCCTCGAGTTATCTTCAGTGTGTTTTATCTGTGAAATTGTTCACATTATGACAGTTGAAAGATAGGCTTAAGCTTAATCTTTGGTTAAAAGCATTACTTAATGCTCAGATTGTGTCTGAAGTGTAATTCCCATTTACACGTCTTCAGAATACCATTCTCTATCACTATATGGGTGACAGGCAGATGATAGCAGATAGCTAGATTAATAGATGCTTGCAAAGTTCCTAGTGCTTTACTTACTATTGTTCATTTGTCATATTGTAGGAAGTGGCTTAGAACTATTATGGTACTTACATATTAGCATGGAGATGCAGTGTGAGCAATTATACACTGTATTTTACATTTCCTTCAAATCATGACTAACCATTGTTTTTCCTCTTATAAAAATCTCTGTGTAGAATCCCTGGAGTCTATCCCACCAAGAAGCCTTTTCTGGAAATCCTTTTCTTCCATCATCAAATTTATCCAGAATAAATTCCAAGTAAGTTATCTATCCTATAAAATGGAAGTGCAAAGTACAAATACTGAAAAAGAAAGAAAAGAATATCTCATTTGGAAATAATTGCTTTGAGCAGTTTAAACATGTGTGTGTGTGTGTGTGTGTGTGTGTGTGTGTGTGTGTGTGTGTGTGTGTGTGTGTATTTGTAGGAAGCAAAGTTGCAGAGATAAACAGGTATATAGATAATAGTTTCTAACTGTGAATTTTTATATAATGTTATTTTTGTCAGAGTAAAAGATAGCTCTTTAGCATATTTCGCAAGGAAAATTAAACTGTAGAGCTTTAAATGCCGTGTTTCCCATTTATCTAAGTATCACAATTTTGTAGGCATTCTGAGAAAGAACATTGGGACTATTCCATATCAAGCCTCTAGTTTTTGCAATATAATTAAAACAAAAATTGTTTAGTACTTTCTATCTTATGAATACACCATTATTTCATTATGCCTCTTATTTCAATCTAATGACTTCATTCATTTCATATAGAATACAGTCATAGTAATCTTTGCATTATAGTTCTTTAACAATATATATATGCTATATTTTGAAATATTTTAATTTTTTATTCTTAAAATAGCTATATGGCTCAAGAACTCAAAGAAGGTACTTTTTACAACTATCCTGCTCGTAATTGGGATGACTCTCCAGGACCAACTAAGCCTGCAATAAACTATGGGAACAACTTGTCAACTACAAACATGAAGCCAATCTTCGTATGTAGAAAACATTTCAATTTCTATTTGTGGTCATAATCATCATAATTCCAGTGCAGATGACATAGTGAACATTGGCATTCATTATGCTAAAATGATAAAACAAAATTAGTTCAGATATAGGTTTGGAAAATTGACTTTATATGAATCACTATACCTACTACTTAAGTTTGTATAATGGGATTAGGAAATGAGAGTCAAAGATATAGAATACATAAAATATAATAGATATTCATGTATATATAGATAAATGTAGCATGTTTTTTATTAATTTGTATATTATAATTTATATATTTTTAAATTTGCAATCATTAGAAAGGAGATTTGAAACCAATGAGAACTGATTAAATGCTTGGAGACTTATTCAGGGATGTACTAACATCCATCTTTACAGTAACAAAATGAACTTTGGAACTATAATATCACAAAACTACTTGTTTTTCTTACATACATACCATCCAGCAATGTTTGTTTCTTATTGTAGTGAAGAGATTCTGGATTGCATAGTAGCTAAGCCAGTTCAGAAGAGTTGCAGTACATGTATTTAGTGGCTATTTAAAAGAAGCTAACATTAATTAACTAAAATAAATATTTTATTTTTAAAATAATTATGAAATTGTAATAGCAACTAAACAGTTTTCTAAAATGACACATGATATATGCTCAATTTTCTGATACATTAGCATATCTAAGCAAGCTTAGATATTTTATGAAATGTCATGCAGTAACTTTGATATTTTTAACTTCCTTGCAGGATTTTTCCACATCTGGGCCCCCAAGACCAGCCTATTCTCCAAAAGAAAAGAAACACTCGGCTTATGAAGAACTAGAAGTGCCTTACAAAATAGGCTGGGCTCACATGAAATCCAACTATTGATTTCCAAATGGAAAAATAAATGTTTATGCAAATCTGTGTGTGTAAGATTTCATGATCATTTTGAAAGTATTTTTGTTATATTCCAAGAAAACACTACAAATATGATTTCTATTCTTTAAATAATTTTTCCCTACAATTCTGCTAATTCTTTTCTTTATGCCTTTAATTTTTTTCTTTGCTGCCCCCTCCTGATGACCATAGTGCAAAACTTTCATTTCTTGTGTCCAATTTCATTAATTCAGCAGATTCCAGACATTCATTATCTCCAAAATTTGGCACAATATTTGGGTGTTGATTTATGGGTTTTTTGGTATGTTCAGTGAAATGTATGGAAGATCAATTGCAAACTGTTAATAATAGTGATGTATAAAGGCATCTGCTGTCAATCCTGATGACCTGAGTTCAAACCCAAAGATTCATGGAGTAGAGAAGAAAGTGAACATGAAGTGGGGAGGGAGGAAGCATTAACCAAAACAACAAGTGTATAAAAATGTCACATGAAAAGTAGTACCTTGTTAGGAGCATAAGAGAAAGGGAATCCAGCAGGGCTGGATAATGCTGTTCCTAAAAGCTATGGGTTTTTAAGCAAAAATCCCAGTGTTAGTTGTAGAATACCACCTTATGAGATGTTTGTCAGGTAGACTTCAGAGGCCCCCTTAAACATGATACAGACTCTTGACATTCCTCTTAGTTGCCCACCAGAAACTAGTAGATAAGAACCTGTTGCTGAAGACACCACACACCCTGATTTTATGATACAGAGAAATCAAGCTGGAAATGAACTAGGAGCTTCTTTCCAGCTGCCAGCTGTCATAGTGCTGAAAAGTATTATGTTGGCTACTGGGGTAGTGAAGGTATCAATGATCTTACCCATCTGTGAACACTACAAGCTACAAAACCAACCTTTCAGGCAAGGTGTATCAACTGACACACTAGTGGCACAACTGTTATGGGACTAACCAACAAATCCGGGTTTTACATGAGGCTTGATCCACAAGAAGTAATTCCTCCTTGGTACTTTAAACCCAGTAAAAATTCCCATGGATGAGGAAGACATAGGTCCTAGGGTTGAACTTACTATTAACATTTAACTGAATTGCCATGGCTCAAAGCTGCCTTCCAAATACCTATGCTTATATTCATCGACAAATGCTACTCTTAGACTTAACCAGAAAAGCTACTCTCTGCAATAAAAGAGGATGAGTAGAGAGTTATTTGGGTGTTTGTGTGAGAATAAGATGGTTGAATGTTCAGCCATAAACAGGCATTTATATAATCTCTAAGTCTTAGAGACCATTGTGGAAGAGGGGGCGGGAAAAATGTAAGAGCTGGATGACAGGAACAAAGAAAGTGAAATGCTGTCTTGTGGGCAGGATATAGACAATGTGGTCATGATCATTGCAGTTATGGTCAGCTGCAATGGTCCTGAACAAGAACAAGCCTGTCAACAAGAAATCATGGGTTAGGAGCAGGCTCATATGGTCCTACCTCTCCCTGCTCAATTATTGATTACTGAACAGTTTGTAGGGAGGGACAATGTCTTCAGTTACATACCCACTGATGAGCTCACCAGGATCAAATGGCTAGCTCCTGATGCATAGTCACAAAGATGACCCCTGTAAAGCTCAGCAAATCATAATGAAACAAATTTATGAGGAGCCACTAAGATGGCTTAGTAAGGTGCTTGCTGTCAATGACTGATGAGATGAGTTCAATTCCAAGTATCAACATGATGAAAGGAGAGAACTCAATTCTGCAAGTTGTCCTCAGGCCTCCACATGCAGGCAATTGCATGTATAAGACACCACTCCCATCAACAATAAATAAAAATAAATGTAATAAAAGATAGGAATGGGGTAAAAGGACCTGCAGGAAGTAGGGTATGGCAAATGTAGTTGGAAAGTTCAGAGAAGGTTGGATGCAACAGTAATAAGAATATACTATATATATGTATATATATGTATATATATATATGTATTTGTCACAAAACAAATAACAGTTACTCAAATTTTTAAAAATGAGTAATTTATAGTGATATGATAAAAAGTTGCAGTGAAATATATTAAATTAAATAACTATTTGAAGCATAAAAATTTATCATGAATTAAATTCTGAAAATAAACTCACAATTGCCATATGGTTTCTGTAAACTGAGTAGTCCAAAAGAAGAATGCCTAAATCTGGGTTCCTCTTTCCTGTATTTCCTCTTCTCCCAGCTAATTCTCCCAGAAATACCCTCCCAAGAACAATCACAGATGTGTCACCTAGGTAACTTTATAACAAGTCACACTGTCAGTGAAGATTAAACATTAAAATTCCACCTCTTTTCAACTTGACAGCTAAACATATTACTTCTTTTAGAAGTCATACTCTTCTACCCCTTGTTCCCATAATCTTTAACAATTTCATTTCTATTTAACATTTAGAATTATCAAGGCTCATATAAGTAACATTATACAAACTGATGCATAATATGATATGATATATAACATATATAAAAATACATTACGCACAATATTATATTATATATAATATGCTATATAATATCACATTACATATAATACTGTATTGTATTATCATACATAGTATATAATATAGATTATATTAATGATATGTATTAAATATATAATTATATGATACAATACATTATGGTGATATTTTATTTGTACTGAAATGTGATTTTATTTGTATGTTAATAAATAAAGTTGCCTGGAGGTCAGAGCTAATAGCAAGCCATAGCAGAAGTCTGGCGGTGGTAGCGCACACCTTTAATCCCAGCACTCAGGAGGCAGAGGCAGGCGGATCTCTGTGAGTTCGAGGCCAGCCTGGGCTACCAAGGAGTTCCAGGAAAGGCGTAAAGCTACACAGAGAAACCCTGTCTCAAAAAACCAAAAAAAAAAAAAAAAAAAAATGCGAGTTGACAGAAACAGCCAGCTGCCTGGACAGTCACCTGAGGTTTCTCCGCAGTGTTGGGGCATCATCTTGCTCAGAGCAATTTTGAGAGGGCTAGCTGAAATGATCCAGTTTCAAAGACTACTTGAATAAGAACTTGAGATAAATTATGAACTTTGGCATTATGCACAGACTGGATAACCAAGGATATAGTTACTTTTCCTAGAATTTGAAAATTAACCCAAATTTTTTCTTTTCAGAATAAAGATACCTTCGCCCATACCCAGTAGGAAGCAATTTTAAGAATACGACGCCCACATTCCCAAAGAGGTGGTGTGGGGCGGGTGGGTTTTTTGGTCGTTTAATGGTTTGGGTTCTGGGATAATTTTCATTGTTTAGGAGGGTTGGTTACAAGTTGTTGTTAAGGGTGAGGAAAAGAGCTAAGCAAAGGAGATTAGATTTAAGGTTCTTGTTTTTAAAAAAAGACAATTACTAGTTTTAAATACTTTACATTGGATTGGATTGTTTTATATTGTATACAAATTATATATATTGAGATTGATATTGTTAGAAAATGCTATACATATATTTTTAATCTTGTTCAAGATATTGTACTTATACCATTTATTTATCAATGTAATGCAATTTGCTGATCCTTGAATGTTATTATTACCAACTATTAGGATATAAAGAAATGAAAGTTAGTAGTTAGACATTACAATAGAACTTGTGGTCATATTAGGTATGTTTTCAAGATTGAGCAGATATATTTTAGATAGACAGGTCATCTTCAAACCCTTCAGAGATCTACAGAATATGGCATTTAAAATGTTTCAATAACTTAGAAAAATTTTCTTTTTTGTTATGACTATGAGACATGTTGGCTCCTGGCAGTACCAATCTACTTCAGAGAATATGTGGGCATTGAAGAAACTGCATATGGAGTTAACTTTCATTGTGGTAAAAGTTAGCCACTGGACAACAAAGTATCCTCAAATCAACTGCTGACAAACAGGACAAAATGGACAGACAGGACACAAAACAAAGGACTACCAATTATTGCCAAAACAAGTGTGGTTGTGGCTTTATCAAAAGGCATCGTCTGAGGCCAGGACAATATGGCACCATCCCTGAAGTGGCCTTTGCAATCCGGAAAAGTTACAGTGCCCTTTTCTTTGAAGGCAGCTGAACAGGCAGTGGGCTGATGGCTTCTGATGTGCAGTGGAATGGCAGCTGAAACAGTTATTCTTGAAGAGTAACTAAACTCACACCTCTCAATAGTAGACTGGCATTTAATAGAGGGATATGGAGAAGAATGGGATGCTGAGATGAAGCCACACACACACATAGCCAAGAAGAGTGGACAGCTGAATTAAAAAAACATCAACAATTTCCAGAATTTAAAATCCTGAATCATGACATGACACTAGTGGAATTCAGGTGTTTCTGGTACATGGACTGCTCTCACCAAATGTGAGGTTGAACTATTGACCTTGTGTACATCCTAGTTCATGAATGAGTCTGTCAGATACGCTAAACCTATAGGCTGAAGATTATGCCCCAACACTGCGGAGAAACCTCAGGTGACTATCCAGGCAGCTGGTTATTTCTGTCAACTGGCATTTTTTTTGGAAGTTCCTTGCATGCACTTCCTGTTTTTATTTTTGTTAGGTAATATTATTTCCTTCTTGGATCTCTGAGGGAGTTGAAGATGAGTTAGTTACAGTTGAAGATTAGTTAGTTATAGTTGAAGATTAGTTAGGATAGAAAGTGAATTAGGTACATTTTGGACTTACCAAAATTGGATAGATAATGGAATTATTTTCTCTGAATTTGTCAAATACAAATGGACTAGACATTGTTTAGGTAGTTATTGCTTGTATATGTGGTATATAGTTATTGTACTTTTGTATATAGTTTTTCTTATATTAGTTATAACCTTTTCCTTTTTTCTTTTATTTAAATAGAAAAGGGGAAATATGATATTTTATTTGTGCTGAAATGTGATTTTATTCGTATGTTAATAAATAAAGTTGCCTGGAGGTCAGAGCTAATAGTAAGCCATAGCAGAAGTCTGGCAGTGGTAGCACATGCCCTTAATCCCGATCACATGACAGGCAGATCTCTGTGTGTTCAAGGATACCACCAGCATGGAGACACATGCCTTTAATCTCAATACCAACCATAGAAGACCTGGAAGTCTGTATAGATGGGCAGTGATGAGGAGGTCATGTGGTTGGGTTTACAACCAATGAGAAGACAGAACAGAAAGTCTATAAAAAGACAGATACACAGGAAGTAGGTCTCTTGCGGAGAGGTAGGACAGCAGCAGCAGTGAAGAGTAAGGTTTTTAGTCTCAGCTCTTAGCTATTGCTCTGACCTCTTGGCTTTTAACTCTGTATTTGGCTCTGTGTTTCTCATTTTATAAGACTGTTCATCTACAATACATTATGTATAATAATATACTTATATGTTACATATATTATATATTCCTAAATATATTTATATATTGATTAAAATATAAATAGTTCACATACACACATATATATGATACATATATAATAAATAATGAGAAAGAGGCCACGGATCTGAAAGAGAGCAAGGAGTGTATATGGGAACATTTGGATGATGGAAAAGAAAGGGAGAAATGATATAATTATAATTTCAAAAAATGAAAAAATTGTTTTTAAAAATCCATTTCTTATCTGACACTCAACATGATTTCTAACTGACAGCCCTGTAACACCACAAAAGGGAAGTCATGTACTTGTAGCACACAACTGTGCAAACTAACCATTGCTATTCCAAAAGAAATGAAGCCAGAGCAAAGCAAGATTGAAAACAAGAGAAAATGCTAAATCTTATAACTCTATGTCCATGTCATCTCATGCTCCTGATGGAATCTTCTGAGCTCCAAAGGGCTTAGGTAGCTCAATCCCTCCAGCTTTACTTCCTGAAGCACACATAGACTCTCTCTTGAACTGGATTCATTCTATGTCATTAGCATTTCTCTGTGGACCTCCCATGGTTGTGGCATCTCCAACATCCTGAGGTCTCCAGTACAACTTGGATCACCTTCACAGGCTCATGCATTTGCCTCCCAAGGACTCCCTCTTAGAGAATCCAATCTTGCTACATGCTGCCTGACCTTTGTGTCTTTCTGTAACTGTTTTGTGACTTCATTGTACCATCAGTTTTGCTTTTTTATTCCTGTAGCACCCCATGGATGCTGCTGCCAAGTTCCACTGGCACCTCATGATGGATCCTGTTCCCTTTACTCCATAGTGGTGCCAGCTTCTGTGAGCTGACCATGGGGAAACATTTGATTAGTTAGGAAACTCCTTTCCAGAAGGATTTGCCTACAGTAGAATTTTGTATTTTCAGCTTACACATTTTCCTTTCAAATGAACATACATTTTTGCAGAGTGTAGCCTTTATAGGTGGTGCATTGCCTTCAGTACAAAACATCACATTTCTCTTTAATGGTTTTCCCTTTAATCTCCTTAGCAGTTCCAGAAACTTTCAAATCTACCTTGTCTGTACGGCTGAATTTGTTCACACTCTTTTCCTCACCAAAATTTATATTTTTACTATCTTTCAGCCTTATGGTTTGCTCACTTGCACACTTGACCTGAGTGACAGCAGTAAACACTAGTCATGCCATTCTCTGAAAGGTATCTTGTCTCAAAATTTTCTCCACTAACCCGATTTGTCCATAAAGTTTAAATTCAATCTCACCTTAGAACACGGATATAATATAGCGGTATTATTTGACAGACTATTACATAAGTGGCCCTCAGCCCAGATCCTGATAGGATAATTCTTATTCCCTTCTGAAACCTCATGACCTGGACCCTATTGTTTGAGTTTCTCTTGGCTTCTTGTTTTGTAAGCTCTCACTAGAATGACACTTTAAGCTCTGGTTGTACCATTCAAGGTTTTTGTAGCCCAACATTCCAAACACTTCTATATTTCTCCCTCAAGTCCTAAAGCCCTAAGAACCACATGGTCAGGTTTATAGCAGAGATTGTTACTCTCTTCATACTAGTTTTCGTGTTAGTATTTATATCTTGCTGGGATAAATACACTGAAAAAAATCAACAGTTTATTTTGGTGTCTTCTTCAATTTCTTCAGTGCCTTATGCAAGTTTTATTACACAAATAAGTTTTATTACACAAATCTTTCATTTGCTTGATTGGAAATAACCCAAGGTATTTTTGTGGTATTGTTTCCCTGATTTCTTTCTCCTTCTGTCATTTGTGTATAGGCAGGCTTCTGTTTTTTATGTATTAATTTTGTGTGACTGCTATTGGCTGAAAATGTTTATCAGCTGTAGAGATACCCTGGTGGGGTTTTTAAGATTTTTATGTGTAAAATCATATCATCTGCAAATAAAAATGCTTTGACTTCTTCCTTTCCCATTTGTATCCCCTTGATCTCCTTCAGTTGTCTTACTGCTTTAGCTTAGCTAAGATTTTGAGTACTGTACTACATAGATATGAAGAGAGTGGGCATCTGCTTGTCTTGTTCATGATTTTAGTGGAAATGTTTTGAGTCTCTCTCCATGTAGGTTGATGTTGGCTGTGGACTTACTGGAAATTGTCCTTATTATATTGAGGTATGTGCTTGTATCCCTAGTCTCTTTAGGGCTTTTGTCATTAAAGGATGTTGGATTTTGTCTAAGGCCTTTTCTACACCTAATGAGATGGTCATATGGATTTTTTCTTTCAGTTTGTTTATTTGGTGGATTGCATTTATTGATTTATGTATGTTGAGCCATCCCTACATCTCTGGAATAAAGCCTCCTTGATTGTGGTGGATAATCTTTTAGATGTGCTCTTGGTAGTAGTTTGTAAGTACTATATTAAGAATTTTTGCATCTATGACCATAAGGGAAATTGATCTGCAATTTTCATTCTTTGTTGGGAATTTGTATGGTTAAAATATCAGGGTAATTGTGGCTTTATATAAAGAATTAGCCAATGTTCCTTCAGTTTCTGTTCTGCAGAATAATTTGAGGAGTTGGCATAAATTCTTCTCTGAAGATCTTATAAAGCTAAATCATTCTAGCCCTTTAGGTTAGGGAAATTTTCTACTATGATTGCGTTGAAAATATTTTCTGTGCCTTTGATCTAGGTTACTTCTTCCTCCTTTATTACTAGTATTTGTACATTTTTAGATTTTTTTTTTGGTCCAAGGTATCCATTTCTTCTTTCTTATCTTCAATGCTGGAAATTCTCTCATCTTTTATATTCTGTTGGGAAGGACTGCCTCGGAGGTTCCCATTTGAATTCCTTTTTTTTTTTCATCTCCAATATTATCTCAGTTTTTGTTTTCGTTAGTGATTCCATTTTTTACTCTCATGTCTTGAATTGTTTTCAATATTTCTTCCATGGTTTCTTTGTGTTTTCATACACTTCACTAAGGGGAATATTTATATCCTCTTTATTGTCCTTCAACATATTCATAATTGCTATTTTGAAGTTCCTGTCTTGTGCTTCAGTTATATTACATTTCTCAGGGTCTACTGTAGTAAGGTTACTGAATTCTTTGGGACACACGTCTTTCCTGTTAATATTTGTGTTTTTATGTTGGTGTTTAGGTATCTGGAATCAGGATGATTAAGGTGATTCTAGGTGTTGATATCTGGTACTGTTTATGTTGGGTAGGTGTTCCATTATTTGGTTTCTTTTGCCTTCTCTGGATCTTAGGAGAATGTGGTGGCTGTGGGTTGCCTGGTAGGGAGTACTTATGCAGGTTGCTGAGTGGCAGAGAGTAGTATAGATGGGCTCAGAGAAAAGGCTGAGAAGGACTTTTGGAAAGAGCTGTGGTGATTCTGTCCTCACCAGGAGACAGGACTCCTAGGGAGTTAGAGGTGCGCTGGGTGGAGAGTCTCCTGAAAGTGGGTTGCAGTGAGACAAATAATTTGTAGAGAAGGATATGAAAGCACTAGGGTAATCCTGGGTCTATACCAAGAGTTGGAATCTCCAGTGAATTAAGTTGAGGTGAGAGGAGGGGTACCTGCAGGTAAACTGACACTGGGCTAGGATGAGATTGGAGAGCTCCTAATTTGGGGAATAAAACAGAATGAACATTGCCTACTTATGTCCTAGCCTGGTTTTACCTCTGTAGGTCCCAGGTAGGAAGGGTTTCTGGGTATTCATGGATGGACACAATGGAATGGGAATCAGCTAGAAGAGAGGGCTGTGAAGGTCCATGGGAAGGAAGCTAACTGAGTCCAAATCTAGGTTCTGTGGAGTCCCAAGAAATGGAGGAAATAGGAGAGGAGAGACACCTGCAAGCTGATGTCTGCTGGGCTGAGGTGAGATTAGGTAAGTACTAATGAATGACAGGAAGTGAAAATCACCTTCCTGGTAATCAGCTTGGTGTGGCCACATCCTTCTTTGTAATGTAAATAAGTGGAACCCTCCAAAAAGAAACTACCAAAACTAAAAACAGTCTATCATCTTGTTTCAATGTGTCTCACATTCCATCAAAAATGCAGTGCTTTTTGAAAATTTAATTCTGTGGTACATGTGCCTAGATCTTGCTCCATAAATCATCCTTCTTTCTACAGTATCTCAAATCTGTCCTATTTATTCACTCTGTCTCATAAGCTAGAATATACACTAAACTTTTAAAACAAAGTCAAATGAGAAAACTTTTCTCATGAGAACTGTGAGAATGTGACTCACAGCCTCTAACTAGTGGTCCCATCCTTTGAGCTCAGAAATCCATCTCTGTGTTTGCCTAGAGATCACACTTATTTCCATTTCAGGTATATTTTTGTTACTTTTAATTATGTGGGTATGTGCTAGGAGGTATGTATACCTGAATGCAGGCATCTGAGGAGGTCATAGGTGTTGGCTATCCCCAAGACAGGAATTACAGGCAGCTTTGAAACACCTGACATGAGTGTTGAGATCTGAATTGCAGTCTTTCGTAAGAGCAATACCTGCTCTCAACAGCTGAGCCGTCTCTCCAGCCCCAAACCTCCATTTTTGTCATCACTACTAACTCTCAGTTTTAAATCTGCATTTTACATATCTTCTTTACCTATGTGGGATACCTCAAAAGTATTAAAATTCAATGTTTCCAAAAATGAGTACTTCTAATTAACTAGTTATTTGTGTCAGTGTCCTATGGTATTATAACAAATTATCACAAATTTATTTGGTTTGCATTCCAGATTTATTCTCTTACAATTCTACAGATCAGAAATCTGATAATGTGTCTCACTGAACTAAAAACTAGATATAGGCATGGCTATATTTCATGTGAAACAATCTTTTCCCAAGTTTCTCCAGATATTAGTGGCTGCCTATATTCCTTGACTTTTGGTCCTTCCTACCATCTTCAAAGCCTACAACAGTGGGTTGTCTTTCTCCCTTCCTCTATTTGTTGAAATAGGTCTCACTATGTAGTCCAGACTGGTCTTAAACTCAAGGTCATCTTGTCTCATCCTTCCCAATACTATGATTACAGGTATGTGCTGCCATACCTGGCCTTAATAATTCTTTATTAAAATAACACATATATTACTTTCAAAGTTGAGGGAGAATGAACTCAGCATAATGTTTCTAGCAGCTACTTTACTGTCTCGCATAACATTTATTTTTGCCTCCATTTTGGAGGTGAGGGGAACATACAGCAGCTATTCCCTAAATTTGTGAAAGGTGGACCTGACGGACCTCCCTTAGTCCCTAGTCAGTTTCTCTCCTTGTGTTCTTCTATTGCTTCATCTCCAATTTCTTTATATCTGTCTAGTCTCTCAAACCTCTTTTCTCTTTTTACTCTCCCTACTCCTAGCTAACTTCCTGGATCATTCTGTCTCAAGAAGAGCACCTATATAGTAGAGACAAAATATTGACTCTGTTCAGTTTTTCAAATTTCATGACCTTCACTTTTTGAAGGTAGCATCTGCTCAGATACAATGGGTACAAGAGAGAGTGAAAAATTAGAGGTTTTCTAATAGCATACTGTAAATCTAGTTTTTTCTTAGAGGATATAAAATAAAATAAAATAAATTTCTTCAACAAAACTGGTATACTGTCATATTAGCTAGATTCTAGTAAAAGAACAGGACCTTTCTCCAGGGTCTAAAATGCACTACAAAGTATCATACACTAATACTTAAACTAACATGATGTTATTCTTCAGTCTTTCCTTCATCCCCTTGGGAGGGAGATGAGGAGATAGGAAAATCAGCTGTCAGTTCAATTGCGATATAATTGGCCCTTTCTATGTCCCAAATATGTCTCAAATATGTCCCTTTTAAGATTTTCATCAGTCTCCATTCTGTCACTACTTTTGTCTAAGACACTACACACTACCATCTATTGCTTAGACAATTTTAACAGGATGCCATTGGGTTTCCCCATAGCCACACTTGCCTCCATACATTCATATTGCCATGTTACATTTAGAGTGTTTTAGCATACCAATCTAAATTCATTACATATATCTTTAAATCCTTTAATATCTCCAACTTACTCTAGAGTAAAACCTTAAATTTCCTTTAAATGTTAGACCTTTTAAGACTCCAAAGCATGAGTCTCTGTATTTTTCTGTTTCTTTTCATCTCTGTTTACACTGACATCTACCATCTGTATTTATACATATTAGAGAATAACATTTATAGAATATTTTCCACAAGAAAATGCAAATTGCTTTGTATTAATTTACTCCTGACATTCTTATAGCTCCTCTGTGATATGAGTGCTAGTATTTTTCCCAGGTACCAATGAGAAATTGACATTTTTGAATTATTTAATAAGTTACCCAAGACTATACATAGTGTAAAAGCCAGAATTATTCCAACAATTACTCTGACTCCAACATCTGCAACTATTGCAATGTGTATTTTCTTTTTTCTTTACTAACCACTCTTGTTCACGCTTCTTGCTCCAGTCCTACTGTACTTAAATTTTCTTTTTGAGGTGGAGGGTCTTCATACATATTATAACTTTTTAGATAAGTTGATAAAAATATTTTACATTCAGATATTTCTTCTCTGGAAGATGTGGCAGTCTTAGGAAAGTATCTTAACTGGGTCTGCCCTGAAAGGAATACTGGGTGGTCAAATGTTTCCTGTGAAAGTCATGAGGTCCAGAATAAGAACAGACTTCAGGTTGTTAACAATTTCTGTGATTCATTCTGAGAGATCTATGGGACCAGACCTGGGTAATATGATATCTGTAGGTATTTAATAGAAAATCAGCCTCTTTCTGGCTCCTTTAGTTCTAAGCAGTAATATACTTTGAATGTTTAGTGTATTGGTGTCACTGCTAAGGCTGGCCTAAGAATAGAATCTGGGTGGTTGTTCCCTATCTGTCCGAACTGTCTGAGTCTTCACCTGTGAGTACCCACATCAATGTGGGAATAGACTCAGGATAACCAAAGCCATAGTCTAGATATAGAAGTTATTTTGCATAATGATTAATAGACTGCACAAGTCTGTGGTTGTTCTATTGCATTAAAATCCTACCTTCTACACTTACTTGGCTGTGGAATATTGGGCAACTAACAACTATTATGTTACCATTTCATGCCGTTACAACAATCACAGTAATTTTGTATTTCACAGGGTTTTTGTATGAAATGACACAAAACATACAAAAACACTTAAGAGAGTATTCAGGAAATACTAAATTGTTAATTAATCATAGTTATTCTCTTCTCTGCCAATTATGGCGCTTGGGCTAATGAAAACAAATCCCATGTTTTTTTAAATATATTTACCTCACTTGACCTTTCCAAACTTCCTACCCACTTCTCTCCCTCTCCCTCTCTCTCTCTCTCTCTCTCTCTCTCTCTCTCTCTCTCTCTCTCTCTCTCTCTCCTTTCCAAATATAATTATTCTTTTGACATATGTCCCTTGGACTGCCTAATTTGATTGTGTAATTATGACATCAGGCCTGTTTGTTGATTCTTAGATCTATGCTATGGTGAGAAGGTTTAATTTTCAACTGCTTGTTGTTAGATACAGAAGTGAGTTTAGTTTGCTTTTCTGATACTATCAAGCATGATTACAAGTCTTTATGACATTTGTTCCTCCTGACTATAGGAGAGAGACAAAATATGTCAAAGAAAACTATATGTTAATAGAGTAAGTACTCTAAAAAAATAAACCAGGAGAGAAGTTGCACTGAATTTTTTTTTTCAGTGCAACAGATGGAACCTAAGATTCCACACATGACAGGTAAGCACTTTACCAATAAGCCACAGTCGCAGCTGCTACTGAATCCTTAAAGAATGGAATCTGCCAGGCTGGGCTGAATCCCCAGGGGAGACCTTGCCTTGGAGGAGGTGGGAATGGGGAGTGGATTGGGGGGAAAGGCTGGGGGCTGGGAGGAGGGAGGACAGAGGAATCCATGGCTGATATGTAAAATTAAATTAATTATAAAATAAAAAATATTTATAAAATATATATATAATATATTATATATATTAAAAAAGAGAATGAATACTCCACTTTACATTACTTTGATAATCGTAATTCTATAGTTAAGATTATTTAAAGTTCTTTTGGCAGTATCATTAAAACAGTATCAACTTTATATACAAAATTGTTCGTGCCCATCTCTGAGGGGTTACTTATCCATGTGGAGTTTTAAATAATTTTGTAGGAGTTCTCCCATTTTCTACTGTTATACTTTTAAGTAGGTATTTTGAATGTTTAAGGTATTTGTTTTTATATCATTTGTTTGAGACACCTTATCCATATATCCACAAAATTTGTGTTACTTATAATCTAAAAAATTTGGAAGACTTGTTAAGTATCTAGATGGGAATGTTTTTAGACTAGAAGAAGCATATTACAAGTAAGGCAGTAAATAAAATATAAGAAATCTCAGATAAGATCAAGAGATTCAGAAAAATATCATAGAGCTAGTGAAGAAGGAGACATCAGGTTCTTAATTTCCTTCTCCATAAAATGAATGTGTTAAACTTCTAGTTTCATCACAAATAATATGGTACTTGCATCATCCAAACCCTGAAGGATGACCCAAGATAAGGAGTCTATGTATTTCATATGGTAGTCAAGATGATTAAATGAGATAAGACATGCAAATTACTTAAAACAACCCAGAAAAAGTAGCCAGTGAAACATATGTGAAATAGTCTATTGTAAAAATGAGGTTAATGTGTATGAAATATTTTGGACAATGGTCTAGAAGGTAGCTTATATCTAGAAGAACCCTTGCTTCTGAACTGGGGAACAAAATCCCTAAATGAAAAACAAGGTCACAAAATGCTGTTATCAAATTATCAGACCAGAGTTACAAGCACAGGTCATCAGCAACAAGAAATTAACTAGATCCTGGGCCAATATTATTTGGGGAAGAAATATCCTACATGTATAGTACCTGGAGTTTAAAAATAGAAACAGAACAGTTTTCTGTTTCTTGGCAGTCTTGACTCTATAATAAAAAATGAATGACTTAAAAATAATAGATTAAGTGACTAGGCACAGTGGCACACATCTTTAATCCCAACAATTGGAAGGCAGAGGCAGTCAGATCCTTGTGAGATAGATGTCAGCCCGGTCTACATAAGGAGTTCCAGGAAAGCCAGGGCTACATAAAGAGACTGTATAAACAAGAAGAAGAAGAAGAAGAAGAAGAAGAAGAAGAAGAAGAAGAAGAAGAAGAAGAAGAAGAAGAAGAAGAAGAAGAAGAAGAAGAGGAAGAAAAGAAGAAGAAGATTGATTAAGGGACCAAGATAGTTCTAGATAATGATCATCAGGCCATTTATTTTTGTCAAGTAATGAAGATGAGTTTGGAAAAAAAGAAAACCTATTACCTAAAAAATTATGCTCTGGATGACACAAGGACTGCAAAATGACCTAGTCTTATTTCCAAAAGGAAAATAATTTTCTTTCTTTTTATTAATAAGTTTTGTTCTTTCACATTTCATACAGGTACATAATGCTTTCTGGTTACTCACTCCCCATATGCTACATTTCTTTTCCCTTTCATGTAGGACTCCTATACAAGCTTCATTACAAATCTCTTTTCCTACTGGTAGATTTTTTTCCTTTGATGAGTATTAAGTAGAAATATACCTCTTCTGGTTCATTTTGGTCTGTAGTATATTTTTCAAATAGCTGCGCTTGCTTGTTTCTTAGTTGTATTTGCATAGAATATCATTCCTCATTCTTTACCCTAAGGTGTTATCTATCCTTGATGTTGAGGTGTATTTCTTGCAGGTAACAAAACGATGAGTCCTATTTTCTAATCCAGTCTTCCAGTTTGTGTCTTTTTATAAGGAAGTTGAGGCTATTAATACTCAGATTTAATTTTGAAAAACATTGTATTAATTTCTGTCATTTTGGTGATTTTCTGTTTTTATTTCTTCACACATAATTTTACTAATTGCCCTGGAATTTTGTACTTTTCCCTGTGACCTCTTGGGTCTGGTTATCTTCCTGTTTTGTCTGAAGTACACCTTCCAGTATTCTCTGTAGTGCTGGTTTAGTTATCATAAATTCCTTTAGGTTGTTTTTTTTAATCATAAAATAGTTTTTTTCAATTTTTCATTTATTTCTAAAAGGTTGTTTTGCTGTGTATAGTATCCTCAGTTAGAAGTTATAGTCTTTCAGAACTTGGAATATATTTTTTCCAGATCTTGTGGATTTAAAAGTTTCTACCAGGCTATTCATCTGGAGGATCAAAGTTCAATTCTCAGCACCCACATAGTGGCTCACAATTGTCTATAACTCCAGTCCCAGGATATCTAATCACCTCTTATGACCTGGGTGAGGAGGGTGGGCATGCACCACACATGGTACACCAACATACATACAAATGAATTTCCATACTCATAAAATAAAAACTAAGTTAATTTTCTACCAAGTGATCAGCTATTATTTCAGTATAGCTGTACTTAATGTGAATTCACCCCTTTCTCTTGTGGTTTTCAATATTCTTTCTTTATTCTGTGGTTTTAGTGTTTTAAGTATACTATGCTAAATATAATATATTTAAATATAATATGGAGAGTTTATTTTCTGGTCCTGTCCATTTTGTGTTCTGTAGGTCTCTTATTCCTCTATGAGCAACTCTTTCCCAAAGTTTGGGAAATTTTCCTTAATGTTTTTATTGAAAATCTTTTCTATTTAAAAAACACTTTATTAATTATTTGAGGTTTAAATTTCTTATGTGTTTTGATCATATTCACCCCTCCAACTCTTCCAAGATCCACCCTCTCTTCCTTGCTCACCCAACTTTGTGTCTTCTTTCTTTTAAACCTTCAAAACCAGTTTGTGATGCCCAAATATTCTTGGATGTGCGATCTTCCACTGGAATATGGCCAATTTTGCCAGGGGCCACATTCTTAGAAACAAACTGTTTCCTTCTCTCCTAACAGTTGTCAATCCCTCTATGACATAGAGTCTATGACCCCTGGTGGTATTTTGTATTCAACTGTGCTGGCTAGTTTTGTATCAACTTGACATAAGCTAGAGTCATCAGAAAGAAGGATGCCTCAGTTGAGAAAATATCTCTATAAGATCAAGCTGTGGACAAGCCTCTATGGCATTTTCTGAATTATTCATTAATGGGGGAGGGCCCAGGCCACTGCGGATGAGACCACGCCTGGGCTGATAGTCCTGCATTCTATAAGAAAGAAGGAGGAGCAAGCTATGAGGAGCAAGCTGGTCAGTAGCACTCCTCCATTGCCTCTGCATCAGTTCCTACCTCCAGGTTCCTTCCCTGCTTGAGTTCCTGTTCTCACTTCCTTTGATGATAAACTGTGATATGGAAGTGTAAGCTGAATAAACCCTTTCCTCCTCAAGTTGCTTTGGTCATGGTATTTCCTCCCAGCAATAGTAACCATAACTAGAACTCCAACTCTTCTCTCCATGCTGAAATTTTGTCTGGCTTAGGCTTGAACAGGTCTTGTGCATGCTGTCACAACTACTGTGAATTCATATGCGAAGTTGCCTTGCTATATCAAAAAGATGTTTGTGGGTAGTCATCTACCACCTCTCACTCTTAAATGCTTTCTGCCCCCTCTTCCACAGTGTTCTCTGAGCCTGGAGGTTGTGGTGATGGTATATATGCTTCCTAAAGGTGCAAGCATTCTTCATTCTCTAAATCTCTGCACTTTGGCCAATAATGGATCTCTGTGTTAATCATCATCTACTGTAAATAGAAACTTTACAGATGACTATTGAGAGATGGACTATCTATAAGTTATTATGGGTTGGTCTAATACTATGTCCATTTAGTAGAATAATGGTATTAGGTTCTTCTCTAGGGCCTGTGATGCAATAGGCTAGTTGCCAGATAATGTTGCCAAACATGGGTTTCACTTTGTGAAGTAGGATTTATATCCAATAAATGATGTTCATCTGCCATTATTACACCACTGGACATGTCCTATCAGACCAGTCATTGCTGAAGTTTGCAGTGCTCACAGTTTGATATTTATATTGTCTATGCTTTTAATTTGGAATTATTCAAATTCTATGCTCATAATTTACGTGGTTGGATCTTTTCAGGGTGTCCCAAAGATCTTGCATGCTCTGTTCATGTGACTCTTTTAGTATAATTTTTCTTGAGTGAATAATACAATTCCTCCACACTGTCTTCAGTCCTTTATGCTTTGTCTTACACTTGATAAATTCTGTTGGAAAGGCTTTTCAATGATCATTGCTATGGGATGGTCTGTATATCAAATGTGTTACTGATTTGGTCAATAAATAAATCACTGATTGGCCATTGGCCAGGCAGGAAGTATAGGCGGGACAAGAGAGGAGAATAAAGCTGGGAAGTGGGAAGGCTGAGGTGAGAGAGACACTGCCAGCCGCCATGATGACCAAACAGCATGTGAAGATTGCCGGGTAAGCCACGAGCTATGTGGCAAGGTATAGATTTATAGAAATGGATTAATTTAAGCTGTAAGAACAGTTAGCAAGAAGCCTGCCACGGCCATACAGTTTGTAAGCAATATAAGTCTCTGTGTTTACTTGGTTGGGTCTGAGCGGCTGTGGGACTGGCAGGTGAGAGAGATTTGTCCTGACTGTGGGCCAGGCAGGAAAACTCTAGCTACAATCATTTTGTTTGATTCATTTATAGCTTCTTTGAAGTTTGAGTTTCTTTCAGTATTTCTTGTTATTGAATTCAATTTTCATATCCTGACTTATCTTATTTATTCTTGTGTTTTCTTGGGCTTCAAATAACTTGGGCTTCTTGACTTTTCTCAGCTCTTCCAGATGTTTATTAATGCCTATTGTGTGGAATTATTCCTGGAGAGATGTGAGCACACATCTACTCATTCTGGGTAGGGAACTGATGAAAAATTAGGGTATGGATACCACCAAAGCCCAACTTAGTGAACCAGTGAATTTTATTAGAGTTGCATGTAAGACTATGAGTAAGTAGTTACTTACAGGAGCAGAAATGACACCAAGACAGCTGTATCACCAAAGTCCATCCTAGAAAGGATGACAGCTCATGAAAACTGGAAACCTGGAGCACACTGAAATGAACGGAAGGCAACTCAGCAGGTTGGAGAGTATCATTTCTAGGTAGCTCAGTTGATATGAGCCTCTTCTAGGCAGCTTGGCTTGGTTTTGTTTCTTCTAGGCAGTTCAGAAGCTCTTTGCTTGTTCTAGGCTGCACAACTGGTCTCTACTTGTTTCAGGCTGTACAGCTGGCCTCTGCATCTTCCAGACTGTTTGACTATCTCTGTATTGTCTATGAAGCTCAACTTGTCTGAGAGTGACTCTCAGCAGACTTTACTGCTTATGTATACTCTTGGGGTGACAGGACAGTAGCTAGTAAATCTGGTAAGTTTCAGGGATTTCCTGAAGCTACTTTGAGTCTTTTACTTCTCTTAGGGTCTGAGAGAAGCCACCAAGAAAGACCAACAGTCACTTATGCAATTTAGCAAGAGCGTTTATTTCCAGAATGATGGAGGTGGCAAATAGCAACCCCCAAGGAGTGATGCAAGCTCCTTTTTAAACAGAGTTAGGGGAATTCCAGAGAGGAGGTATTAATCTGGTGCTGATTGGTGGAGGAAAGATTAGTCTAGGAGCTGGTTTGTGGGAGGCTGTAGTAGTCAGGGGCCCATAGGTGGTGGTGGGGTCTAGTGTCTAGGGGCTTAACTGGCAAGAGGGTAGGGAAAGCTATCTTTAGCTAGCAGAATTCTGGGGGGGGGGTCATCTGCTGAGCCAGCAGAAGGGGCTTGGGAGCCTGCTGAGCCAGCAGAAGGGGCTTGGGGGTGCCTGCTGAGCCAGCAGAAGGGGCTTGGGGGTGCCTGCTGAGCTGGCAGGAGGCTAGGGGGGCACCTGTTGATTGCTTGCCCCTAAGTTGTGGTTTTTCTGAGAATTGCTTGCTTAGCTCCAGCCCGCTCTAGTGAACCGAAACAAAGGCCTGGTCCATGTCAAGGCTGCCAGAGGAGCCTGTTATGGTCCTGGTTTGGCCACCCAGTCCTCTCAACTTCCTGTCTTAAGGAGCTTCCCTGCATTATGGTCTGTTTTATCTTCCCTCATAACATCTGAGTATTTCATCTCTCTATCCATATCTTGGGTGTTAAAGAACTTAGCTCCAAGATGGATGATTTTAATCTCAGAGGAAACTACTACACAACAATTCCTCTTTTAAATTCTTTGAAACCTTTGCATGTGGTTCATAATTGTTTTTGAATTCCATGTCTTGAATGCACCTAAGTTATTCTCCTTGGAGATCATTGCTATGGGGTTGTTTGGTTTTTGTTTTTGTTTTCAGACATGTTGTCTTGGTTTTTCTTACTGTTTGTGTGTTTCCAATGGCACCTGGATGTCTGCTGTTGTGTTTTTGTTTTGCTTTTTCATTCCACTCAGCTAGTATCTGGGGGTAAGCAGCACACTAGGAGGCTTAGGAAGTTTGGAGGGAGGAGAACAGGGTGGGTCAGGGTCAAAGGGCTGCTTTAACAGGCTGCTTGTGGTAGGTGAGTTAGACAGGGCTCCAGTTTGAGGATGGGGCTGCCTTACAGATCCATGCCAGACCTACATTTGGCAATTTGCCTGGGAAAGGCAGTGGATCAAGGGAGAGATCCCATGAGGTCCGAGGTGGACCACCTCTCTGGGTACTCACCAGGCTTGGTTTCATATAATGATGAAGTTTGGCTGTAGGAGGCCTCCAGGGAAAGGGTGAAATTACTGGAAGCTGGGTATGGGTTTGCCTTTCCTAGTCCATGATGGCCTACATGAAGAATCAGTGTGGCTAGAGGAATCTCTCAGTGAAAGGGAGGTGTGATAAAACACTATTACCAAAAGCAACTTGGAGAGGGAAAAACTTGATCACACTTCTAAGTAACCATCAACCACAGGGGGAACCCAGGACAGAAACTCAAGGAAGGCAGGAACCTTGAGACAGGGTATGATGCAGAAGCCATGGAGGGGTGCTGCTTACTGGCTTGCTCTTTATGGCTTTGCTCAACTTGCTTTCTTATAGAACCCGGGACCACCTGGTGCCCAAGAATGGCAGCACCCAGCATGGGCTGGGCTTTCCCCAAACAACCACTAATTAAGAAAAATGCCCTAGAGACTTGTCTACAGCTCAATCTTATAGAGGCAACTTCCGATTGAGGTTCTCTCCTCTCAGATGGCATCAGCTTGTGTCAAGTTGACATAAAACTAGCCAGCACAGTTGGAGAAGAAATTTACTTTTCATTAAATTTTTTTGGTTTATTGAGACAAAATCTTGCTAATTAGCTAAGGTTATCTTCAAATCATGAGGTTTCTCCTTCCTCGGTCTTAACATTTGAGGATTACAGGCTTACACTACCACATCTAGCAATATTGATCTGCTATTGAGATATTACAAGATGCCGCATTTTCATGTCCTTTTAACAAAACTGTATGTCATTTTTAAAAATAGTTTTTTAATATAGAGTTCTCTCTCTCTCTCTCTCTCTCTCTCTCTCTCTCCTCTCTCTCTCTCTCTCTCTGTGTGTGTGTGTGTGTGTGTGTGTGTGTGTGTGTGTGTGTGTGTGTGTTGGATGAAAGAGAAGGAGTGAGCTTCATTTTTTAATATGTTGGTATCTAGTTTGTCCAGTACCATTTGTTGAAGATACTGTCTTTTTTCCAATGTATGTTGTTAGCCTCTCTATCAAAAATTAGGTGGCTGTAGGAGTGTTGGGTTTATGTTCAGGTCTTCAATCCCATTCCATGGATGAATGGGTCTAGAGTTTTTATGCCCTAGTTTTTTAAATTATATAGCTCTGTAGCATAACTTGAAATCTAGGATGGTGATACCTCCAACAGTGTTTTTATTGTTCAAGATTGTTTTGGTTAGTCCGGGTCACTAGTGCTTCTATAAGAAATTTAAGATTGTTATTTTCAATTTCAGTGAAGATTCATACTGGAATTTTCATGGCAATTATATTGAATTTGTATATGCTTTTGGTAGGATGGCCAATTTCACAATATTAATCCTACCAATTCATAAGCATAGGAGATCTTTACATCTTCTGATATCTTCTTCAATTTCTCTTTACAGTTTCATAAATCTTTCATTTTCTTAGTTAGATAAAGATCTTGATACTTTTGAGGCTATCATGAATGACATTGTTTCCCTGATTTCCTTCTCTACATATTTGTCATCTGTATATAGAAAAGCTACTGATCTTTTGGTTAATTTTATATCCTGCTGTAGCTAGAACATTTCCTGTGTCCCGGCTGGCCGGCGGTCAGGACAAATCTCTCCTATTTGCATCCCCCAAGTAAACACACAGAAGCTTATATTAATTAAAACTCTTTGACCATTAGCTCAGGCTAGTGTAAGACTAGCTCTTACACTTAAACTCAGCCCATTTCTGTTAATCTATATGTTTCCACGGCTTTACCTGTGTGCCTGTTCCCTGAACGGCAGGCTGGCTTCTCCTGACTCAGCCTATTTTTCCTTCCCAGAATTCTCCTTGTCTGCTTATTCTGCCTATACTTCCTGCCTGGCTACTGGCCAATCAGCATTTTATTTATCATCCAATCAGAGCAACACATTTTCAGCATACCGAACATCCCACAGCATCCTGCTACCTTGTTGAATGTGTTTGTCATTTGTTTTCCTGTGGCATCTTTAGGGTCTTTTATATATAGAACTATATCATATGCAAATAAGGGTGTTTTTTACTTATTCCTATCCTATTTGTCAATCCTTATCTTTTACTCTGCAAAAAACTCAACTCCAAATGGATGAAGGACCTCAACATAAGACTTGACTCTCTCAGTCTGATAGAGAATCAAGTTGAAAAAACACTTAAACTCATTGTCACAGAAGTTTCTGAACAAGACCCTAATCATTCAAGCATCAAGACCAACAATTAATAAATGAGACCACATGAAACTAAAAAAAGCTTCTGTACAGCAAAGGACACAATCATTCAAGTGAACAAGCAGTCTAGAAAATGGGAAAAATGTTTTTATCAACTATACACCTGACAGAGGGCTAGTATATACAAAGAAATAAAAAAAACCTAAACATCAAGGAAACAAGCAACCCAATAAAAAAAATGGGGCATGGAACTAACAGAGAGTTATCAAAAGATATAAATGTCTAAAAAACATTGAAAATTTGTTCAGGATTGATTATTAGCCATAAAGGAAATGCAAACTAAAACTACTTTGAGATTTTGATCTCACCCCATACATAAATGTTAACATTAAAACAAAATGGTGACAAATGCTGGCATGGTGTGAGAGAAGGAGAACACTTATTCATTGCTAGTGGGAATGCAGACTGATACAGGTACTGTGAAAATCAATGAGATGTTGTCTCAAAAATCTAAGAACATATACACCACATGGTCCACCTATGCCACTCTTGGACATGTACCCAATGGACTCTATATCCTCCTGTAGAGATACCTGCTCATCAAAGTCATTGTATTGCTGCTCTAACCATAATAGCTAGGAAATTGAAACAACACAGATAACCATCAGTTGATGAAAGGATAATGAAAAATGTGGTATATTTATACTATCAAATATTATCCAGCTGTTAAGAAAAAATGAAATCTCAAAACTGCAGGTAAATAGGTAAAGCTGGAAATGACTATTTTGAGTGAGGTGACACAGACCCAGAAAGACAAAGGTGGCAAGTTTTCTCTCATTTGTGGATTTTAGCTTTGTATGTTCAGAGAAGTGTGTTTCATTTTGAATGCCCATAGAGGTTAGGAAATTATTTTTTTTATTTTTTTCTTTATTAAAATTTTTTTTATTCATTTTACATACCTACCACAGATCCCACTAGCTTGGTTCGGTTATCTCTGTAGGTTTCCCCATCATGATCTTGATGCCCCTTGCTCATAAAATCCCTTTTCCTTTTCTTCTACTGGACTTCTGGAGCTCATACTGGTGCTTGGCTGTGTGAAAGGGTATATGGTGATGGTTTGGCTAGCACTGGTTACTGCAGCAGCTGCGATTTGGCTAGCGGCAGAAGAGTCATGAGCAGAGGAATC
This sequence comes from Peromyscus californicus insignis, assembly GCF_007827085.1. Classification (NCBI taxonomy): domain Eukaryota; kingdom Metazoa; phylum Chordata; class Mammalia; order Rodentia; family Cricetidae; genus Peromyscus; species Peromyscus californicus. Next base: position 67,481,901 of record NW_026294391.1, read on the forward strand.
ACGATCCATGGTTACCAGAGTTAGAGTGGGCTTTATCAGAGAGAAGAGGGGATAGGACAGGAGAAGCCAGGCCTGGCAGAGAGGAAACAGAAAGAGAGGGGCGCAGAGGGGCTCAGAGAGAGAGAGAGAGAGAGAGAGAGAGAGAGAGAGAGAGAGAGAGAGAGAGAGAGACAGACAGACAGAGAGACAGAGAGATACAGAGACAGAGACCGAGAGAGGCACAGAGAGAGAGCGCGGGGTGCAAGTGCAGCTTTTAGGATGAGACGCAGTCGCCTGCTGATGACGTAATAAGGCAGCAGATGAGACCCCCTGAGCTGAGCATATACAGAATCCTTACACTGTGGATCTCTGCATCTGCTTCCATTAGTTACTGGATGAGGGCTCTATGATGACAGTTAGGGTATTCACTGATCTGATTACTGGGATGAGCCAGTTCAGGCACCCTCTCCACTATTGCTAGTAGTCTAAGCTGGGGTCATCCTTGTGGATTCCTGGAAACTTCCCTGGCACCAGATTTATCCCTATCCCCATGATGTCTCCATCTATCACGATATCTCTTTCATTGCTCTTCCACTCTGTCCCTGTTCCAGCCCGACTATCCTGTTCCCTTAAGTTCTCATTCCCAGTCTCCTCCCCTCAATCGCCCCTCCTCACTCCCAGTTTACTCAGGACCATAGCAGGGACAGCCTTCAAGGAAGGGGAGTGAGAAAATAGTAGTATAAAGGCTTAAAGATAATTTTAAAACAGGAAGTATTAAATTGGGGTGGGGGATAGGAGAGAGATATAGATGAGGGAATATGGGGAGAGATAAGAAATACTAAAGGCCTTTTGAAAAAACTCATATGGAAACTTACTAAAGTAGAAGCAGTCAGAAGGAATGCAGCTTCTAGTTGAATGACAGCTCGATTTCTCTATGTTCACTGACATAAATAATTGGTGTCTTTGAAAATAGGGTGTTACCAGGTTGTGGAGGGTAAACAGTAGCATTGGCAGTAGCCTGTAATGTTTTGGTCTGCAACTCACAAAGATATAACCTATTCCTGGTACTGAGAGTTTTATTTCATAGCATATGATGTCTAGGGCAATGTCTCCTCCATTATATGGTAATTCCAATTAAATTTATTTTCACATACACACACTCACACACACACACACTTACACATACACACACACAAACAAATCTTCTACTAAAGTAGCCTTTCAAAAGACCTTTTGTGTTAGTTATCTCTACCCATATTCCCTCTTCTACCCTGCCCTCCCATTCCCATCACCATGTAATCCTTCTATTCTTCTTTCTGCTTTATCTCTTTATAACACTACATTCTATTTCCCCTTCCTCAAAAGATCTGCTCCTCTCCACAGTATTTCGCTAGTTATCTAACCTCTGTGGATATTCTAAATGAAATTCACATATATAAAGCTTAAAGCTAACATCTATATATGAGGAAAAATATAAGGTGTTTGTCTTATTGTCTGGGTTACTTTAGCCAAGATTCTTGTTCCATTCATTTACAATCATTTTTATAATTTCAATTTTTCCTAATAGCTGAATAGTATTACATTGTGTAAATGTACTGAAGTTTCATTATCCATTCATTAAATGGTGAATGTCTAGCTATTTCTGGCAATTATGTATAGTCAGCGATGAACATGGATGAGCAAGTGTCTCTGTAGTAGTAAGTAGAGTCCTTTGGGTATATGCCAAAGAGTTGTATAGCTGGATATTCTTCTATACTATACTATACTATACTATACTATACTATACTATACTATACTATACACATTACAAGAACAGAAAAGTAATCATCAATCTCTCCCAGCTACAAACTCTGCTAACTATAATAATATATAGTAACCTGCCTGCAAGATGTATCTGCTGGTGCAAATGATAATGGAAGTAAATAACCATTTCTTAATGGGGCTTAAGGTCTGCTTAATGAGTTGGAATGCGTATCTGAAACTATTAATGAGACCAAGAACCTAAGACTAGTTAAGTCATGGACCCTAGGAAATACCAGTTACTGTTATTCTGCTACCTGAACATAGCAATAAAATGACTCCTAATGACATATCGTTATACCTTCATATTAATGCATTTCCCAGTACTCATCAGAGAAGTTTCTTTTAGCAGTAGATGGTGATTAATATAGAGATCCACAACTTGTCAGGATAGGTTCACAGAATAAGAGATTGGAATGTAAATCCCCAAAGAGAACATGTCTTGCACCTTTTCCCTTTCAGGGCTCAGAGATCATTTTGGAAGAGAGGTGGAAAGGCAATAAGAGCCAGAGGATGGGAACACAATAGGGCAACTACACATATAAAGTGCCAGAGATCATGACAGCATGCACAAGGCCTGTGCAAACTCAAACCAGAATAAATTCCAGCAAGGAGATGGGAGGTGGGCATGAAACCCTGCCCATAGCCAAGGAGCTATTAGCACTTAATAACTGTTGAGAAAGGGAAGGTTAATTTGTTTAAGACTATTTTCTCTAGTAAGTCTACCATGCTCCAGTGAAAGATCACACATCCAAGCATATATAGGCTGCACAATTTGGACTTGACAAGTGAAAAAAAAGGAAACAAAGTTGAGTGAGAAGGAAATGGGAGTGTACCTTGGGAGAATTGAGGCAAGGGTGAATATAATCAAAATACATTGGATGGAATTCTCAGAGAACTAATTAAGAAAAGGAGACATTTTCCTTGACTTTTCTTTTTTCTTTTCATTTATTCTTCTCCCATACAATACATCCAAACCACAGCATTCCCTCCCTCATCTCCTTCCAGTCCCCGACCCACACTCTCCCCTATCCACTGCTCCTCCATATCTCCTCAGAAAAGAGCATTCCTACAGTGATGTCAACTGAATGCACATAACAAGAATGCAATAGGACTAGACACAAACCCTCATATCAACACTGAAAGAGACAGCACAGGAGGATGGAAAGGGTCCCAAGAGCAGGCAAAAGAGTCAGAGACAACCCCATCCAACTGTTAGGAGTCCCACAAAACTCCCACAACATTTATACAGAGAACCTAATGCAGACTCGTGCCATCTCAATGATTGCCACTTCAGTTTCTGTGAGCTCCTGTGAGCCCTACTTATTTGATTCTGTGGACCATGTTCTGGTGTCCTGGACCCCTCTGGCCCCTACAATTCTCCCTCACCTTCTTTTGAGGCATTCCCTGAGTTCCACCTAATGTTTGGCTGTGAGTCTCTGCATCTGTTCCCATCAGTTGCCAGAGGAAGCCTCTCTGAAGACAATTGGGCTAGGCACTGATCTATGAGTATAGTAAAATAATGTTAGGAATCATTTCATTGATTTTTTTAAAATTCTGATCATGTTTGCTTCTACCCTAGGTCTCTGGGCCATCTAATTTTCAGTTCCTGGATATCCAGGCATTGTTCACCCTAGGCTGACTCTTGAGACTTTGGCCTCAAGTTAGACCAGCCATTGGTTGGTCACTTCTACAGGTTTTGCACCATTACCCCAGCACATCTTGCAGGTAGGACAGGTGTGGGTTGAAGGTTTTGTGATTGGGTTGGTGTCCTAGTCCCACCACTGAGAAGCTTTCCTGGTAATAGAAGATGGCCAGTTCAGGTCTTTTATTCCGCATCACTAGGAGTCCTTGCTAGGGTCACCTTCATAGATTCCTGGGAGTTCCCAATGCACCAGGTTTCTACATTGCACCCTAAATTGCCCACATTCCAGATGTCTAGATTTCTGCTTCATTTTTGCTTTTAATTTTTGACAAGTTTATACATGTATACCTTATTTTTGTAATCATATTTGATCCCAATTGTTCTCTCTTAATCGCCTTCCCACTGCTGCTGACTCCTTTTCTCTCTCCAACTAATTCCCATCCTGGTTTCATGTCTTCATTTTATGTGTGACTCACTGAGTTTAATTAGAGTTGCTTTCATGAGAATGGGTGGTAGTTGGTTTACCATATCTTGAGCAACATACCAAGCTACATAATGAAGTAAAAAAAATGACTCCCCCCTCCCCAGGAGCCCTTAACTACAAAAATATTTAGGTAAGTTGAGGCCTTATGAGCCCCTCATCTGTCCATGAAGGGATGTTGAGGAGCCAATTTTGTGTAAGACTTGGTTAGGCACCACAGCTACTTTGTGTTCATGACTACAATGGTCATATCATATCCAAAGGACAGCATTTTATAGTACACTTCATTTTCAGACTCATATTCTCTTTTATGTTATATTTCTTTTTTTATTAAGAGATTTTCTATTTGTTTTACATATCAACCACAGATTCCCCTGTCCTCCCTCCTCCCGCCCCCCAGCCTGCCCCTCCAACCCACCTCCCATTCCCACCTCCTCCAAGGCAAGGTCTCTCATGGGGAGTCAGCAGAGCCTGGTACATTCAGTTGAGGCAGGTCCAAGCCCCTCCTCCCTGCACCAAGGCTGTGCAAAGTGTCTCACCATAGGCACTAGGTTCCAAAAAGCCCACTCATGCACTAAGGACAGGTCCCAGCCTCACTGCCTGGGGGGTCCCCTAAACAGTTCAAGCTAAACAACTGTCTCACTTATCAGGAGGGCCTAGTCCAGTCCCATGGGAGCTCCTCAGCTGTTGGTTCACAGTTCATGCATTTCCACTAGTTTGGCTAGTTGTCTCTGTACTTTTTCCAATCATGGTCTCGATATCTCTTGCTCATATAATCCCTCCTCTCTCTCGTCGATTGGACTCCTGGAGCTCCACCTGGGACTTGGCTGTGGATCTCTGCGTCTGCTTCCATCAGTCACTGGATGAGGGCTCTATGATGACAGTTAGGGTATTCAGCCATCTGATCACTGGAGTAGGACAGTCCAGGCACCCTCTCAACTATTGCCAGTAGTCTAAGGTGGGGTCATCCTTGCAGATTCCTGGGAACTTCCCTAGCACTCTTTCCTTGCTCTCCCACAATGTCCTTGTTCCAGCTCAAACGTCCCGTTCCCCTATGTTCTCATCCCCCATCCTTGCCCTCCATTACCCCCCTCCCCAGTTTGCTCATGTAGCTCTCATTCATTTCTCCTTCACTGGGTGATCCATGTGTCCCTCTTAGGGTCCTCCCTGCTAGCTAGCCTCCCTGGAACTGTGGGTTGCAGTCTGGTTATCCTTTGCTTTACATCTAGTATCCACTTATGAGTGAGTACATACCATGTTTGTCTTTCTGAGTCTGGGTTACCTCACTCAGGATGATATTTTCTAGTTCCATCCATTTGCCTGCAAATTTCATGATGTCATTGTTTTTCTCTACTGAGTAGTATTCCATTGTGTATATGTACCACATTTTCTTTATCCATTCTTCAGTTGAAGAGCATCTAGGTTGTTTTCAGGTTCTGGCTATTACAAATAATGCTGCTATGAACATAGTTGAGCATGTGTCCTTGTGGTATGATTGAGCATTCCTTGGGTATATGCCCAAGAGTGGTATAGCTGGGTCTTGAGGGAGATTGATTCCCACTTTTCTGAGAAATGGCCATACTGATTTCCAAAGTAGCTGTACAAGTTTGCATTCCTACCAACAGGGTAGGAGTGTTCCCCTTGCTCCACATCCTCTCCAATATAAGCTCAGACTCATATTCTTTCTGCTTCTTCTCTGCATAACTCCTTTCACTCTTCTTCTCTCTCTCTCCCTCCCCCCCTCTCTTGTGTTTGTTTGAGACAGGGTTTTTCCACGTAGTTTTGGTGCCTGTCCTGGATCTTACTCTGTAGACCAGGCTGGTCTTGAACTCATAGAAATCTGCCTGGCTCTGTCTCCTGAGTGCTGGGATTAAAGTTGTGTGCCACAACCGCCCAGCTCCTTTTACTCTTCTAAGGGCGTTATATAGATGTATAGTTTATGGTTAAACACTCGTCAGTCCTTTACAGCCAGTAAGTTCATCACTACTTACAGGTCTCTGCATTACTTATGGTTCTCTACAAATAAGTTTTTCTGACCAATGCTGAGATCAGCACAAATTTGTATGTATAAACATACATATTTAGAAGCCAGTTTGATCACATGTCCATTCAACTAAAGATCAGTAGTAGATGCTTGCCCCCGTCTGGGACTGTGACCTCCCCATCCACTGGCTTTTGAGCAGGTTTACAATACCAGGCATGTATTCCCTCCAATGGAGCAAACCTTCAAATCCAATCAGAAAGCAGTTGAGAAAATGAAATCAGACTGTTTTATTCTTTCAAAAAGTTCTTAAAAATCTTTAGTCCTGATAATTTTACTAGGCTAAACAGAAAAAGGTTCATTTGTTTCCAAAATGAAAGACAGGACCTCTATGCCAGAAGCCTGCATTCTACAAAATTGTTTTCTATTTCAGAAAGGTCACAGTTGACAATAACATATAAATTTTCAAACACAGAACTGGTAAATGCATTAAGTTTTCTCATTGGAATTCTATACTTTAATACTCTCTCTCTCTCTCTCTCTCTCTCTCTCTCTCTCTCTCTCTCTCCCTCCCTCCCTCCCTCCCTCCCTCTGTGTGTGTGCTTGTGTGTATAATAAGCTGTAACTCATACATATTACCATTGTAAAACTACATTGTTACACTGTATTTTTACTATGTATTAAATTACTATTGTGTCCCAGGGCTCCCTGTAGAAACACTACTCACTAGTGAACTCATTATTAATATTGAGGAATTCCCTTGCTAACTATAGCAAGCTAGTATTTCAATGCCCAAAGTATTATATTAACAGTTATAATTAGATTTGTCACTGCATTAACATTATATTTTTCCCATAAATATTGAAGAAATCATGTACTCAGACTTAGAGGGAAAGAATATGTTCTTAAACATAGAAATGAAGAAGCCATTGTGTACTTACTATAACTATGGAAGTAAAGGTTCAATACAAGTCAGCACAAGTCATAGTTGGGTGTATATTGCCTATTGCTTTCACATATAAAATAAAAATGAAGTCTACTTTTTATTTCTCCTTTTATTGAAAATTGATTCTTTTCCCACATTATATATCTTGATTATGGTTTCCCCTTCTTCTACTCTACCAAATTCCTCCCCATCCCCCCTCCCATTTGGATCCACTTGCTTTATGTCTTTCATTAGAAAAGAATAGGCTTCTAAGTGATATTAATAAAATATAACAAAATAAAATATAATAAGATAAAACAGAAAGTATTATGTTAGAGTTGGACAAAACAAATCAATAGAAGGAAAAGGGTCCAAGACATGGCAGAAGAATCAGAGACCCACTCATTTGCACACTCAGGAATCCCATAAAAACACTAAACTGGAAGTCATAATGTATCCACAGAGGACCTGGTGCAGATCTGTGCAGGCTCTGTGCATGCTGCTTCAATCCCTGTGAGTTCACATGAGTTTTATCATGTTGATTTAGAAGTCTTTGTTTTCTTGGTGTCCTCCCTCAATGGCTTCCTCTTTAGCTGAGTTCCCTGAGACCTGAGGGCAGGGATTTGTTGATACATCCCATTTAGAGCTCAGTGTTCCAAGGTCTGTAATTCTATGGATGACTGGCTGTGAGTCTCTGTATTTGTTCTCATCTGCTGCAAGAGGAAGCTTCACTGATGAGGATTGAGCAAGTCATTGATCTATGAATATAGTAGAATAATGTTAGGCGTTATTTCATCACATTTTGTTTGTTTCATTTTTGATCAGTAGTATTTGGTTTTACTGTAGGTCCCTGGGATACACAGTCTCTGGTTCTTGGTCACCTAAGCAGTAACAGGTATGGGTTTCATCTCATGGAGTGGTCCTTAAGTCAAATCATATATTGGTTGGTTACTCCCATAAGCTTTGTGCTACGATTCCCTAGCAAGTCTTGTAGCAGGACAACATTGTAGATCAAAGGGTTTGTGGCTGGATTGGTGTTTACATTTCTTTTCTGGTAGCAAGCAGAGTACCTTCATTGCTATAATAAAGATGCTAGAACATAAGGGTAAAGGCTCTATGTGGGCACCCCCTCAACTTCTCCAAGTTCAATGAGTTGTATAAGTGTTGTCTTAAGCAATAGGGCCTTACTACCACTTTGTGGAGAGCAATCTGTAGTCTTGGTAACAGCCTAAGTTGTTTGGGCATTCCCATGTGACACCTTTGGCAATCAAGTCAATTAGATGTAACCCAATCCTGGTACTGGAAGCTTCATTTGGTAACAAGATATGTTCCGTTTGGACTCTGTCTCCCACATTATTTGACAATTTCATTTAGATCACCTTCAATGTATGTATATATTTTAGGAAGCTTCTACTGTAGATTTTCATACTACCCTTTAAATGTCCCTTAATTTTAGCTGTGTCTCTGCATATTCCTTTTCTCAACTCCCTCTCCCCTCCCCATCCCCACTTGATCCTCCTGTTCCAGGCCCCTTCATCCATCCATAATTATCTATTCTATTTCCATTTCCTAGCAAAATGAGATCTACCTGTTCCCTCCAGTCCCTTGCTCTGTACATAACCTTTGTGGTTCTATGGATTGTAGTTTGATTATCATTGTTTTAACAGCTAACATCCACATATAAGTGAATACATACCACATTTATCTTTCTAGGTCTGTCATACCTCACTTAGGATGATTTTTCTAGTTCCATCCATTTGCCTGCAAGTTTCATGATGTCATTTTTAAATGGTTGAGTAAATTGTGTAAATAAAACACATTCTCTTAATTCGTTCTTCTGTTGAGGGACACCTAGGTTGTTCCAGCTTCTGGCTCAGGGATAGCTCAGTCATTAAAGTCAAGGCTCACAACCAAAAAATATAAAAACAAAGTATTCTTTAATAAATGAATGACACTAGGAGAGAAAAAGAGATGGGGGAGGTGGAGGAAGAAAAGGAAAAAAGAGGAACAGGGAGAGGGAGAGGGAAAGAGGTTGTATACCACTGTATACCCATTCAAGTGTTTTGTTTTTGCAGTTTTTCCCTTCCTTAATAACAAGGAATATGTAACCTATTGCCTTAGTTAACTTTCTATGCTGTGATAAAATACCATGACCAAAAGCAACTTGGGGAGTAAAGGGTTTGTTTCAGTTTACAGATCTGCATCAGGGCAGGAATTCAATAAGGAAAGGAACGTGAAGGCATAAACAGAAGACCATAGAGGAGTGCTGCTTACTGGCTTATTCCACCTGGCTTTCTGAGTCTGTTTTTTTAGCACCAAGGACCACCATTCCAAGGGTGGCACCACCCCCAATGGACTGGACCTTCCCACATCAATAAATAATAAAGAAAATGTACTACAGATTTGTCTAAAGCCCAATATGGTGGGGGTGTTTTCTCAACTGAGGTTCCCTCTTCCAAAATAACTCTAGCCTGTGTCAAGTTGACATAAAAACTAGCCAACACAGCTATTGAAAACAAACTGTCCAGGCACTATGGTAGATGTTTTATATTATCATTAGTTCAGTGATAAGAAAACTGAAACCTAGAAAAGTTAAGACACTTGCCCAATGTTATCTACATGCCTCCTGCTTGGGGTCACTCAGAATAGTTTCAAAAATGTCTGAAGGCTTAATTCTATGATCAAAAGTAAGTGTCAAATTTTGAAGTAAATGGAAAAGAGAGGGACATGAGAAAAGATAGTAAAAATATTGGTCCCCCGGGTAGTTAGGTCTTTGTCAAGGACAAGAGATTCTACACACTATTTCTCTTCAGTACTTATTCTCACAGTTATTCTGTAGGCCTATTTATTACTTTCTTCATATCCTCAATTTCAAACACACTACTATCTAATCCTTTTGGCACCTGGGCCTTTAGTCTTTTTAAAACTGTACAGGACACTTACTCTTTATACACCATCAAATTGTAACCGTTCCTCATAATTCTCAAGTCTTCGATTTAGTTTTTCTTAATGTGAATACCATGGTACATCATTATCATCACTCTCTCACATATGCTCTCAATATGCTTACATCTTTATCCCTCGATTTCACCAATCAAAATGCAATTTAAGTTAAATCCAATTCTTTACCTCCATTTATCCAAATCAATGCAAGTTAAAGTGGTTCAAGGAAACTATATAACTGCATTTATTGGCCTTATTGTAAATTGTTGGGCATGAATCTTATCTGTATCCTTTTATTCTTATCCCAAAATCATTCTAAATTTCTCTAGTCCAGTCATGTTCCCGTTCTCTTTGGTAGCAATTTCATGTCTTTTCTTCCTCAAATCTCCACTGTATCTTCTCTGCAATCACTTCAGCTGATTATTTTACTACTTAACTTAGAAACACAAAGAAAACTTCAAGTTGTACAATACTATAATCTTATAGAGATAGTTCTCTTTGTATTGCTATAGTCATGCAAAGTTATGAAACCCCAGTGAATTAACAGATCTAAGAAATATCCTTAGTAGCTATATCCCCCAAAGGAAAAAAATAGGCATTGTGTGCCTCCTGATGGAAATATATAACACTATATTCAAAAATTTGAATTCTGATATGTTAATCTGTTTTGTTTTGTATAAGAGAATGCCAAATTTACATAGTTTTATTTCTATTATTGAAAGAATATTTTGACAAAAAAACAACTTAAAGGAGAAAGGGTTAATTTCAACTTATAATTCCAGGTTATGGTTCACCATAGTGGGAAAATCAAAGCAGGAATGTCAAAGAGCTAGTCATATTACACACACAGTCAAGAGCAGAGAGAAATGAATGCATACAATCTTTCTTTCTTGTTCAGTTCAATTTCTCCACTCTTATATAGTTTAAAACCCGCTATACAAAAATGGTGTTTCTTACAATGGTCCAGGTGTTTTGACATCAATTAATTAAGACTTTCCCAGAAAACATGCCCACAGACCAATCCCTCTTTGGTACTCTCTTCACACATGATTTTAGACTGTGTCAAATTGAAAGTAAAAGTTAACCATCATATACACTTAAATAATTTATAAAAAGTAAAATTTAAATTCTCAGGTTCTAGAGGTTGGAAACACATTGTCAACATGTTAGCATCAGGCAGTCTTGCTGGGTTATACTAAGACAGATGGCAGAAGAGCTTTAAAGAGGTGATGGCCAGCTGCTGGGAGAGGAAGAGGCAGTTTTCTCTGAGAGTACAGAGTCTATGCTGTAGATCCCAGGAAGTTGATCACTCTTCAGTAGAGGACCACATATCCATGGGTTTTTGAGCAGCACAAATTGGTCTTGAAATATTACAAATATAAGACATAAAGTTGAGTAGGTAGGAGAGGGGTGGTTGATCTGGCAAGAACTGGTGGAAGGGGATGAATAGGCTCTAAATGTGTTGTATGGAATTCTAAAAGAGGTATAAAAAGGGGGAGAGCTTTAAACAGCAAGCCAGCAAGATGAACTCAAACTCAGTATTCTTATGATAACTAATCCACTCCCACATTAAAGACATTAATCCACTAATAAGGACAGAGGCTTCATAATCTAGTCACTATACAGTTGCCTGTGGAATTATTTATATAATACATATAATACATAAAATTTGGAGAGTATAACTCAATTATAGCACTATATATCATCAAGGATCTGATGAAGAACAACAGAGGAAAGAACACTTTAAAAGTCACCATAATGCAGGGGGGGAGGGGCTTGGACCTGCCTCAGCTGCGTGTGCCAGGCTCTGCTGACTCCCCAAGGGAGACCTTGGCTTGGGGGAGGTGGGGATGGGGGGTGGGTTGGGGGTGGAGGTTGGGGGTTGGGGAGAGGGGGAATCTGTGGTTGGTATTTAAAGTGAATAGAAAATTTCTTAATTATAAATAAATAAATAAATAAATAAATAAATAAATAAATAAATAAAAGTCACCATGAAGGATCAACCAGCAAGACTACGGATATAGCTCCGGGGTAGAGTACTTGCCTAACATGTATGAGGTTGTAGTTTTCAATCTCCAGCACAGAGAGAGAGAGAGAGAGAGAGAGAGAGAGAGAGACAGACAGACAGACAGACAGAGACAGAGAGAGAGATAGAGAGAGAGATGCAATCTGGAAAAACAAAATGTGAAAGAGAGACACTGTACAGGAAAATTAGTTTGTTTTCAACAACACATTGTATAAAGTAAATGCAATTAGTAAATTCTATTAGTAAATGGAATCAAAAATGACCCAAGTCAGGTTAGGTGGTGCATGCCTGTAATCCCAGGACTTGGAATGTAGAGGCATGGGAATCATGACAAATTCCAGGTCAGCCTGGACAGCATAACATGTTCCAGCCCAGCTAGAATTATGTAGTAAGATCCTGTCTCCAAAAACAAAGAACAAATAAAAAACTGACTCAGGGAACACATTAAGCAATTACAACATATGGGCTTTGTCTGGATCCCAATTTAAACATTTATTTTTCAAAGACAATACAGGAATATTGAATACTGGTTGAGCATAAAGAATTACCATTTATTGGACCCTCTGGGCTGGAAATGAGACTCTTAGGATTTTCAGAGTTTAGAGAACAAGAAATAGAGACAACTGAGCAGGTCTCAGATATATGACAATACTCCTTTTTCTCTCTCACCTGCCACCTCCTGTATTTAAGGCAAGCTTAGGCTACATAATAGACTGTTTCAAAACAATTGAGCTCAAAACACTTGTTAATTCTAGTGAAACTGAAGGGGGAACTAGCCACCTGCTTCTCGTATCCACTTTTCATTTCAGCTATTTGGTCTGTGAGAAAACTTAGGATGGATATAATGAAAAATATAAATCTCTGAGGAAAGACAGAAAAATAAACACTAAAAATGGAAAGACATCTCATGCCCATGGATTGGTAGAACTAAAGTGAAAATGACCATTCTACTAAAAGCTATTTGCAGATTCAATGCAATAAAAATATAAATCTCCATCCATTTCTTCATGAAATAGAAAAAAATCCTAAAATTAATATGGAACCTCAAAAGACCCCAGATAGCCAAAGCAATCTTGAGGACAAAGAATAGTGATGGAGGGATTACAATTTCAGATGATAAGATATATTATAGAGTCATAGACATCAAAACAATATGGTGCAATCACAAAAACAGACATGTAGACCAATGGAATAAAACTGAAGATCCAAACATGACCTCACATAACTTTAGTCATTTAATCTTTGATAAACAAACAAATAAAAGCCCCACAAAAATACACTGGAGAAAAGAAAGCTGTCATCAACAAACGGTGGTAAGAAAATTGGATGTCCACATGCAAAAGAGTGAAATTAGGCTCCTATCTATCACCTTGCACAAATACTAACTCCAAATGGGTCAAATTCCTAAATGTGAAACCTGAAACACAGAAATGTTAGAAGAAAACATAGGCAGCACCCAACATGAATATATATAGGAAATGACTTCCTGAATAGGACTCCATTTGCCCAAGAATTAAGGCCAACAACTGACAAGTGGACTTCATAAAACTAAAAAGCTTCTGTGTAGCTAATTAAGCAATCAACATGGTAGAGAGGAAGCCCATAGAATGGGAGAGAATCTTTGCAAGTTATACATCTGATAGAGGTTTAATATCCAGAATATGCAAAGAACTAGAAAAACAAAGAGTCAAAAATATTGAAGACCTAGACATAAATTCACACACATATGGACACCTGATTTTTGATAATGAATCCAGAAAGACACAATGGAAAATAGAAACCATCTTCAACAAGTGGTGCTGGTCTAACTGGATGTCTGCATGTAGAAGAATGCAAGTAGATCCATATTTATCACTCTGCACAAAACTGAAGTCCAAGTGGATCAAAGATCTCAACACAAAACCAGATACACTGAACCTGATAGAAGAGAGTCTTAGTTAGGGTTTCTATTGCGGTGAAGAGACACTATGATCATGGCAATTCTTATAAAGGAAAGCATTTAATGGGAGCTGGTTTACAGTTTCAGAGGGTTAGTTCATTATCTTCATGGTGGGACATGGTGATATGCAGGTAGTCATGGTGCTGAAGAAGGAGCTAAGAGTTCTATATCCTGATCCATAGGCAGCAGAAGCAACTGTGTGTATCACATTGGGCATAACTCGAACATATCAGACTTCAAAGCCTTCTCTAATAGTGACACAATTCCTCTAACAAGGGCACACCTCCTAATAGTGCCTCTCCCTATGAGCCAAGCATGCAAACACTAGTCTATGGGGGCCTTACCTATTCAAACCACCAAAGAGAGAAAGTAGGGAAAACCTTGAATACATTGGCACAGGAGACAACTTGGTAAACAGAACACATGTATCGCAAGCACTAAAATAAAAGATTAGTTAATTCGATCTCATGAAATTGAAAAGGTTCTATAAGGCAAAGGAGACCATCAATAGTACAAAACAGCAACCTACAGAATGGGAAAAGATTTTTATCCACTCCACATCTGACAGAAGGCTACTATCCAAAATATATAAAGAAATCAAGAAACTAGACATCAACAAATCAAATACTCCAATTAAAAATGAGGTACAGATCTAAGCAAAAAAAATCCCAATAAAGGAGTCCCAAATGGCTGAGAAACACTTAAAGAAATGTTCAACATCCTTAGCTGTACAAATCAAAATGACTTTGAGATTCCATCTTACAGCTGTCAGAATGGCTAAGATCAGTAACACAAGTGACAGCTCATGCTGGTGAGGTTGTAAAGGAAGGGGAACACTCCTCCATTGCTGATGGGAATGCAAACTTGTACAGACACTATATAAATCAATATGGTAGTTCCTCAGAAAATTGAGAATTGATCTACTTCAAGTCCCAGCTTTACCATTCCTGGACATATACCCAAAGGCTGCTCCATCCTAGCATAAAGACACTTGCTCAACTATGCTCATAGTGGCATAGTAGCCAGAAACTGGAAACAACCTAGATGTCCCTCAACTGAAGAGTGGATAAACAAAATGTGGTACATTTACACAATGGAGTATCACTCAGCTGCTAAAAGCACCGACATCATGAAATTTGTAGGAAAATGGAGGGAACTAGTAAAACATCATCCTGAGTGAGGTAACCCAGACCTAGAAAGAAATATGGTAAGTACTCACTTATAAGTGGACATTAGCTTTTAAGTAAATGATAATCATGCTACAATCCACAGACTCAGAGAGGCTAAGGAACAAGGAGGGCTGGGGGGAGGGATGATGCATGGATCTCCCTGGGAAGGGAAAATAGAACAGATTTTGCCAGTGGACTGGGGTGGTGGTCGGGGAAATGGGAACAGTAATGATCAGGTATGGGGTGGAGGGAAAGAGTATGGAGAGAGAGAGAGAGAGAGAGAGAGAGAGAGAGAGAGAGAGAGAGAGATGACTGGAATTGGTGGTTGATATGGAAACCTAGTATAGTGGAAATTTCCTGGAATCTATGAGGGTGACCTAGTGAGGACTCCTAGTAATGAGGGTATGAAACCTGAACTAGCCATCTTCTGTAACCAGGAAAGGCTTCTAGGAGTGGGGATGGGACATCAACACAACCACAAACCTTCAACCCACACCTGTCCTACCCACAAGATGTGCTGGGATAGTGGTTCAGAATTTGTGGAAGCAACCACTCAATGATTGGTTTAACTTGAGGCTGAAGCCACAAGAGGTAGCCTAGGCTGAACACTGCCTGGATGGCCAGGAACTGAAAATTGTATAGCCCAGAGACTTAGGGTAGAAGCAAACATGACCAGAATTTTTTAAAAAAAACAATGAAATGATTCCTAATATTATTCTACTATACTCATAGATCAGTGCCTAGCCCCGTTGTACTCAGAGAGGCTTCCTCTGGCAACTGATGGGAGCAGATGCAGAGACTCACAGCCAAACATTAGGTGGAGCTCAGAGAATCCCTCAAAAGAGGGGGAGAGAGGATTGTAGGAGTTGGATGGGTCCAGGATACCAGGAGAACATGGCCCACAGAACCAAATAAGAGGGGCTCATAGGGGCTCACAGAGATTGAAGCAGCAATCATAGAGACTACATGGGTCTGCATTAGGTTCTCTATATAAATGTTGTGGTTGTTTAACTCAGGGGTTTTTGTGGGACTCCTAACAGTGGGAGTGGGGTGTCTCTGACTCTTTTGCCTGCTCTTGGGACCCTTTTCCTCCTCCTGGGTTGCCTCTTCCAGTCTTGATATGAGAGACTGTGCCTTTTCTTTTTTTTTTAGATGCATATGGAATTTAGATGCTTGAGTTTTTTTTGAATGACTAATGCTGTTTATTGAAGGAGGGAGGAGGTCTTAAATACAGGCTTACAGCACAATGGGAGAACCCCAGAGGACAGAAGTTCGCTACTGATGTTTTACAGTCTTGCATCTAAGCTGTTAATGCCCAATATGCAGGGTACACAGACAAGGAACTTTCCTTAAGCATTCAGGAGGGTGGAACCCGTCAGGGAATTAGCATAGGGAGGATATCAAGGTCAAGGTCAGCAAGCAAGGCAACAGTTACCCAAAACGGGGGTCAGGGCCCTACAGGTCACCCTTTTTACTAAAAAATGAGCTTCTGACTTAGGTTGCATGGGACATCAGCAGGTCACCTTATCTGTCATGGAGACACCTGCCCAGGCCACACAGGCACTCTGTCTTAGGTTGGTGAGCTCCCCCAAGGCATTACCCATCTCTGAATACTCATTATCATACAGGCTCAATTGTGTGTGAGCTGCAGAGTTAACTGCTGCCAAAGATCTCAAAGTGGCGCTGGGCTTGCAATCTGTGTGTTTGATACATAAAAGACCAACAGAAGTCCTAACCCACCCATAGCCAGTAGGCTAAAGGCAACTGAGCCATTCCCTTCCTTAACGAGCCTTATTGCAAATTGGAGTCCTTGTAAGACAATATCCCAAAAGCAAATGGAACTTGAGTTTATAAATTTATAACTTTCAAAGCCAATCGAAATGTATATGACTATTGAATTAAATTTATCATGCCCAATAGAATGAAAGATTAACTAACTGTGGTAGCTACTTTTGCTGCCAGGGTCTCCACTGTGCTATCTGTAGCAACCAATTATGAAATGGCAATCCCAGTAAGTAACAGTAGCAGCGGTGGCTGCCACTGCTGTAACAGCAACAATGGCAGCAGTGATGTCAAATTCCCTTCTGGAGTGTGTGGGCATCCACTGGTATGGACACAACTCCAAGAACACAAACTGCCAAGGCCCATTTTTCTTTATCCCAGCACGACTTAAGCTGGCAGCTCTGCAAAAGAACAACTAAGAACCATAAAGAAAAAACAGGCAGCTCACAAGGAGCAGAACTAATGGTCTTGTAATGGCTACATTCAGGCTCACAAATTTTAAGGTTATCTCCAAAGGGGGCTAAATGAATTTCAGGAGGCCAATAAGTGTTGCACAGAGCCACTCCTGAAAAGTACGTACTACACCAGCTTGAAGAGGATTGTGAAAATGCAAAGGCTTAGCTGGCATGCAACTGTTAACAAATGGAGGTCAGTGACCTTCAGGGTTATCCTTAATCTCCAAGGTGTCTGGGTGACACATTCTGAAACATACTTGAAAAAGCAGTTACCATACATTACCTTCTGGAGAATCCAACCACATGGCTAAAGTTCCTAGGCTTATGTTACTGATTGCCAAAGCTGGTCATATTGGACTCTCAATCCCCATTGGCATCAGAAGGGGAGAGTTTTTCATGAAGGCCCAATAGGTCTCTGCCATGTTGAGCTTCAGCAGCAGCCAGAGGGGGCACACAATGCTCAGGAACCCAAAGAGGAACCTCATTGTCCTGAGGAAAGACATAAACAGAACCCTAGGCCCACACCAACACCAGATCAGGTACCCTCCAAGTGCCAGTAGAAAGATACTTCCATTGCTCCAGAGGGTGATTTGCAACAGGAGCCCTCCAGTGCTTATCTGCAGCGGATACTCCAGCATAATCCACCAATAAAAAATTTAAAATATATAAAACAAGGGAAAGAATAGAATGTAGAGATGAAGATTGAGCCCCTAGTTCCCCCTTTTTACTTTAGCAAAATATGTTTTTAATAGTTCAAATTTTTCTTTTATTTTTTATTTTTCTTTTATTTTTTATTTTTTAGTTAATTAATTAATTAATTTTTCTATTATCAGCTTGATATAGTATAAATTCTTACCTTAATAGTGAAATGTTTCATTGAGGCTTACTCAGTAAAACCAAAACTTATTATAAGCCACAGTCATCCTAGGGTCCCCCATGCTATATATATAGCCTCCATGGTTCTCTGGGTTGCAGTTTGATTGTTCTTTGCTTTATATCTAGAATCCACTTATGAGTGAGTACATACCATGTTTGTCCTTCTGGGTTTGGGTTGCCTCACTCAGGATGATCTTTTTCTAGTTCCATCCATTTGCCTGCAAATTTCATGCTGTCATTGTTTTTCTCTGCTGAGTAGTACTCCATTGTGTATATGTACCACATTTTCTTAATCCATTCTTCAGTTGACAGGCATCTAGGCTGTTTCCAGGTTCTGGCTATTACAAATAGTGCTGCTATGAACATAGTTGAGCATGTATCTTTGTGGTATGATTGAGCATTCCTTGGGTATATGCCCAAGAGTGATATGGCTGGGTCTTGAGGTAGTTTGATTCGCAATTTTCTGAGAAACTGCCATACTGATTTCCACAGTGGTTGTACAAGTTTGCATTCCACCAACAGTGGTGGAGTGTTCCCTTTGCTCTACATCCTCTCCAACATTGACTGTCATTAGTGTTTTTGATCATAGTCATTCTGACAGGTGTAAGGTGGTATCTTAGAGTCGTTTTGATTTGCATTTCTCTGATGATTAAGGATGTTGAGCACTTCTTTTAATGTCTTTCAACCATTTGTGATTCTTGTTTTGTGAATTCTCTGTTTAGCTCTTTAGCTCATTTTTTTAATTCGATTGTTCAGTGTTTCGATGTCTAGTTTCTTGAGTTCTTTATATACTGTGGAGATCAATCCTCTGTCAGATGTGGGGTAGAAAAAAACCAAAAAAAAAACAACCTTGAAAACAAATGCCTTCTCTTATTGCATCATGTTATGCTGTGTTTGGTTGATATCCTTGGGAGGTCTGCTGCTTCCTGAAGGGAAACAGAGGAGCAATGGATCTGAGGGAGAGAGGAAGGAGGAGGGAGGGAATGGTGCAGTAGAGGATACATTTTATGAGAGAAGAATTAAAAAAAAAAGGTCCATTTAAAAATGGGCCTGTGACCTGAACAGAGAGTTTTCAAAAGAAGAAAAAGAAAAATGGCTAAGGGATACCTCAAAATTTATTTTTTGTCCCTAGTAACTAGGGACAATATAAATCAAAACAACTTTGAGATTTCATCTTACTTCAGTCAGAGTGGCAGTGATTAATGGAACAAGTGACAACAAATGCTGGAGGGGATGAGGGGAAAAGGGAGTCCTCATTCCCCATTTGTGGGTTTGAAACTGTTATAGTCACTATAGAATAAGTATGGATAGTTCTGAAAAGCCAAAACTAAACCTACCCTATAATGCAGCTGAACCACTCCTTGGCATATGCCCACAACTTAACATCCTACTCCATGACTACTTTTCTCAATCATATTTACCTCAGCCAGAAATTTGAAACAGCCCAATGTTTTACAACTGACAAACAGATAATGAAAATGTGGCACGTACATACTATTTAGTTGTAATAAAAAATGAAATCATGAGCTTTGTAAGTAAGTGGATGGAGCTAGAGAAGATCATATTGAGCCAGGTAACACATAGCCAGAAAGACAAATACTGCATGATTTCTTTCAATGGAGGCTCCTAGCTCCAAATCTTCCATTGTGAATATATAGCCTACAGTAACTACAGAAACCAGGAAAGTAAAATGGGATCATTGCCAGGACAGGGATATTAGGCAGAAATAGAGAGGGGAATAGCAGAGTACAAGTTGTCTTATCAGGGAAATGGGAAAGGGTAGACACTTTTAGGGAGTGGGGAGATAAATACAAAAAGGTGGGAAAGATAAAGGATAATAGTTAAGTACAAGTGATCTGAAATGGGAAATGGGAAATGGGGGGGCTCCTTAGTGAAGGAGATGAGAGTTACATATAGAAGAAGGAGGGGTGGGGTAAAACAATGATATGGATGACTGAAAAGGCCACAAGGCATCATTCTATTAACTATCAATAATACATGCAATTCTGTGTATAAATATGAGTATAGAGTTTTAATGAACTTTTCTCATCTGGGCTTAAGGTACTCCCTCTAAGAGCCAAGGATAAACTAACAAAAACTCCAGTATCAGAAATGAGAAGCCCTTTTGTGAGTTGCTGGGGAGGGCTGTCAAAGACTCTCAAATCATACAGCATATTACTGTTGCCCTTGGTTACTTCCCAGAAGTGAAAGGCAAGTCCATGTTGCTGAAGACATCATGCAATTCAGAAAAAGGGGCCAGAGAACCCTGAACTTCAACTGACCTGAGTGTCCCCTCTCTGAATTCTAGTGGTACCAAAAGACACTATGCAAGCTTCCAAAGGAAAGAGGAAACTAACAGTCCTACCCTGATATGACACTTATGGACCACAAGCAACATTGCACAATAACCCTAAGGGTAAAATACTGCATGAACACCTTGGTAGTAATCAACAGTTCTCTGTACTTAAGACACTCTCAACAAGAGGGAAACCATTTCAGATGGGAAACCTACTATTTACCCAGTGCTAGTAAAGTCATGGTTATTAGAGGAGAATCTACAATTACTAATTTAATAAACCAGCATAAGGCCTAGCAAAAATCTATAAACATTTGTCATTATATCCACAGACATAAGTGTAGCCTTCACCTTTTATCAAGAAAACTTCTTTGCAACAGATGGAGATCACTAAAGAAAACCAAAACCAATAAAAAACATAGAGGTCAGGAGCCTACAAAACACTCCCAATCCTAAAGCTCAGGGGAACACTGTGCAAGAGGCGACAGAAAGATTGCAAGAGCCAGAGGATCAGAAAGCTTGCTGTGAGACTGTGTCTCCTAGTAATGTCAGAAGCTACATCCACAAAGTCTCTCCAACATGACTGCTCAACTGTGAGCTGAACAAGGAATACACCAATGTACATGCCAAAAAGGATGGGGAAAAGGCTATGAATCTATCGGGGACTATGAGGGTCCAGCCCCTAGATAGTCCCCTCCCAGGGTCCGGGAAGAATCTACAGCCAGCTGATAATTAATCTTTGATGAGAAGAAATGAATCTATGTACACGAAACTCCTTAGTCCATATACTTTATTATTCTGTGTCAGTTACAAGCTTTTATTCTGCTCTCATATTTAGCTCATTTCTAGCCTGATTTCTCTCTACACTTGTCTGCGGTCCCCTCTAGGTTCTATCTTAATCCTCTCATCTAGTTCTGCCCCTTCAAGGTTCTCATCCACCTTCCCATATCATCTCCTTTGCCATCTTCTTCTCTCTCCTCATCTCGTTCTTCCCCATCTGGCTCTTCCTCACCTTCCATCTCGTTCCTCTAGTACTGTCTTCTAGCCCTTCAATCTAGTTCTTCCCCATCTCAGTTTGTTCCTCTCAAGTTCTTACCCATCTAGTTCTTCCATTCTCTTTTCTCTTCTCCACCCTGTGCCCTGGAAGTCCCAGTATATAAAGGGAGGGTCTGAGCTAAATTGTGTAAAGCTATTACTTAACGTCCACCTCTCCTAGGCGGTGTCTCCTTGTGGAATTTACCGTAAGTCAGGAGAGCATGTGGGTTGTTATCATTGTTAGTCCTCGGAAGTTGGGCACCCACCTGGGTGGTGTTTCCTGTAGTCCTTGAAGAAAGTGACTAAGGGAGATAATCTGATTAGAGAAAGCCTTTCCTGAGGCTGTTCTCCAAATACCTGGAATGTGTATATCCAGAGAGTGATCAGTCTACACTGTTAGTCCTTCTTAGGGGGAAGTCAACTGGAAAAACTATGAAGGCACACATGATTTTCATAACAGAATACAGCTGATATATAACAAGCCAAGTAACACCAAAAACTCCTTGGGATTTGGCTTCCTATGGAAGAATTCCCTGATCCCTCCAGGTAGTGACTTTGCCATAACCAGCTGAGTTCTTATGATATATTCCTGTGGCCTGCAGCATGAAGCCTCAATGCTACACAAATAACTATAGACAATTGAGGAAAACCTGGGGGTGAGAGAGGTGGTCTTTACAAGTGAAGAAGAACATACCAATTGGTTTTCCAGTACCAATTTGTCAGCCCTGAAAACATTCATACATGTAACATTATACAGACCCAACAGGTTATATTTAGGATATATCACATAAATATATAAATATTGTGTGTGTGTTATTCTAAACACACACATATATGTGTATATATAGTTAAATATAAATGATCTGAAAGGGGAAATGGGAAACGGGAGGCTCTTTAGTGAAGGATATGGGATGCCTACACGTGTATATAGGCAATGCAATTGTTTAAAAAGAGGTCATAAATTTGAAGAAGAGCAGCTAGGGGTCTGTGGGAGTTTTTTTTTAATTAAGAGATTTTTCTATCCATTTTACATATCAGCCACAAATTCCCTTCTCCTTGCTCCTCCCACCCCCAGCCTGCCCCCCACAACCCAACCCCCATTCCCACCTCCTCCAAGGCAAGGTCTCCCATGGGGAGTCAGCAGAGCCTGGTACATTCAGTTGAGGCAGGTCCAAGCCCCTCCTCCCTGCACCAAGGCTGTGTAAAGTGTCCCACCATAGGCACTAGGCTCCAAAAAGCCGGCTCATGTACCAGGAACAGGTCCTGATCTGATCCCCCTGCCTGGGGGTCTCCTAAACAGTTCAAGCTAAACAACTGTCTCGCCTATCCAGAGGGCTTAGTCCAGTACCATGGGGGCTCCTCAGCTATTGGTCCATAGTTCATGAGTTTCCACTAGTTTGGCTAGTTGTCTCTGTACATTTTCCCATCATGATCTCAATGTCCTGTGCTCATAGAATCGCTCCTCACTCTCATCGATTGGACTCCTAGAGCTTGGCCTGGCACCCGGCCATGGATCTCTGCATCTGCTTCCATCAGTCACTGGATGAGAGCTCTATGATGACAGTTAGGGTATTCAGCCATCTGATCACTGTAGTAGGCCAGTCCAGGCACCCTCTCAACTATTGCCAGTAGTCTAAGGTGGGGTCATCCTTGCAGATTCCTGGTAACTTCCCTAGCACTCTTTCCTTGCTCTCCCACTCTGTCCTTGTTCCAGCTCAAACGTCCCGTTCCCCTATGTTCTCATCCCCCATCCTTGACCTCCATTACCCCCCTCCCCAGTTTGCTCATGTAGCTCTCATTCATTTCTCCTTCACTGGGTGATCCATGTGTCCCTCCTAGAGTCCTCCCTGCTAGCTAGCCTCCCTGGAACTGTGGGTTGCAGTCTGGCTATCCTTTGCTTTACATCTAGTATCCACTTATGAGTGAGTACATACCATGTTTGTCCTTCTGAGTCTGGGTTACCTCATTCAGGATGATATTTTCTAGTTCCATCCATTTGCCTGCAAATTTTATGATGTCATTGTTTTTCTCTACTGAGTAGTACTCCATTGTGTATGTGTACCACATTTTCTTTATCCATTCTTCAGTTGAAGAGCATCTAGGTTGTTTCCAGGTTCTGACTATTACAAATAATGCTGCTATGAACATAATTGAGCGTGTGTCCTTGTGGTATGATTGAAGATTCCTTGGGTATATGCCCAAGAGTGGTATAGCTGGTTCTTTAGGTAGACTGATTCCCACTTTTCTGAGAAATGGCCATACTGATTTCCAAAGTGGCTGTAAAAGTTTACACTCCCACCAACAGTGGTGGAGTGTTCCCCTTGCTCCACATCCTCTCCAACATAAGCTGTCTTCAGTGTTTTTGATTTAGCCATACTGACAGGTGTAAGATGGTATCTCAGTCATTTTGATTTGCAAAAATGACTTAATCCTGATAACTAAGGATGTTGAGCAATTCCTTAAATGTCTTTCAGTCATTTGAGATTCTTCTGTTGAGAATTCTCTGTTTAGCTCTGTAACCCATTTTTTAATTGGATTGCTTGGTATTTTGATGTCTAGTTTCTTGAATTTTTTATATATTTTGGAGATTGGCTCTCTGTAAGATGTCTGTAAGATGTGGGGTTGGTGAAGATCTTTTCTCATTCTGTAGGCTGTTGTTTTGTCTTATTGACCATGTCCTTTGCCTTACAGAAACTTCTCAGTTTCAGGAGGTCCTATTTATTAGTTGTTGCTCTCAGTTTCTGTGCTACTGGTGTTATATTTAGAAAGTAGTCTCCTCTGCCGATGCGTTCAAGACTTCCTACTTTCTCGTCTTTCAGGTTCAGTGTAACTTCTTTTCTATTGAGGTCTTTGATCCACTTGGAATTGAGTTTTGTGCATGGCAATAGATATGGGTCTATTTGCAATCTTCTACATGTTGACATCCAGTTTTGCCAGCACCATTTGTTGAAGATGCTTTCTTTTTTCCATTGAACAGTTTGGGCTTCTTTGTTCAAAAATCAGGTGTTCATAGGTGTGCAGACTAATGTCAGGGTCTTCAGTTCAATTCCATTGGTTCATATGCTGGTTTTTTTATGCCAATACCAAGATGTTTTTATTACTATAGCTCTATACTAGAGCTTGAGGTCAGGGATGGTGATGCCTCCAGAGGTTGCTTTCTTGTACAAAATTGTTTTAGCTATCCTGGGTTTTTTTTTCCATATGAAGTTGAGTATTGTTCTTCCAGGTCTGTGAAGAATTGTGTTGGGATTTTGATGGGGATTGCATTGAATCTGTAGATTGCTTTTGGTAAGATTGCCATTTTTACTATGTTAATCCTACCCATCCATGAGCATGGGAGATCTTCCCATTTTCTGATATCTTCTTCAATTTGTTTCTTCAGAGTTCTTGTCATACAGGTCTTTCACTTGCTTTGTTAGAGTTGCCCCCAAGGTATTTATTTTATATTATTTGTAGCTATTGTAAAGGGTGATGTTTCTCTTTTTTCTTTCTCAGCCCATTTATTATTTGTATATAGGAGGGCTACGGATTTTTTTTAGTTAATATCGTATCCTGCCACATTACTGAAGGTGTTTATCAGGCATTTCTTGGTAGAATTTTTGGGGTCATTTATGTACACTATCATATCATCTACAAATAGTGAAAGTTTGACTTCTTCCTTTCCAATTTGTATCTTCTTGATCTCCTTTTGTTGTTTTATTGCTCTAGCTAGGACTTCAAATACTATATTGAATAAATATGGGGAGAGTGGACATCCTTGTCTTGTTCATGATTTTAGTGGAATTGCTTTGAGTTTCTTTCCATGTAATTTGATGTTGGCTGTCGGCTTGCTGTAAATTGCCTGTATTATGTTTAGGTATGTTCCTTTTATCCCTGTTCTCTCCAAGACCTTTATCAGGAAGGGGTATTGGATTTTCTCAAAGGCTTTTTCATCATCTAATGGGATGGCCATGTGTTTTTTTTCTTTCAGTTTGTTTATATGGTGTATTACATTGACAGACTTTCGTATGTTGAACCATCCTTGAATCTTTGGGATGAAGCCTATTTGGTCATGGTGGATAAATTTTTTGATGTGTTCTTGGATTCGGTTTGCCAATATTTTATTGAATAGTTTTGCATCAATGTTCATGAGGGAGATTGATTTGTAATTCTCTTTCTTTGTTGCATCTTTGTGTGGTTTGGGTATCAGAGTAACTTTAGCTTCATAAAAAGAGTTTGGTAATGTTCCTTCTGTTTCTATTGTGTGGAACAATTTGAAGAGTATTGGTATTAGCACTTCTTTGAAAATCTGATAGAATTCTGTGCTGAAATCATCTGGTCCTGGGATTTTTTTGGTTGGGAGAAATTTAATAACTGTTTCTGTTTCCTTAGGGGCTACTGGTCTATTTAAATTGTTTATCTGGTCTTGATTTAACTTAGGTATGTGGTAACTATACAGAAAATTGTCTGTTTCTTTGAGATTTTCCAATTTTGTGGAGTACAGGGTTTTGAAGTATGACCTGATGATTCTCTGGATTTCCTTGTTGTCTGTTATTATGTCTCCATTTTCATTTCTGATTTTGCTAATTTGGATGCTCTCTCTCTGCCTTTTGGTTAGTTTGGATAAAGGCTTGTTATCTTGTTGATTTTCTCAAAGAACCAAATCCTTGTTTTATTGATTCTTTGTATTGTTCTCTTTGTTTCTATTTTATTGATTTCAGCTCTCAAATTGATTATTTCCTGGCATCTATTCCTTCTGGAGTTTGCTTCTTTTTTTTTCTAGAGCTTTCAGGCATGCTGTTAAGTCACTAGTGTGAGATTTCTCCAGTTTCTTTATGTGGGCATTTAGTGCTATGGATTTTCCTCTTAGCACTGCTTTCATAGTGTCCCATAAGTTTGAGTATGTTGTACATTCATTTTCATTGAATTCTAGGAAGTCTTTAATTTCTTTCTTTATTTCTTCCTTGACCCATTGGTGATTCAGTTGACCATTATTCAGTTTCTATGAGATTATAGACTTTCTGTAATTTTTGTTCTTGTTGAAATCTAACTTTAAGCCATGGTGGTCTGATAAAATTCAGGAGGTTATTCCATTTTTTTTAATTTGTTGAGATTTGCTTTGTGACCAAGTATGTTGTCAATTTTAGAGAAGGTTTCATATGGTGCTGAGAAGAAGGTATATTCTTTTATATTAGGGTGGAATGCTCTTTAGGTATCTATTAAGTCCATTTGAATCATAGCATATGTTAGTTCCCTTATTTCTCTGTTAAGTTTCAGTCTGGCAGATCTGTCCATTGGTGAGAGTGGGGTGTTGAAGTCTCCCACTATTAATGTATGGGGTTTGATGTGTGATTTAAGCTTTAGTAATTTTTTTACATATGTGAATGCCCTTGTATTTGAAGCATAAATGTTCAGAATTGAGACTTCATCTTGGTGGATCTTTCCTGTGATGAATATGTAATGTCCTTTCTGATCTCTTTTGAATGACTTTACTTTGAAGTCTATTTTGTTAGATATTAGGATAGCTACACCAGCTTGCTCCTGAAGTCCATTTGATTGGGAAGTCTTTTCCCAGCCTTTTATTCTAAGGTAGTTTGAATTTGAGGTGTGTTTCTTGTATGCAGCAGAAGGATGGATCCTGATTTTGTATCCATTCTGTTAGCTTGTGTCTTTTTATAGGCGAATTGAGTCCATTGATATTAAGGGATATTAATGACCAGTGATTGTTAATTCCTGTTATCTTTTTGTGGTAGTGTGTGTGTATTTCCCTTCTTTGGGATTTACTGCTGTGGAGTTATCTATTGCCTGTGTTTTTGTGGGTATATCTGACTTAGGTTGGAGTTTTCCTTCTAGTGCTTTCTGTAGGGCTGGATTTGTGGATAGGTATTATCTAAATCTTGTTTTGTCTTGGAATGTCTTGTTCACTCCGTCTATGGTGATTGGAAGTTTTGCTGGGCATAGTAGTCTGGGCTGGCATCCGTGGTCTCTTAGTGTCTGCATTACATTTGTCTGGGACCTTCTGGCTTTCAGAGTCTCCATTGAGAAGTCAGGTGTTATTCTGATAGGTCTGCCTTTGTAAGTCACTTGGCCTTTTTCTTTTGATGCTCTTAATATTCTTTCTTTATTCTGTATGTTTTGTGGTTTAATTATTATGTGGCAAGGGGACTTTTGGGGGAGGTCTAGTCTATTTGATGTTCTATAAGCTTCTTGTATCTTCATAGGTATTTCCTTCTTTAAGTTGGGAAAGTTTTCTTCTATGATCTTGTTGAATACATTTTCTGTGCCTTTGAGTTGGTATTCTCCTTCTTCTATCATTATTATTCTTGAGTTTGGCCTTTTGTGGTGTCCCAGATTTCCTGGACATTTTGTGTTATGACTTTTTTGGCTTTGGTGTTTTCTTTGACTGACGGAACTATTTCCTCTATTGTATCCTCTATGCCAGAGACTTTCACTTCCATCTCTTATATTCTGTTGGTTATGCTTGCATCTGTAGTTCCTGTCCATTTACTCAATTTTTCTATTTCTAGCATTCCCTCGGTTTGTGTCTTCTTCATTTTTTCTGTTTCAGTTTTCAGGTCTTGAACTGTTTCCTTCACATGTTTAATTGCGTTTTCATGGCTTTCTTTAAGGGATTTATTGATTTCTTCCAATTTTTGTTTGTCTTTTCCTCAATTTCTTTAAGGGAACTTTCATTTCCTCTTTAAAGGTGTCTATCATGTTTATAAAGTTATTTTTAAGGTCGCTTTCTTATGTTTCTTTTACGTTGTGATGTTCAGGTCTTGCTGTTGGAGGAGAGCTAGGTTCTGGTGATGCCATATTGGTCTTTATGTTGTTGTATGTATTTTTTCACTGGTGTCTACCCATCTCTTCCTCCAATAGGTGCAAGAGGTGCCTGTGTCTGAGCAAGCTGCTCTTGGTCCAATCTGTGCTTGCTGTGTCTGTGTCTCGGGGGGCACACTGGGTCCAATCTTAGCTATTGGTCTAATTGGAGCTGGTGGATTCTGTGTCTCAGGGAGCTGCCCTTTGTCCAATCCAAGCTGACTGATTCTGTGTCTCAGGGGGCCACTTTTGATCTTATCAGGACTCGTGGTCCAATCAGACCTGGTGGATCCTGTGTCTCAGGAAGCCTCTCTTGGTCCAGCAAGAGTTAGCGGATTCTGTGTTTCAGGAAGCCCCTGGGGTTGCAGGGAGATTGGTATGTTTGGGGTACCACGTGGATCTTGTAGATTGCAGGGTCCAATGGGGGAGGTTTGGTCGGAGAGTCTGCCTGCAGGAATCTTCCCTGCTGGCAGGCGACTGGGGCAGTGATGTGTGGGGGTTCCCGGGGACTGGTTGTGTCCTGGTGCCTAGGTCCTAGAGGCAGGACTCTGCGTGAGAGAAGAGTCACTCACCTCTTGGTCCAATGAGAACCGGTGGATTTTGTGTCTCAGGAAGCCACTGGGGTCTCAGGCGGATGGGTATGTTTGGTGTAGGGCGTGGGTCTTGTAGGTTGCAGGGTCCAATGGGGGGTTTTGGTGGTGGAGCCTGCCCACAGTAGTCTTCCCTACTGGCAGGTAACTGGGGCAACTATGAGTCTACTTTTGTGTCTTTTGATGTTGGGATACATTCCTGGCTGGTAGAAGTTGCAGTCTGCCGAAAGCTTAACAGCTTTTTCTCTTATGGGTCATCCTGAGGTTTTGGGGTTCCTAGGTATTGCCTAATGGCAGCTATTATAGGGAGGAAGAAGAGGGGAAAGAGATAGCCTTCTTGTGTTCCTTGATTTCTGGTTTTTTGTTTGTTTGTTTTGGTGGACAATGCTACCAGCCAGCAATGTATCCCAACAGTTTTCCTCCCTAAATTCTACATATAAAAAATATTGTAACACTTGTCTTGGAGAGATTGATTTGTTTCACTTAACACAATGATCTCCAGTTCAATCTATTTAACTGCAAATAACATTATCACATTCTTTATAGCTTAAAAAACAATATACAATTGAAGTCAAGTTGTTAATAACTTAAAGTTTTTAAAGTTATTAAGACATCATAACCTAAATAGAGTATCACTCAACATTTAATTTTATCATAATTGAGAAAGGAATCAAAGCACATCATTATAAAAAGAAATCAGTGAATTACAAAACTAGAGATCTAGAGAGGAGCAATGGGACAAAAGAACTGCAAGACAGGAAATAATTAAAATGGCAATAGCAAGTCCTTCTTTATCAATAATTGTTTTTAAACAAATGGATTAAATTTCTCCAATGAGGAAATAGAATGATTCAATGGGATAAAACAAAAACATAAGTTAAAGCAATAATAACTATTCACATACATGCTGTCTACAAGAGACTAACTTTAAATTTAAAGATGTCCATATGCTGAAAGTGAAGGAATAGAAGAGACTATTTCTCACAAAGGCAACACAAAGTGGTAACTAAACTTACTTCATAAAAAGTGCAATTTAAGGAAAAACCTGTTATAGGAGACAAAGAAGGTTATTATATAATGATGAAAAATATACTAGATATATATTTACTCTACATTAAAGACATAAATATATGAAGCAATATTGGCAGCAATAAGAAAAATTGTAATATAATAATAGTAGAAAACTTATTACCTCACTTTCAGTAGTAAGTAAACCATCTAAACAAAAATAGTTAATCAGATAGGTACAGAACATCCCACCTAAGAGCGATAAACTGTACGTTAGATTCAAGTGCATAGAAAAATATTGTGTTACAAAACAAATTTTAGTAAAAGTTAAGAAGGGCTAAAATAGCATTGTCTAATTAGAAAGGACTATGGATTACCTTACTCAGGATAATTTTTTCCTCGTTCCATCCATTTGCCTGCAAATTTTACAGGTGAGTAATACTCCATTGTGTAAATATACCACAATTTCTTTATCTTCTCTTCTGTTGAGGGACATCTAGGTTGTTTTCAGTTTCTGGCTATTATGAATAAAGCTGCTATGAACATGGTTGAGCAAGTTGAGCAAGTGTCCTTGTGGTAGGATGGAACATCCTTTAGGTATATGCCCATGAATGGTATTGCTGGGTCTTGAGAGCACTATTAAAAATGCATTTACCATCATTAGGTACCAGACAAGTGCAAGTTTAAGATAATGTAAACTAAAGAATAGTGATAACATCAAATTTTGATGAAGATACTGATAGGGAAGCTGTTAAGATATTTAGGTGATAATAGCCTTACAATTTTTTACTTCAATATTTCATCTCATGTTTCATCCATTGGTGATGTTGCTTGGGTCTGTTACTACATTTGAGACTAAAAAAAAGTTGATTTTCTACTAAGACTATTTTGCTGTGCTGAGATTGTTTCTATGGAAAAAGGAAAATAAACTTGATTTATTTTCTTTTTATTGTTAATTTTCAGAGTATGTAAGTTGATATTCTATGGATGCCAGAAAAATAGCTTCCACTGAGGCTTTTGTTTAGGAGATCTCTTTGAAAATCCTGACTCAACTTAGAAATTTTTATATTTATTATGTTTCCATCATTCACAGCTACTATTATCTTTAGAAGCTTTTGTGTCCTTTTCGCACGAACACATTAGTCTTTGAAAGCTTCCTTTTTGTTAGAAAAAAATGACAAAATCTCATCTTATTCATTTCCTATCAGAAACCTGGAGTTAGTCATTTCCCCTAAGGTTTCCTGGTCCTGTTTGTGGAGGATAGTATTTAGACTTCTGTGTGTAATTTGCAGCTTTTATTCTACATTATTTTGAAGGAAAAATGGTATTATTCAATGTTAATTTAGTTTTATTATAATGTCAGTTAAACATGAACAAAACAAGAGCAGTATAGAAATACACTTTGGTTTTTTTTTTTTTTTTTGTGTGTGTGTGTGTGTGTGTGTGTGTGTGTGTGTGTGTGTGTGCAATTCAGAAAACAAGCAAAAACTCCCACTGAACTAACAGCATTAATTTAATATCACACATTATTTTTTGATGAAACTAAATTGTAGCTCATACATGAATATGACTGCTGTGGCATATTGAATGTGGCTTGCCCTTTTGTATGCTATGAGATGACTCACTCCACCCATCACTCTAACTACCAAGATATTTTATTATGCAGAGCACACTGGGTAGTACCACATAATTTACAAATGAAATCTGACTCTTGTTTCAAATCATCCCAGAACAATTAAAACAGCATTATCTAGTTTCAACATGTTTGTAAATAGAAATAGAAATATGAATGTTGACAGTGCATGACAGTATATAATTGTAAAGTGTTCTTCTAGGTGACCCGGAATATGCTTATGTTCATTCATTTGGTATTATTCCGTGGGAGTTGCCTAGGTTACAGTGAAAGCAAGAAGAGGAATACAGTTCATACATGCGATTCAGTTTAAAGAGAATATAGCTGATGACAAACAGTGACTGCAGAATCATTTAAGAAGAAAGAGAGCAATATTTGGTTTCTAAATGTACCGTAGCAATCCACTGTTAGTTAGCTGAGGTTACTCAGGAAGTCAAAGGGAGTGAATTGGACAATCTACAAAACCAAGCATGCTGCAAATTATAGAATTTATGTTTAATATTATTGGTCTTGTAGCTAGTATGAAACGGAAGAAGCACCAAAATATCAACATATAAACATTTATTATTTTTTAAAACATAAAAAAACCCCTGTGCTTCATGTTTTTTTTCTTCCACACGGTAGCCAATTTCCTCCTTTCAATGAGTATCTTTTATGTTTTGTTTTGATTAGATTTAAATTTTTTCTATTTCATTAAATTGGGTTATATGGAAGAGAAATGAGTCAGAAGAGCATTACAATGGTCTCACTTGCTGAAAGTGTCAAGTGAAGTAAGAATGGAGTGTGGAGACTTAATCTAGATATTTTTCTGGCTTGGAAACTTGCTATTTTGGGATTTCATGATTAAACACACACAATAATTCTGAGCATAGTATTGTAGTAACGTAAGTAAGAAGGGATGTGAATCTGAACAAAGGATGATGTCACAAACGGTCGAAATTTGGTGAATTCTCCAGATGTTGAGGTAGAATTCTCATGCCATTTTGATTGGCCAGATATTTAAGGAAAAAAGAGCAAGGATGAATTTGGGGTTTTTCAAAATTGTGTACCACAGTGCTGCCATTCATGAAATTGACTCTCTTGTTTCTGTCTCTCTCCATACACACACACACACTCACACGCACGCGCACACACACCCACAAGCCAAACCAATCAAACACACACAAACACTTCTTTTTCAAGTTTCTTCTATGTATTTAGTTGGAATTGTCACAGGAAAAGACCAGTAAGCAATGTTTGACAATGTATTAAGTACAGAAATAAGTCACCATATACACTCATAAAAACACCTTTCTTCATCTAGGAAAGAAAATAGAAGTGTAAAGAAATGACAGCTAAAAGGATGAACAAACCGTGGCCCACAGGCCAAACCTAGACAAGTGCCATTTTCTTTTTTTATACATATTCTGCACTTAAAAGGGGATTTATATTTTAAATGGTTCAATCTCTGAAAGAATGATTCAAAACACATTAAATGGAATAAAATTCAAATGTCAAAATATATTAATTCCTAATAGAAAACAACCTTGCTCACTGTGTACAAACTATGGCTGTTTGGGGGCTACAGTAGGAGAGTTGAGTAGTTGTGATATAGACTTTACAGCCCTCTGAAATATTTCCTTGGTTTGATTATGTAGTTCAGCAGTAGAGTGCTTGCTTAGATTATGTGTGGTACTGGGTTTGATCCCCAGCACAATGGGAAAAAATATTTATTACGATTTATTTTCAAAACTAAAATATCTAGTACCTGGTACCTTTCAGAGAAAGACTATTGATTCCTGGTCAGATAGTAATTAGAGTGTCATATCTTTCTAGACATCTAAAAACTCTCTAGAGGCATATAGTTCTAGATACCTGGACAAATAATCAAAGTGATCTAGAACAATAACATCCTTTGTTTTTACATATTCTAATTATTTACTCAATAATAGTGAGTTACCGTTTCCTCTTTCACAAAGGAACATATCTGCTCCCTGTTTAAACAGTGCTATAGATTCTGAATGAGCATACTATTAAGGCTTAATTCTCAGCACATAAGGCATGTTAAAATTACAGCCTGGTTCATATCTCCTTTTCTGCCACATTTCATCACTTTTTCTTGCATTCCCATCGAATTTTTCACCTTTCTGCAGACAGAAGCTAAAAGTGTCACATTCAGGAATTATTTAGTGTTCATTTCATTTAGTTCTCGTGTCTACCCTTTTCTTCCATTTTTAAAACTGTGTTTTTAATTTTTTATTTAATTTCATTTCATTTTACTTTCTTCCTCAAATTATCTCCATTATCAAAGGCACGGAATGGAGAAACGGAGGGAGGCTGCAAAACAAATATAGGTTTTATTGGTGGAGAGGCAACATCTCTGTGGTCAGCCTAATTTGTTTTAGGTCCTCCAGGGTAGATTCAGGGTAGAATGTACACACACAGAGAGACACACACACATACACACACACACACACACACAGACACACACACACAGACACACACACACACACACACACACACACACACACACACACACACACACACACACACACACACACACATTTTTAAATGGCAAGCAACATCGACTGGACGTTCAGCGAGTGCTTAATCTGCTTTTCCCTCCTTCCCATTTGGGAAACCTAGAAAACAAAATCTTCCCACGGAAACTCCTCGGGGACGTCCCAAGCCCCGAGCTTGCGCACTCGGACTGCACCGGCGGCGGCGGCGGCGCAGCCCTCGCTGCGAGTCCGCGGGGTCTCCGAGCACAAACCCAGCGCGGGCTCCACGGTCGGCGTCGCGCGCGCGTGCGCGCCTTCCCCCTTTGGCCCCCTACCCTGCAGCAAGGGTTGCGTGACGTAATGCAACCTCAGCATGTAGGAGCGCTATAAAGCAGGACGAGGCGGCGCGCCTCCCAGACGCAGAGTAGCCTGTGATTGGCTCGGGCTGCGGAACCTCGGAAACCCGAAAGCTAGGACCTTCCAGGTCCACAGCTGCCGCCCCCCGCGGCACTTGAGAGCGCGGCCTCCGTCTGACTGGCGGCGGGGAAGGCGGTGGCGGCTGCGGCCCCGCGGCGGCGGCGGCGGCGGTGACAGGTAAGGGGACTCCTGAGGAGAAACTCGCGAGCGTCGGCTCTGCCACGCTCAGCGTGGCTCCGTGAAGGGGAGAGGCTCCCACCCAGCGTCTCGGGGAGGGCGAAGGGAACAATGGAAGTGGCGTCTAGTCCCCGAGCTTTCCCCTTAGCCGCCAGAGGAGTCCCGGCTTCCTCCGCCGCCGCCGCCGATCTGGGGCGGGAGAACCCTCGGGGAAGTGAGGGTCTCCTCCTCGGCCAGCCCCCTCCTCTCCTAGGCCGGAGCCCCCCCCCCCCCGCGGCGGGGGGGGGGAAGCTCGAGCCGTCGTTTGGGCCGTCGGTGGTTTAGGGTGACAGGAAAATGGCGGAAAACAAAACGGTGGAGAGTGCGGCGTCCCCTTGGCATTTTTCTCTTAGCGACCCCCCCCCCACACACACACACACACCACCACCACCACCACCTCCAGGATCCGCTCGCCCG
Organism: Peromyscus californicus insignis; assembly: GCF_007827085.1. Taxonomy (NCBI): domain Eukaryota; kingdom Metazoa; phylum Chordata; class Mammalia; order Rodentia; family Cricetidae; genus Peromyscus; species Peromyscus californicus. The sequence goes on from NW_026294391.1 coordinate 67,516,792, forward strand.
CGCCCCGCGGCGCGGCGTTTTGCTCGCTCGCTGGCTCGCGGGCGGCCGCGGCTGACAGGAGCCTTCGGCACACGCCCGAGGGCGAGCGGGCTCGGCCAGGGAAGTGGCCCGGGGCCGGGCGTGGGAGGGAGCCGGGAGCCAGAGCCGTCAGAGCCGGGCTGGGGGGGGGGGGGAGGAGGGGGGGTGCCGTGTGTGCGGCAGCCGTCGCCTCGCCTCCGACACCACCATTTTGCTTGGCGGCGGGGCTCCCACGTACGGCGGCGGCGGCGGGGCCGCGGGAGCGAGGGGCGGCGCGGGGTGGGGGCAGCGCCCGTGACCGCTGCGCCGCGGGAGAGCGGGGAGGGCGACGCGGGGGGGGGGACACGACTCCTCCTCGCTCGGGGCTCGCCTCTCCGCTGCCAAGGCTCTCTTGTTCTTGGTCGCTGGAACATCAGTCTCGGGGCGACATCGCAGAGGGCACGTGTGTGCGTTCTGCTGGCAATGATTGAAACTTGGCACGGTCGTGGGAAAGGGAGACTTCTGCGGGAAGAGTGCTGCGTCCAAAGCTGCAATATTGCTACTTGCCAGGGCTCCTTTGTCTATCTCTGCAAATACTACTTTCCCATTCTCTGGCTCAGCCGCCCTTACCGTTTCTCTTCTATCCCTCGCCCTGTTGACATCATGGAGAAGCTTGCCCCTGAACGAGTTGTTTAGAAGAGACAGATGAGAACAGAATTTGATTTTTGTGTTTTCTGCTTCCCGTGCATTGATAGAAGGATGTTTACTTGAAACATAGTTGCTTGGTTTATCTCGGTTCGATAAGCATGTGGGGTACACTCTTGAGAAGACGGAGTAGCTTGGCTACCTATTGGTTATTAAATACCATACTGCTGTTCCCTTACATTATTTATTATTGATCTTATTGAAACTTCCTATATGTGAAAAAGTATTGCACTTTATTTCTTTGCTATTTATACAGTGTGGTACTTTCCATAATATTTGCCCTGTATGTTGTAATTTTCACACTTCATTGAGTGCTAGAGCAGATTTTTCTGTATGGATTTGGCAAAAATACACCTTGCCCTTGGTTGTTCCTTACTTTCCAAATTAATGTGTTATAAAAATCCGATTTAAAGAAGATTTTTGCTTAAGCAGTAGAATTCTAAATGTAATATTTTTTATATTGTGGAATTTGGGGGAGGGGTCTGGTGGTGTCCCTCTGGCTGCTTTTTACACACACACACAGATTTGAGCACGTGAGCTTTCGCAACCTCACCCTACAAGTTGAAGAGTAGAGAAAAACATTCTTAAGTTGTGTAAGAGATTTGTTTAAAAATGTCTTGAAGTATCTAATTTGTATTTTCATAGTAGGTAAAGAACATTTTCCCAAAGAAAATGCATTGTTTTGAAGGAGAAAAATAAACAGAAATTTTGCAAAATTCACCTTACAATCTGTAAGGAAATCTACAGTTTCTTCAACCCACTTGTATAAAGGTGATTAACAAATTGCTTACTCTTTTCTTTAGTAATTATAAAAATTTAAACCATAGAGTGACATTTGTAATTGTCGTATTAGTTATCTGATAAAGAAAGCAAATGATAATTGAAGTCCACAAAGTATATTTTTAAGTGTCAAAAATAAATTTTTATGGCATTTTTATTTAAATGTATGGATAGACAGGTAATTTATGGGGAACTCTATTGGCCTTTTGTCCTTATCTTGGATACAGCAAGACAAAACATACTAATTTGAAAGAAAGGCAAAATATAGCTAGGAAGTCCTCCCAAATATCTAATTTTGTTCCCACATACTTTACCTAATAATTTTGGTACCTGGAAATAATTACCCACTGATATATAGAATATTTTTGCGTACAAAGCATACAATTCAAATGTTTAATAAGGAGTTTGTCTTCAAGATTCTTCTGCCTGTTTGGTAGCTATAGGACTTTACAGCAGAGGAAAAAAGCTTAGCCATACCCAGTACTTATTTTGTTTGTGTGGTATCGTTCTAAAATTTTCATTAATGACATAACCTTTGTGTGATATGGTTCAATTTAACAAGCACTTCTGAATGAAAATAAGATAAATACCTTTTAAAATTCACACAATTTTGGTTGTTTGGTTAGAATCTTTTGTTGCTAGGGCAATGCACATATGCAATTATAAGTATTACATGGAGTGAAAACATCTGGCTTTCTGTTTCATGTTGTCTGATTGTCTTAATATAGGAAATGAAACAGGTTGAGCTATTGCTTTAAAAACTTCCATAGAATAGCGTGATTTTATAAATCATTACTGGAAAATATAAGTTGAACAATTGCAAGCAAATGATATGCTTAAAGAGACAATGCTAAATGTTTGTATGTGATTGATCTTATCTTTACCATATTTAGGAAGCAGTCATGTTTCATGATTCCTCAAAACTGTGAGACAAGAGAATGTAGTAGAGTGAGGCCAGAAGTCCTTACTGGTTCAAAGAACTCCGGGGAAACTTGTGATAGAACATTTTGCATTATAAGTAGAGCCCCAGGAGCCAGAGGTGAATACAATATCCACAGAGCTCCGCTGCAGGGCTGATCTGGGTCTGGAAGAAATGGATGAGAGCTACTGGATGCCATTCACTAATACTAGACATCTGAGTCCTCTAGTAATGTATAAACATCCCAACTATTAATCTGTCATCATCTTATTTTTATTTATTACGTATATTTTAACTGGACCTCAGTCTTGCAGTTTTGTTCTTTTGCTTGTTTTTTATCACGTTCCAATGGCTCATCACCATAACTGTGGCTCATTTTCCGTTATCTTGGCTTTACTTCCACCTGCCTCTTTTATGTATGGTTCTCACATAAAGCATCTAAGCAGTTTTGGGTTTTTCTTTTCTTTTGTAATGAGCTTTGCATACCTGGTTGTAAGGCATATTTTCTATTGTATTTTTCTCAAAACACCTGACTTGGAGATAAATGTATCTAAACTATTTTTCAAACCATTTATTTTACAGATATTTGTGAATGAACTTTGTTAAGTATGGATTCAGGTGGTGGAAGTCTTGGATTGCACACTTCAGACGCTAGAATGGCCCATACCATGATTATGCAGGATTTTGGTAAAGCATTTTCTTTGTTGTACTTTATGTTTGTAAAGTATGAATATATTAAAAATAAACAAGGAAGTAGAATTACACTGAAATATTCCTTTACTAGGAAAATCAAATTGTACAGCTTATTTTCTTAAAGGCATATGTAAACAGTATATTTAAGATCATATAATTTGTTAGAAGTTTGAAATAAAGAAACTTGAGATATAAAGATAATATTTTACTAAAAATGAAAAACTCACTATGCATGAGTGCTGAATTGCATCAAGTTGTGGGATAGTATATATTAGTTTTCAGATGTAGAAAATGTTAAATCAGCTTTCTAAAATACATTTTAAGTTGTATTGTTCATAAAGCTAGAAAGGGAATGCTTCTATCAAAACAAAGGATTAAGATGATTATAAAGAGATAAAGGTAAGTCATGTATTTGGTAATTATGTTCAGATATCATTTCCTCAAGGCTGTTACTAATAAAATACACTTCTTTTTAAAAAGATTCATATGTGTGTGTGCTGCATGTGTGTAGGTGCCCACAGACTCCAAAAGCAAGCATTGCATCTCCTGGCGCCAGAGTTATGGGTGGCTCTGAGCTGTCTGACATGGATACTTGGAACTGAACTCAGGTCCTCTAAGAGGGCAGAAAACACTCTAACCTCTGAGAAATTTCTACAGTCCACTACCTTTTCCCTAATAAAAAATTCCTTAATTCTATGTCCAACTTTTTCAATAGCTTTAAAATAGTAATCATTTTTATGAATATATTAAGACTGCATTGATTGTCTAGAAAGGAACTAAATTTTGGGAAGATTAGTCTGAATTTTAGAGGAGATAGTGGTATCCAAATTAAAAGAGGCAGGAATGGGATCTTAAGAATTGAAGATGGCCGGGCGTTGGTGGCGCACGCCTTTAATCCCAGCACTCGGGAGGCAGAGCCAGGCGGATCTCTGTGAGTTCAAGGCCAACCTGGGCTACCAAGTGAGTTCCAGGAAAGGCGCAAAGCTACACAGAGAAACCCTGTCTCGAAAAACCAAAAAAAAAAAAAAAAAAGAAAAAAAAAAAGAATTGAAGATGATATAGGAATAAAAGTAGAAAACAGAAATAATAAATGGTTGTAAGAAGGACACAGGCCCCATAGGGTCATGTGGAATTGATGAAGCTGAAATCAGTGATGGGGGACTAGAACTAATGATACTTTGCTTGACTAAGAAAATACTACTACTATTCTCAGTATGGCTTAATATGCCATTTTAAAGTTCACAGTAATAAGAATTAGAGGAACTGTATTCTAGTCTTGACAGTGGTGTTCTCTAGGTTATAAACTTGGCTGAATTATGGATCTACTTTTATAATGAGGAGGTCTGTAATTCTTTGGCATTTGTCAGATAAATACAGCTGGTTACCTCAAGGTTGAATTTCGTAAGGACTGAGATGATAGTTAAAGTGATATATAAAGGACTCATGGATTTATTCTCCTGAAAGATGAGTGAGCTTTGTTGTTTATGCATAATTTCGAAATGATTTGGGGTGAGTGAAAAAGTACAAGAATTGTGATAGTGAATTGATTGGTGTGAGGATTTTAAAAAGTTATTAAAGCACATGTTTGGTTATGTCTATTAGGGTGTTTTTTTTTTTTACACAGGATTAAATAAGAGGAAAAACTCACCTTACATATAGGCATCATCATCCAACATACTAGGGGCCTAGATGCAATAAAATAGGAAGAGTGGAGAATGCCAGCTACCACAGGCATAGTCTCCTTCTGCTTCCTTTTCTCCATGAGGTTAGCTGCTTTGCTCTACTACATGCTCCCTGCCATGACATTCAGCCTCTCCCACTTGGGTCCCAAAGCAATGGAAACAGGCTGAAATCTCTGAAACTGTGAGCCAAAATGAATCTTTTAAATTTTCCTCTCGTGTTTAAATCACAGTAATGAAAGAAGTGACACAGGAAAAACTATAGAAGAAAGGAAATAAAGTTAAAGATAGATTTATTTTTTTGTCCTTAAAAATCTTGGCTGGGGAGTTCATAAGCTTTAAAATGCTAAAACCACTTATGTTTCAGTTTAGGTTATAGACTAGAGGGGTACTTGAATTTCAATATACTAAACACACTTTCATTTTAGATGTCAACTTTGTAACCTCCTCAGTATGTTGAGGTTTTCTTATATGTAATATTTTATTTACTTTTAGATGCTGGGAAATAGGAGCTACATATTGAATTACTTTTATACAAATATTTTTTCTTTTTCATTGAGATAAAATTCATATGCTATACTGTCTACCCCTTTTAAAGTTAATTTTTAAAGTAGTTATTTTTATTTGTATGTATATGTGTGTGTGTGCATGTATGCCACATGTATGTTGGTACCTGTGAAAGTCAGAAGAGGGCATCAGATCCCTTGGAGCTGGTGTTACAGGCAGTTATAAGCCACTGAAAGTGCTTGCTAGGACTGAACTCAGGCCCTAAGGAAGAACAGTAGGTGTTCTCAACTGCTGAGCCATCTCTTCAGACCCTATTTTAAAGTTTATAATTCCATATTTTAGTACAATTAGAGAATTATACAGTCATCACCAGTTTAATTTTCAGGAATTTGTTATCCTAAAATTTATCTCAAAATTTTTAAATATAAAAATTAAATAAAAGCCCTCATAGTTATTAGTAGTTATTGCCTATCCTTTCTGTTTCCACCAGTTCTTAACAACCAGTAATTCAATTTATGGATTTACCTATTCTGAAAAATTCCTATAAATACAATCATGTAATATATGGCCTTTCATGCATGGCCTCTTTTTACTTTAACACATTTTCATGTGTTATTTATGTTACTGCACATACAAACATATAACTCCTCTTTTATTACCAATTGATATGTTATAGGTGGTCACATTATGGCTGAAAGAAAAGTTTTCATTTGGTATATCCTGTGTTGTTCAAGGAAGGAGTAAGAGGATGGGAAAGTTTGAGACCTACTTCCAATTTTAGTTGGCATTGTCATAGTTATCTGAAGGCTTCTCTAAAGTGAACTAATGTAAATATTTTATGTCAGAAAAAAGTAGAGAGCTACTTTTTGTTATAAACCTATTTATGATTCAAACAGCTTAGTTGTGTTTTTGAAATAATAAGTTATTTTAAATTCCATTTTCATGATCACTTAAATTGAAATGGGTAAATCAGTGCCAACTGAATTTTTATATTGTGGCAATATTGTTACTCTTAATTATAGTGAAATCAAGAATTGCTAATATGAGTATGTTTACTCATTTATGGATTTACGGTTTGTGATGGTTCTGTCCTATAATATGTTAGGTTTCCAATTGTCCTTAGTAAATAGATTTTGAAATTTTTGAAGTTATTCAGCCATGTAAATTCTGAAAGGTTCTCATTTGAGACTATGGGATGAATATTGTATAAAAAATTGGAAGAACTAATTTAGAAGCTATGAGATCAATTTCTTTTGAAGGATGATTAAGATTTAAAATTTTACAATATTGTGTCATATAATATTTTTGCTGATGTTTGAGTACAGTGATTGTCCTTACAGTCAGTGGCATTGAGTTTAATAGTTGTTTAAGATTTTAGTGTTGCAAAGGTAAGTGTTGCTTTGAAACTTAAATAGCAAAATGGCCTTAGATACTAGTCCAAGACAGACTGTTAAGAAAGATTTTTTGCTATAACTCTAATGGGGTGCCATATAACCTTTGAACAAATTCTCATAAAATGGAAAATATTTTGTCAGAATTTACTGTTTATTGTTACATATTTATCTCATTGGTTCACATTTGAAAGATGATTGTTTATCATTTGTAAATTTTTTAACTAGTAAGATAAATTCTCTATGTCATTAGGTGCTGCTTAATAAATTTTTTAAATAATATTTAAATGAGTTTCTATGTGATAGCTCTTTTAATTCTTCTCAAAATATTACTGTGGTAATGCCCTATTTCCTTAATTTTATAAATCTCTCTTTTAAAACTTATCTAGGATAAGAAACAACTTTTCCTCCTAGGAGAGTAGAAGAAGAAGAAAATAATATTACAACCCTGAGTCAAAGAATGAATACAGCCAACCTCTCTATAATATAGTTTTGGGGGGCTAGCTGGATGGTTTAGCGAGTAAAGTGCTCTCCATGAAAGCCTAACAACAACCTGACTTCAATTCCTGGTTAAAGGCGAGAACCAATTCCACAAAAAAATCTACCCAGATTTTGTATGCACAACAAGAATAAATACAGTTTTTAAAGAAAAAACATTTTTTCTTCACATGTAAGATGGAGATAACACTCACATTATTTTGAGGATTAAACGAGATTGTATGTATGTATATGTATGTATATGCTTCATCTCACACACACATAGTATAAGATTGCTTGAGGCATTATTAATTCATAATAAATACTACTTATGTGTATCTGAATTAATGACATTTTAAAGACTATTTCTCCCACTCTGAACATTCCTTAGTTGCAGGTAGCTCCTTGTGTAGGGTTGACCCTTTGTGTCTATTTTGGTATGTCTGTTATGCTCTTTTGATGTAATTTAGGTTTTAGGTGAAAATTGAAGAATGTTGAGATGGATTTAGAATAGTTGAAAGGGAGGATGGGTGTGTTGGCATGTGCCTGTAATTCCAGAACTCCCGAGGCAGAGTCAGGTCAATCACGAGTTCCAGGTCACCCTTGACTTCATAGCCTCCCGAGGCAGAGTCAGGTCAATCACGAGTTCCAGGTCACCCTTGACTACATAGCCAGTTTGAGACCAGCTTGAACTGCATGGGGCCCTGCTTCAAAAATCAGTACAATAATAATGATCCCAAGACCTCTGTTGAAAAATCAGCTTTCTTTTCATTCTTAGCTTTTTATCATTGCTGGTAGAAACTGGTTTCCAGCTTTAACTAATATCCTGATGAATTGATTATAAATAGTGAGCATTGTATATCTTTACTAGTGTCTCCCTTTACATTCTTTCAGATAGTACTTTAAAGGAAAGTGATTGTTATGTTAAAAAGGCTATCTACTGCATCATACATTATAAGTAGACCCACAAACTCTTAATTTACTGTACCACCTCAGCGTGGCTAAACTGAAAATTGCTCATGAAGAGAGTTTACTCTCTTTCAGTATTTACAATGGAAGTGGGAGTTGGTGCTTACTATGCTTCTCAAGAGCAAAATTAAAGTTTTCTCCCTGTTGCAAACTTATTAATATTATCAGGCTAAATCTTAGTCTAGTATGAATTAAGATTCTTTTCTCCTAAATCAGGTGTTAAAAGATTCTAAGGTTTTGGATAGCAATTCCTTTAAGTTAAAGAATTTCTTGGGAATTCTATGGTTATATGTTTTGTGATATAATGTAGTATTAACTCGTAACAGTATCCCTTTGTGTTTCTCATTTTGCTTTCATTTTTTTCAAGAAATATATAGTCATAGGAAGTAAGAAAAATTAGTGTAGTAAGGTCTTATATACCTTTTATTCATCCCCCCCCCCCAATGCTGGTATTCTATTTATCAATAGTACAATACCAAACCCAGAAAATTAAAGTTTTAGGTAATTCCTGTTATCTAAAACCATATACCTTGTTCTTTTTTCTATCTTTTGGGCATACATTCATTTGTGAATTTTAAATTTTTTCATTTGTTCCTTTTTTAAATTTTACATGTGTATACCTTGCATTTTGACTACTTTTACCTCCTACTGCCTACCACCCACTCTTCCCCCCAACAAATTTATTTCTCATGTTCATTCTTCATTTCACTTTGTGACTCACAAAGATTATTCAGGGCCATTGTGCGGTGGGGTGTAGAGCTATCCTTTGGAGCCTGGTGGGCTCAGTAGAGGTTATACAAGTAAAGACAGTGATTTCCCTCTCAAATATAGCCAATAGTTCACAGGTCAAGGATAGATCCCTGTGACCCCCTTCTCCCTTCTTTGACTGTTGATAGGACTGGTCTTGTGGGGGAAAATGCAGGTAACTACTGTTACCTTCACCCTTTCTTTAGTTCTTACAGACATCTTTACCTCTTCTTTAATGTCTTCTTAGCCTTTGGAGGGGTGATTTAAGGGAATTGTTTAAGGATGGATCCACATCTGTCATTTATTTTCTTGATTTTGAGTAGCAGGTCCAAGTCAGGATAAATTTCTGGAGATTTATTCTGGTTGTTGGTTATATCAGTACCTTATTCCTATTTATGACTAAGTATTGTTCTGTGGTAAGGATGTGCCAGGATTGATTTAACCACACATTTATCTGCTGATGGATTAATATTTGGATAGTGTTTATTTTTTTACTATTATGAGTAATAACTGCTATGAACTACTATGAACATTGAAGTATAGTTTCTGTGTAAACATGTTTTACATTTTCTGGGGAGAAATGTCCTAGAGTACAATTGTTGCTTTGTATAAAAAATGAATATTTAGTTTTGTCAGAAACTGCCAAACTATTTTTCTGAATGACTGCTAACAGTTTACATTCCCCCAAATATATAAAACATACATTTTCTCTGTCTTCATCAGCGTTGTTTTTTATTTTAGTTATTTTAATTTTAATGTTTTGCTGTCTTATAGCTTTTTGCTTTTAAATAACAGTAAATTACTTTTAAGATCTTAACTTAGATTTTTTTTTCTTCTTTACACTGGTATCTAACCCAGTTGCTAATCAGTGACGATTTTTTATTACAGTTAAATTACCAACAATGCTTCTTAAATTATATATATACATTTATCAAGACATATAATAATATTTTAATTATTTTGTAGTAGATATTTATTAAATATATTTTATTAATAAAATAACTTTACCCTTTTTTGAATAATTGTTTGTATTGTAGTGGCTGGAATGGCTGGTACTGCACATATCGATGGAGACCATATTGTTGTTTCAGTTCCTGAAGCTGTATTAGTTTCTGATGTTGTCACAGATGATGGGATAACTCTTGATCATGGCCTTGCAGCGGAAGTTGTCCATGGGCCTGATATTATTACAGAAACTGATGTAGTAACAGAAGGTGTGATTGTCCCTGAAGCTGTACTTGAAGCTGATGTTGCCATTGAAGAAGATTTAGAGGAAGATGATGGAGATCATATCTTGACTTCTGAACTAATTACAGAAACCGTTAGGGTACCAGAGCAGGTTTTTGTAGCTGATCTTGTTACTGGTCCTGATGGACATTTGGGACATGTGGTCCAAGATTGTGTTTCAGGTGTTGACTCTCCCACAATGGTATCAGAAGAAGTTCTTGTAACTAATTCAGATACAGAAACTGTAATTCAAGCAGCTGGTGGTGTTCCTGGTTCTACTGTTACAATAAAAACTGAAGATGATGATGATGATGATGATGTCAAGAGCACTTCTGAAGACTACTTAATGATATCTTGTAAGTGAAACATAAAGTCCATTACTTGGGAGATTAATTTCTATAATCTGGAAGGTATTCTGGGATCAAGGATATATTTCATAAAAGCAATAGAAGGAATCATTTGAAAATAATTTCAAAGCTGTAGTGTTGAGATACTTTTTGAGTTTACTTATATTTTTAATATACTCTACCTGTATTTTTAATATACTCTGAAATAGCACACCAAAGTAAAAATGAAAAGGCCAACTGATGTCTTAGAATGGAAATGTGTGTTTGAAAGGCTCAATAGAAACATTAACTCATACAAAATTTCAATGATAAATTTGTATTTCAAAATGAGTAAATTATGTAATTACTGCTTTTTAAAGACATAACAGGTGCTGGCATTGCTATCATGCCCAACCTGGAAATAATTTGCCAGTAAATACTTACATTTTCTTTAAGAGAATGAGGTGCACTATTAAGATTGTGGGAATGATATTACGTATTCATGCATGTATGTGGCTTATTGGGGCAACTCCATATTTAAATACTAACTTGACGTGAAAAGCAACGACCATCATATAAGATGGTATAGGAAAATGTATTAGTTTCTCTATATTAAAATAAGTGCAGTATGCATTCAAAAATTACTCATTAAATTAAACCAGTATTAAAGTGCTAGAAAGTTTAAACATCATGTTTTATAGGTAATCATAATTTTATTGATGTACCTATCAGCGGTAAACTCAATAGCCTTGTGGCTTTAAAAAGGAGGCCATCAATTTGGGGAGGTGTGAAGAGGGCATGGGAGACAGAGATGAGGGAAATAATGTAATTATATTTTAATCAATTTTTAAAAATGAGTATTACACTGTATATTGTGGTAAAATGGAATTTTAATCAAATTGTGCCAGTGATCTACAAAAGAATATTGAATACTTCTAGCCTTTTCAGTGCTAGCAAACAATGTACCTTACTTATGTTCTTGTCTTTAATGCTAATAGAATTTTGTAGGGATGTTATATTGCTCACTTAAAGGTGGGTTCAGAAACAATAATGTGCTGTATGCCTTAAAATAGCCAAACAAATTTAAGCTTGAATCTTTTAAGTATTCAATTTGGATCTATGTTAAGAACAGTCACTGAAAGACAAGTGGTGGCGCATTCCTATAATCTCAGTACTGGAGAGTCAAGGTAGGAAGTTAGCAAGATCCAGGCCTACATGGAAGGCTTACATAGTTTTCAAGCTTGGGCTACATAGAAGCAGTCCTATATCCTAAAAATGGGAAGAAAAAAATATGTGAGAATTTATTTCTTAAAGTCATTTTGTTTCCTAGTAGAACTTTGTCAATGTATTTTCTGTAACTAAGAATATAGAATAAATATTAGTAAAGCTGATGGCTAACCTCTTCAAAGTTCATACCAGTTTTAAAAATAACTATCATTTATGGGCTAAAAATACAGAACAAACTCAGTTGCTTTATACATTTCAAAATTGTTCATTCTGAGATGCTTAATCTAGGCAGGAATCAATGGGTACATTAAATATTAAGCGTATGAAGTTTTTTTAAGTAGAAGTGAAATCAGAAATAATGCTAACAGAAAAAGTGGTGAGGGTATATTAAATTAGTGTGTTCTATGGTCACTTAATCCATTTATGTGTAATAATGACATATTTTCAAGCAAGAGTATTTTCTTATTTTTAACAATTTTCAAATATTCCAGCTTCCAAAATTTGTATTTTTGACTTTTAAAAAGTTTTCTATAAATCCCATTTTCAAATCCATGAATGAACAAGAGCTTTTTCCTTAAAAGTTAACTTATTGTTTCTATGATCTAATCATTTTATTTGCTATTTATAAGAAAAACTATTAAACAGATAACATATAGCTCATCATCTTAATTCATGACATTGTAACCCCAGAATTGCTAAAAATACAGTAAATATGATTAGGAGCTATGGTGGAACAGAAATATTTAGATCATTCTTATGTCATTTGAGTGCTATCTTTCATTAGCAATAGTATATTCAAACTTTTAAATAGAATGAAATTATTTATATTTAAACAAGAAGATAAAATAGCTTTTCAGTGTTAAATAATTTGTGAAGTGCATTCCTTGTTTTCCATTTCATACGAACAAAACAACGTTTTTGATGACATCAAACTTGACACTGAATTCCGGAAAATGTAGATTTTGATTCATTTAGATCTGCCTGAATTTTTAAGAAGTACCAAGGTTATAGCTCTTTAATGCATTTTATTCTCTTTTCCATAGTTCTAAAATTATTAGATATATTCAAGGGCTTCAGTATTTTATGTTTCATATGTGGTATTCTGAAATCTGTAAGGGCACAATTTTGGTTTAGATTATTCTTCAGTTTTTATAGGAACAGGATTGAAATTAATATGGTAGAGACATAATATTTAGAGAATATATTGCTTGAATATGACTTACAGCTGCTTTAAGATTATTAATAGAATTTATATTTCATAGTTCATATAGAGTATTCATGTGACATGTTGTGTCTTCCTCAGAAACTGTAGAACAGAATAAAATTGTACATATATATTGAAAATCTTTAGTAGTAGTCTCAACTGTGGTTGCTTTGCCTTTCTGTCTGGTTTTTTTCATATACTCTGAAGCATCAGGTTTTTAATAAGGAAAAAGTATCATGCAGTTATGTATTATCTTTATTTCTGATTTTAAAACAAAGCATATACTTAGACACACAAAATTTGTGTTTTGAAATTATCTTTAATGCCTCAACCCATATTTGAGCTCTTAGATAATATTTTCATGATGATTTATGAAAAGTCCTTTTTATTAAAATCATTTGGATATGTTCTATTTCATTGTTTAAAATAATTAATTTGATAAATTAATTAGTTTTAGAAACAACTGCTTTTTAGTTTAGGATTTGTTCATGTGAACTTATAACTCATGTATTTTTTTTGTTACATATTTTGGATAGGATTTTACTTAAAATGCAGTCTATGCTTTATTTCATAATTACATGTGAAGCAAATACCTAAGTAGATACTACCCCAATTTTCTCATCTAAAGCCTGATGATTCATTGAATATAAGAACATCATATATGAAAAGGTAACGGCACAGTATTTGAAGTCACCACTTATATTTATGTTAAACTTGTATTCTCTATAGTTTTAAGGATAACAATATCACAGGAGCATTATATATGAACTGCAGTGAGTAGATATTCATAAACTGCCAAAATCATAAGTCGTATTCAAGAAATATGGCCTACCTAAACACATGCTTGCTATTTTAAATTTCAATACTTTTAATACAGAAGCATGTTTTGGGTAATATGTAATTTTAAATATTTTTATGTAATTTGATCCTTTGATATAGCTATCTTGAGTATTGGTATCATGAAACATAGCATTTTTAGTGACTGCATAATAGGTCACTAAGGGAATATAGTGGGTAGGTGGTTAAAATATTTTATTTTGCCATTATGCTTAATTCTTATTAAATGCCAGAGGTACTTTTTGACTGAAATCGTTTCCTTTATATTTTGCAGTGGATGATGTGGGAGAGAAGTTAGAGCATATGGGGAACACACCATTGAAAATCGGTAGTGATGGCTCACAAGAAGATGTTAAAGAAGATGGATTTGGTTCAGAAGTGATAAAAGTGTATATATTTAAAGCAGAGGCTGAAGATGATGTTGAAATAGGTACAAAGATATTTTAATTCCATGATATGAGAGACATTAGAATTCTTATCTTTCATGGGGATTGTTCCAAAATTCTCAAAAGACAAAAATGTTCATAGGCTTCTTAGTATATTTCTAAAGCTCTATATGAATATCTACATATGAAGTGGGAATGGGGACTATGTCATTTTTAGATTCTTTTCAATATGAAACTATTATGGCAGAAAATTTTAAAACAGGTGAAAATAATTGGGATTAGATTAAGGGTTATGATGAGTATTTAATAGCATTGATGACAGAGGCAGGTATTTTGAGATACCTTCAATGGCTTGTCTGATCTCCTTCTGCTTTGTTTCCTATGACGGCCGTAATGATCATGACTACCTAATAGGATTTTTATGAAAACAAAATGGGTAAATATATATAAAATTTTTATAGTGCTTGGCATATAAGTGTGACACAAATGTTAACACCTGAAATGAGAGATGAATGTTTATGGTAAAATTTACATGAATATATTAATGTATTTTGAAGTTTATTAGAATTTTTATACACCCTCTATATCCTCCTCATTATTACAGGGATTTATTCCATGATGTGTTTCTAGTTTACATGTGTTTTAATTTTTAAGGTGGGACAGAAATTGTCACAGAGAGTGAATATACCAGTGGACATTCTGTAGCTGGCGTGCTTGACCAGAGCCGAATGCAGCGAGAGAAAATGGTTTACATGGCAGTTAAAGATTCTTCCCAAGAAGAGGATGATATCAGTAAGATAAAAGGGCACTGCAAAGAAGCAATGATAAAACTTTAAAAGCAATTGATAACAATAGATGTACTAAATAAGAACAAAGTTTAAAAAATAAGCCATGCCGGGCGGTGGTGGCGCACGCCTTTAATCCCAGCACTCGGGAGGCAGAGCCAGGCGGATCTCTGTGAGTTCGAGGCCAGCCTGGGCTACCAAGTGAGTCCCAGGAAAGGCGCAAAGCTACACAGAGAAACCCTGTCTCGAAAAACCAAAAAAAAAAAATAAATAAATAAATAAATAAAAAATAAGCCATTTCTGGCTGGGCAGTGGTGGCGCACGCCTTTGATCCCAGCACTCGGGAGGCAGAGGCAGGTGGATCTCTGTGAGTTTAAGGTCAGCCTGGTCTACAGAGTGAGATCCAGGACAGGCTCCAAAGCTACACAGAGAAACCCTGTCTCAAAAAACCAAACAAACAAACAAAAGCCATTTATTTCAAATATTTAAAAGAAAGAGTCCTTTTAGACATTCCTGAACCAATACATTACTCAGAAAAGGATACATGAACTCTACATTTCAAATACTATGTTACAAAAGATGAAGAATTTATTGTTTTTGATGTAATGAAGTTCACAAATATATAGAAATTGAATCATATATTATACATTATGTCTATATAATTACATCTGTTTAATTGGGGCTGGAGAGGTGGTTCAGTAGTTAAAAGCACTCACTATTCTTGCAAAGGACCCAGGTTCATTTTCAGTTCCTATGTCTGGCAGATTATAACCACCTGTAACTCCAGTTCCAGGGGATCCAACACCCTTTTCTGGCTTATATGAGTCCAAGCACACATGTACTGCACATAAGCTCACATTGGAATATACACACATAAATTAAAAAAAAATCTTTAGATCTATTTAATTTCATTTACCTTTAATAATTCATCTCTGAGGTAGAAAATATTCCTGTTTTATAAGACAAATAAAGGCTCAGAGAAAATAAGTTGCCTAAGATTTGTACAGTACTAGAATTTGAATCATTGTCTAACTCTACTGCCAGTGTTTTCTCCACATGGCAGTAATCACTTTTGGCCTATCTGGATTTAGCAGTGGAAGGGCTAACTGGTTGATCTCCTGTCACTGAGAGGTTAGGTGGGTAAGTATTTACACAAGCCATTCTGCCAGGATCTTATTAATTTATTATGCTGTTCATGGGTAATTGTTATTAGGGTTTCTTGGGAGTGAGGACCACAGGATAAACTCTCTATTCAGATTTGCTTTCTTTGTCATGTCTCACACTTTTTGTTGTTTATTTTTCATTAAGACATTTTATTCTTTTCCTACATGGTCTTCATCTCATTATGCAGTCTTTCGCTCAGGCTACATCTTTCTCATTTCCATGCTGACAAAACACTATTTTGTTTTATCACAGAAGGGCAAGAGCCTCCTTTTCACAGAAATACCATGATAGTGCTATGTTCTATTTATACTACACTCTAATAACTACTCCTCAAATCTTTGTCTAGCAAACATAGAGAGCTGTCTACCCCCATATCCCAGCTGAAACTATCAAAACATTCAGGGAGAGTATTTGAATAGGGACAGAAAACGTTAATTGAAATAATGTTTGTTTCATCTCTAAATCTTATTATTTTTAACTTCCTGAGGAAGAGGCATGGTAGGAGATGGGAAACTGAGGCATAGGTTTAGCTAATGCCAGAATTCGGAAGGAATGTGGAAAACTTAGTCCAGTATCTTGTGGTTTTTAAAGAGGAGAAACTAGAGGATACCTTTCACCTCACTGTATTTACACATTTCTTCTATAGTAAATAGAAGATCCAAGTTTTTGAATCATAGTAAAAGCATAAATTGAATTCAATAACACATTTATGACATTAAATAGAAATAGTTTTTCACAGCATGTAAATTGTTTCTTTAGGTTTAAATTTTTTAACCCCAATATTATCTTTAAATGTCTTTTTTTTTCTCTCTGTGTAGTATTCTTAAAAGTCCTGCTTCTTGAAGAGGGTCTACTAATTCTTGAGCAACAGCATTTCATATTTATATTTGTACATATGTATGTATTTACATATATATAGTTTTACTCATTTTTAAAAGTTTGTTCAATAACTAGCATATTGATCATTATTCTTTACACATATGGTACTATCAAAATAGTGCAGGAAAGCATAAATTACTCTGTAGCAATATTTTTATGGAAAATATTTTCTGAGTTCCAAAAAATCTCTTAGGAACATTTATGGAATAACACTCCTTTTATAAATTTCCAGTGTCTTCTGGGTTGTAATACCCTCTTCAAGCACACATGTTTGTAAATGTAAAAGTCCTTTTTAGAGCCAGACATGATGGTGCATGGCTGTAATCCCAAGACACAGAAGGCTGAAGCGGTAGGAATGCTGTGGATAGGAATGCAAGTTTTAGACCAGCCTTGGCTGCAAAGCAAGACCTTATGTCGGAATGAAAAATAAAGAAGCCGTTTCATAGCACTTGTTTCTAATAACAGGAAGATAATAATTTGGGGAAAACAATTGTCTTCTAGAAGTACTAGCTCTCAAAAATACCTAATATAAACTTAATTTAAATTTGTGCATTTTGAAATTAACTAAGATGAAATCTTGAAAACCTAAAGAATTTTTTGCCCATTTATTAAATACTTGAGATTGTAAACAAGCAATTATTTCCAAAATTTAGGTTATGTTGAAATATCAAATGAACTGTACATGGAAATAATCGTAGGGGAAGAGGAAGGAACACTCCTTAAGATTCAGCTTGAGATCTCTGATGTTAATAAAACAGGTTTCCTTGTTGTCTATCCTGCATCATACGGTAGGACACTAGTATTTTTACCTAAGTACATAAAGTAGGTATTTACTATGCCTTTGAGAAATTAAATATTCTGTGCTATAATGTCACTGTGTGTTGGCTAATAGAATAAAATATTCTGCTGTGAATTAATTCATTTCCAGTTATTTTACATGATTTTTCTATCACATATCTTATGCTACTAAAGCTTGCTTAATGCATTTAGAAGGATCTGTTCTAAATCCTACCTGTATAAGTGAGCACCATAAGATATTTAATTTTCCTAAAATAGTATCTTCTTAAGATTAATCCTTCCCTTTTACAAAAACGTATTTCAGTTGTTGACACAAATAATAAAACCGAAGTTCTGGGACAAAAACAAATTCTCTAGCGTATATGTTAACTTATCGTTTTTTTCTTACCCCATTCTGCCTTTTGTTAATCTCATTTTTTTCTATAATGTATGCATTAAAAGCTTCTGATAAACAATGCATTAATTTATCCAAAGTTGTTTTTCTCAAAGTTTCATTCATTCAACATTCATTCAATACAGTCATGCATCTATTGAACATCTTCATTGCTAAGGGTACTCTGCAGAAATAGCTACTCAGTTTCCACTTAAAATTAAAACTGTTCTAGATGTTATCAGTTCTAATGAGTAGTCCTTATTTTCAGTGGAGAATATTATCTAACATGTAAGTTTCAATAAAAAATGTATTTCATTGAGAAATTGGGAAAAGTAAAAGTTTATAAGTTAAAATGTGATCTGGTAGTAGTTTCTCTAGGCAGTGTATCAGTTTATAACTAGTCCCTTCTTATAGATGAAAGAAGAGTTTCCCGAAGGTATGAAGATTGTCAAGCAACAGGTGAGAGAGCATTGTAAAGGAGATATAAGTTGTTTTGTTTTATATACAACTTGATAAGTAAAAAAGTTAGCTTATGTCTGTAGACTTATTTGTTGGACTTCACCTATTATAGAAGTTATAGAAGAGTTTGCCTCTTTTTAACAACCAACATTTATAAATACAAGTGTATTAATTTGTGAATGAAAAGCATTTTGGATTTCCCTGATGGTACAAATATTAGAGAATTTACCACATGGGTCATAAAAGGTTGCTATAGAAAAAAATTATACAAATTACTTGAAGAGAAAAAGAACAGTTGTTCTTATCAACCATTTGTTAATGTCATTCTTGGAGTGAGACTGCCTTCCTAATTTCTATGGCAAACATCTAATATGAATATATCATAAATTCATATCCCAGCTTAATAACTTTTCTAGTTTAACACCCTCTAGTGTTATTCCATGGTGGATCAGTTTCTTTTTCTTAAGGAGACTTTTTCTTATGACAAAGTATATAATTGTTCTGTTTCTTCTACTGAGTAACATTTGACTCTAAATTTTAATGTAAGTTAATAGAAATATATATTTATTGTGTGTGTGTGTGTGTCAGCATATATACTAGTCTGACAGTTTTGTAGATTTAAATTTTTAATGTATGTCTTAGTTATAGTTCTATTGCTGTGAAGAGCTGTGATCAAGGCAACTTTTATTAAAGAAAACATTTAATTGGTGACTTGCTTACAATTTCAGCAGATTAGTCCGTTATCATCATGTCAGGAAGCATGCTAGCAGGCAAACAGGCAGGCAGACTTGAGGAAGAGAACTTACATCCTGATCCACAGGCGCGGAGGCCAGCAGAGAGATAAACTGTGCTTAGGGTGGGGTTTTGAAACCTCAAAGTCCACCCCCACCTTCTTCTACAAGGCCACACTGCCTCCAACAAAGCCACAGCTCTTAATCCTTCCCAAACAGTTCCACTAACTGGGACCCAAATATTCAAACATATGAGCCTATAGGGGCTATGCTTATTCAAAGTATCACAATGTATTTGTATGATATGATAGATTTGCGAGAACTGGTTTTATTAAAGACTTTATTTTGTATGCATTGGTCACATTGAAATTGTAGCAAATTACCTGCCATGTCTATTTTAATACCTGAAGTCAGTCTAAATAATAACTTTAATATCATAAAACATACATGTAGCATCTATTTTACATATAATTACCACGACTATATTGGTTCACTTAGTTATGTATGTTCTTTGCTGAATCCCTTTAATTTTATCAGGTTCTATTCATAAGTTAGTCTGATGACATAATTTGTATAGTTTCTTAAAATAAAGTTTCTTATGTTACATCAATCTTACCAGTTTATTTCTTTAGGATGGTTATGTTGAAATAACTTAACTTTGTGTGCTAACTTACTCAGTGTGCTTGCATGTACACGAGAGGATATGGATTAAACTAAGGAGAATGAGAAAATGTGTATACTTTCTGAAATTTAATACCATAACTTAACACCATATCACATCAATTAATTTGTCTAACGAAACCCTGAAACTATAAATATATACATTGAACAGTTTACCTTTTTGTTTTCAGGAAACACTTTTGACTCAGCATTAGAAAACAGAAGCACTACAGCAGCACAGTACCTTCAAATTTGTGATAGCATTAACACAAATAAAGTACTTAAACAAAAAATCAAGAAGAGGAGAAGGGGAGAAACAAGGCAGTGGCAAACAGGTAAGATACTTCTGTTTTGTGAATAGTATAGTCATTTGAGATGTACAATTTATGTAATACAAGGAGGAAAACCAATGTTTGCAAGATAGTTATTCCCCCATATAGCCCTGTATATTCTATAGATAGCTACATATATATTAAGATTTATTTTAATTTGGGGTGTGTGTGTGTGTGTGTGTGTGTGTGTGTGTGTGTGTGTGTGTGTGTATGTACACCACATGTGTGCAGGTATTTGTGGAGGCCAGAAGAGAGTGTTGTATCCCTTAGAACTGAAGTTGTAGGCAGTTGCATGCAGCCTGACATGGGTGCTGAGAAACAAAAATCCTCTACAAGAGCAGCAAGTGTACTCAACTGTTAAGCTGTTTCTCCAGCTCTGATATTAAATTTTAGCAGCTTGATTGATGCTTTTAAAATGCTTTTTCCTCCTTATTCAAAAGATATTTTAAAGACAAATTTCATATGGTTTAATTATAAAGGTGTTTTAGTCCTCTTTTTAATATATTTCATGCCGTAGATGAGTAATTTACAATAGAGAGACACTCATTACTCAGTAGGCAACATTACTAAAAAAATTTTATAGTATTTCTATCTTATAAGGCTTTTATTGAAGTAGTATTTTCACATAGTGAATTTCAACTAGTTTCAGAAACCTGTTTTACAAAATAGTTTAAAGCAGTGTGATCAATGTCACAATTTCCTTTTTTTCCCCCATGCAGCTGTTATAATAGGGCCTGATGGACAACCCTTGACAGTATACCCTTGCCATATTTGCACAAAAAAGTTTAAATCCAGGGGATTCTTAAAAAGACACATGAAGAATCATCCTGATCATTTGATGAGAAAGAAATATCAATGTACAGATTGTGACTTTACAACTAACAAGAAAGTGAGTTTCCATAACCACTTAGAAAGCCATAAGCTCATAAACAAAGTTGATAAAACCCATGAATTTACAGAATACACTCGAAGATACAGAGAAGCTAGTCCACTGAGTTCAAATAAACTCATCTTAAGAGACAAGGAGCCGAAGATGCACAAGTGCAAGTACTGTGATTATGAGACTGCCGAACAAGGACTGTTAAACAGACATTTGCTGGCTGTTCACAGCAAGAATTTCCCTCATGTTTGCGTTGAGTGTGGAAAGGGTTTTCGTCATCCTTCTGAACTTAAGAAACATATGAGAACCCATACCGGTGAGAAGCCATATCAGTGTCAGTATTGTGTCTTCAGGTGTGCAGATCAGTCAAATCTGAAAACTCACATTAAGTCTAAGCATGGTAGCAACTTGCCATATAAATGTGAGCATTGTCCTCAAGCATTTGGTGATGAAAGAGAGCTTCAACGCCATCTGGATTTGTTTCAAGGACATAAAACACACCAATGTCCTCATTGTGATCATAAGAGCACCAACTCAAGTGACCTTAAGCGGCACATCATATCTGTCCATACCAAGGACTTTCCTCACAAATGTGAAGTCTGTGATAAAGGTTTCCATCGTCCTTCAGAGCTTAAAAAACATAGTGATATTCATAAGGGTAGGAAGATTCATCAGTGTAGGCATTGTGACTTTAAAACATCAGATCCATTTATTCTTAGTGGTCATATCCTTTCAGTTCATACTAAGGATCAGTCATTGAAGTGTAAACGGTGCAAGAGAGGGTTCAGGCAACAGAATGAGCTGAAAAAGCACATGAAGACGCATACTGGAAGGAAGATTTACCAATGTGAATATTGTGAATACAGCACCACAGATGCATCTGGCTTTAAACGACATGTGATTTCAATACATACAAAAGACTATCCACACAGGTGTGAATTCTGCAAGAAAGGATTCCGAAGACCATCAGAAAAAAATCAGCATATAATGAGGCACCACAAGGAGACTCTTATATAGTAAGATCAGTATAAGGAAAAAAGTTATTTACAAAATAAGATTAAGATATGCTATTTGGGAGGAGAATCTTACTGTTTTATCTGGTTTCAAAGCTTGATATTAAGTCATACCTTTACATTCTTTGTATTAAAGATCTTAAAATATTTGGATTAAAAGGGTAATCTCATAGCCCTTTGCAAATTACATAAAGAATTTAAGAAGCACCATAGGATGGTTGCAGAGGGACTTAATTGTGTATTAACAGTATTATATGCATAACTAAACTACAGAGGGGAAAGTTAAGACACCTTATTTGAGTGGTAACACTAGAGTAAGTGTTTCCGAAAGGAGAATACATAATTGATTTAGAAATGCTTTGCTGTAGCAAGCAGCCTCACTTTTATGCAATTTTAGAAATGGGGTGGGCAAAGAAAATGCAGTCATCCATCAGTCACTTAGTCATTGAGCCTTTTATATTGTACCTGGACATTGGATTCCAGAAATGGCAAAAGTTTTGTGTATTCGTTACAAGGAATCTCACTGAGAAACCAAGTTATATTCATTCAGTACTAGTAAAAAAAAGAACTTCAGAGTTGCTGATATTTTATCACAGGATAGGATGTTTAAAACATAGCATTCTGTACTGAAATCTGAAGTGAAATATAAGAAATAAAGTTCCAGTTTTGATGTTCAAGTAGATTCAGTATGGCATATATGATAAAAGTGTATTTGAGTCAAATGTGGCTTTCTAAAATGGATGCAACTATGTTACAAAGTCAGCACTATGTTTCTTATAATCTAAATATTAAATTGAGAGAACAGTTTTCTTAAATATTAAAATATTTAGAATTTTTAGGACAGTTTTAGTAAGTATGACTGTTCAAGTCTTACTTGCTGTAATGTTTAAAGGTGCAATTTTATGCCATTATTGAAAAGTTTGATTTTTAAAATCGATATACCATATTCTTAACATGAATTTTCAATGAGGCGGTATTTATGCAGTAGTTGACAGAACAATATGCTGCCAATAGAGTTTGGAGGTGGATATTCAGTTTACAGTGTATAAATTTAAAATATGCATCCCTTTAACAACGCTTTGTGTTAGCATGCTGCAAATCAAAATGGCGCTTAATATTAAAAGCTGGTGTAGGGAATTTTAATGAAAATCCTGTTCATAAATGTAATGCATATGATGTGTACTTTTAAGTTTTAGTTGGCTTAATTTAGTTTATATTCAGCTGTTCAGCATAATTAAAATGAAATTTTTCTTCATGCTATAATTGTGGCTTTGTGTTTTAAGTAATATTCACCTTTCTGTTTTTGCACCAGATAAGAATCAGTTACTTGAAAATAAATTTTTTTATCTTTCTTAACTTCAGAATACTAAATTTGGAAAATCTACTAAACTTGTGTGTTATGTGGCTGTAAATGATGTACACGCTGTAAAATAAGATTGTTACTGTTATGTGGACTTATTATTTCTAAATGTTACTCATTGAAATGAGCATACAATAAAAAGCATTTATTGCACTTCAAAGTTTTATAAAATTTATTTTATAAGTTGTGTTATAATGTGCATTCCTGATTAAGGATTTCTCACTTAAACTTTCTCTTAGGCAGTTTGATCTTTTAAAAATATCTTGTTCAATTTTGTGCATTAGTTAACATGAGCTGGGATTTAAACAGTTAACAATGATTATGGCATGTTTATTCCTTAAAACTAGGTATTATTTGATAAAACCATGATGGAAGACTTTAAGTAAAAGTGCACATTTTAAGACCTGAGATTGACTATTAGAAAGGAACCTAAAAATTCTTAAACTGTTTACATGATCTTGTTCTGAGAAATGAATATATCTAGTAATTTTCCCAATATACATTCAAAAGATAAAATATTGCTTCAATCATTTGGGAAATGTTTCTGAAAATAAGCATATACCAATTTGTTATTCTCCAATAGTTATTATTTAACAGAATTCATATTCCATATATATATACACACACACACATATATATAGCACTATAAGTTAAAATTCTGCCAACTGAGTGATTATTCTTTAAAGCCCATTAGCAGCAGCAGAAATCTATTAACGTCATGTATTAGACCAGTATAAGGTTCACCTAGGGATCTTATTAAAATGCATATTCAAATTCAATTGTAGTGACTACAGTTTTAGAGTTCTCGCAAGTTCACCTTTGGTGTCACCCTGTGAGTACTAAGTACTAAGATGTTACACAAAGAACATCCAGTGTAATTCTAGAACTCTTCGGTGCTCTTGCCTAAATAACTGGGTAAGTGGATAAAGAAAATCCGTATTAGGGACATGCCATTAAGAGCAAGAAAAAGAAACTTGTAAATACAAATAATCTGAGATGAAATAAGCTGTTGCCAGACAATTGTGAGCAAGTAGGACTGATAAAGAGATGGGGCCTGTGAGAAGTCTCTAGTAGGAAACCACTGTGGGTTTGAAAGAATGGAGCAGTTTCCTTTCCTTTTCTTTCTTTTCTTCCTCTCTCCCTCCCTCCCTCCCTCCCTCCCTCCCTCCCTCCCTCCCTCCCTCCCTCCCTCCCTCCCTCCCTCCCTCCCTCTGGTTTATATTTAAAGATAATTTTGGAGACTATAAGGACTATATCACAAGGTTGCTGAGGGAAGCAAGGTGCCATATAAAGAGATTGTTCATGGTTACAATGGAACTAAACAAAAATAGATCTATTTCTTATAGATTGTCCCTAAAAATCATCAGTCCAGACAGAATAAAAAATTCAGCTCATGTAACAAATTAAAGATAGTCCTTTAAAGAACAGATTTTCCTGGCAGAGGACTGCCCTGTGTGTCTATATTGGAATTACTAAAAAGTCCTTTTTGTAAAAAGGATAGTTCATAGCCATCATATGCAGATGGATTTGTTCAACTCCTACTTTTAAATGATCTATGTATGGCATGACACAATATATCAGGAATTATTTCCAAGATCGAGTCCTCAAATTCAACTCATGTCTCAAGCAAGACAACCAGCAATATCAACCTTGCACTTCTCTTAAAGATTTTTTTATACACACATCAATTCAAGAATAAAATTAACTTCTATGTACACATTATAAATCTTCAGTGATTAACATTACATTACATAGCTTGTTTCATTTATATTTGTCCTCTTCTCTTCATTCATTTACCAATAATTGGTTATTTGATGTCTCCTTCCCCCATAGTTTAATTTGAAGGGAATTCCTGATACTGTTTAAAGAATTTTTGGTAAGTGATAGAATTCCTCATTTATGAAGGCAGTGGAACAAAAGAATCATAGCCAGCGAAACCTGGGACTCTGTCCAATTAAGTTTTCTTTGATTTTTGAATTAATAAATCTTCATGTAGAAAAGCATGCATGTATAAAGGCTATAATTCTAGAATGTCATTAGTTTAAAGAATCTTCCTTATTTTTCAACTTTGTGCAGATTAACTCTACCCTTCTAAAAGCATTACCATGTACACTTGAAACCTATTCAGAGACGTTGCATACAAACTCTGATCCTAGGTGCCTGCCTGTTCCAAGTATTATGCCTTTATGTTTGTACATTTTTCAAATAAGTACTCCAAAGAGAATTTTGTTTCATTTAAAAATCTGAACCAGTTGACAATATTGATACTGCCTCATACACCCCTTAATGTCTTAAGTCACCTCCCATCTGATTTACAAATTCTCTTATCCTAGGAACAGATACTTTCCACAATATGATTGTCTCACTAGACTCCTTTAGGAAACTACATAAAAATTGTATGTATTGGCTCATTTAAACAAATTGGCTTGCTTTGTTGGGTCTTGATCCACACAGAGTATTCAACACTGATGGTAGTAGCAAAGTGCATATATTTAAAGCATTATATTTTAAAGTCTGTCCCTTAAAGGATTTCTGTAGCATGTATTTCAAACAAAAAATATGCTGGGATGGGAAACCAAAGTTTACAAACACAATTTTTTTGAGACAGGGTTTCTCTGTGTAGCCCTGGCTGTCTTGGAACTTACTTTATATATCAGGCTTGCCTCAAACTCAAAGATCTACCTGCTCTACCTCCGGAGTGGAGTGCTGAGATTAAAGGTGTGTGCCACCACGCTCAGCTTTTTATAAATACATTCTTTATAAGATGAATTCAAGAAATTTACCAAGAACATCATAATTGATACTGGCTATCATGTAATTGTGTCATATAACAATCCCATTATTCCTTTGTATAATAAAAGAGGTATGACTTGTTCTGGAGTAAATATTAGTGAATTTTTTATTAATGAAAGATGTGCTTATTATACTCTTTACTGAAATACCTTGTTTACTATTTATCCTAGAGTAAGCATGAAATACTATGTATTTTTCAGTTAAACAAAAAACCCTACATAATCAAGTAAATTTTGTAATGATTTGTCATGGTGAAGATGGGCTATATGAGGAAATCATTTGAAAACATTTAATTTCAAAAGAATTTGTATTTTCCAAAGAAGTGTAATCTTTATAAATTGCAATAATGAGAAAGAAATACAGAGACAGGTTTTTGTTAAATTGATATAAATTTTATAGTTAAATATTTTTTAAATTGTGTTCTTTTTATATTGTTCAAGTTTGAAAAAAGTAATAGGATTAAAGCACCAGTTTTAACAAACCGTGTTTGGGCTTACAAAATTACATTTGTAAGCAAAGGTATAATACTTTTCATCAGCTGGATGTCAAACTTTTGTTAAAGTTCCACTTGAGTAGGCTACTTCAAGAAGACTTCGTTTGTTGTATTTGTTTTACAGTATTGTGTCTTCCCTCCTGTATAAACATTCAAATGATAAAAACTTCCTGGCAAAATATGAAGATAAGCTAAAAATCTTTCCTGTACATTTCCTATTCAAACTTCCACAAAGACCATATAAATGCTTAATATATTTTATTTAGACATATAAACAAATTTTGCATGCCAGTCTTTAGTCTTCATTTTATTTGACAAATCTGAAGTTAAAACGTACGGAAATAGAAATGAGATAAACAGGCATCCTCACCTGACATCACTGGAGTTTTCATTGAGAAACTTCATGAATTGGTGGGAGGAAAATACATCACTTTTGTTCAAACTCTTATTTCTATTGATCTTATTTTCAAATATAGAGAAAATCTCTCTGCCATTAAACTTTGTACGAGGTTTTTTTTTTTTTTTTAAGCTGGTAAATATAATGAGAAACTTATATATGACTCCAGTTCACTATCCTTGATCAAATGGGCTGTCTTTTTAATTGCCCTATAATTTTGAATATGATTAGTTTTGAGTAGTTTTGAAAAAGTCTTACTTATTCTTATTTTCAAACTGTAATTGTGGCAGCTTTCTGTCAAGGAAATTAAACATCTTACAACTTTTGTAATGGATGAATAACATAGCACACTTTTGCCACAGTTATGTATATGAGTAGCTATCAGAGAAGAAACTGATCTTTTCATAAAATATAGGGGCATTGCAGTAATATGAAACATTAACATTTTATATGATAAAATATTGATAAAACAAATTTTATTCATGTTGTAGAACTTAATGTTTAGCTCAAGTGTTATGAAAATATAAATAAGTCTTAATTTTATATCAATAACTTTTAAATATTTCTCTTCCATAGTTCCAGTTAGTGTAGTGCCATAGCCATGCTTATCTTATTTGCTCCTTGTATAATGGATAATTATTGGAATATGCTTATAAAGTATTGAAAAATTTTATAAAGGTTTATGAGATATTTTAGTACAAAATTATGTACTAAACATGTAACCTGAATATATTCATTATATTAATCCTAACTTTGATGAAGAAAATTTTGTACCTTTTAATTAGGTTATATTATGAGATTTCATTATTGTAATATATTTAACAAATACTTGTATCCACTTTGTAAAATCATTAAAATTCAACTTAGAAACTTCTAAATACATTAAAGACTCAACTATAAAATATTCTCTAAGTAAGATAGTTATCAACTACCTTTTATTGCCATTTTTATTACTAAAGCTTTTATGACTATATATTATGTTTATTTATCACTATGAAAACTTCTACATTCTTATTGTCCTACTACTACAGTACAGTATTATATGTTTTTAAGATAGTGAATAGGATCACTTACAGAAAACATGTTTTGAAAGAACAGATTCTCCCAGATACTAACATGTACTTAGAACCAAGTTGCATAATGTATAATTTAATTAATGTAGTTATTTAAAAAGACATTAGCCCATTTCCTTGATTAACAACATTAACCTCCACCTTTGACTTAGCTACATCTGAGGCATGTTAGCATTGCCATACTCTCATTTAGTCAAAACTCAATGTGAGAAAAATGCATTTAGGCTGTATATTTCATGCTCTAGTTAACCTATTTTTAATTTAATTGTCCTTTGCCTTTATTTTGCTGAAAGACAGCATTGAATCTTGTAGCTAAATTGCATGTTTAACATAATAGAATAACTTGTAAAGAGTCTATCCTTATGAAGAAGTTCAACATATATGAAGCACCCTATATGAAAGTAGCAGGTTAGGTTCTACAATGTCTGCAACCAGAGTTTAAACAAAGCTTTTTTTTCCTTTCCATTTGTATGGTGTATCAAATATATCAATGTATATAAAAGGATTCAGGTCTCCTGAATGGCTGGGGGAACTCATCTTCACAATTAAATCATCCCATTAGATTGATTGGGGTAGGACCATGGTTCACAATTTGATTGCGCTTTAGCAATAGAAAAATAACAAAATACTGATGCAGACAAAATCTCCTTTGAGTTGTAGTACTGCAGAGTGGATTCATTCATGGCTAGAAAAGAAAAAAAAATCTTAAAATTGGTTCACAATTATTTTAAAATACTGCTATTATAACAAGTATATAGTTCTAAAATTATTCAGTTGGGTATGTATACTCCTAACAGAAATGTATCATACTTTTTATATACTCTTTTATATAGTGCTCAATAAAATGATCTCTCTGACTTAAGGCATGTGTTTTAAATGACTAAGCAAGAAAGAGGGAGAGCGGGTGCATTTTCTTCTTATTGTCATATTTAGAGGTTAAGTATATGCTGAAATAGCTCTAACAATTAATACAGATCTATCATCTGTGAACCTGTATAAATACATTCCTCTATACCTCTTTCAGACCTAACTATTTCACTGGAGACAGAAGAAATGGCTACTACACCTACACTAGACCCTTATTCCACAGATTCTCACTCTATTGTCACCTCTGAGACACATGTAGTTAGTCTATCAATTGTTTCTGAGTCTTAACTTTCAGCATCAAATTATCCTTAAATTAAAATTGTGTACCCTGTGCAAACCTCTTTTGTTAATAATCTTATTGTTGAGTTATCAAATTCTCTTTATAACTTGATAATTAGTAATAGTTCCCAACTAATTAATGACCTAAGAAAAATGACTTTGAAAGATTAAACTTTGCATGTATTTTTATTTTCGCTGCAGATTTATTAAATACTGCTTACTTCCACTGATTACTTAAAAGATTGGTGCCTATGTACTGTGAAAGACCATTTGAACTAAAATCTTCATGATTTTTATTATTACTCAAGTATTTGAGCTTATTTGGCCATACAATATATATTTTAATGCATTATTTAACAACTTTTTAATTTTAGTAACATCATAACTGAAGTGTAATTTTAAGATGTAATATTTATTGCTTGTCACCATATACTTACCAAAATACAATAAAAATGTTAAAAATATATATTATAAACATTAGTTTCCAAACTGCACACATATACTCAAAACCACACATCTCAGAAAACAAAACATTATTAGTAAACTGGATGCCCTCCTTTGCTCCCTTGCAATCAGCCTGTACTTTCCCTGATAAGCCACTTCTTGTATTTACTAACCATGGATTTGCTTTGCCTATTTTTACCATGTAAGCCATTTGACAGGTAAATGTTAACACTGAAGTTACTTTCCACACAGTTTTGAATAAGGTCATGTGTGGTTTGAAAGGTGAGATTCTGAAACTTGTTTCTGTACATTGTACCTGAAAAATGTTACACATTCCTGTGCTCATGATCGGTGAATTACTGTTAAATATAATGTAAGACTGTAGAAGTGTATTATTAAGAAAAGCTCAAGAGCTCTTTTTTAATATTAGCAAGTTTTCTCAAGCTCAGCACTATTAAAATTTGGGGACAGATAATTCTTTGGTAAGGGAGGGTCCTGCAAACCATAGGATGCATGGTAGCACCTGTGGTCTCCACCCAGTAGATGTAAATATAGTTAACCTCTAATGAAAACTGAAAATGTCTAAAGACAGTAAATGTTCTGGAGTTGAGAAGTGGATGCCACTGGAAAGAACCACTGTGCTAGGGAAGATATATTTACTCTTTGATGATCACTACTATAAAGGTTAACAAAGAAAGCAGTAAAAGTTTTAACAACATAGCTGGCATCCATTTATGAGAAAGATTTTAAAATAATCATCCCTTAATAATGGGTTGAATTATTTAGAATGGTGTTGATATCTATGTTGTCTGGTTATGTTGAAGGAAGTTGTAGAAAGTAAATATTAGAGTACATGTCATTTGCATGGTTATTCAGCCTTACATTAAACTCTAG
The DNA here is from genome assembly GCF_007827085.1 of Peromyscus californicus insignis. Lineage (NCBI taxonomy): Eukaryota > Metazoa > Chordata > Mammalia > Rodentia > Cricetidae > Peromyscus > Peromyscus californicus. The sequence goes on from NW_026294391.1 coordinate 67,547,537, forward strand.
AATTTTAAGCTGGAGGATTTTACAGTGTAGAGAGAAAATAGACACAACTCTCTTTTCAGATTTTAAAGAAATGAAAGGTAATACATATCCACATTTAAGATTACAAAACATATTCTATTGATACATGCACATTCATGCTCCATTTCCCTTCAAATTGTCTATGGCATTTGATATTTTACCTAATTTTTCAAAGCTGTAAGTATATAATTAATTAAAACAGACTAGAAATGCCCAAATAAACTTACACAAGTCCATTTGTCTTCGGTTTTCTCAATCACAATAGTCTGTGTGTCACTTCCTGGTGGTATATATTCATAGTCATCATACAGGAGACCTAGGATTGGATATTGTGTCCTGTACCTATACACCAAAAACAGAATTACAAGTATTATGAAATAACTTTCATTTGTAGCCATTCCCATTTCTAGTTCCCTGTTTAAATCAATTTATTGCTGAATCATTTTTATTAGTTTCAAATGAAATGCCTTCTCAATATAAAAGAACAACTATCACTATTTTTATGTTTAGTAAATGGGAGAAACTTCCGTCTCTGTCCATGATGGATCATTGGTAGCACAGGACAATGATACACAGAAAAGATAAAAATAAAATAAGTACCATAAATAACGAGCTCACTGCTTAGAGAATTTTTCATGTTTACAGGACAGGAAAAAGGAAAACAAATGGATTTCAGAAACCTTATCAAGTTAAAGTGACACAATAATATACAGCACAGCCATATCTTGTGGGGCAGATCTCTTTAGTGCTATTCTCTACACAGAAAAAAAGCAGTATTCTGCCCCGTCCCTGACTATGACAGTTCCAGACACTCCTTGTCAAATGTTTCCAAAAATACTAGATGAAAATCCCCCAAATAAATAATTCTTAAATTATAAATAGTGCACCATTCTGAGTAGGGTAATAAAAGCTTGTTCTGTTGTATTATATTCTGTGTATGTATTATTCCTTTACTTAATGTATCCATGCCATATATATGCTACTCACAGTAACTCAACTTTCTTTGTTATCAGGTCAACTGATAATACCACACAAAACCATTTTATTTTCCTAAAGCACAAGATTAGTGATGCTAAATATTCAGATATATACATTCTTTAAGAGAACAGGTATAAAATCAGTACTTAATAAAGGAAAACATTATATGCTGATATTGATAATATCTGTTTTAAAAATCAAATAAGAAAAGACAGTTTATGTAAGGGTTTATACTTTCCAGGGTTTCAGACATGCAGTGTGATTAGTGGAGCATATACCTGTCACATATTCTCACTTGAATAAAGAAGGCAAGATAAAGACTGCTTTCCAAACTCCTGGGAACTCACAAACTCTTGACCTACAGCAGTGGAGCCTGCATAGGACCAAATTAGGCCCTCTGAATGTGGGAGACAGTTGTGTAGCTTGGCCTGCTTGATAGGTCCCCTGGCAGTATGACCAGGATCTATCTCTGGTTCATGAGCTGGCTTTTTGGAGCCCATTCCCTATGGTGGGATGCCTTGCTCAGCCTTGAGACATGGGGGAGGAGCTTTGTTGACTCCCCAGAGGAGGCCTTACCCTTTTGGAGGAGTGAATGGGGGATGGGTTGGAGGGAGGAGGTGGGGAAGGAGGAGGGAGAACTGTGGTTGGTATGCAAAATGAATAAAAAAAAATTTAAAAAAGGCTGCTTTCCAACTTAAAAGTCAAGAGAATTGTTCACTAGATGAGCAGCACAAAAATGTAGCCAGATAAAAGGTGATACTAGATAAAATTTGGACCCAGGATAAAGAATTAATAGAATCAGAAAAGATAATTATGTAGAGAAACCTAAAATATTGCTTTTGTTATTATTAATATTTTTTTAAAAGGTAGTTAACTTTTAAAAGTAAAACGTTTTTCATAATGTATATGAGAAAGTATATATGGTAAAAATAACAAAAAGATCATAAAGAATAAATAGAAATATGCTGCATATGATAAGTATAATAGTGTTTGAAGGTAGATTGATAGGCTAAAGAATACTATATATTATATACTATAAAGTAACAATAAAAACAAATACACATAATAAACAATTAACAAATGATTTATATCATGAAAGAAAATCTAAAATAAAAAATGGAAAAAAGGAGGAACAAGGAGAATGTTGAACAAATAGCAAACATCTAACAAGATGGTAGATTTCAACACACATTGTAGATAATTGCCATAAGTATAGGGTTTTTAATATGCTTTCTAACAGTAAATTTTCAATTGTATAAAGAACCAGCTAGTTGTACTATTTAAAAAATAAGCAAACAAAAATAATTCCCTAAATATAAAAAATATCCTTAGAACAAAATGATTATAACATATATACCATACAGCAGAAAATTCTGCTATGTAGGTAAGTTTTAGAAAAGCAGACGTGGTTGCCATTCTGGAGCACTATTAGGAAGTGACATGACCTTTAGGAGATGAGATCGAGTGAAAGGAACTTAGGTCATTGGAGGTGTACCCTAGAAGATGTTGAGATCATAGTCTGTCCTGTCATCTTTGATTCTTGACTGTCATAAGATAAACAGCTACTTCTGCCATGTGCTCACTGCTAAGAATTTCTGTCTTATCATAGGCCTAAATAAAGGCAGTGAGACCAAACAGCCATGCACTGAAACTTCCGTGGGGTGGTTTGAATGAGATATTCGCCATAATCTCAGAGATTTGAATGCTTGGTTCCCAGTTGGTAGAATTGTCTGGGGACGTTTAGGAGGTCTGGCCATGTTGGAAGAAGTATGTCACTGGGAAGAGGCTTTGAGAATTTAAAGACTTATGCAAGACTGCACTATAAGAAACTGAAAACCAAGATATTAACTAACCAGGTCAAGACCCTTTCTTTGAAGCCTGGTGACCTGAGTTCAATCCTCAGAATGCACTTGGTGGAATAAGGAAATCAAGTCACATAAGCTCTCCTGTGATCACAATATGTATACACCATGGCATGCACAGACAAAATAAATAAACACAATTTCAAAATTTATTTTAATAAAGAAATTCTGGAGACAATTTCAAAAGGCATTACAAAAATTATAAACATATATGTACCTAATAACAGAATTCAAAATTACATGAACCAAAACTGGGCAGAATTGAACATGGAAATAAGTAAATAATATTTGGAGGTTTCAGTAACCACTTTCTATACATAATAAACTGGACAGAATGTGAACATGGAAATAGGCTTGAATAACATTTTACATCCATGCCTAGTGGACATCAATAGTATTTTCTACTTAAAAAGAATTAAAATATATATATTTGAATATATATGGAATTTTGGGTGGGATAGACTAAATGTTAGACTATGAAATGAGACTCAATAACTTTAAGAAAAACAGAGTATGTTCTAGTTAAAATGGAGTGAAATCAGAAATAAAAGTGAATACCTTAAGAAATTCATGAATATTTTGTAAGTTAAGTGATACAATTGATGAGTGTATCCCCCCCCCAAAAAAAATCACAAAATATTTTCCAGAAGCTGGCAGTAAATGTCTCACAGTGCTTGCCTGTTTGTTATGCAAGAAGCCCTGTGTTCCATTCATAGCACAAATGAAAAAGAAAGAAAATATCCTAAACAACTACAATAATAAAGCATACTTAAACTTGGGCAATAGAGTGAAAGTAAGGCTCAAGAGAAAATATTCCAGCTATATTGCCTCTTTTATGAGGAAAGAACAATCCCAATCACCTAGGCTTGTATCTTAGAAACCTTTAAATAAGAAAAAGCTAACACACACACACACACACACACACACACGTATAAAATAAAATTTTAAAGATTATATGGGAGATAGAGATTACTCAAATCAAAATTATTTCTAAATAATTAACATAGATTGAGCAAGAAAAAGAGAAAGGTCTCTAATTGCTAAAATTGCATAGGTAAAATAGAAGATCACTATTACTGACATTGAAGAAATAAAAAAGATGGATCTGGGAAAGGGATTTGGAGGAAAGGGGTAGGTGATAGATGAGAGGGAAATAAGAGACAGTGGGAAGGGAGAATAAACAGAGTGCATTGTGTACATGTATAAAATTGTTAAAGAACCAATTTAATCAATAAAATAAAAATATAAATGACAAGGTAAGAGTTAATACAGATTGATCAAGAAAAAAAAGAAAGAACTCAAATTACTAAAATCACATGGGGAAAAGGGAAAATCACTATTACTGATTTTGAAGAAATAAAAATCAGTATATAAAAGTACTATGGAAATCTGTATGTGAAAAGACTAGGTAACACAGATGATATGAATAAATTCTTGGGAGAATACCAAGAGTAAATCTATCTGAAGAACAAATAGAAAAACCATGAAAAACAAAACAAACAGAAACTAATTTCCCACAAAGGAAAAACAATCCTCAAATATTTGCAACTAGTATAGCGTATCAGAAATTTACAGAATTAATTCTAATCGTTGGAAACTCTCCCAAAGACTAAGATTAAAAAAGCACTTTTGATTTCATTCTCTAAAGTAAGTTGTAACCTGCTACCAGAACCAGAAATATATCACAAGAGTAAAAGAAAAAACAGATGAATAGCATTTGTGAATGCAGAATTAAAAATTCTCAACAAAATGCTAGCAAACCAAATCCAATAACATATAAAAATAATTGAATAACATGAACAAGAGCATTTGACTCAAACAATATGAGATTCTAACATCTTAAAAATCACTTAATGTAATATATTATTTATAGAACCATGCACAAACTCTTTTGATCATCTAATATAAATTTTCTAGCACTGTCATAACTTGAAAAAGAACTCCATAAGGAATGAAAGTGAATATTTTCAATTAGATAAAAAATTACAGCTAACATCATATTTGAAAAACCCACACACCTGCTAAGATCAGGAAAAGTGAAAAAAAAATCTCTTTCCTACTTCTATTTAACGCTGTGTTGGAAGTATCAGGGTAATTAGGTAAGAAAAAGGAAATAAAATGTACCTAGACTGAAAATGAAGAAGTTATTTGCAAATGAAATGATCTCATATAAGATAATTTTGATGGGTTCAGTAAAAAAATATATTATAATGGATCTTTAACCTTGAGGAATATAAAATGAATACACAGACTACCAACTGTAATCCTATACCCCTATAATAAATGATCTGAAAATAAAATTAAGAAAATAATTCTAGGAGTTGGAGAAATGGCTTGGAGGTTCAGAACACTGGATGCTCTTTCATAGGACTCTGGCTCAATTCCCAACATCCACATGGTGGCTTAAAAACCATCTGTAACCCAGTTGCAGAAGATCCAATGCCGTCTTCTGGCCTTCCCATGCACCCAGACATGTACATAGTACACAGACACACTTACAGGCAAAAACCCCATACACAGGAAGTTTTCTCCTAAAAAAAGGAAAATAACTGTACTAATAATAGCATGAAAAAAACACAGCAAAGAAGTGTAAGATTTATAATTTGAAAACTACAAATTACTGTCTCATTAACTGAAAGACAGCTGGGCATGGTGGCATACACCTTTAATCCAGCAGTTGGGAGACAGAGGCAGGTGGATTTCTGTGAGTTGGAGGCCAGCCTGGTGAACAAAGAGTTCTAAGCCAGCCAGGTATAAGGGTTTGAATGAGAATGGCCCCCATAGGATCCTACACGTGAATGTTTAGTCCCTAACTGGTGGGACTGTCTTGGGAAGGATTAGGAGTTATGGTCTTGTTGGAGGAGGTATGTGACTGGAGGTGGGCTTCAAAATCCCAGTTCCAGTCTCTCTCTCTCTCTCTCTCTCTCTCTCTCTCTCTCTCTCTCTCTCTCTCTCTCTCTCTCTCTCTCTCTTTCTCTCTCTCCCTCCCTCCTTCCCTCCCTCTCCTTCCCTCTCTCTCTCCCTCCCTCTCTCTCTGCCCCCCCAGTCTCCTCCTTCTTCTCTTTATCTCTCTCCTTCCCTTTCTCCCCCACTCTCCCCTGTGCTTGTGGATCAGATGTAACTCTCAGCTACTGTTCCAGTGCAATGCAATCCTGCCTACCTACCATGCTACCTACTATGATGATCAAGGACTCACCCTCTGAAACTGTAAGCAAACCCTCAATTAAACATTTTTTTATAAGCTGTTTTTAAGAGACCTTGGTCACAGTGTCTCTTCGCAGCAATAGAAAAGTAACTACAACACCAGTGCTGCATAGTGAGATCATCTCTTAAAAAGAAAATTGCTAGGAGTCTTAGCTAGGGTCAGCCTCATAGATTTCTGGGAATTTCCGTTGTGCTAGGTTTCAAGTTGTCCCCAAGATGTTCCCCAATTCCTGTTATCTCTCTCAGTACTCTCTCCCTCTTTCCCTCTCCCACCTGATCTCTCATGTTCCCATCCCCACCTGCCCCCAGTCCACCCACGGAGATCTCTTCTATTTCTTTTTCCCAGGGTCCTCCTTGTTACTTAGCTTCTCTGTGTCTGTGGATTGTAGTGTGATTATCCTTTGCAGCTAATATCCACTTATAAGTGAATACATACTATGTTTGTCTTTCTGTGTCTGGGTTACCTCACTCAGGATGATTTTTTTCTAGCTCCAGCCATTTGTCTTCAAATTCCATGATGTCATTGCTTTTAACAGCTGAATAATACTCCATTGTGTAATTGTATCATAATTTATTTATCCATTCTTCATTTGAGGGACATATAGGTTGTTTCCAGCTTCTGATAATTACCAATAAAGCTTCTATGTACATAGTTGAGCAAGAGTCCTTGTGGTAGGATGGAGTGTCCTTTAGGTATATGGCCAAGAATGGTATAGCTAGGTCTTGAGGTAGATCCATTCCCAATTTTCTGAGAAACCACCATATTTATTTCCACAAGCTTGCACTCCCACCAGCAATAGAGGAGTGTTCCCCTTGCTCCACATTCTCACCAGCGTGAGTTGTTTCTTGTGTTTTTAATCTTAACCATTCTAACAGGTGGAAGATGGAATCTCAGAGTTGTTTTGATTTGCATTTCCCTGATGGCTAAGGATGTTAAACACTTCTTTAAGTGTTTATCAGCCATTTGAGATTCCTCTGTTGAGAATTATGTTTAGAGCCTATACCCATTTTTAATTGGGTTATTTCGTGTGTTGATGTCTTGTTTCTTGAATTCTTTATATATTTTAAATATTAGCCCCCTGTCTGATGTGGTATTGCTGAAAATCTTTTCCCATTCTAAAGCTGCCATTTTGTCCTATTGATGGTGTCCTTTGTCTTATAGATGTTTTTCAGTTTCATGAGGTCCCATTTACTAATGTCAATCTTAGTGCCTGCATTATTGGTGTTCTATTCAGAAAGTTTTCTCTTGTGCCAATGTATTCAGGGCTATTTCCCACTTTCTCTTCTATCAGGTTCAGTGTATCTGGTTTCATGTTGAGGTCTTTGATCCACTTGCACTTGAATTTTGTGCAAAATGATAGATGTGGATCTATTTGTATTCTTCTACATGCTGACATCCAGTTTGATCAGCACCATTTGTTGATGATGCTTTCTTTTCTCCATTATTTAATTTTGGCTTCTTCATCATCAAAAATCAGATGTCCATACATGTGTGGATTTACATCTGGGTCTTTGATCCAACATCATTGACCTTCTTGTCTGTTTTTATGCCAATACCATGCACTTTTTTTCTATAGCTTTGTAGTACAGCTTGAAATTAGGGATGGTTATAACTCCAGAAGTTCCTTTATTGTACAGGACTCTTTTATATATCCTGGTTTTGTTGTTGTTGTTATTGTTGTTTTTCCATATGGAATGGATACTGTTCTTTCAAGGTCTGTAAAGAATTGTGTCAGACTTTTCATGGGGATTGTGTTGAATCAATCTTGCTTTTGGTAAGATGGCCATTTTTACCATGTTAATCCTACTGATCCATGAGCATGGGGGTTCTTTCAGTCTTCTAATATCTTCTAGACTCCTAGCAATGGGGAATATGGAGCCTCAACTGGTCATCTCCTATAACCAGGCAAGACTTCCAATGGAGGGATTGGGACACCAACCCAGCCACATAACCTTCAACTTACAATTTGTCCTGCCTACAAGATGTGCTGGGGTATAGATGGCACAAAAATTATGGGAATGGCCTACTAATGACTGGTCCAGATTGAGTCCCATGCCACAAGAGAGATCCCACCCCCAATACTGCCTGGAGGACGAGGAACCAGAAGCTGGACTGCTGTGGGATGGTCTGTATGTCAAATGTGTTGCTGATTGGTCAATAAATAAATCACTGATTGGTCAGTGGCCAGGCAGGAAGTATAGGCAGGACAAGGAGGAGAATAGAGCTGGGAAGTCGAAAGCTGGGTGAGGGAGACACTGCCAGCCGCCATGATGAGAAACAGCATGTAAAGATACTGGTAAGCCATGAGCCATGTGGCAAGGTATAGATTAATAGAAATGGATTAATTTAAGCTGTAAGAACAGTTAGCAAGAAGCCTGCCACGGTCATACAGTTTGTAAGCAATATAAGTCTCTGTGTTTACTTGGTCGGGTTTGAGCAGTTGTGGGACTGGTGGGTGAGAGAGATTCGTCCTGACTGTGGGCCAGGCAGGAAAACTTTAGGTACACTGGACAGCCCAGAGACCTAGGATAGAACCAAACATGACTAGAAAAAAAACAATGAAATGATTCCAAATGATATTCTGCAATACTCAGTTGATTGGTGCCTAGCCCAATTGTCATCAGAGATACTTCATCTAGCATCTGATGGAAACTGATGCAGAGAGCCATAGCCAAACATTAGGCAGACCTCAGAGGATCCTGCTAAAGATAGGGAGGAAAGATTATAGGAGCCAGAGGGGTCAAGGACATCACAAGAAAACCCACAGAATCAACTAACCTGGGCTCATAGGAGCTCACAGAGACTGAACTACAACCAGGGAGCCTACATAGGACCTACCTAGACTCTCTGTGTACACATTACAGTTGTATAGCTTGGTCTTCTTGCGGGACTCCTAACAGTGGGAGCAGGGGCTATCTCTGACTCTCTTGTCAGCTTTTAGGACCCTACTCCTCATACTGGTTTGCCTCATCCAGCCTTTATTTGGTATGCCATATTTGACTGATATCCATGAAGAGGCCTGACCTTCTCTGATTAGAGACAGAGGAGAAGTAGATGGGGTGCCGAGGGGAAATGGGGGGAGGGATTGGGAGGAGAGGAAGGAGGGGAAACAGTGGTCAGATAGTAAAATAAATAAAATATATATTTAGAAAAAAAGAAAAACAAGAATTGACTTTGGAATCAGAGGAATAAGATCAAGGAAACAGTGTTTTCCAGAAACAACAGGGCAGGCACACATATGAACTCACGGTGATGGTGACAATATGCACAAGACCTGTACATACTCCAGCCAAAGGAATAAAGAATTTGGTGAGGAAGGAATGAGTTAGAGATAGGCTTTAATTTTAAAAGTCCCCATATGTGTGCATTAGAATATTTACTATTTTTAAAATGTTGATAAGATCTAAAATATTATATATATTTTATGAAATGCAGTGAGAACTTAACAAGGTTTAAATACATTGTGTTTTACATAATTCTACAAACTTATCCTAAGATTCATATAGAAAAGCAAGAGTCAACTAGTAGGAAAAATAATCTGGCTTTAAACTTACTAAAACCTATAGGATTAATAATAGTGTGACAGTGACATAAATACAGAGAGATCAATGGAATAAAACTAAGATTCTATAATAAAAACTAGTCAATTCAAAGTGGAAAAGGAATTTAATGGAACTCTATCCAAAGTATATGTATTTCATATATGTTCATATATATGCATCATGTATATAAATATATTGTGTTATATATGTGAAATATATGACATAATGCAAGAGTGTCATCAGTAGTGAAATACAAATCAAAGCTACAAATGGATAGCACACCTCAGCAACTAGGTTGTCCAAGAGAAGGACACTAACAAATGTTGGCAAAAGTAGAGAAACCTTAGAACCTCCATCCACTGTTTGTAGTATACAATGGCGCAACTGTTTTAGAAAGCAGTGAAACTATTATCTTAACCAGCAAACTTCACTCCTAAGTCTATATGCAAATGAATTGAAGTACATGTTCCACACTTGTACAGAGATATTCATTGTAGCTTTGTTCATAATAGTCCAAAATTGAGCACAACCTAAATATTCATCACCTGATAAATACATACTGTGTCATACATAATAAACAACCGATTGTTTGTTTTTACTTCTATAATATTTAACATACTATCGATATGATAAACAATTGTCCTAACCATGGTAGCAATGTATTTTTTGAATATCCATTCTTCAATGGAATTGCTTACAAGTAAAAAAAAACAAATTCTTTTTAGTGATATACACACCAACTAAGAGAATAATAACTTAAATTTTATAATAACTTCACATATTAAAATGTCATTTTAAAAGTACATTACTTTTTTGTGGTGATTGTAGTCCTTCCACTACTGGAGGCTTGGTTATGGGATGCATATATTTCCTGTCTCAACTTTGAGAGTTCCTTACAAATAAAACATAATGATTATTTAAACAGAAATATAAATATGAGGTAATAAGGTTACTAAGAACAACCCCCACCACTCCTCCTGTTTTGTTTTTATGTAGTGTTCTAATCCTACTAATGTTGATCCACAGTAGCCAAAATGCTAAACATGCCTTTAAAGAACCCCACTAACTAAGGTAGGATATCAACAATTGACTGGCTATGGATCTCTCAGTATGAGAATGTGAGTTTTTTGTTTGTTTGTTTGTTTGTTGAACAATTGAAAAGTAAGGTTAATGAATAATAATGATGATGGTGAAATTTCAGTAAGGAAGTAGATGCAGAATCCAAACAGGAATTTATCATGAATGTTACTGCAAGTGCCATTTTTTAAAATAATAACAATAAAATATTAGCTCATTGTTTTTAATAGTTCCTTTAGTACCTATTGTATGACAGATTTGGGGCTAAATGCTGCTGATATAACACAGTTCTTTAATGAAAGAGGAGTTCATGACCTTACACTGAGCTTACAGGCTTTAGGGAATTTCACTACTAATGAAATATAAATTAAATGTCTTAGAAATAGTAAAGGTATAACACCAGTCTTTTTTCTTTAACTTCAGTTCCTGCCTTCAGTTGGATTGTTTCTCAAATAGAAATTTTACTATTCACATAATACTCTCATGTGTAATAAAGTATGTCTTGGTAATGTATCATTTCCTTAATGTTTTAAGAGTCTAGCCTTTAACAGCTGAACCATCTCTGCAGTTCAGTGTGTCCTTTCCTCATACATGGGAAGTAACTGTTCTAAGGAACCTAATTATACTTTCCTTCTACCCGCTGCGTTTTCCTCTTCTTTTTCTTACCTCTGACTGACGCTTTATAAGAGAATCCTTCTCTTCCAGCAAGCTTGTCAGTTCATGAAGCTTAAATTGGAAGTCACTACAATTTCCTTCTCTTTTTGAAACATCTTTTTGGTACTGGCTTAATTGAGACTAAGGATTTAAAAACAATAATTATTATGATGCGCTTTTTAAAAGAAACATACAACTGAACTCAGGTGAAGTATAGTTATATCAAGTCACATAGCTAGTCATCAAATGAAAAATGCTATATCAATTTCCATAAATGTCTATAGAATTTTATTGATATAAAACATAATTTGAAGTGTTAGTTAGATATTTCTCATTTTAAAAAATCTGTGTTTGCTATTTATGATTAAGTACAATAATTGCTTTAGGCCATAGCAATAAAATAAAGCTAAGAAAATAGGCATTTTGGATTTCTTCAAACACTAATTAAGGCACCTTCATTCTTAAGGTTATACTGTGACTTTTAGTTCACAAAATTACTTTTGATGTGTGTCTTAAATGAATTTTCACAGAATCTGAGGGAGATAAGCATTATTTTCAAGAGTTAAATGAATCCTAGAAGTAACCCAGAATAACATAATAACAGCTGAAACTCAAAAAAAAAAAAAAAGATGCCTGAATAAATGTCTTGTCTTTCTTACTTCCCCATATGTGGATATAGAACCTGCTTGGTTAAAGTGTTACTAATAATGTTAGGTTGGAAAAGAGGAAATCAGTGGAAGATATTTGGTAGAATAATTAGTAGACCTATTAACAAATTAAGTTTCATTCAATTTATTTTAGAAAACAATTTCACTAGTCATTTTGTCTACTAAGATATTTAAATGCATCTGTCTACATTTAGGACTCAGTAAATTAAGGGTTAGTTAAATCCATTCAACATAGAATTATAAGGCAACATACTATATCCTTGCAAATATCCTAATTAAACAAAATCCAGTATAACTTACCATGAATGACAAAGTCCTTAATATGTATAATTTGTTAAAATACAGAGAACAAATGATCATGAGGTATCCAGCACCAACTGATATAGCTAAAACACAATTCATGAACCTAAGGCTCAGGGAACATCATGGAAGAGGGGGCAGGAAGCTTGTAAAAGCCAAAAAACCAGTAAATCTGCTGTGAGATTGACCCTTCTAGAAATGACTGGGAAATTTCACCCATGATGCTTCAACAATATGCCTGCCTAAACCAGACCTGAAGAAGTGTGACAATAGCCATGTTAACACAGAAGGGGAAAATCTCACCAGGCTGCACCCATAGACAAAGAACTACAGGCAGCTAAGGAATGCACAGAGAGGGAGAAATAGGTTTCCCTAGGGATGAATCCCTTAATCGGTTATTCAGTACAAATATATGCATACACATAACACTAAATAGCCGAGCAGGTTGTATTCATCTATTTAGGCATTTGTAAAAATACGTAATAATAACATTTAAAGAAAAAGAGGCCAGGCTCTCGAGAGGGAGCAAAGGATGGGTATAGAGAAGGGATTTGAGGGAGGAAAGAGAAGAAGGAAAATGGTGTAATTATTTTTTAATTTAAAAAAGTTAACTAAAAAATTTATAATCATCCAGCTAAACTATGGCTTAGCTATATAATTTTAAATATTACACGTTTCTGAATAAACATGCATTAAGTAATATTATGAAGGGTCCTCCACCCATTTCCCAAACATAAATTGCTGAAAATTAATAAAAATCAAGATAATGAAATTAATATCTTTTTCACCATCTGAGAAGAAAAATTAACCTACAGTATAAAATAATTTAACTTGAAATACCAGTTAGAAATTTCACTGCTTTTTAATATTCAGAAGTATATTCATAAGAAAAGGTTTAAGAAAATATTTAAAAAATCAACTTACTTATTTTTCTTTTTAGCTTTAAAATTATAAAAATCATTCTATTTATTTATTTATTTTTATTTTTAAGAGTGGTAGGGTGGGGGAGTGGTGGTAACGGTGATAGTATTTATTATCTTTAATAAAATTTACCATATTAAATTATCTGTTCATGCATGTGTGTGCATGCTTGTATGTGCATGCAGAGGCCAGAGGAGGGAGATAGATCTTGCAGAGCTGTAGCTATAGGCCTTTGAAGGATGCCTGGCTTGTTGCATTGGTGATGGGTTCCAAACTCTGCTCCTCATGATTGAACAGCAAATGTTTTCAACCTCTGAGTTACCTCTCAAGGTCTAACATCACTATTGCATGCAGTGTACGATCAACATACCCTCAGTTTGCTGATTTCTCTGTCTTTCTCAAGTCTCAAGTTTTTTACCATCTCCATATAATGGTTGCCAATCTCATCCATTTTAGCTTGTAGTATCGGGCCTGTGCAAGTCTCAGATACCTATACAAAATCAAAATAACTGTCTGTAACTGGATTGTTAAAAAGGAAATATATATTAGGTTTTCATATTTATTATTACAAGAATACCATGTGATTAAATAAGACATTGAAATAATAAAAATGACCTTGAGAGGCTATTCGATAAAGTTCAGGTGTAAGAATAATAAAACTTTCATTTAAGGTCAACAGAAGGGAGTCAAAGTACTTCACAAGGTAAAGTTTTATATTCTATTAACAGTGATAGCTTTATAATTACATAACTAGGACAATACTATAAAAATTAGTACCTGTATTCTAAGGTTTTTATTCTCTTGCTCTAAATTACGTTTACAATATTCAAGTTCTTTTAGTCTATATTCCATGTCTGATAGTGTATGTCGAAGAGAAAGGTTATTTTCTTCCAGTGTCTGACATTTTGAGCTTGAGTCTTGAAGTCCTTGCTGTAAGGAAGACAAAAGTCCATAAGAAAAATGCATTTTGATTTTACAGAGGAAATGTCCTTTTAAGTGATTCATTGAGAAAATTGAAGCAAATGTTTTCAAACTGAATCTTTTTAAATTCTTGCCTTTAGATGATATTTTAAACATCATACTACATGTTATGCTTGTCCCTAATCTCATTTGCCTAACTTGAACAAAAAGAATTAACATTCATATAAAATTTTCAGTGTCCCAATTTTGTATTAGATTCTTGATAGATTCATCACATCATCGTATACTAACAGTCACTAAAATGGTCATGCCCTTGATTGTGGTAAAAATAGAAACTTTGTAAAATCTTTGGGCAAGCCATGAGACAAAAAGGAGAGAAAGAACTCTAGGGGATCATTACAGTTTGCTTAGAATTATCTCTGCTCAGACAACTATAGAATGTGCCCAAGTTCATTCCCTTGTTTATTCAGTACACAAATGTAAGATCTACAGAAGATTCTTTTTCCCAATTAACATATCATTAAATTAGATGAATGAGTCAACCTAGACTTTCAGTGGCAATTCTTGTTGCTCCAAAATACAGAGAACTGTGTGCTGTGTATACTATATAACACATAAGGTTGCCCATTTTTCTGGAGGACATTCAGTTGTTGAAAATCTGCAAAGCTGTTCAATTCTCAGATGAAGAAATTGTTCCAACAGATTTTAACACTGTCTGGGTTGTATCTCAGAACTTAAATATGCCAGTAATTGTGCATATGGAAAGCTATCAATCTAGAGTATCACCTACAAAAGACATCAACTTACTTGCTGTTGGCGATTATTTGCTCTCACTGATGCCAAGAGTTCTTCATACTCTTTTATTTGATTTTCTTTGAATGCTAAGTCCTTTTCAAGTCTTATCTTGTCATTTTCCAGCGACTAAAGGCAAAATTACTTATTAGGACTCGGAGTTATATAAAATTGTTAAGAGGCAAAGTCTTGTTTATGTTGTAGAATTTAAATAAAAACTTGTTTCATCTGTCATTGCTTAACAAAGTAGAATTCTTCAAAGTCAAGCAAAATATAAGATAGAAAAACACAAACTTTGAACACCTGTATTAAAAGGAATATTTTGATGGATTGGCTAATGTTAAGTGCAATGAAGCAGAAAGTTCTCAATCATTTTTATGTTTTACTTCAATCTACAAAGACTTCTTAATCCCAGCAGGTGGAGAATTTTCAAATTAAAGTCCAACTACACTCATGAGAATGCAGAAATAAACCAGAAAAGTAGGGGAAAAAAAACATTCCAAAGTCCTCAAGGTGTTTTTCACTGTGAAGAGAGCATTCAGAATGTATCTACTTGATGGTACCAAGAATACCAATTAAAATAAAAAATAGGAAAGGTTAACTATTGGGAGGAAGGGGTTTTCAAGCTTTTTTAAAAGAGAAATTCAAAGTATGCTTTATTATCACAGGAAAGAAGGAAATTTTTATTAAATAACTACAGTTGTTCTAATTTTGTAGGTGACTCTGGCTTTAAGCATTAAATTATCTTAGTGGTAAATTAAATAATTGGTGCGTATCAACATACATTCATGTATTCATGGGGCAGTTCTTTTGTCATCTTTCAATGCTAATTAGCTGTTTCACAAAATAATTTATGTCTAGGTAGGTGTAATATTGTTGCAATACATTGAAAAAGTATATTGAATATTTTCATTTCTGTTAGGAAGCAAACAATCAGAAACACTTTGGAAAGAAGTGTCAAAATCAATCTTACTGTCAAGTCATTTTGAAGATGTCCAAGTTCTTCCCGTATGTTGCTAAACGTGGACAGCACTAGTCTCAGTGACTTATCTGACATACCCCTCATCTGGGGAAGAAAGCAGTTGATGGTTTATTTGTACTAATGTTTCAAAATAGGTAACACAAGCAAACATACTTTTTTTCTGTTCCTATGAAAAAAACTTAAAAAAAAATTTACTTTTAATACATTTTTTGAGATAGTTGCTCATTATGTAGCCCTGACTGTCTTGGAACTTGCTTGCTAGATAGAGTAGGCTAGCCTTGACCTCACAGAGATCCACCAGCTTCTGCTTCCCAAATTCTGAGAGTAAAGGCCTGTGCCACCAAACCCAGAAATTTATACATACTTTTAATTAAACTACAATATCACCACTTTTCTCCTTCTTTTCCCTTCCTCCAGACCCCTCCCATGCCCTCTCACTCTCAGTACTTTATTTGGTTAGAGACAAAAAGAACTTTCTGAATAATGCTCTCAAGCAGGTCAAGCAACATTCCTCAAAAGATTTCAACTATGCCTTTGGAAGACTTTTCTTTTCTTTTGTATGTATAAGTATCATCTTCATACAGCACAATTCTATCATCAAATTTTGCTTTTATGTTAATTCTTTGTTTAAGCGATTAAAAAAGAGATGAGGCACTTAATTTTCAAGCCCTAAAATGAACTTGCCTAAGTGTGCATGATGTGTATGGACTGTGCCTGAGGTAGGAAGAATAAAGTAGTCTGTTCTAAGCCTCACAACTATTGGTTTCGGGCAGTACCCTGCCTTGACTGATTCTGTTTGCCCCAAAGGCTGCTTGTTACATTTTAGAATGTAAGATACCTCACAGCACATTCCTTACAAAGATGTGTTCATTTTCTAACATGTGTATGAGTGTTTTGCCTCCATGTACAGATATGCATCACCAGTGCCTGATGCCTGGGGAGGCAAGAAGAGGGCATCAAATCTCCTGAAAGTAGTGTTACTGAATGTTGTTAACTTTATGTGGGTGCTGGGACCTCAAACCTGATTCTCTGCTATGGCAAAAAATAATTCATCTGTCCAGCTCCTCAAAAATCACACACGGCTGTTGAGACTGACTACGGAACAGAACTAGATTGCTGTATTTTGAATACAAATCCTGAGGCAGAATGACTCCCTGTTCTGTTGGATGCAAGTGAATAACCCAGTAAGAACCATGAGGTACAAACTGAAAAATAAATCATCTGTTTAGACAAATTAAATATTTTCACCTATGAACTTCTGCAATTAAATTAGATGAAGAACACATGGGAATATGGGCATATCAAAACCATAGAAAACAAAAACCAGGTCCAAAAGTATATCATACACACCAGACAAACAAATGATGCAACACTCATATAAAAGGAGGTAAACCTAACACTGACTTGTGGAGACTTATCTACAGATTACCAGATTTGTGGTACTTGCATCTTGGGATCAATAAGTGATAAACATTCAGATCTGACCCCAGAACTATGGCTCGTGATGGCCCTATCTTCCTGACATGGTTTACTGGAATTGACATTAGATGGGATGACCTCGTATGGACTACCCTTGAACCATGTCTTCCTTGAAGAGATTTTGTCTTGAAAAACTTCTTCTGCATGGGTTCCTTAATATCTTACCTAACTACCTCCAATGGCTCTCATTGAATTTGTATGCATGTACTGCTCAGGCCTTTATGAAAACTTCTTTGAATCCTATAGTCTCTTTAATGGTTTCTTAGCAATTCTGTATCCTATGTCATTGTGTGACATAAAATGTATAATATGTGCATTAATATTAGTAGCTGAGATTTGAATAAAAGACCTTGTTATGTCCAATGGCCATAATATGAAATAAATGAGGAGTAATTGTTGAAGTACAGCCAACATACTAACAGCTTGTGAATTTGTTATTAATCAATAAATTCTGAAATTGTGGAAATACATGCAAAGTTCTATGCTTTTGTCAATATTTTTAACATAACATACTCCCAAAATACTTATAAATTTTAGTGTTGAAATACAGATGAAACTGACTCATTTCAAAGGAGAGAAAATTCTTACAGTAAATTATTCGCATTTGTTTATTGGGAAACTTCAGCTTCTGTAAAGAAGGAAGAGAAGTACTTTTTCCTAAAGTTCTTTTTTTTTTGTTTTGTTTTTCAAGACCAGGTTTCTCTGTGTAGTTTTGTTGCCTGTCCTCGAACTCACAGAGATCTGCCTCCCAAGTGCTGGGTTTAAAGGCGTACACCACCACCACCCAGTCTTTCCTGATGTTCTTATTATGACTGAAAAATCACAGATAATTATATATGAAAAATATTGAAGGGCTCAAGATGATGAAAAACTTTGTCTCTAGGCTAATGACCATGAAAGGAGCAGACAAACAATGCAAAAAAAAAAAACTTTAAACAATAACAATTTTATTCCAACCAATACATTAGGTTGGACTGGGGAAACTGTGACTGTTATCTCACCTAAGGAAAAGAGGCTGAGAAATGAGCCCAGACTTCTGCCATGATCAGGATTTAAAGCAATACACCAACACTATTTTCTAGTATCATGTCAGAAAAAGCAGAATAGAGAGATGAGACTTTCATCCTAACAGCAAAAAATGATATCCCAAATTCTTAATGTCATAAAGCCTTCCATCCTATCATATGTAGACAGGCCAATTAGGAGAACATTTCATTTCCAATTCTCAGTAATAAAAACTGTTACTTCCTCTGATCTTTTACTGTAGGAGGTGACCTTCTAAAAAAAAAATCTGAATAAGACTCAGAGTTTCATAACACAGTAACAAAATGCTCAGGTTTCCATCTAGATTCACTAACCATTGAAAGACAAAAAAGTCTCAAGTTGATAAGGAAAATCAATTGATAGGTGCCAATATCAAGATAAAAAGAACTGTTAGAATTGCCCAACACCGGGAAAGGAGGAGTCAGACTCTTCCATAAAATAAGCCAGTGGTGGAGAGAGAGAGAGAGAGAGAGAGAGAGAGAGAGAGAGAGAGAGAGAGAGAGAGAGAGAGAGAGAGAGAGAGATTGATTGATTGATTGATTGATTTTGAAAGGCACAAGAGTAACCTTAGTTACTAGGAAAACCAGATAAAACAATAGTAGATTTCACCTAGAAATCACAGAGATGGGAAAAACTGATACAATATTTTTTTTCAAATACTCAAAGAACAAAAATGTCAACTGTAAATTTTATATCCAATGAAATTGAACTCCTTTTCAAGTGAAGAAAACAAATCATGATATTTTTCAGGCCTAGGAAAATGGAAATAATAAGTCACTATTAGACCTACTTTTAAAGACCAGCTAAAGGAATTTCTCTAAATAGAATAAAATTCTAAATCGAGAAGTGTTGGACATTAAGAAGGAAAAAAAAATCATGTGGGTAAACATGACAGGCTATAATTATGCTTACTTAGCCTTCTTATTTATGTTTGGTAGCTGAAACAAAAATTATAATACTAATATGTTGCTTATGAAAGGAGAAGAAATGTTTCAGAATAATATTATAAATACAAGATAAAGAGACATAAAACCCCAAAGCTTTCAGCTTTCTAAAACTGGAAAAATACTCAAATCCACACACTGGATTCACAAATATATAATGTGATAGCAAGAGAAACCACTGAAAAAGTTGCACCCCAAAACAACAAATCAAAATGGAATTCTAAAGTGCCATGTGTTTCATAAAGAAGCAGAACAAAGAATATCTGTGGGCTATTGTTTTGACTGATGATTGAAGTGGGAGGGCCCTGTGGACAGTGCCACCCTCGGGAAGGTGATTCTGAGTAAGCCAATACCGGCATTCCTCGATGGCATCTGCTTGAGTTCCTGCCCGGCTTCCCACACTGATGGACTGTTACTTGGAGTTGTAAGGTGAAATAAACCCTTATCACAGTAATGGAAACCCTGACTATGACAGTAGTTTTGTTTGTTTTTTGTTTTTTCAAGACAGGTTTCTCTGTATAGCTTTGCGCCTTTCCTGGAACTCGAGCCAGACAGTAGTTTTATTTCCGGTGTTTTTGAGAAAACTCCATAGTGATTTCCACAGTGTCTGGATTAGTTTGCTTTCGCAGAAGATATATATAAGAGTTCTTTTTCCTCTGTATCCTAGCTAGCTTTTTTATTATTATTTTCTTTTTTCTTTTCTTTTTTTTTCTTTTTTTTTTTTTTTTTTCAGAGCTGAGGACCAAACCCAGGGCCTTGCGCTTGCTAGGCAAGTGCTCTACCACTGGGTTAAATCCCCAACCCCCTTTTTATTATTTTCTTAATGCATGCTACTTTCAGTCATATTTCCTTAGCTTCTCTCTTGACTTGTGGATACCCCTTCGTTACAGGAGAATTTCCTGTTCCTATGGATTCAATCCTTACACATCACAGGAAAGGTAAGGCAATGTCTTTCCATCCTACACTGGCAGTACTTGGAATGGTATGGGCCAGGGAGTAGGTCATGGAATGGGTGCGAGGAAAAGAAGGGAAAGACTATGATTTAGAATCAAGTTGTGCTAAGGTATGAAAGTATGAACAAGAACAATTCAGAGAAGGTAATTTCTAGATTGATTTCCTGAATGCTAAACATTCTAGTTTTGGTGATCTTTTAAAACACACATACATACACACACACACCACACACACACACACACACACACACACACACACACACACACACACAGAGAGAGAGAGAGAGAGAGAGAGAGAGAGAGAGAGAGAGAGAGAGAGAGAGACACTTTGAGTTTACTAAGAAATTATTAAAATTAATGTAAGTTGATCTGAAATGCAGTGTTACTACTTTCTTTTTTTAATTGAAAATATTTTGTCACACAATGTATCGTGATTATACTTTCCCCTCCCTCAACTTCTCCCAGTTCCTCCAGACTTGCACTCTCTTCTAAAACTACTCCCTTTCTGTCTCACAGTAGAAAAGAACAGAGATAACAACCGAACATGACAAAATAAAATACAATAAGATGAAGCAAAAACTATCATATCAAAGTCAGACACTGATCCCATCTTACCTGCAGAATATAACGAATTTGCTGTTTTGTAAACTCTGACAGCCCTTTAGGAATCAATGACTCAATGTCTTCTGACTGTAAGAAAATGGAATTTATCCATTGAAAACATCAATATTTTAATCTTATGGGCCGCAGTTTATAGGCTTTTGTGTAAAAAAGCATATTTGGGGAGATAGCAGAAGATTAAGTTACCTTTCAAAGAATAGTTTCTATGAATACCATTTACAGTTTTACAAATTCTCACTTTTAAATACTTAGTTATATTACACAGACTTTGAAATAATACTAAATTCCAGAGATTGTTAGAGAAAAGATTTGGGCAACTAGCCAAATATTCCATTTCTACTTTAAAAGATCAGTTTAGGGCTAGGGCTTGGTGGCATAGTGCTTCCATAGCATTATAAGGCCCTGGCAAAACCAAGGGGGTAGAGGAAAAAGCAATTTCAAACAAAATGGTTACTTATCTGGGTATGGTGCTACATGCCAATACTCTCAGGACCCAAGTGTTTGAGGCAAGAGGAGCAAGGCTAGCTTGTGCTACATAAGTTCAAGGCAAGGCCATGATATATAGCCAGATCCTGTCTCATAAAAGCAAATAATAATGATGATGGAGATAATAACAATGTTATAAAAATTCAAAATCCACTGAAAATAACATCACTGTATCCTCCAAAACCAAGTTTTGTTGGATGGTAGACACATTTGAGAAGCTTAAATTTTAAATTATGAAAACCGTGAAATAAAATTATAGGTATTATAGGACTTAAAGAAAATTTGCTTGAGGCTATGGTGACTTTTGAAAGATTATAATGTTGCCACAGCAACATTTGTAAGCTTCAACTAAATTTAAGAGAGAAGCTAAAATAAGTGCTTTTCAAAGGCAATTAAAGACATACAGAATTACTTTGGTGAATGTAGAATAGTGATACAATGAAAATAATGATAAAAGAAAATAATATAAAAGACGTGATTGTTCTTTTTGTTATACTAAAATAAACTCTATTTATTGCTTATTAAATTAAAATAGTTTTACAAAATTGCAAACGTAAAGAAATTGATACAAAGGTTTTTAAATTCCAATCGATGTCACACACTGTATTTAAAGCATATTAGAAGTAATTGATTTTTTTATTGTATAGATTTCTGTCTTCTGAAAACAGTTTTGTGATCAGGCAAATTTTAATTGTGCATTCAACACTGACAATTTAAATCCTAGTGACAACCACAAAACTATTCTTTGTGATTATTGTATTTGTAGACATTACAAAGATATAAACATTATTTATTTTACTAACCTGTGTTTCCAGTCTAATAAATATACTAAATAAAAGAACATTATTGGTATCACAATTACAATGTACTTTGTTGTCTATTTAATTTTAATGATTTTTGGACTTACTGCATCTGAAGACTCAAAGTCTTGTTTGCTGCAAGAATAACAAGAAAAAGACAACTTTAGAAAAATGGATTCAGTAATTATATATAAATATGCCTGATATACTTGTTTTATATTTTGTATATCATAATAGTATTAGTTTAAGCTAGAATCAAAAATTTAAAAAGTTAATATAAAAATGGAGCTTTCACTTAGTTTGACTAAAATAACTTTTCTAGAATTAGCTGACCTACTAAAAATGAGTAACATCCAAATAAAAAAAATTATAAAATATGCAGAATTAGTTACTACATCATCCATTTTCACCAGTCTGTCTGAGGGTAGATGTAGAAGTGCTTGACAGCAAATGGTATTGGGTAATTAAACAATTACAGGTTTTCTCTATTTCTACCTCCCTTTTCTCCCTCTAGTTCTCACTTTCAATTTTGAGTCTAGTTTCTATTACTGTTTTCATGTTATTCATTCCATTTTATCAAAACGAAAACTTTCAAGATAAGGTCAGTTCATTTAATCTATATATACTAGGAAGACATGAGGTTAGAACAGTATTTGAATCTACACCAAACAAAGCAAAATGATCAAAATTCTAGTTTGACAATAAGATTTTGAGCAAGAAAATGAGTATTTGGACAGAGAGATTGAGACTGTTTTTGGAGCCAAATTAAGAAGGTGACTCTTATATTTTTGGTTGTGAGCCTAGCCTTTAAGGGAGAATTGTTGAGACCAAGGTTGGATAAAGCACAGGGACAAATAGCCAAACGAATGGAAACACATGAACTGTGGACCAATGGCTGAGGAGCCCCCAACTGGATCAGGCCCTCTGAATAGGTGAGACAGTTGATTGGCTTGATCTGTTTGGGAGGCATCCAGGCAGTGAGACCGGGTCTTGTGCTCAGTGCATGAGTTGGCTGTTTGAAACCTGGGGCTTATGCAGGGATGCTTGGCTCAGCCTGGGAGGAGGGGACTGGACCTGCCTGGACTGAGTCTACCAGGTTGATCTCAATCCTCGGGGGAGTCTTTGCCCTGGAGGAGATGGGAATGGGGGGTGGGCTGGGGGGAAGGGGAGGGGAGCGGGAGGGGGGAGAAGAAGGGAATCCATGGCTGATATGTAGAATTAAATTATATTGTAAAATAAAATAAAATTAAATTAAAAAAAAGAAGAAGAAGGCGACTCTTATGGGATTGTCAGTGTTTATACCAGTCTGGTATATACTCCTGTAGGAATTGTGAAGACTTGGAAGAATACAGTTACAGTGTTGTCAAGGGCAACAGATCGAATTTTATTTTTGTCTAATTGCTCCTCTGCACATAGTAGAAGAATGAGATATGAACATGTATGTGAACATGCCAAAATAAATCGGAAAACAGTTGTATATGTTCTGACAGCAAGACAGAAATAATATTTTAAGTTAAGAGAGTTTTAGTACATTAGTCCCTACCTTTATCCCTTATGTAATTGCTTATGAGCAAAATGTTGCTTATAGAGATAAGTGGGTCACTGTTAAAAGCCTCTTGCATACATTTATAAAAATAGACAAGCTACTACAGCAAAAGAGAACTGTACATTCCCATTCCCAGTGCATGCCTAGTAGAACATGTACAATAGTTTGCATGTATGTATTTGGCATTTGTTGTATTGTGCCAAATAGATATATTGGGATAGACTTAAAAAAATGAAATGTCCACAAAACATAACTAAAGCCCAAAAGAGGATCATTTAGACCTAATCAAGATTTTGGGAGCATTTTGCAGAAAAGCTGAGTCATAGATTATAGCTAAGAGAATAGAATATTTAAAAATATTTGAATACCTCTCAAGTCATCAGTAGATAAGTAATCTTATTAATAACATGCCACCTACATCTTCATCTGAAATTTTATGAGGTTAGTTTTGAAATTTTATAATACATATAAACAGTACAGTATCTGGCATATTATGGTCATTCAGTGAATAGGCTATTGAGGGGAAGAGAAATATATTAACATAGCAAACTTGTGTAAAAGAAATTGAATGCATCAGGTAGTTCTTTGGGTCATGGGGGAGAAGAAAGTAGTTTGGGTAATTTGAGAAGATGTTGATTAAGTATAACGATCAAAACTTCACAAAAGAGAAAACTTATATTTTATAAGGGAATAAATATAATAATTAGCTGTACTTTGCTGTATCTTAATGAATTAACAGTAATGATAGCATATGTTTAGTCAACAGATACCGAGTCCTGTATTAAGCTGAATGAATTCCAAACCACATAAAACAGCTTTTGTGTAGCTAGCTCTCTAAATAGTATGGACAGCTGACAGCAGGGGAGTAGTAGAAATGGCAGTAGAAAGACATAGTGGAAAGAGCGTCCTAGTGAGAACATCTTACTTACCTAAAGTTAGCATTTTGCTAAGTGGGATAGCCAAGCGGACAAGAACAAAAAGTAGTTGAGGAAATTGGTAGTAGGAAGGTAATAAAATTGATAGAAAAGAGATGGGCAAAAGATTAAAAGAATATATTAAAGGCACTAAATATAAATGTTGATCTGGAAAATATATGCCTTCTTTAACTTAAAAGGTATACAAAATAGTACATATTGGGTCATACCCTCTATATTTATATGCTATATAAATTCTATATTATAAAAATTTAGAAGCAAAAGAATGCAGTCAATGAAAATGTTGAATTAAAAAAAATCTATTGGCATTCCTTTATCTTCCGGATTACTTTGAACTTGTCACAGTCATGCTTTGACTAGATAGCACTAGGTAACTCATTTAATAGCCATGTGCTGTCATTAACAAATGAATGATTCCTTCCAATTCCAGGGAATCCAAATTCTACTGGTCTGTGCAGGCACCTGTAATCATGTGGTGCACATAAACTCATGCAGGCACACACATGTACACATAAAAAAGGTAAATGTATTTAAGCATATATAGTTGCATGTCATCTACTAAATTAAACAGTTTTTTATTTATAAATATATAATACTCCATAATTTATATGTTACATACAATATACTGTATAAATCAATATATTACGTGATTTATATGTATAAAATATAATATTTACAGATAAAATATTTATAAATTGAGAACACATCAGTGACATACACATAGTGGTGTATTGGTTGTAAATGTATATATTCTATTATAAATGTAATATGTCAAGACCAAGTCATAATAACCACATATTTTTAATTAACACATAGAATTATATGTATTTATGAGGCACCAAGTGATGTTTCCATACATGTGTAAACAGTGTAATTTTCAAATAACTTTAAACATTTCTATTATATCAAACATATTTTCTTTATGAGGAAAACACTCAAAATCCCTTCTTCTAGATTTGAAACTTAAAGTTCTTTATCATTATCTGTAGTCAACACTCTCCAGTAGCACACTAAAATTTAGTGTACATTGAGTAATATTTCCACCTTGAACCCTCTACTGCATTGAGCTTGTGACAATGACCATCCCACTCTCACTTTCTATGAAATTCTTTTTTTTTAAGATTACAAACTAAGTCATGTGACAATTGTTTTATGTGCCTGTGTTATTTTACTGAATAGGGTCATTTCCAATTCCATTTACATTGTTGAAAATGATAGAATTTTATTCTTTTTCTGCTGGTAGATTGTCAGGTTGTTTCCATTCCCTGGTATCGTGAACATGGGAATGAAGGTGTGTCTTTTACATACTCATTTCATTGTATTTGATTATATACCCAGTGTTCAGATTTCTGGATCGCATGGTAGCTCTAGTTTTCATTTTGAAAATCCTCCATATTCTTTCCTATAATGACTAGTGTGTACCTGTACATTACCACAATATTCATTTCCTTCTCCACATCTGCACCATCATTTGTTATCTTTTGTCTTTTTAATATGTCAGTCATTTTATTTAGCTTCTTTCTCAAGTAGTGGTTTTTGTTATCAAAGTACATTACAAAAGAAAACATACATAATTCTTAACTGATCTAAAAGTAGTTAATGAGGTCTCTGCTGATTTTCATAAAGTGAATTAACTCTCCTTTGTTTGGTTTTGATCTTTTTGAGACATAGACTTGCTATACAGCACCACATGGAAAGATACGTAGCCCAGGATGTCATCAAAATGAAGGCATTCTTCCAGTTCAGCCTCCTGAAGGCTGGGATCACAGGTGTGAAGCCATCACAATCAGCTTGATTAACTTTTTAAAAAATTTGTATAGTGTTCTGCCTGCATGTATGCCTGCCCACCAGAAGAGGGCACCAGATCTCATTCTAGATGGTTGTGAGCCACCATGTGGTTACTGGGAATTGAACTCAGAATCTCTGAAAGAGTAGTCAGTGCTCTAAACCTCTGAGCCATCTCACCAGTCCCCTTGATTAACTTTTAAAATGAAACATTTGCTCAGTTTTCTCATATAATTGATCTATTTACTCATTAAGAGTACTGGTATTCTGCTGTAAACCTGAATGTGCTCTTCAAAAAGGCTATTTTAAGGGCTATAGAGATGTTCAGTGGTTAGGACCACATACTGCTCTTTTAGAGGATCCAAGTTTCATTTCTAGAACAATGCTGGACATCTCACAACTGCATGTAACAAAAATTCCAGGGTCTCCAATTACCTCTGGACTATGAGGGCACCTGAACACATGTGGTGCACATTAACTCATTGAGGTATACATGCATACACATAAAAAAAATCTTTAAATGTTTATTTTTTAAATTACAAGAATAGACTAAATTATTGGACAACTGCAACATCAAGACAAAAAATGCATTTATAGTACCTTCCTCCAATTCTCTCCATATGTTCTAATAAGCAGTGATATAGGTCTGTATTCTTGCGGCTTAGGTCAGCAAGCAACTCTCCAAAATATTTGGGGTCCAATTTTTCAGGGCCATCATCCTGAATTATCACCTGAAGCAAATATCAATTATAATTATAAGCAATATTGTTTTACTAAGCACACAGATACATTGATATGAAGTTTTAAAGAATAAAAAACTATTAGAATCATCACATGAATCAAGTCACTGAATTGTCTATGCATCAGATGTGTATATTTTCAGTAGGGAAAGAATTGCAAGGAAAATCAACACTGAAACAGTATTTTCAATTTAATTTCACTCAATTCTAAGTAATCTAGTGAATGCAAAACTTGAGTAACAAATTTTTCTTTCTTTTATTGAAAATAGGTGTTTTTCATACAATGTATCTCTGATCATGGTTGTCCCTTCTCCAAGTCCTCTGAGATTCCCTTCATGTTTCCCCATCTGGAATCTACACCCTTTCTGTCTCTCCTTAGAAATCAAACAGGCATCTAAAAATAATAATTAAATAAAATAAAACAAAATCTAACAAACTGGAATAGGATAAAGCAAACAGAAGAAAAAAGCTAAAGAAAAAGCACAAGATATATACATAGATGCAGAAAGACGCTTGTTTGTACACATAATAATCCCCTGAAAACATAAAACCAGAAGCCATAATACATACACAAAAGACATTTAAGGTTAGAAGAAGAAGGAAGGAACGAAGGAAGGAAGGAAAGAACGAAGGAAGGAAGGAAGGAAGAGGAGAAGGAGAAGGAAAAGTGGGAGAAGGAAGAAGAAGAAGAGGAGGAGGAAGAAGAGGAAGAAGAAGAAGAAGAAGAAGAAGAAGAAGAAGAAGAAGAAGAAGAAGAAATAAAATAAAATAAAATGCCCTGTCAAAAGCCTTTTGAGACAAAGAACCTCCAAAGATGCTATTGAGTTTGTTTTGTGTTAGCCACCTACTGCTGGGCATGAGGCATGGACTTAAAAGTGGTTTGTATACCCATTGAGACTCCCTTCGAGAAAAAGTGATTTTGTTTTCTTCAGTTGTGAGTGCTTATTAATTGGAAAGAGCTTCTGGGTTAGGGATGGGGGCTTGTGTCTATGTCTTCTCTCAGCACTGAGATCCCATCTAATGTAAACCTATGCAGATCCTGTGCATTCTGCCCCATTCTCTGTGAGTTCATATGTGTCAGTACTACTGTGTTTAGTGTCCTCCATCCCCTCTGGAGTAATATTAAATTCTTGAGTATAGTTGCTTAAATGAAATAGCTAAATAAATAAATAAATAAAACAGTTTCCAATTATCACCAAATTTCATTTCTTTTTCTTAGTTTTATAATTTGTGTGTGTGTGTGTGTGTATGTGTGTGTGTGTGTGTGTGTGTGTGTGTGTGTGTGTGTGTGTGTGTGTGTGTGTGTGTGTGTGTGTCTGTGGGTGGGTTTGTGCATGTGCCTTTGGAGGCCAGAAGACATTGTCAACTCTCTCAAACTGGAGTTAAAGGCAGATGTAAGCTACCTAATATGGGTGATGGGAATCAAACTCAGGTCCTCTACAAGAGCAGTACATGTTCTTAACTATTGAGCCATCTCTCTAGCCCACAACATTCCTTTCATATCTGCCTACTGTGGATAAACAAAATGTGAATATCTTCAATTGTACTGATATAGAAGAATTACTATCACTTTGATGAAAGTCCATTTGATTATTAGTGTATATTAAAGTTAGACTAAAAGAAACTATTCAATCCAATGTCCTTTATATATTTTTATCTAATTCTTCACTTTTTTATTTGGATTTAATATCTAGTCAATAAGACATGGAAAAAAAAGTAGCTCAGAGACAAGTGAAAAAAATTACAGACATAAGAGACATTTAAACTCTTTGACACAAATTATTATGACTACTGTCCTAACTCAGACATATTTTATTGGCCTCATTCCCTTGCTATTAATCTTTCTAATACTGTTGGCTACCTTGTCTGTCATCCAAAGACTCACTGCTTGGAGAGTAATAGCTTAGGCCATACTCTATACTGTCTTAATTTTAAACATAGGATGAAGAGATGAATAGTTCAAATTTGACTACTGATACTTCCTTTTCAACCTCTCTGCTGAAGGAATACCCTAAAAGTCCAGGTATGCTGAGACAAATGGAAGGCCAGAAAGCAAGCAAGAACAGGCACTCATAACCACATCTGTAATAAGAAAATCAGTTTACAAAACACAGATTAGCAAAAATAAATGCTGAATAAAATCACAGTATATTTTCATCATAATTTGATAAAGAAATGTACATTCATGGGCCATAGTCCTTCTTGGAAGTCCCCTCATACTCATGTGAGCTCTGTTTTTCCTTAATAAATCTAACTGATTTCCTTTAAAGGAATGCAGATTCATATTTTGGAAAGTTTGGATGAGAGGACTGGATAAATGACTCAGATATCTCAAATACAAAATCAGCAATACTCTTTTAAAAGAAAGAATGAAATCAGAACCACTGAGATCATTCAGTCGGTAAAGGCATTTTCCTCCAAGCCCAATGGCCTGCACTAAAATCCCCAGGACCCACATGGTCAAAGGAGAGAATAGATTCTTACAAATTTTCCTCTGACTTCAGTGTGTGCTCCCATGGCATGTATATGTCATCTCTCTACACACAATAAGTAAATAAATAAACACATGTTAAAAAAAGAGAGAAGAAAATCTGGGTGAATAGTCCACAATGACAGTTTTCTTGACTATATAAATTGTGGAGTTGCTTCCCTAGAGAGGTAAAAGTTGTCTATTAAACAGTGTAAAGTCTCCTATATGAAGTCATGAAGTAGATGAGTTAAAATGTAATGTTACTATCACACATTATGTTTATATGTCATAGAACTTAGAAGTTGTACACAAAGATTTATAAAGATAGTATTCTATAAAAAAAACCTTTAAACACATATAAACATAGTACCTCTGTTTTCCAAAATGTTCTTTGTTTTACCAACAGTGGGATTCATTGTTCTATACATACAAACATACCTCAAGATTTTCTATCTCTATGAAAACTAAAACATGCCAGTTAATAAAGCTAACTGAATTCTTACACAATTATCTTGAATTTTTTCTTACTCTTTTCACTAACATATGTCTTGCTTTTTTAACTGCTCCCTCACCAATTTAAGTATAATGAAACCATTGTAGTAAACTTCCTGAGGACATTTCAGACAAAAGACTTAACACTAACAGATATGTTATATTGATGTTGACAAAAATGTAAGTTTTAAAGACACTGCATCCCTAGAGTAGTTTCCAGTAACAAAAGTGAACAAGTGAACAGTCCTGTATTGTATACAAATTATATATATTGAAATTGATATTGTTAGAAAATGCTATATGTATATTTCTAATTGTACTTATACCGTTCATTTAACAATGTAATGCAATTTTCTGATCCTTGAATGTTATTATTACCAACTATTAGGATATAAAGAAATGAAAATTAGTAATTAGACATTATAATAGAACTTGTAGTCACATTAGGTATATTTTCAAGATTGAGCAGATATATTTTAGATAGACAGGTCATCTTCAGACCCTTCAGAGATCTACAGAATATGGCATTTAAAATGTTTTAATAACTTAGAAAATTTTTCTTTTTTGTTATGACTATGAGACATGTCGGCTCCTAGCAGTACCAATCTACTTCAGAGAAAATATGGGCATTGAAGAAACTGCAATTGGAGTTAACTTTCATTGTGGCAAAAGTTAGCCACTGGACAACAAAGTATCCTCGAATCAACTGCTGACAAACAGGACAGACAGGACACGAAACAAAGGACTACTGATTCTTGCCAAAACAAGTGTGGTTATGGCTTTATCAAAAGGCATCTTCTGAGGCCAGGCCAATATGGCACCATCCCTGAAGTGGCCTTCGCAATCTGGAAAAGGTACTGTGCACTTTTCTTCGAAGGCAGCTGAACAGGCAATGGGCCGATGGCTTCTGACGTGCAATGGAACAGCAGCTGAAACAGTTATTCTTGAAGAGTAATTAAGCTCATGCCTCACAATAGTAGAATGACATTTAATAGAGGGATGTGGAGAAGAACGGGATGCTGAGATGAAGCCACACACACATAGCCAAGAAGAATGGACAGCTGAATTAAAAAAACATCAACAATTTCCAGAACTTATAATCCTGAATCATGACATGACACTAGTGGAATTCAGGTGTTTCTGGTACGTGGACTGCTCTCACCCAATGTGAGGTTGAACTGTTGACCTTGTGTACATCCTACTTCACAAATGAGTCTGTCAGATACGCTAAGCCTATAGGCTGAAGATGATGCCCCAACACTGCGGAGAAACCTCAGATGACTGTCCAGGCAGCTGGTTGTTTCTGTCAACTCACAATTTTTTGGAAGTTGCTTGCATGTACTTCCTGTTTTTATTTTTGTTAGCTAATATTATTTCCTTCTTGGGTCTCTGAGGGAGTTGAAGATTAGCTAGTTATAGTTGAAGATTAATTAGGATAGAAAGTGAATTAGATACATTTTGGACTTACCAAAATAGGATAGATAATGGAATTATTTTCTCTGAATTTGTCAAATACAAATGGACTAGACATTGTTTAGGTATTTATTACTTGTATATATTGTATATAGTTATTGTACTTTTGTATATAGTTTTTCTTATGTTACTTATAAGCTTTTTCCTTTTTATTAAAATAGAAAAGGGGAAATATGATATTTTATTTTGTACTAAAATGTTATTTGTATGTTAATAAATAAAGTTGCCCGGGGTTCAGAGCTATTAGCAAGCCATAGGAAAGCCGGGCGGTGGTGGCGCACACCTTTAATCCCAGCACTTGGTAGGCAGAGCTAGGTAGATCTCTGTGTGTTCAGGGATACAGCCAGCATTGGAGACACTCGCCTTTAACCTCAATACCAACCATAGAAGACTTGGAGGTCTGTACAGACAGGCAGTGACAAGGCGGTCATGTGGTTGGGTTTACAACCAATGAGAAGGCAGAACTGAAAGTCTTTGTAAAACTTTAACACAGGAAGTAGCTCTCTTTCGGAGAGGTAAGACCACCGCAGGAGAAAGGGTAAGGTTTTAGCTCTTAGCTCTGACCTCTTTGCATTGGTTCTGTGTTTCTTATTTAATAAGACAGTTGGTTACATCTACAGTTCTGTTCTTTATCACCTGTCATGACTCCAAAAAGGCTTGCCAGAAGACTCAAGGTAAACAGAAGAGTGTATAGATGTCATAAATAATTATTTGTCTTCATTATGAACTCCAATAGGACAATTTCTATTTATGTATGTGTGCATGCAAATAATCCAGTGCATATGCATGTGGGTTGTGGGCACATGTGCACAGAGGCCAGAAGCCAATGTTAGGTGTTTTCTCAATTACTCTCCCTCTCATTTATTGAGACAGAGGCTCTCAAAGAAGCCGGAGCTCACCAACTTGGCTAGAACACCTGGTCAGAAAAAGACCTACAGATATTTCTGTCTTCAGTTTCCCAGAGCTGGGGTTCCAGACATAAGCAGCCACATCGAGCTTTTTGTGAAGGCTGTGGAAATTTGAACACAGGTCTTCTTCATGCTTCTGTGGCAAGAACTTCGTTGACTAAGCCATCTCTTCAGCCACCCTCTAACTAAACAATAACTTCTAAAATGAGTTCAGCTGAGCTTTTTCCTATCATTAACTGTGTGAAATTATCTATGTCTTGCTAATAGCATGAAAATGATCACATCATGCTATTCTTAATTTGTTCTTAAGAAAGGATACATGACAAGAGACATTTTGGAATTTGAAGCTAAAATTATGTGGCTAGAGACAACCATGGGGCACATTCATATAACAATTTTGTAAAAAAATACAATGAAACCAGATTTGAGTTCACCTTATTTTCTGTTTGTTTTGTTTTTAATCAATACATTTTGCTTTGGGAAAAGCATTTTCTAGTTCATTATTTAAGTTACCATACAAACTAATACAAAGTATTTTAAAGCAAAACATTTCTTTAAGTAGTATTATAGGGGCTGATGGAATAATGCAGTGGTAGAGCATATTTAACATGTATAAGGGTTTGGATTTGACCATAAACACCAAAAATTGCTTTACAACATAACCAATTTCTAACAGTGATCCTTAAAATATCTGAGATCTGAGACTGAGGCAGCACAAAGGTCAGTGATCAAACATTGATTTGAGAATCTCCTATAGGATTGACAGTAAGCTGGGTGCTTTGCAGAGTTTATTTCCATCTTCTTGTAGGATATACCATACATGAAAGTATGATTCCCTGTTACATAGTAGGAAATTGACGCTTAACCAAGTTTACTGCTGAAGGTCATGTAGCATCATGTTTTATAAACTCAAGCAACTGAATTGAAAGATTGTGACTTTTTCCTTTTCCACGCTACATCCAAATTGCAATCTCAAATACAAATTTTAAAAATAGGTCAAACTCCAACATATAATGGACTCCACAGTTTTCTGTGTGCTTTTATTTTGTTACAGTTTGGTGTTTTTTTTTTCTTTTATGGGTGTTGTTTATTTTGTTTTCTTGGTTTTGGGGGCGTTTATTGTTGTATTGGTTTGTGTGTGTTTGTGTGTGTGTGTGTGTGTGTGTGTGTGTGTGTGTGTGTGTGTGTGTGTTAGAAAGAACTTAAAATTGGATGGGTGGGGAGGGGAAGAGGATCTGGAAGGACTTAGGGTATGAGAAGAATATGACCAAATATATATTTAAATCCAAAAATTGTTTTTGAATAATAAAAACTATAGCAAAAGTAGGTAAAACTATAATTTTAAAAGAGTCCAATTTACATCTGGTCTGCAATGCTTTCAGGAGAGTCTTCCAACTCTATGTCACACCTATAGGGGACATGTGACTACCGAGGCCCTCCTTTATCTATGTACTTTGTACACCTCATTATTATCCTCATAAAGTTCCACTCAGACAGAAAAACTGTATATAAGAAAAAGTACTCATATTTTCACAATGTTGAAATTGCAAACTGTAGTGTAAATAATGAAGCTGGAGGAACTACAGAAGTTACCTAAATATGATGATTATTTTCTAAGTAGATAATAATATCAGCTGGTCATATATATTATAGTTAAACTGTGAGTGAATGGATATCATTGTAATACTGTTGCTCCTAGCAAAAATTTTGAATCCTATAGTATTTCTTCCATCTTTGAAAATTATCTGTTATACCAATCCTATCATCATTAATCTAATTTAGGCTTTATTCTTTTCAAAAAGTTTCCTCCATGACATTTTTACATGTCTTCATAGTTTATGGGAATCTTTCCTCATGTATTTCTTTTAGTCTTTCTGTCAGTTCTGTGAGGTAGATATAACTACCAAAATTTAATGAAGGAGAATGTTGCAGAGACATTTGATATTATTATGATAAGTAGCTTAAAATATAAAGTTCTGGAGATGAAACTTAGATCTTCTTACCCTGAAGCCAATCCAGACTATTACACTATCAATTCATCTCCAGTGTCAAAATGTTCTTACCTTTTGTATGAAATTTGGATCTAACACATGCTAACTGTATAAGTCTCTACAAGTAAATTCTTCAAACTTTAGTTTCTTTATGTGAACAAAAAGACAATAATAATATCTTCCTAATTTGATCATTATGAGAAGAAAACTAAACAACATGCTAGTCTACTTGGCACAAAGCTGCCATTGTTAACCTTCTAAAGTAGTATTTTTATTGGTACTTTCTTATTTAAAACCTTTACTAACTCCATTATATAGTCCAAAGTTGTTGTTGTTTTTTTTTTGCCTTAACATTTTAGAACTTCATGACCTAGGCTTAATGAACCATGGTAATACTTCAACCTAGTATGTTCTTGGAATGCACCTTCCATTCTATTCAGATGAAACAACTAACTAGTCTTGTTTTTGTTTGTTCTCCTTCTTTACTCTGTGTGTGTCTGTGGCTGCACGTGTGTGATACATATGTGTGCTCGTGTGTGTGAATGTGGCCCATATGTGCCACTGCATGCATTTAGACGTCAGAGGACAATCAAAGTGTAAGGCCTACTGTGTTTGAGAAAGAATCATTTGTTTGCCACTGCATATACCAGTTTACCTGGCCTCCATGCTTCCAGGGATTCTCCTACCTGCCTTCCATCTTGCCATAGGAGCACTGGAATTACAGATGTGCACACTGTTGCCTGGCTTCACAGTTCTGAGGATCTGAACTTAGGTGCTCATGCTTGCATGGCAAATGCTTTACAATCCTACTGAGCTATCTTCGCAGCCCATGACTAAATTTGGAAACACAAAATATACTTCTCTAAACCTGTAATATTATCCATATGATTTTTTCTCCCTTGGCCATTGTCTCCATGTAACACCATGGTATCAAATGTGGAAATACTGCTCAGTTTTCAAACCTACTGAAAATACCCTTGATCTCCCAACTGAAATTAATTTCTTCTTTCTGTTTCTCCCGAAACACATTGCTTGTTCCTTCTTACGGGAGATGCCACATTTTGCTTTGCATTAAATTTTAGGTGCTTCCACTTTCCTCTATTAGAGGAAACCAAGGAGAAGCAAAATTAAAAATTAAATTGAACTGTGCAGAGGTATTTCTATTTGGTCAATTATGACCTATAAAATAACAATTTCAAATGATTTAATCTAATAAAATAGCTATTTTTGTCATTACGGATCCATTTAATGTAAGAAATTTCACACACTACTCTAGAGGCTAATGTTTCTGAGCAGACAGTCAGAGGAAAGATAATTTTAGGCTTTTTTATATTGGAAAACATGAATTTTAAATTACTTCTAGTTATTTTTTTACCAATATAGCCAAAGTATATATTTCTAAGCATCAGAAATAATCCCATGTATATTTACTATTAAAACATTTCTAATTCCTCAATTGGAAGCTAATTTTCTTTTAATAATTTTCTTTCTTATTCTTTTATCCTCTCCTAAGAGCCGTCCATGAGAGAGGTCAATTTGAAATTGCAGTAAGTACAAACGGTGTCTGGCTCTCCATTATCAGTCATTACCATTAGTGTTTACCAGATTGAAGAAAATCTTTGTTTCCTATTATCACTTGTGCAGCAGATGATTACAAGACTCCAAAGTCTTCACAACATAAATTAGTCACTCAAGATTGTATCTAAGGAGGTTTCTCCTTAGCAACTAAGTTTTGATTTCTATTTTGTTATAATACACAATAAAGTATAAGAATATTTTGACTTGAATTAGAATAATGTATTCTCAAAGGATATATACAGCAACTAATTACCAGCTTGTGAAATGATATCATTAACAATCATCTCAAATGATAGCATTTGCAACTCGTTGTTCATTTGAATATTATATATCATGGCAATGTGTAACACTGAACAACTGTTGGGCTCATTTCTAAAGATCAGTTATCAGTTACAATTAAATATTCATGAATCAAGTCATAACTTCATACATTTAATTAATGAAACTGAACGATTTTGTCTTTTGAGAGGAGTGTGGATAAGCTGTTTTTAAAATGTTGTAAAAACACAAATACCAGGGGTGAATTAGCTAAGGCAATGCTGGAGAGCTCATCCTAGTGGTGAGAACAGGGGAGAACTGGCAGTTGACCAACCCTGCAACTGCCTAGGCCCAGAACCAGGGTTATGAGTTGATTCACCACAACATCTACCGCATCTATGATCTGCTGGAGCATGTGAAGGAGCCTGACCCGCAGACCCAAAGCTGCAGGATCTCCACGATACAGAGAACAATAGGATATCCAAGAGAAGTTCCAATGATGGTCAAGCATTGATAGTGTAGTAGAAATCAGAGGCCTCGAACCAGACCAGTGACTCTTGCAATGAACACTTGGAAGTAAAGATATATGGACAAAGGGGCTTACTGAGTGAGTCAGTGTGTCACACTACAGCTTCCATGACAAGATGGTTTTTTTTTCCTTTTTTTCTCTTAAATTTTATTTTATTGGAGGGCAGGTGAGAAGGGACAGGGAAATGAATGGAATCAAGATGCATGATATGAAAGACACATAGAATAAATAAAGAGAAAGTAAAATAAAACCCACAAATACCAGTGATATAATTCCTCAATGTTTGAATGGAAATTTAATATGAATGTTAGAATACTGGTGTAAGAAATGTTCAAGAACATTGCTAAGCATTCAGCTGGTTGGTCTTACCTGTTCATGTATCTGGCTTGACCCACTGTGGCAGAGTTCATGCCCAATATTTGGGTCATTTTCTGTGATGCATTGGATTTGATGGCTAGAATGGGACTGTTGACATTGTGGAGAGTGGATGATCTGGGGTTGCTGGACGACATGATGATGGCATTGAATCTGAGGATAACATTCCTAAAACACATATACATGTCAAAAAATTGCCACCTAGAATCAGAACTACTAATGAATCAAGAAACATTTTGAACCAAATTTGAAAACTGCAATGTATCTTTTATCAAATAATTAAAGATGTAGAATTTGTAGTTTTAATTAGTGATATATTATTTACTTTATACATTAAGAAAATTTTACTGAATTTTGCTTGTATTTAATCAGTAGCTATGACCATCAAACTACTTACCTAGGTATGCCATAGAATTAAATGTCTAATTAAATTAATATTCTAGTTGTACTTAATCCTAAAACTACTATGAATATTAATTAAGCTTTGTTTGATGTTTCAACAGGCACTGCAGCACCTAATTATATAATAATCCTGTCATGCTGAACACGTAAAATAACTTAAAATTAGGAAATAATACAACAGAGTGATTTTTCAATATCAGGAAGCATGTTTGTATCCCTCTTGGGGAGGCAATGATCTCATGCTTATGAAAATTGAGAAGAGGCTTTTTATTTTTCAACATTTAAAACCACTGATTGGTGCTTTTAATCCAGAAAACATATGACCTTACTTTAATTCTATCAGGTACTCTTATTCAAATATTGTTTTCATTGAGTTTCTGTGTGGAGTAAATGAATTGTCTGTAAATTTTGTATTACAAAGTAAGTGAGGGATAAATGTGTATTGCAATTATTATATCAGTGTTGACACCATAATTCAATTTTATTATCATGTATCTCACTAAATTTGAACAGAGAAATAGTAATAAAACTAACTAATACCAAAATTGTGACTTGAATTCATGATTTGTACCTCAGACTCTCTTAGGATAAGGCTTCATTTATATCAACTACAAAAACATCTGGAATTTGCTTTTAAACGCAATCTATTTCACCTGCTTGTTTATGTCATTACTTTTTTTTCTGAGAAGTACAGTGCAGAAACTAACATTTACATATATCCATTGTGTACACTTCACGTATACTTGAACATTTCTATAGTATGTTGTTATGCTGCTTTGAAAAGCTCCTGCTAATAGCCTGCTTTCAAAGAAACATCACTCAAGTTTTAGTCATAATGTTACAGTCACTCACATATAGTCAAGTTTGAAAGTATAAATTCTGTGTAAATTTTGTTTTTGAGTGTAAAAAGTTGACTTATATTGAAAAGTTATGTAATTCAACAGTTTAGACTCTTAGATGAAACAATTTTCAAACTATGTCAGATAAAAACAATACCAAGGTACAGAACAACAGAGTATTTTTTTCTCTGGTTTAACATATAAAATAATCTACATACACACACATATATATTTATGAATATATATATAGCTGCTTTCATATGAATAGAGTAATAAACTTCCAAGAGTGGCTATCTGAAAAAAAAACTGGACACATGAAGGCCCAGATAGAGAAGTCAAGTACCATTAATGTCATTTGCATTATTTTTAATATTCATTTTACACTCTGAAACTTCTTACTCTACAGCTTTTTAGGTGCCTAAATTATTTTAGAATAAAGAAAAATATATGAGGAAGCATATATTATGACTAGAAACTGCCTCAGTAGGTATATAAAGGTCATAGAGTCAGTTGTTGGCATTCCTTTCTCTAGACTGCTTAATATGACTCATTTTACAAGTATGATAGCACTGAAATCTTTACAGTTTAGAAAACTAGCTACATGCGTTAATCAACTTAGCTACAAATCTGACAGAAATATATATATATATATATATATATATATATATATATATATAATTTGTTCTTTTATGGCATAAAATGTCACCATGCAGCATTGGTAATTAAAAAAAAAAATGTGTTTACTATTTTCAGTCTTGGTGTTAAGATGGAAGCCAGAGCTTCATACACTCAAGTACTTTACAGCTGCAGTTCTTAAATTCAACTACCAAGGTTATTGTTTTAAAGAAAAATATTCACATGGAGATCATATTTTGAAGTACATCATAATCTAAACTTTAAAGCACAAAATATCAAACAATTATGATCTTATCATAGGTTATTTCTTTAGCTAGAGGGTAAAAAAAGAATAATATAAAATACAAATATTTTAAAAGGATAATTATCTTGCAACTAGCACTACTTTACCAACTTTTTACTACAAAGGCCTTTTTTGTTCTTGGACAAGTCTAATTTCCGTAGCTACTTGTATTTGATTCAGTTACAAGTGCCAGTAAATTGTTTTGTTTGGACCTTAGCTTTGTCCAGCATGCCATGGTATAGCCTCTATCACTGAGGAAACAACAAAACAAAAAATTATGCTTTGTTCCACTTGCACAGGTAATTGTAATTTGGACAGCTTACATAACAGTTATAAAACTTGCAAATCATTGAAATTATTAGTGAGAAAATGTGAGTACAGTCAAAATAAGCAAAAGCAGTGTTCTTAAAAAATCTTTCTTAATTGTTTCAGCTACATGAGCGGTAAGACAATGTATAGAATAGTCAACATTGTATTCTAGAGGCTATAAAATAGAAATACTATTCATTCTCATTAAAACAATAACCTGAAAGCAGCATTAAATGATGTACCTCAAATACTCCTTACTACTTAAAATGTGTGAAACATCATTTTTAATAGCCAAGTTTAAAAAATATAAATGTAAGTTGATAGCTTTGGAAAATATTACTTGGAAGATAAGAAACATCCAGTGAATTTTTTCTACTTGATATCATAATGTTGGGCTCTTCTTCAGGAACTCTTGTGTTTAATGCCCTAGATCTTTAGAAACTATTCTGTTTAACAAGCAAACCAAAAAGGAGACATCTTGATGGTTATCATTCTGGAAATTTATGTCATTTCATTTTTACTGGGCATAAAATAAGGAATAACATGTTATTCCCTACAAGTCTACTAACAACTGCCAATAAGTGCTTATAAAAATAGCGTGTGTTCTCTTGCCAAGAAGTTTTAAAACAAAATCCAATACATTTTCAGTGTGCTTCATTTATAAATGAAAAAAAATGATTTTGTTATCCAAGCTGATTTTATAATATTTAACTGCCTATTATGTACTTAATTATTACCCACACTCCAAATTTATAGTGATGTTCTAAGTCCCAGTAATACAGCATTTGCTTTTCTTTAAAATATGGTCTTTTCAGATAGAAACAATTTAGAGTGGGATCAATTTACTAGGGTGAAATCCAATCCAATATGACCAATGTCCTTATAAAAACGAGACATTTGACCCGGAGACAGCCATGCAGAAGGGGTTGCTGATGTGAAGATGCACATGTAGGGCATCGTGTGATAACAGGGGGGTTGGAAGGTTATTATGCAATCAAAAGGATGCCTGAGGCTTCCACATGCTAAGCTAACAACAAAAAGGATTTCTTCTCTGAAGTTTCAGCAGGATGATCGTCTTGTCCTACACAGTAGTTTTTGATTTCTGCTTTATAGAACTGAGACAATACAATTTTTTTTCTTTAAAGCACCCAACTAAAAATGCTACTTAAAGCTTCAGTTTTCTATATCTTTCAGAATATTTTACTTATCTGTTAATGCATACTATTCATTTAAGTCTGAGCATATTAAAATAATGAAGATAACATTATAGCCTTTAAAATTATTTTTTTGTAAACTAGTTTAAAGGGAAACATATAATATATATTAAGTTCAGTTTCTACCAGTAACTTTTTATGTGACTTCAGATTCCTTTTGGGTAAAATGTGCTTCACAATAAAATAAATACAAAAATATTAAGGATAGCATGAAGAACTGTAGACATGATGACACAGTACAACTCACAGTGGTCTTGCCTGGTACTTGGTAATTGAGTATTATTTCAGTTCTATTAAAACATTCATAATTCAAAAATGAATACTTGTAAAACAAGTTCTAGAACAGTTATTACTTACCTGATCTGTATTTAACTTCTCCACTTTTCTTATTGTTTTTTCATAAATTACATTGTTTCCTGGGAAGAAGTGACTGCCTCTTAGGAAAGGAGACAATGGTTCCTAATAAGAGATT
This sequence comes from Peromyscus californicus insignis, assembly GCF_007827085.1. Classification (NCBI taxonomy): domain Eukaryota; kingdom Metazoa; phylum Chordata; class Mammalia; order Rodentia; family Cricetidae; genus Peromyscus; species Peromyscus californicus. The sequence goes on from NW_026294391.1 coordinate 67,589,019, forward strand.
AAATAACATGTTTGGATATGAAAGGTGTAGTTTTTATAGGAACTCCAACAAATACCCAACATCTAATAGGCTCTGAGGTAGTAAGAGATTTTAGGAGGATAGTGAAATGATTCATCAATAAGTTTCTTCCAGTAGAAGGAAATAATTTTAAGAACAGTCGATTATCAATAACAATTTGAATTCCTCTTATTTGTTCTAGTTCTCTGGGGGAGATTTGAAGGAAGTAGGAAGGATAGCATTTGTTTCTCTGGGTGAGAAATGGGTGAGAAGTACAAAGCAGATTGGGTTTGAGCGTCTGTGGATCCATTGGCTCTAAGGCAGGACACAATACAAGTTTCTTCTAAGGTAGTCTAGCATGAGGTCACTATCATTTAAACTGTACTCATAGGCAGGTTTCATTCCAAACAAAGGAATTATTAGAGAAATTTAGAATAAATAAAAATCAGTCACTCCTACTAAACCATAAAGTAGGTAGAACTGCATTAAAGTATTTTCCTAGGACTCAATTTGCATGTCATTGAAGTGTACCATTCCTATTTGTGATGATAATCAAGGCTAAGATTCTCAGTACAACATATGTTTTGAGAACTGACAGCAGAAGCTTTAAGAGCCACTGTATCTCTGTATAATCAACTAAATTTCTGTAATATGAGCCAAGTGCTTAGAAGATGTCAGTAAATGAAATAAGGGCCTGTGATATGTCTTAGATCGAAAGACTAATAAAGAATCAAACAAGGAGTCCAAAAGAAATGTAATGCTCATCACATTCTTTTTTCTCCACTGTTTTTTTCTTTTTGAGAAAGGGTCTCACTATAGCCCTGGCTGCCCTGGAACTCTTTATGCAGATCTTGCTGGCCTCAAACTCAAGTATCAGTGAACCTCTGCCTCCAAGTGCCAGGGAATTAAAGGTGAGTACCACCACACTCAGTTTCTCCCTTGTTCTGATTTTAATTTGAGTCATGAGGTTATTTTATTCATTGATTTGTCACAAAACAAAACTGTATTCATTTGTTTTTAATGTACTTATATTAGATGAAATTGCTAGTATACAGCAGAAATTGTTGATTGGAAAACACTGTAATTACTCTCAGTGCTTAGACTGACTGGCCTAAAAGACTGATTGTTAAGAAGGGAAGAAATTCTGTAGCTCAAGTCTGCAGATCCAGATTTCTCAATGACCAGATTAGAAGAGGTGGTTACAATCACACAATTGCTAAAGAAAAAAAAAAAAAAAACCATGAAACAAAACAAAAGTAGAAATAGGGAAGTCTTAGAAAGTTTTAGAATCAAGACAAAAAAATCATTGAAATCAGAGGGAGAAATTTTCAGCAAATTAGTAAGAAATTGAACACAAAAATGCTCCCGAGACATCAATGGGTGAGAATCACAAAGCAGATTGGATTTTAGCTGCTGTTAATCTATTGACTCTGACTTAAGAAAATCAGCGGAAGCAGGCTTAATGGAAAAGAAAGGTATGAAGTCATAAAACAAGAGTTAACAGTTCTTTCTTCATAATCTATATGCAGTGGATACTTAGGTAAGTAAGGCGTTAACCTTCTCTGAATTTCAGTGTGCTTATCACAAGGATAAAATATACAGGGTACTCTGGATCAAGTGAAATAATATATTTTAAGGTACCATCAATTTTAACTTTTTTGTACATTGGTTTTTAATACACAGTATCATAATATTTTAATATATTAAAATGATTTTTGAGAATCTTGTCATAATATTTCTAGGACAATAATTTAAATTATACAAAGTAGACAGTTTTGAAGGTAAAGAAAGTATTGACTCTGAATATTCAATAGTAGATAAACCGATAAATGAATGAGAAGGGATGGTAGTAACTTTTATCTTGATGATTTAGAATTTTCTAAAAGAGGAAAACAAATATGAGATTTTCTTCTCTAAGAAATGTAACTCATTTTAAAGCTTTCTCTATTATTAGTGGTTTTTCAAGAAAAAAGAAGCTAAGATTTATGAAATACTGATTCTCTTTAGAGTATATTTTGGTTTTCCTGTAGATATAATAACAATAAAAAACTCATCCAAATTTAGATTACTACTTTCCCAAATCTATAAGAATGTAAAAATAAAATATTTATATGAGTAATTGCTATAGAAAACCAAATCAGCTAAAAAACTTTGATCAGGCATTTTCGAGTTCTTAATCGTCGAGGAGTTCAACAGTTTTACTGCTTTGGTATCTTCTTTTCTTCAGTCTCTACATTTGATTTGGTGCCAAATCCACCCTAAAAATTAGCAGGTGTTTTCAAAATGATTGATGTTATAACTTTAATTGTTACTTTCCAAACCTCTGGCAGTAGTTCTCACATTTAACCAAGTATGTAATTCCCAACATCTATTGCACTGTTCCCAGGCCACAAAGCTATAATAGAGAAACATTTTTTAAAACCAAAATAAAAATTTGTTCATTACAAGTTCAAGTTATTCAGTTTCAAGCATTGCCTCCAAGCTTTATGATCACACTTAGATTAATCAAATTCTATAACTGTGGTCCCAACGCCTTTTATTTTCCACGACCCCTAGCCTCATGCTGCCTCACCCCTTTCCTTCTGGAGATAATAAAATTTATGTAGTTAATGTGATCTCACCATGTTTCTCCACAACGCAAAACACTACCCTTTACATTCTGTCCCTTCCAGCTCATCAAGGAGGAATTCATACCTTTGTTTTCCTAAAGTTGCATCTCTATGTGTACCTGAAATTTTATCCTCTCTTTTCTCCTTCAGAATCTTATCTCATTTGTCCCTTTACTCTATTGGATCACTACCCTTAGCCATTACTGGTTCATTCTATCTACAAATCTTCTAGGGTCTCCAACATTCAGCTTTCTCCTCTAATGATACCTTTTCTCTTGCCTTTGATTAATATCCTTTTCAGAAAGGCATCCCTCAATTAACTTCCTCCACTTCCCTTTGAGAAGTCCATCCATTAACTTTCTGCATCTGGATTTTGCTCCCATAAGTATATTGAAAGTGTTGTTTTAAATACCACTGCCAATTTCTTGACTGTCAAAGCTCATTCTCATATCTGTCGTCCTTAGCTTTATGCTAATTTGATATGGTTACTCAATGATTCCTCTATTTCAGTGGGTCCTTATTTCTGCTCCTTTGAAATAGATATTTCTCAAGGTTCTGACCTTAATCTTCCCCATTACCCCACAGCAATCACACTCATGTCTTTACCTTTGGCAATAAACTTTAGATACCAACCCTCTTCTGTATATCTCATATGTGACATTTAGCTGTGTCATTTTAAATATTCACTAGGTACCCTCTCTATTATGCACCTCAGATCCCACTGGCTCAAGCAGATCTGGATTAGCTGTCAGAAAAGAGAAGAATTTGTGAAGACTTGAACAAAGCACACCTATTTAAATTTGTTTCCTTATGAGTATAATGATTTTAACATCATGTGAATGGTATCAATATATTACATGTCAAAATAAATCTTTTCCTTGATTTTCCACAAATAGCAAATGTGTTGTTTTCTGAAGTCAAACTGCAGTATAGTGATTGAATGAGCATAGCTCCCACAGGTCCATCTGTTTTAATACTTGGTCCTCAGTTAGTGAGCTCCTTGAGAAGGATTCAACATGTGACCTTGTTGGAGGAAGTGTGTCACTGGGAATGGGCTTTGAGACTTCAGAAGCCCACACTATTCCCAGTTAGTGCTTTTTCTGTCTCTGTCTCTGTCTCTGTCTGTCTCTGCCTCTCTCTCTCTCTCTCTCTCTCTCTCTCTCTCTCTCTCTCTCTCTCTCTCTCTCTCTCTCTCTCTCTCTCTTCCTAGTGCTTGTTGATGAGTTGTGAGTTCTCAGCTCCTGCTCCCCTGCTATAACTGTCTGTCTGTTATCATACTTCCTGCAACTATGGCTATGGACTCACCCTTTGGAACCATAAGTCACCAAATTAAACTCTTTCTTTCAATGTTGTCTTGGTCATAGTGTCTTATCATGGCAATAGAAAAGTAACTAAAACAGGAGTTGGTATAATGAGTGAGCTATTGGTGTGACATGTCTAACTACGGTGTTTCATTTTTTTTTTGTCTGTTTGTTTTTGGAGGAAAATGGAAAACTTTGAGACTTTGGACTGGAAAAGTGGTTGAATTTTATAAGTGGGGCTTTATGATCCATTCTAGTAGGCAACTGGAAGACAATAAGGCTTAGAGCAATGTGGACTATGGTGATCCTGATCAACTGGCTTCAGAGGTGAATAGTATTAGCAACTAGGATAACAACCATTTTTGGTGTATTTTCTCAAAGAATGTAGCTGCTTTTTGCCCTTGTGCTAAGAATCTGCTGAAGGGTAAACTGAAGAGTTTCAAACTGGTAGAGAAGATTCTGATATAGTCAACTATTGATTTGTGCCATGTGGTTATGAGTGATCACTATTATGCAGATCTACAATGAAAAAGAGCAAGCAGAACAAAAAGAAACACAAAATGTAGTTTGAGGAGAAAAAGAACACTAGGCTATGTAATGTTGGAGCCTTAGTTTGTGATGAAAGATAAGGAGAAATGTAATAAAGGTAGTGATATCCTCAAGGCAAGACCCCACCCAGTTGTAAGCTCTCAGCTACTGCTCCCGCACCATGCTTGCCTGCCTGTTGCCATGCTCTCTGCCATGATGGTCATGGACTCACCCTCTGACACTGTAAGCAAGCCTCAAATAGATGCATTCTTTTATAGGTTGCCTAGGTCACGGCATTTTGTCATGTCAACAGAAAAGTAACTAAGACTATTTGCATTTTTCTACTCACCCTACAATGTATTTTCCAATGTATTTTACACAGCTATTTGTGGACATGCCTTACTTCCTACCCTAAAAGAAAATGTAAGCACCTTTGGTTTAGGAAAAATACCTTATTTCCTTATTCTTACCTGAAGGCTATAGAGCAGTAGTTTTCAACCTGTGGATCTCAACCCCTACAGGGTCACCTAGACCACCAGAAATATGTGTTTTCTCTTTGTCCTGCTCCTGATATGGAGAAGGTACTCTATAGCAGTGGTTCTCAACCTTCCTATTGCTGCAAACTTTAATACAGTTCCATACTGGTGTATGGGTTTATCTGCATGTAAGTAGACCCACCTGGACAGTCTCAGTTCAAAAGACCATCAGGAACATCACAAAGAGAAACTTAATGAAACTGATAAATATCATTAGATTTCATCTACTATGAAACAAATGTGTTGTCTTCATTTTGGGATAAAAAAAACCAGCATATATAAATCCTATGATTACGATGACAAATTGAGAATAAGGAAAAATTAGGAGTAACCACAAATAGAAAGTCTGAATAGAGGTAGAAGGAATTGCAACTAGACAAGTCGCTTGGGAAGAAGAAATAAAGCTTAGAAAACCTAGGAGGTGAAAGAGGATGGGGTTATCATTTAAGAGCCTGGACTTACTGTAAACATTGCAATTAAACTAAATGTTCTCCTGGAGAGATTTAAAAGTGCAAAATACAAAAGAAATACACTTAAAAAGGAAAACAGGGTTATATATGAACAGAGTGTTAAAGCTATTTTGCAAAACCAGTTAGGTTATTTTTGTTTACAAAGCATGTGACTTGAAACCTGTTTTATTGTTCCATAAAGGACAAAGTTCAAAATCTTTAAAATGACCATTTTTTTCTTCACTCTTCTGTTAGATTTTCTAGAGGAAATGTTTGTAGTTCAACATGGCCTGAGATAACAAGTTCTTAGAGAAGCAAGCCCAGTGTTCTTAATATGTCCTTAGTTATACACATATGCCTAATTTTGCTACCTTTTAAACAACATGGTGTATAAGTACATATATAACTACATAATTTATCTGGTAATCATTTAAGGTCTATTATGAGTTGTCCTTCATTTGTTAATTTTTCTTCTGCATTATTCAAATCCATTTCCAACTTTGTCACTTTGTAACTCAGTGTTCCTGTAGCATTTAAGAACTTAAGTTTCCTCAAGAATAAGCAAAATACATTTTAAAGAATGAGTTCTGGGCCAGGGAGATGACTTGGTAGATAAAGTGCTTGTTGTGTAAGCATGAAAATCAGAATTTGGATATCCAGTATTCATGAAAGTCTGTCCCTGGTATCATACCTGTCATCTTAGCCTTGGGGAAGGAAAAACAAGTAGATGCCTGGAGCTCACTGACCAGGCAGGCTAGTCTTACCTATAAGCTCTAGATTCAGGAAGAGACTTTGTCTCAAAAAGAAAGGTAGAGAGTGGTTGAAGAAGACATATGATGTTAACTTCTGATCTCCACATGTACTTACACACATGGGTACACATAAACATACATATACATATACATCATATTACCAAATACAAGGATATATACCTATGTAAGTATAAGGACATGAACCATGTGGGTAAAAAGCAGATTAGATGCATATAAATAAGTACAGAACATACTAGAAATTCTGTCTTTGTAAGAAGCCAATATTATAGGCTATATTCATTCAATTCCCATCACAGGATTGAGAAAGAGAGCAGTAGAGAAACAAAGGTAGGGAAACATACTCTCCCCACTAAGGTTCCTCACTGCCCCTTGTCCAGCCACCTTGCCCCTGTTTCCAGACTTGTTGCTTAAATATTTGATTATTCAAAAGAAGGAGCAGGCAACTACTTTAACTATAATCACACCCTCTTTCTATGTTTACACAAACTTATGAAAACTCAGCAAATATTCAAAGCAATCATCACCTTACTCAGATCCTGTGTGTACACAAATTCACACAGACATGCATGAGCAACTAGCAGCTTCCTTAACTAAGGAGACACAAGAACATGATTTTAATAAGTAAATTAAAAAAATAGGAAGTGGAATAGATAGTAGTAGAAGTACATCCTCTACACCATCTAGATTTGTAGAAAACATGAGACTCCACATTAACCCCTTCCTTTCTACAGCTGGAATACATACTTCATCTTTCAGGAGAGAGAAAAATTGTTTCTTGTTATAATGTAGAAATGTAGAGTAAAGGGAAGAATGTCATATTTCTATCCATACTGCAGTGTTTCTTATTGGGAGACTGATGCCTTAAAATGCCAAGATATTCTGTTGCCACTATTGATGTATATGTGGATGCATATGCGTATGTGTGTGTGTGTGTACCTAAGGGATGTTTATTATTATAGAAAAATGTTTTCTTAATTTTCTTCTCAAATTAGACAGAAAATAGTATGTACCCTATAAAACATAAAGTTATATATCTTAGTTAGAAATATAATAAGGTAAATTTCTAAATAGCTTATTACTAAGTATATAATTCATACATCAAAGGCTATAAGTACATGAAAACATTTTTGAGCTTTGGACTTTTAATTTTCTTCTTACTAGTTCACATCTGAAAGGCAAATCCAAATACATTCAACCTTCCAACTCCTGGTGTTATAGTTGGTAGATTTTATGGGAAGCCTGTGAAGACCTTTGTCCCTTTTTTCTCTGGTTCAAAGTGCACAAAAGTCCTTGAAATGCATGGGTGGGGCTATAGAAAGGAAAGTAGTATACCAGTCAAGCTGCTTGGAGCTTTTGCTTTGCTATATCAGAATGTATTCAGTGCATGGCTACCTGAAATTAAAAATAAAGTTTTATATTAATGATTAGAAGTACACTTTCTAACTGGAAGATAGGCCAGTGATCTGTTTTTAAGGATCTGGTAACTGACAGACTCATCCATTGGAAAGAGAGATCACATGACACTTACCTGGTCAGGGTTTTGTACTATGTATCTCCTAATGGTAGTTTGTGGATATGTAGTAACTTTCACTGTTGGAGAATGGAGTTCCTGCAAAGAAAAATTAAATCCATATAACTACATAAAATTATCATTATTTGGTAACTTAGAGCCATCAATAATAAGGAACAATTTTCATAGTGAACATTATATAGTCATTTTCATGAGCAATGATAAGTGACTTTATGATTTATTTAACTTCAGTGTTGGAAATATTTTGCAAAGCAGCATTTTGTTCAATGCTGTTGTAAGTACTTGCACTATACTAATTTCTATTTTTACCATACTTTTTCACATTTTATTATAGTTTTATTACATATTCTTTTCTACTAGAGTTTGGCAAGTAAAAATTTCTATAAGAACTAACAGTTTATTTTTCCTTACATTCTACCCTACATCTTAAGATTGACTAATTCACGAGACCAAATGATTCAATAAATACTTTACAAAAATAATGGAGGTATTTTTCTTTAAATAAAATATTGAAAATTAATATTAATTAATTAATTCTAGTTCTTACTTCATATTTATATTTACATACTGGAGATATAGTGGAGTAGAGTAAAATTGCATAAATGGTGCTAAAATATATTAAATACGGTAAACTACGTTCCCTTTTATTGTACTTCTCTTCCCACTTTGGAACAATGCTGCTCCTTGTTTTTATGTCTAAGCTTCCTGCAGTCTTTTGAACCATCTAACACACAAACAGAAATGATAACGTTCATGGCACTGAATAGAATCATAGCATTATTTTCTGCTTTATATTAAAGCCTGTTTAAAATAAGGGCCTCTGAACTGCCCTAAAAATTCTCACTTACCTCCCTACGTCCTACCTAGTCTGAGGCAAGAGAATTTGGAAAATTGAAAATCTAGCAAAGTGACTTGAATCTAAATAACAATTGGTTTAAAGTGGGTGTCTCCACTGGGGTATTTATTTTTAAGGTATTCATTGCAAATTTCCCTTTTCCTACATTTTACCAATCCCTTTTCTTTCTAGACTTTCTCAGAGTGAATTGTGTTGCAATGGCATGTTTAGATAAAAACTTAAGCTTACATTAATTTCATATTAAATAAGTTACATATAAAAATTACTCATAATGTTTATGACTTCAATTTCTTTTCTCTTGGAGACATGTGATCTGATCGTGAATCAAATGCACTATGGCTTCCAGGCTGTTTGGTTTTTGTTTTGTTTTGTTTTGCTTTTATGTTGCCCCAATCCACCTGCCCAATCTGGCTGCTAGACATATTTCCAAGGATATGGACAGTCATCATACATCACAAGGATAGCATCATATGACAAACCCTATGGCCTGGTACATATCCCTAATGTAATCAATAAAAAAAGACTCATACAGTATAAGCAAATATGCACATAAAAATAAGCGGGGCCAATCAGTAGAATAGCACAGTGTATTTGCATCCAAAAACCCCGAGAGGGTATCTCCCCTTCTCCTCTCAGTCTCTTTATTACTTGCTGGCCTCTTGGAACTGTTTGATGTATTCATCATCTAAAGAAGTCTATATATTTCTGTCTGACCTGCTTGTACATGCTTCTGTTTACTTTGGAGATAATCTACATCAGAACTGTGTAGAGGAGTTCAATGGAAAACTCGGTGCTGAGGAGGTTGGGAATTTCCAACTAGTTGCTGCCAGCGACGATTTGTCACCACAGAAACAACACTAGACAGCCACTCTGATGCTCCCTATGCAATATGAAGCAGATGCAATCTTGGCCCATGGACCTGAAGATCTCCGGGTTTTTTTCCATACCTCCCCCCTGCCACTATAGCATAATTAACAGGAAGTCTTCAGGCTTTATATGGTCAAAAATACTAATAGATTCATGTTGCAGGTCACTTGCACAGAAAGGAGCAGGAGAAGCTAGGAGCTTATTGATCACCTTGTGTGCTTACTTCTTTTAAGAACTTAACTTTTTTCAAGCACAGTCATCACCCACAGATGTGTCCTTTTTGAAAAGGTTAGTAGCTTCCCAAATCTAACACACTTGGGCTCCAGCTCCTTTGAAAATGCCTTCAATTTATGGACAGGTTGGAGTGTCATTGTTCTAGATTTCATTGCAATGACTGCATTTCCACCAGACTTGGTGTGTTTGGGGTTGCCATTACAGTAGATAATATTACAGACAGACCAGAAAGCTGAAGTCACTCTTGCTGTCTCTGGGATTGTATTCTGGTTGTTCTTTGCTTTCAAAAGTTTGTTGGTCTGATTCTGGATCCCATCTTGGGGGAGTGGTGGTTTGAATGATAAATTTTCCCTATGGACTCGGGTACTTGAACATTTGGTGCCTAGTTGGTGCTACTGTCCAGGTAGATTATGGAATCTTTAGGTGGAAGAATCTTGCTGGAGGAAGTACTTCACTGGGGATGGGCTTTGTGGGTTTATAGTCTCACTCCACTTCCAGTATATTCTGTTACATGTTTGTGGTTAAGATGTGATCTCTCAGCTTCCTACTCGAGTCACATGTTGTCATGACTCCACTACCATTATGTACTCACCCTCTGGAACTGTAAGCCAAATAAATTCTTTCTTCCTGTGCTGCCTAGTGTTATGTCAACTTGACACAAGCTAGAGTCATTAGAGAGAAGGGAGCCTCAATTGAGAAAATGCTTCCATAAGATCAGGCTACAGGAAAACCTGTAGGACACTTTCCTAATTAGTGGTTGATGTGGAAGGGCCCAGGCTATTGTAGGTGGGACCACCCCTGGCAGGTGGTCCTGGGTTCTATAAGAAAGCAGGCTGAGCCAGCCATGGAGAGCAAGCCATTAAGCAAAACTCATCCATTGCTTCTGCATTAATTTCTGACTCCAAGATCCTGCCCTGTTTGAGTTCCTGTTCTAACTGCTGAAAGGACCAAGCAGACACCATAACAGGCTGCTCAGCCTTCTCTCAGAGATCAGGCCTCAATTTCAGTTTACTGAGACTTGAGCAAGCAGTTTCTAGGAGGGCCATGAACAAAAGACATAATCCTTGCAGAAGTTTCCTATCTGTATGTACTCGTACTCTGATGGCTCAAGGTTCAGCCAATTGTTTACTATCTGGAACCCCTCACTAACTTAGAGCTACATGCATGAGTCAAGAACAGAGCCTTGGGCCACTGAGTCAGCCCCTACAGTCAGTATGTGCTAGACCAGCCAGCCTCTATGGCAGCTCAAGGACAAAGCCTGGGACTTGTCCTGGCCTGCCCAAAAATGGATAACTGTAGCCCCCAACTAACTCCAGCCAATTAAAAGTTACTAACATGATTACCACATGATTCACATAAACCAATCCTGAGTCTGTTACTATGAAGTCTGTAGACGTCAAACCCCCTTGCTTTAAAAACCCTGCCCCATTGCTACTCGGGGTCTCTCCTGCTCTGCTGCTGTGTCAGATGGATGGAGAGTCCTGAGTTAACTCATAACAATACAAAGACACTTTGCTTTTGGTTCGGATTCGGTCTCTTGGTGGTCTTTGGGGGACTCTGGGTACAACACTAACTTTATTGTTGAAGAGTAATGTGGAAGTATAAACTAAATAAATCCAATCCTCCCCAAGTTGTTTTTGGTTGTGGTGTTTTGTCACAGCAATCATAACTCTAAGCAGAAGTTGGTACCAGGATAGTGGAGTATCGCTGTGACAGACATGACCATGTTGTTTTGGGAGGATAGTGGAGAGACTTTGGAACTTTGGGATAGAAAAGTCATTGAATGTTGAGAGTTCAATGAACTCTTCTGGAAGATATGAATGTTGAGAGCAGTGCAGATGATAGAACCCTGGCTTGTGACATTCCATAAGGAGGTAAAGCCTCTATCTGGTCATTTGTGTGAAGGATGTGTGGTGTCTGGTCAGCAGGAGCTGAAAAATCGGCTATGGTTAACAAGAGACCAGAACCATTAAAGTAAAACCTTTTCCTTGCTGTGACATTTGATGCTGGTCAGCTGGGATGAAGAATCGGTGGTGATTAAGAACCAGCATCACTTGTAAAATCTTCTGGAAAGAGTTTCCTGAAAGCACAGGGAAGCTGTGTTCCAGAGGTGGCCAAGGTTGTACCTTGTGCTGGCAGCCGAACTTAGTAATATGTAAGCATCACTCAGGTAATTCTAGTTTTGAAAGCATGAAGAGGTCATGGAAAGCAGCTAAGGCTTGGCACTGTGAGAGGCCAGGAGAGGCCATTAGTGAAGGTGCAGTCTCAGTGACAGTTGAAGTCCTAGGACTGAAGGGTTTATTCGAAGAAGTTGAGGCTTGGCACCATGAAAGAGCCCAGGAGAGGCTATTGGTGAAAGTGCAGCCCAGTTGCACCAGAAGACTGTAGCATTTGGAAATGCCAGCACCATAACATGACTACCAAGAACAGCAGCAGTAGTCGAGTAAAGCCAGCTGGATCCTAGAAGAAAAGCTGTGTGAGCTGAAGAGGGTGGAGCCAGAGAAGTGACTCAAGCCCTTTGGAGGAGCCCAGAAGATCTTGAGTGAATCCCAGACTTTGGACACTGAGTTATTTACAGTTGGGAGTTCATTTTGCATTTTTCAGATTGTAACTATGCCTTTGTTCTTCCCTTTTGAAGTAAGAAAATATTTAATGTATTTTTGTTTTATAGGAGTCCACAGTCGAAAGATACTGGATTTTAAAAGACTTTGGATTTTAAAAGAGATTGGATATTTTAAAGAGACTGAAATTTTTAGTGCTTAAATTTTTAAAGACTGTGGGACTTTTTAAATTTATAAAATGTTTTATAGTGTAATATCAATATTAATGTGTGATCTTGGTGATGGACAAGAAAGAAAAGGTTGTGGCTTAACAGTGAGTTATTTGTGTGTCAAGTTGGCAAGGGGGTCAGTTGTGCTGGCCAGTTTTATGTCAACTTGGTAAAATGAGAGTCCTTAGAGAAGGAAGCCTGAGAAATTGCTTTCATAAGATCAAGCCGTAAGCAAGTCTGTAGGACATTTTCTAAGTAATAATTGATGGAGGGGAAGCTCATAGTGGGTGGGGCCACCATTGGGCTGGTGGTCCTGAGTTCCATAAGAAAGAGAGCTGAGCAAGTCATGCGAGCAAGTCAGTAAGCAGCACTCCTCACGGCTTTTGTATCTGCTCTTACTTCCAGGTTCCTGCCCTATTTGAGTTCTTGTCCTGACTTCCTTCAAAGATGAACAGCACTTTGGAAGCATAAATAAACTCTTTTCTCCCCAAATTAATTTTAGTCATGGTGCTTCATCACAGTAATAGTAACCCCAATTAAGACAATTCTCTAATCACTTTTGGTCATAGTGTTTTATCATAGCAACAGGAAAGTAGCTAATATATGATATGTAAATACTTATCATTCCTACTTATAGTCCTGGTCCCCACTGTTTTCCCTCGCCAAGGAAAAAGGCTTCTGCCATCAGGGTTGCAAGTTCTAAGAAGAATGGAGGTCCTTGTGCTCACAGATAAGCACTAGGTGAACCGGGAGGGTTAAACACACGGAGTTGTCTTTTCAAAGGAAGAGATATATAACTTCGTTTTTGTTTTGTTTTGGTTTGGTTTTGCCCAGAAGGCTGAGAACAGATGTGGTTAATAGCCTGGTAACATCTGCTCTGTCTGTATGGCCAGGCAACACCAGCTCTTCTAGACTTATGTTTATCTCAGTCAATCTATAGTGCCATCCTCCCAGAGACCCTATCATGAGCACTGTTTATGTTGAACCTGTTTCCTTAGTTAATATATATAACCTATCTTTATAGAAGATGTCACCTGTATTTTACAAGAGTTTCAATATAATCATGTCTTAAGCTTTGTTGTACATGCAGGATAGGGTTAATTATCATGAGAAAATATTTTTCCAAATTGTGTTGTGCTTACATATGCCTAAAATAAACTGCCCATTGTTAGGCTCTGGAAGTTTGAACCAACACTGCCTACTGAGTATTGTTTAACCAGACTTTATTATGTATACAGCATGTATCCCTGCAGGCCAGAAGAGGGCACCAGATCTCATTACAGATGGTTGTGAGCCACCATATGGTTGCTGGGAATTGAACTCAGGACCTCTAGAAGAGCAGTCAGTGCTCTTAACCTCTGAGCCATCTCTCCAGCCCCATTAACCAGACTTGCTTTTCCACTCACAGAGACATCCTGCTGGCTAGAAAGTTTCATAGATTAAGGAGAAAAGATCTGGACCTAACATTTGTAAGTAAGAGTGCCCAATCTCTTGTCTGATTTGCTTTCTGGAGAAGGGGTGGTGGTGCCTGCTCAATGGTCAACTAATCCTCTAGTACTTCTTTGGGAGAAAGTGAAAGGCATTTCTGATGTGGTGTCACTTTCCAAGTTAAGGCTATTCTCCAGCTAAAGCTAGCTGATGTGGCCACATGAAGCACACTGGAGACCACAAAGACCACAAAGAACTGTGCTATGCAAGCATGACCAATAGCAACTCCAGAAGCAACAACAGCAGCTTGGAGTATAGGTGCCTCTCTATACTTTTTAAACTACAATGGTGAGATATTTTAAAGTATTTTGTTTTGTTGGATGCATTCCCACAGGATTAGAACAAAATACTTCTTAATGTTAGTCAATTAAACATTTGGCTTTATCTGGGCATGGTAGCATACACCTTTAAATATTAATCGTGTTGGAAGTGGAGAGCCATAGATTACATTAAAAGGGACAGAAAGCCTGTATGTGGTGCTGCAGGCCTGTAATTATAGTACTTAGGAGGCTGAAGCAAATAGATCTGGCATTCCAGATTAGCCTTGTGTATGTACCTAGACTTGTCTCTGAAATCCAATCAAAGGAAAAAAAGAAGAAGGAAAGAAGGAAGGAGAGAGAGAGAGAGAGAGAGAGAGAGAGAGAGAGAGAGAGAGAGAACACTAGAATAAAGACAATTGGAAATTGGAAATGTTTTATGGAAAAAATCAGTATTACTAATGTAAGAGGCTTGGTACATATCAATGAGAAAAACATCTGTAAATGAACAGTGAAGCGATAAAGTACATATACAATTTAATAAAATGCTCATAGGTTGTGAAAGAAGGGGTGGGAAGGTGGGAAGATTGTAAGAGCCAGAAATCGAGGACCTCTCCAGGAAAACCTTCTTTACTGGGCATGGCAAACCACTGTACACATGAATTCACAATGGCTGTGACTGCATGGATAAGGTCTGTCCAAGATCAAACCAGCCAAATACCACCATGGTTGGGAGAGGAGATCATGAAGCCCACCCCTAGCTAAGGAGTTTCTGGGAACTGATGGCTGCTAGGGGACAGGGAGCAATATTTTGTCCGGGATGTGTCCCCTGAAAAGCTACTCATGCTATAGCATGATGTCCAACAGTCATGCCCATCTAGGAAGCACCCAGAGAATTCTGTTTGGAAAAAATGATAAAAGCACATGAAGTTTGGAGAAACAGGTGTTGTGAGGAAAGGATGGGAATTTAAGAGGAAGAAACGGAACAGATTTGATCAGAACACATTATATGCATATATGAAATTCTCAATAAAAATATAAGGGGAAAGGAAGTGGTTAATAAACAAACTATTCCAACCAAACTGGGAATCAGGGTTTAATGACAACAAAATACCATGTGTTTGCCAGAAACTTAAAATAGCATCTCTCTTGTTTACACCCAAAATTGTATGCTCCTCTCCCATGTAAATATAAATATAATATGCTTTATTTTTATTTCCTTAGGCTTTACTTTTTGCACATATCAATTAGCTAAATAAATTTTATTACAGTATTAATTATTATTACAGATCTCATTTGGATGTACAATACTTACATTGAAACCTAATCCAATAACTAGGATTATTAGGTCATAAAGGTAAAAGGAAATAAGAGTCTGTGTGTCATTGAAATCATATACTCATAATAAGGATAATCTCTTGCCCTGTAAGAGTCAACCTCTAAATATAAATTTTCAAATACTATCACTTGCAAAAGCAGTTCCCCAGTCAACCCAAAATCCAGATACTTTATTTGTACTAAAACCAAGGACCCTTAAAATATCCACACTCACTAGAAGATTCTAAACAGAAGTTAATCTACACTTAAACTAAAAACAGTTCGAGTCAGAGAATAATGGAAATAAAAATGTAATTCATGGTACATTCTTTTCCTGGGCAAAGATTATATTCATATATGAGAATATCTTCTTCTGTTTGTGAGCTATGACGTTTTTGTGAATGTGTAGTTCTATAAAGACCTAAAGATTGTTCACACATATGAACAAGACTTACATAAAAATAAGAAAAACAAATCTAATGTAACACACAACTTTGTTTACCTGTTCAGCATTTTGTGTTATATGTAGAGTACTTGGTGCACAAGTAGATATTTTCAGAGTTGGAGAATGGAGCTCCTGTTGAGAAAAAAAAATTCACAAATTGTTTCTGAGCACTGTACTTTGTACAACTGAAAGGATGAGGTGTCCTTTATATTTTCGTAATAATCTTAGTAGTTACAAACAAGAGCATTGTATGTAAGCTTTCTTTGATGATGTCTATCTTTCCAAAGGACACATTTACTGAATTACTTAACCAACTTCATGTTAGATTACTTCAAGTTGGCTCCATCATACTTTATCTGGTCTGGTACCAGCTTAATTCTGGAGTCAGAAGTGTTGCTTCAAAATCATTCACAGAAGTGAAAGAATGTGGTATTCATAATGATTAGACAAAATTATTACCCTTTTGACTATGCTATCATTGTTTATCTTTCTCCCATGTTAGTTAATATGCATTGCTTCATTAGTGTGTACAGGTACTAAGGATCAAACCCGAGACCTCACACGATACTCCAGTGCTTACCACTAAGCTACTCCCTCATCTCCAGATTGCACAGTTGATAGCATTACTCAAGCTCCTCACGCCTTCCTATAATTTACAATGGATTGACATGCCTCCAGGATATTTTCCCACAAACAGAAAAATGTTTTTCTAAGAAAGGGATAATTAAAATCAGAATCACAGGTATACAAGGTAAACACTGACAGGTTTATCAGAAGCCAAGGTACAATGTAAGTACAACATGTGTTTTTGAAACGTTTGCTCAGACTAGAAAATGTTCTGGACACTTTGGCATTTTTTTTTATCATTTTGTCTTCAACTTGGTATATTTTCATCTTCCCCTTCCTTTATGTCAACTTCAATAATATAAATTCAGTATTTTCAGGACACCTCTGAATAGGTTCCTGGATTTCCCACTGGAAGCTAAAAATTGTTCAGGTAAATGCAGAAGGTTACAGACTACAAAGCAAACGGGTACATATTCTTCACTTCAGAAAAATTATTCCAAATACAACCATGTGCTAATGGATCTGGCCAAAAGATCATGAAGGAAAAAATGGGGGGGCGGGGTTTTTCCTACATGAACATAATTCTTCTTTTCTTTCTTTAAAAAAAGATTAGTGAGATATT
This sequence comes from Peromyscus californicus insignis, assembly GCF_007827085.1. Taxonomy (NCBI): domain Eukaryota; kingdom Metazoa; phylum Chordata; class Mammalia; order Rodentia; family Cricetidae; genus Peromyscus; species Peromyscus californicus. The sequence goes on from NW_026294391.1 coordinate 67,606,166, forward strand.
TTACTAGCATATTAATCATACAAAGTAAGTGGTTTCATCATGACAGACACATGCATACAGTGTTCTTAAATTATAATTATCCCCTTTATTGATCCTGCAAACAGTCATTTCCTGTTCCATACAAAGTGAAAAATTGTTTGTGAATGAATCAATGAAGAGCATGTCATAATTTAAAGGTCACCCCAGGAATAAGAATTTCTTTTTTAGTAGACTTTCTAGGTGTTTAATTTTATATAAATCACACACACACACACACACACACACACACACACACACACACACACGTCATTTAGATCCTTCATAATGAAATCATTAAATTCAATGGGCAGTGCTATATTTGGTTCACGTGTTTTTGTACCACAGCCTTTCATTCCTGATAATTAAGAAATTAAAGGCCCAGATGAGGTGTTTTGGTTATCATGGTATATAATAGAAAGGTGCCAGGGCTTGGAGTCAGGCTTCCGTTTCCTTATGTGGAAAATAACATGAGATTGTGTGTAAATGTGATTTAGACACTCCTTAATCTATGTTCTATTTCTGACATTCTATAAACAAAGGGAGATCATTTTTAACTTTTTTCCATATTGGTTCCATATTGACAAAACAATTTTAAATGCCTTAAGCTTATCTATCTTGTTTTACCTTGATGATTTATCTGTCTTGTTTTACTTTGATGATGATGATGATGATACTAATGATGATGATGATGATAACACATATTAAGAGTTTTTTATTTCAAACAACTTGTATAGCATTTTCTAAGTCAATACTTAAAACAAACTCATAAGGAAGGTACCAGTACAACTCTATTATACTCACAAGTAATGTTAGAAGAAAACAGCCTAATTTAATAGATGAAAGTCATATAGGCAATATTGGGTACTAGAATTTCAACAAAAGTAGCAATGACTCCAGAAATCATACATTTAATCAATCTATATTACCATATTTATAACTTGCTTGATTATATTTTCAGCTTTATAAATTGAAGAATCTACTTATAAGGTAAATTGTAATTAGATCTTATATTAGGAGTCTAAATATATTTTTATTTGCCTCCTTAAGATTAGTTCTTGTGAAAAGTAACATTTATATTTTTGGCTATTGGAAAATTAACTGAGGTCTTTGTGCATGCTAGAAAAAGTGCTCTACTGCCAAGCTGTATCCTTGCTATTTTTTTCTGTGGCAGCATTTCAGTTTGTCCCTCAGGCTGGCCTCATGATTCCCCTGCCTTTTCTTACAGTATACTTGAATTACAGGTGTGCATCATCACACCCAGTTCAAAAACAACTTTTCTGTTCTTGAAAATATTACACCTATCTAAAAGTGATTGCATGAGGAGACAGCCCTGATTAAATAATTTAAGCTGTTAAAAATTCAATAAAGGGTATCTCTAGACTTGCATGATATATTTGCAAAGTGTAGCCTCAGGGCTCTAAATTAAATAAAACACTGAAGTTCTGTTTACTACTTTTTGCCATTTAATCCCTTTAATATTTCAGGACAATTCTACTTCTTCTGATAAAATATATACTATATTATTGAGTCATCTATCCTTGTGGCTTAGAAATGATAAGCACCACCGTGTTGTCAACTTCCTTTACATATAAGCCTGGTGAAATCAATGTTCGTAATTACATAAGCTAGATCTGGTATAAAATCCAGGTCTGTTTGTCCTGTGATGCCTCAGGTAATGATTTTTAGCTTTGACAAAGTTGTAACAGTGTTCCTTCTTCTCTTCCTCATTTACTTTTTATGAAGTAGACATGGCCTTGGCAATTTTAAAATCAGAGTAGGTTGAAATCAGTTGGCTTTTTGAGAGAATTTCACCACATCACTCAAGACAATTTTCTGCATCTTAGCACATACTATATCAGAGCTAGGAACTTTAGTTTCCAGTAGGGAATTCACTATTCACAAGTATATATCCATTTTCAACTGTTAAAATAGCTATGTTTTTTCAAAGTTAAATCAGTTGAAGTGTAAATGGCCCAGAGTTCCTCAGTTATTTACTCTAATGACAGTGCTTTTCAGTATCACAGTGTAGTGAAGAAAGAAAGAAAATCAGAAGCTGGAAAGCTGTTATTCTCCTCTAGACATAAAGGAAATCTGAAAAACATATGCTATGTTCTGAATTCAAGGATTGTTTGAAGGATGGAATTAAAAAAAACAGAATGGATGCTACTTTTGTCCTCTAATAAATTTTTATGCTATTCTAGGGTGATGAAAATAGCATTATCACCAAATGACTTATCATAATAAAAATATAAACATGTTTAAAGTGAGACACTTTACTATCTAATTAAAATGAACTAATGTAGACAATTGATACAATGGAATTATCCTAAGTTTCTAAATTCAGTGATGCATAATTCATTAAAATAGCTGTGTTAACTTGGGCAAATTATCTTGGACTGTTGGAACATTGGATTTTTTAATTTGTATTTTTGTTTTATTTTTTTCTGGAAACAGAATCTCATGTAACCCAAACTAGTCTTAAATTGCTATGTAAGCCAAGAGTAACTTTAAACTTCTGATTCTCAAATGCTGGGAACGCAGGCATGTATGACCACATGCAGCTTATGTGGGTACTGGAGATCACACACAGGAATTCATGCACGCTAGGCAAGCACTCTACCAACTGAGCTATATCTCCAGCCCTCTTTATATGTATAATGGATATCACTTGTTATGCAACAGTATAGCGAGGTATAAGAATTAACAGAATATAATCTCTATTGTTACCAAAGTTATAATCAGGTAGCAGATAAAAATTTACAAATAAAAGTGAAGTAAGAGCTATAATGAGTTTACTACAGGAACTTCAAGTGTTAAGAGGTAAAGCTAACCTTAGATAAGCAAAGATTAGATCACAAAGAAACATTAAAAGAGGGTAATATATTTTGCTACAGTTTTGTCATGTATAGATTGGTGAGAGGTGTAAACATTGGGGTCTTATTTAGAGAATGGTAGTTTATATTTGGTCTGAAGCACAGGACAGTAGAATAGGGTTTCAACAAAATAAGGTCCATAGGAAGCAGATCACAAGTAGATCTGGAAGTCAAACAAAGAAATTTATAGACAGAATGTTACTGAAAGTTTTATGGGGAGAGAAATGAGATGAGGTGTTTGTAGAGAATTTGAGGAAGTTCTCTAGAAAAGACATTTTAGGTGTAATTAAGTTTGGGAGGAATTTAAAATAATTATATGTTGGAATCTCTACACCAGATCCAGTCACTTTTGGATAGTTTTGATCAAGTACAAAAACAGGCTAAGGGAAAAATCATTTTGGCTCGCAGTTTCAGAATGTTTGGTCCCATGTGATTAAGAACAGGTGGCAGGAGCCTGTGGTGGAGAACAGCTGATCACACACCATGACAGATCAAGAAACAGAGAGAGTGGTCCAGGAACTGGCCAGGGAGAATATGCACTGAAGGACCTACCCAAAGTGACCCTATTCTTCTAGGTAGACCACATTTGCCTTAAAGTTTCTAGATTCTCCAAAAAATAGTGTTACCAACTCATGAATAGATGTATAAAACATGAGCTAGTTAGTGCACTTTATAGTCAAGCCCCAATAACATCCAAGCTAAAGTTGTGTAAGAACATAAATGGGTAAGTAGATGGTATGTTTGAGGCAAAAATCTTTCTTTAGAAAGTTCCAAATATAATTTGGTGTGTGGATAAGCAATGAGGAGTTATAATAGTCTTTACAAGAGAATCTTTGGGCATGTAACTAATATGTCAAACCATTAGAGGTTTATAGAATGAAATTTAATAAACAAAAGAACTTTACTTTGACAGAATTTCATCAGCAGGGCAAGTACATTGAATATATCTAAAAGCTAACTAATTAACGGCTACAAGCGACAATAGTTGATATGAGGACCATTCAAAATACCTGCCCTTTAACATCCATCATATGCCATAACAATTGTGACAAACATTTATCCATCAAAGTTACAGACCAAATATAAACAAGTCAATTTCAGATGCTTAATAAGACCTAAGATCTGGAAAACAAAACTAATTGACTCATTGAATTACTTCCTTATGTCTATTATGTTTATTTTATGTGCTGTTCAATTTTTTTTAAGAAGCAATATATGCCTTTCTAGTTTCATTTCAAAGAGAGGTCGTGGAAGAGTAACAGACTGAGACAGTTCCATGTCTTTACAAAAACCATATTCAGGAATTTGGAGAAGCCATAATCATAGAAAAGGAAGAAAACACAGAGGTATGAAAGAGGAAGGGGGTAAGGGAGGGAGCAGAAAAGCAGAATAAAGAGAAAGAAAAAGTGTACATACTCTATTTCCATAACAATTATTTTGATTTGCCTTTGAGTCTTGATTTTAGAAATAATGTGTCAACCTTTAAGAGGTGTAAAGCCTGGGTGGAAGGACAGACCAAAGTAGTATTTTATGTGTCACCCACTAGTTAATGCAAACTAACATTAGTTAAAAAAGTAGACCACATCTAAGGTAGTTTTAGATGGAAAGACATAGGTTATGAAAAACCTTAAAGATGACTTTATAGGTGCATTTTTGAGGAATAAGTAAGATGAACATCGATATCTGAGTCAGGATTGATTGTTTACAGAATGTAAATAACAAAGGTGGAAGTGGAGAGAGTGGCAAACCGAATTTGTTTAGGAAACAGTAGTGTGGATATCTGGAACACAAGATGGAAAGATGTAGCAAATGGGGGACAGATTAAAAAGCAGAATTGGCCGGGCAGTGGTGGCGCACGCCTTTAATCCCAGCACTCGGGAGGCAGAGCCAGGCGGATCTCTGTGAGTTCGAGGCCAGCCTGGGCTACCAAGTGAGTTCCAGGAAAGGCGCAAAGCTACACAGAGAAACCCTGTCTCGAAAAACAACAACAACAACAACAACAAAAAAAAAAAAAAAAAAAAAAAAAAAAAGCAGAATTGGAGGTCCTAAAATGTTCTTCACATCATCAAAGACATTGTGTCATTAAGATCATAAATTTCACATTAAGGGAAAGGGAGATCTTATTCTTTTCAATATTTCCATCAAAGTTATCCCAGGGCATTTGGACCTTTGAAATAACTAAAAATTAATAAATTTCTTACATCATGTATTTTGATAAAAATAATCAGTAAAATTATTGAAAAATATTTTAAAAAGTAATTCTGAATGACAACAAAAATTTTGTTCCTGAGAAAGAAAATAGTTCAGACAGAATTTTATTCATGCTACATTTTTTTTGGGAAGTCTATGATGGCCTCAAATTCACTGTGTAGCTAAGGCTGGTCTCAAATTCATCATGATCTTACAACCTCAGCCTCCTGAATGATGAGACTACATCGTGTCCACCCTATGTTACTTATTACGTTCATCTATATTATCTTAGGTAGTTTATGATGGGTACATATGAAAGAAAATGATGATGAAATGTAACAATGAATCAGATATCACAGACTTTGTAATGTAAATGAGTCAAATGCACATGCCAAGAATATAAAATATTACATAATGGTTATAGGTATAGACTTGCAACTAACTGCTAGGTTTAAATCCCAGTTTTAGTATACTCTAGCTGAGCAGAATTCCAAAGGTCATATTACATCTCTGTTACTTCATGGACCTGGTCTGCAAAAATGAGAATGGTATAGAACTTCATTTACTAAAGTTTATAAAATAATTTAGGAGAGTAAAAATTAAGAGACAATTCCAGAGAGGATATGAAATCCAAATCATGTGTACAAAAGAAAGAAAGCCTGAGCACAGTGGGATGTATTTGTAGGCCTAGATACTTAGTAGGCTGAGGCAAGCGGATCACTTGAAATTGGGAGTGTCAGGCCATCCTGGTTATCATAGTGAGACCTTCCAACCTCCTCCAAATGAAACAAAGACAAGAAAATGCTCTATGATTAATAGGAGTCACTTTTCATCTCTCTCCTATTCCTAACAATTTTCTCTGTGAAACAATGGGATTTTGAAAAGAAAAAGATCAAAAGATACATGTTTACAAACATATGCTTTTTGTTCAGGTCTTTTAAAGTTTTTGTTTTGTTTTTTACTTCTGAAGGTCAGTTACTGTACTGAAATAGTTACTGAAAACTCACACTCTGGAAGGCTGTAACTTCATTATTTTTTCATCCCCATGTATCCAGCATCACTGATCTAACAAATTAGCAGCATGTGCATCATACACTTTTACCGTCAAATATTCCTTTAAATTCAATGGTCTTTAGAGGTATTTCTCTACTTAGATAATAGATGGCTTGAGTTTATAGACACACACTGGTAGAACTCATGGCAATGTGGGGCATGTTCTATATCGGCACTGATTAGTACACAAACCACTAGGCACATAGGGTATTAAATGCTTAAAATGACAGTAGTGTGACTGAAGAACTGAATTGGGTTTTATCTAATTGAAATATGAAAGTTAATAGCAACATGTGGCTATGGCTTCTGTACTGGAAGTACATTTCTTTTGTTTGTTTTTTTCCAAAATAATATTTTTATTGATTATTTGGGAATGTCACACAATGTATCCCTGATCACACTTGCTTCCCAGTCCTCCTAGGTCCACTCCCTCACCCTTGTGCCCTATCCTCCAAAAGAGAAGAAAAAAATACACCAAGTCCAATTTGTGTTGCCCATATACTCACTGGAGCATGGTCAAACTTGCAGTGGCCAGCCCCTTAGAAAAAACTCAGTCCTTCCCCATCCCCCACCAGAAGCCATCAACTGTGAAGAGCTATACTTCAGCATTTCTATTACAATTTTTAAGGATACATTTCTAAGGAAAACATTAGGAGGCTTTGATGCTTGTTGTGACCTTATTCTTAAAAAAAAAAAGAAAAAGAAAACACATTTTAAAACCTTACCTCAAATATTGGGTTTCAAGTTAAAAACTAAGAGCATGAGGACTTCCAAATGATGTTCTCTAAAGGATATTTGTGTCATTAAGGACTATAAATACAATTTTCTATTTAAGTCTTCTGAACATATACTATACACTTGGTAAAACTGCTTTAATACTTTTTCTCCCTATTCTTTCTTAGTTGGCAAAGCCCTATTAAGCTTTTCAAGCACATGAAGTCTACCTAACATTCTAATGTTAAATGAATTCCTACAGTGTGGTGTGCTATTTAGTTAATTTCCTTGCTTGTACCACAAAGGGGTTTTTGTTGACCATACTTTTAAGGAATCAAATAAAAAAGAATATAAAATTACTGAGTGCTAACTATCTCTAAGATTGCATTGAATACCTTCACGTTTACTTTATTCAGTAGTCTCTGCAGTTCTGAAGAAAGCCATTTATTTTTCCTTTCCAAATAAGCAAACAGAGGTTCTAACAAGTGAGTTATTCAAAGTAATACAATACTTATCATTTAACGATGTATTTTCCACTACATATAATCCCAATTGACTATAGCAATAATCCTACGTATTCCTTATTATTGCCCCACTTTATAAACGAGAAAAATGACATATACAGCCAATGAGTTCTTGTACCAGGAATTAAACTCAAGCTTAAAATCTAAAGTACATTGTTTCAGAGTTCTGTTCTATCATAGTCCACCTGAACATTTAGTATCTGAATGTTTAGTACCTACAGCAATCCCTAAGACATTCCATAGAGAGCAATTTTGTGGGAATTTTCTCTGTAACTGTTCTTTAAACTGCAAAATCTGAACCTCTTCAAGCATCTCTTACTGGCTTTCACTTATCTCTTGGTGGCTCTGGTCAAAGTACTTAAGATATTCAAGTAACAAAGAATAAATAAATGAATTAGGTAGTAGAGAATATTATATACACAGTGAAAGATTTTTTCTGTATATATTTGGAACTTCTTCATGATTTTTAATTTGAACTTTAAGCCTTTACTTAAAGACTAATATATAACGTTTTCTGACAAAGATGATGGGAGCATTAGGGATCCTCCTGTTAGAATCACTGAAAGTAATAGTACTGAGTTAGGTTTAGGCTCAGTTGCTTGAAACGAGCATTAATTTTTTTTAACTTTTTTTTTTTTTCTAGAAAGGGTTTCTCTGTGTAGCCCTGACTGTTCTGGAACTCACTATGTAGACAAGGCTGACCTCAAACTGAGAGATTCACCTGTCTCTGCCTCCCAAGTGCTGAGATTAAAGGCATGCACTACATACATACATACATACATACATACATACATACATATATATATATATATATATATATATATATATATATATATATATATATTGGTTTTTTGAGACAGGGTTTCTCTTTAGCTTTGGAGCCTTTCCTGGAACTCGCTCTGTAGCCCAGGCTGGCCTCGAACTCACAGAGATCCACCTGCCTCTTCCTCCTGAGTGCTGGGACTAAAGGTGTGCGCCATCAATGCCCGGTTCTTTTTTATATTTTTATAGTTCTTTTATAATTGAAAATAATTTTTTTCATACAGTGTATTCTGATCACAGTTTCCCCTCCCCCAACCACTCTCAAATCCTCCCCAACTCCCCATCTACCCAGTTAGAGACCTGCTTTTCTCTCTCTCTCTTTAGAAAACAAACAGGCAAAATAATAATAAACAAGAATAAAAAAGAAAATAAACACACACAAATACAAAACCCATAAAACACAAAATCTGAAACCATAATATATTTAAATCTACCTGACATTTATCCTGATGGAATTTCCCAAGGCAGACTAGTATTTGAATAACTTTCCTGCATGGTGTGGAGAAAGCTTTTGTTAGAATCTTTTCAAAGTCAGTAACATCATCAAACACCTGCCTTAGGTTCAATGCTTTATACAAGAAACATGTAAATTATAAGCACCTTCCCCCACCCATGAGACAAACATTTTGTTCACTTAGAATAAAAGTCTATGATTGTGTTGTAGTGTAAAGCAAAGAAAAAGCAGCTCCACTCTTTTCTTCTTTTCAAGCCCAAATCCCTCACTTAAGATACATATTCCTGATTCTTATTCTGTCTTTTTAAAGAAAACTATTAAGTGGAAATGGGACAGAATATATAGTTCTTTTCAGTGCATGCTTCTTGTTTTATAGGAGCCAACAAATGTAAAGAAGGCCTACTACTGGAATAGCTTCTGATGCTAAATGTCTGTTTAAATCTATTTATTTAGAAAGGCTTTAACTTTTAAATGAAGCTTAAGAACATGACAAATCTCCCAGTAGTTTCTCCATAAATTGTGAAGAAAGACTAGTTGATAAAACACTTTTTCTCTTCTTCCACTGGCTACATTCCCTGCCCATTACTACACCACCAGGACAGCTTGTGAATGTCACTGTCTGAAAACTGGCCCAGAAATTTATCAGATCTGCTTTAACAAGAGACAATTGCCATGAACGTTTTCACCCAGCAATTACTCGCAACTAACAAATTCTAAAGCTTCATTTAATTGTAAGCACAAAGGAGATGACCAACTCTGAAAACAGCAGCCCCTTTATCCCATGACCTCATTCTTTATTCAGGCAACCTACTTCCCTGAACAATCATTCCCTTTACTGACCACACCCTTGAACAACAATTTCTCAAAGCAACACACCTCTCCACCCAGAACAGGAAAAATTTCTGGTAGTAAATAGCAATCTTAACACAGTAGGGAAGTCATTCACAGTCTTTGCAACCAAAGACAAAGGAAAATAACAATGCAAATAAACCTATGCCTAGGTGAATAGTTATTGGCAGCGAAGGTCATTTATAAATTCACATTTCCTCTAGGCTGCTCTCTGAAGTCAGATTTTTTGTTACAAGTTTTTAAATTAAAAAGAATGGCAGACTTTTTAGCTCATACATTAAAACCGAATATTTTATTTAATAAAATCCTCATGAAACATAGAAATTGATATTTTAAAATGTAGATAGGCATATGTGCCACACACAGCCCAGACTCTGTATGTTGATCCTCAAAGTGGACTTTCCTTTGACAAGCAAATGGTATTTATCCAGAAGACAGCATTTCCTGTAAAATAGGCACTTAAGGAGCATCTGTTCACTGAATGACTGGAATTTAAAATATTTAATTTTGATCCATTTTTCTTTCTCAAAACAGTTTCTCAGTATTCATGGAAAATATCTTGACCTTCATGAATACTTAAATTAGCTAAAGGAACAAATATAAGTCCAATGAATAATTCACATCAGTGTTGTTCATTTAAAGCAGTATGCCACTTTGAGTTAATTATGGTGGTTTAATATTTAAGCGTTAAGGATTGAATTATAAAGGAGTTTGTTGTTACTGTTTTCTTTGGCTTTAAGTAGCTTCTAGAACATTATTCATTTATTTGTAAGACCACATTGGGCTTAAAAGTGTTTCTGGCTTTGTATGATTATACTTGTTCCTGAAGGCAAACCTAATAATTTAAATTTTACTATTAATTCAGATAACTTAGTAGCAACTGGTATCTACACTTAATTTTATTTGAGAAATACCCTATTAGTCAGACAAAATAATAATCACGAAAATCGTAAGTATGTCTCATCAATTATAGATGAGAAACGAAAGCAATATTATGTATCATATAGAGAGAAATATAAATATGTTTATATCCATAAATTTTATACACAAGAGCACAGTAATAAAAAACACACAAACAAACAAACAAACAAACAAACAAACAAACCTGTTCTAAAACACCAGAGATAGAAAATTCTAAATAGTTGTAAATGGCATTCGGTTAAGTCTAAAATCAAGATTGAGATTCATGAAACAAAGCAGTGAGGCATGAATTGTTTCTCAAAGGGAGCATATTTTACTACTGACAAGACTTACTTTAAAATCTGAGTTCTCTAAATATCCTATATTCACCAAAACAAAGTAAAAGTTTAATTGAATTCATCATGGCCAGAAATTGAATGTTAATCCTCATTATCTTGGCTTCCCCTGTAATAAACTCTGACATCAACATAATTGCCACATATCAACTCATCTAAAACACTGCATCTTAAAGAGAAATTTTATTAAAATTGTAAAAGGAGTTTTGAGTAATATTCACTTCCCAGTGCCTAGATGGTATGTAATAAAGGTACCATTATAGCGAAGACATTTTGTCAGCATAAAGGTAACTCGAGATCACATCTAGGACTGCTTTACATAGTGTCACACTATCATCCCAACAACACACAGGAAGAAAGAAAAACTAAATAGAAGTGATTCCTATTCATTATCATTGTGGTAACTATCTTAAAAAAAAAACTGGTTTGTTGTAGGCCCTTTTAGTGGATTTCATATCTGAGTCAACTTGAAATTTATAGTCAACACTTCTCTTTCCTATCAAGGGAATCTTCTTCCTCTCTACCACATAGCTTGAATCTCATCTCCCTCCTCTTCACTCATCCATATTTTTATTTTTCTCTAGTGATAACTCCAGACATCACAAAGAAATCCATCCCAGTCTCTTATCTCAGCTACTAAGGTTACACTTTCTGCCCCCAAGGGTCTGTACTATTTTTTTCTTCAGGGAACTAACTTTCAGAATGGAAATAGTCTTAGAGGGATTGATTTAGCAAATTCCATATAAAAGAAGGAAAGTCATATAAAAAGCTTTATCATCTTAGTTTGGCCCTGGCATTATTATTAAGAAGGAAAGTTGAAACAAGGAACAAACAATAAAACACAATTCTCAAAATTGTTCTATATTCAGTAATATATATATATATATATATTTGCTCTTAAGTATGTATCTATCATTCTTTTACTAGCATGAAAAAAAAGGCTGTAGGTTGAAATAACTGAAAAGTAGGATGACTTCAGCATTCCTATGATAATAGTAATTGTTGTTTTTAACCTTCCTTGTTTTGGAGGTATTAAGGATCTAAGATGATATCAACTTTCTTGCTCATCAACATGCTAATGTTGAATATTGGAATGTAAATGTGGGTCACTATGATCACTTATACAACCTTGGATTTTTTTTAACCTTCATACTTTTCTACCCCTTGAACTCAATACAGATGACACTTTTTCATAACTACAGACAGAAAGGGTGTGGATTTGGATGGGAGGGGAAGCAGGGAGGATCTTTGAGGAGTTAGGAGGACACCAAATATATTCTATGAAAAAAAATCTATTTTCAATAAAAGAAAAATAAGATAAAAAGGAAATTATTGGTATTAAATCCTAGATTTATTTTGCATTTTTCCCTGTAATTATGCTAAGTGTTGAATAAAACAATAGTAAAATTGTTGTGCCTCTACTTTGTAAACCATCTGTATCTTGGAGGAAATCTATTTTTTAAGTTTCTCTGTACATTTTAAGGATGTTGCTTCATATTCTACTTGAATTATGGACTTCGGAAAAATAACCTATACTCTTTCCAATCTATATAATAATGTAAGATAGGAAAGGACCTCAGTCATTGCTTTATGAGGTCTTCACAGTATAAATATCTTGAAAATACAATTTCAGTTTGGACAGAAGTTCACAGAAAGCTTAAAGATATCTACATTTAATATAAAGAGAGTTAGAGAATCAAAACAGACATTAAATTGTCATTTTATATCGGATTTCCACATTGTTTTTCATGTACTTGCAAGACTATTAGCACAGATATTGATGGTAAAAACAAAACAAACAAAAATCTTAGAAACTATTTCATTTTCAAGAGTGCCTTAGAGATCCATCTTTTGTGGCTTTCATATAATACTGGCTTACCTCTTTGTTGCTTTTCAAATCCTATAACCTGACTTCTACCAACATTCTGTAAATTATTCAGCCAGTATATATAAGAATCAATGTGTCATTTTGACACATAAGAAAATTCTAAGACATGTGCACCTGTCACTTAGCCAGGATCAGCATACTATTAGCTGAACACAAATAACTACACGTCACTCCATATATGCCATTGTCTCTATATCATTCTACTTGGCACAAAACACCTGTTTGCTCCTGATATGAAGCGAATCAGTGGGGAACTATTCTAAAAATAAACCTTTTGCATTTAGGTTGATGACTACTTTTGTCGTTAAAGGCAAAATGGTTTGCCACTTACGACACATCTTTCAATCAACTTCAATTTTTAAAATGTGCCTTCCTGTGCTCAGGTTAGGTTATGTAAATCATTGGAATGGCAACCAACCAAACAACCACAGGCACTAGTAAATGAAAAAAAAAATGGCTAAGAGATAGAATTTGGGAGACTGTCCAACACATACATAACTGCAGTTCACCAAGAGCTATCCTGTAGATGACAGTGAATGAAGCAAAAAAGAAGAGTAGTGAGGTTTAAGATTTGTTTCTCTTTTCCCAACAATGTGGAATAACTATCTTTTATTACCTGGGAATGGTCGCTCCAAACCAAATTTTGGTAGGAGGAGGCAGTTTTGAGCGGGGAGAGCACTTCCTGTGAGCCGAGGGGGTCCAAGGCCTGCACCACCTTATTCATAGGCCCGCTGTACGTCCTCACTCGCTCATACACTACATTTTTTTCTGGAGGCTGCTGGGCTTGACTGGACTGATGGTAACAGTGGTAATGCTGAGGCTGGCACTGCAGCACCTCTGTGGGCTGCTGGGTCCCACAGCTGCTGCTGCTGGTCTCACTCCAATAGCTTGAGCTCATCATCTTCTCAGTGGTCAGAAAGGGTTTCCCCAGGTGCTCTCCCTACGGAATAAACAGAGCAAGATGATAGCAGGGCAGGCAGGCAAGCGGGGGCACGCAAAGAGGGTCTTTATCAACCACCTTTTATCCCTCACGGGGCCAGTCAGAGATGAGTTACCTGAGCAGCAGCAGGAGCAGGTCTGGCAGCTGCAGAGTAGACAGCAAACTATTTGAGCTCAAATGAAAAGTGGAGCCACCCTGGGAGATTGCTCCAGGAAATGGTACTGACACGCCCCTGAGGGGCGGATTCACCTGGCAGGTTTGCGTGCCAGGAAAGGCCCTGCCTTGCCGCAGAGATAGCAACAAGGCTTCACAGTAGGTAAAGGAGTCTGAAAAAAAGAAGAGACAGACGTTCAGGGCAGGAGCTCCTAGGACTGGAAACCTGAAGACAAAGACACCAGTGTCCAAACTTGTTAGAGAAAACAAAGCGACTTTCCCATGGCTTGTAAACTTAGCAAAGGTGGGTTGTTTCAAGCCTAAGTACTTATTCCAGGATCTCAGACCAAATTAAAGGGTATTAGCCTAGGGACAAAGTAATTTTCAGAGATAAATTTGCATTCTTCACAAACTCCTGGTGATAATGCAGATAAAGCAGATTACCATGGGGACTCCAAGAAAGAATTCTCTAATTTGTGAACCTGTTTGTCTGGCTCCAGTCACAGTACGTGTTTTGAACAACATTGACACAGATGTATCCAAATGATTGAATTTCTGTCTAGATATTGGAGGGTGGGGTGGGAATGGTTCAGGAAAATGCTTTGCGTTTTGCTTTTTGCTTTTACTGGTTTGCATTTTTACAAAAGAATTTGCCCTGACTTTTTTTTTTTTTTATGCCTTAGGAAACACGGAGTTCCACTGTTTCTTTAATCTCCAATTGTTAAAGGAACTGTAAGCCTTTAAGGTGCTTTTTGAGACAAACAGATTTAAATGTGTTCAGCACTTATTTGCAACCACTTACAAATCCAATCATAATGGTATTTACCAATCAGGTAATGCCTTGCAAGTCACTCCAGCACAACTCCGCTGTGAAATACTACCTGAAGGCTCCTTCAGAAAAGAGTGTCTTCTTTATGTGTATATGAACCTTGAGACCACTATTTCAGAAAGGAGATAATGTCTTTCATCAAGGTAGCCATCTTTTTTTTTTTGTTGTTCTGAGTAGTAAACAAAAGCTAATCATTTACTTGTCACTTACTGTGTGCTGGATTGCATTCAAGAAACTATATAAATTGCTACATTCTCACAACTTTGTAAGGATGGACTGGTGAGAAACTGAGGCACAGATATAAAGACACTGAAAAAAGTTCCCACTGTTAAATAAGTGCTAAAGATGGATCTGGAATGTGAATATAGGGGGATTCCCATCAGAGTCTAAGCTTTTAGGAACTACATTATACTGCTAAATAAATTTTTAATTGTTCATCACATAGTCATCTAAGAAATCTCCTAGGTGACAGGGAAATGAGTTACAGGAGTCCTTCAAAGAATCTGAATTGTTATGGAAGAAAGGTATATGAAAAATTAACATTTAAAATGCTTTAAAATACCTTGTTGGTATTACACATTTATTGCTGTTTGCAGAGCTTTCAGACACAATTCTTGTTCATTTAGATGTTGTTCCACAAAAATCAATATAAATGAGCTAGACATGGTGGTACATGACTATAATCCCAGTCCTTGTAATGCTGAGACAGAAGGATTGCCATGAGTTTGAAATCAGTTCCAACTAAACAATGAAGTCAAGTCCAGTCTGAGCTAAAGACTGAAACCTTGTCTCAAAATCCAAAAATAATAAAATAATCAATGAAAATAACTAGAAATACATGGTCTACCATGTAACCAGGTATAGTATCAGATCAGTATCTAATTACTAACCTTGGCTATATCATTGTGCATAAACTTTGTGTGAATGGGAACTGGATATAAATAGTATCATCTAGTTAATACCAACTGAAATCTGAATTTAACACACACACACACACACACACACACACACACACACACACACACACGCGTGCGCGCGTGCGCGCACGCGCTGCTAGTATCTGTTGCCAGTCAATGGGGAACCTTGTCTGTAAAGAAGAAATTGAGGTGAAGAGTAAAAGTATGGTACCCATAAAATTCTGACTGTATTTGCCCTCTGCATTTCTTAGAAATAGAGGCAGTCAACTTTTTCATAGTTGGACTACAATTAATGCGTGGAATTGATATGCTCACTCAGTTTTTAAGCATCTTATATTCTTGTTCCCATTCTTAGGTATAAAGAATACAGCTTGAAGCTCAAGAATAAAGAAATGTGCATAAGCACCACATGGCAGACATATGAAGTCTAATTACAAAGCAGATTCTGACCATCCTCATTCACTTCCAACAATTTAATCAATCATTCTGAAGAAAGATTCTATTCCTTCTCTGAGAACTCCTTTCTGAATTCATAATCTGCATTGCCAATTCTTTTTATTGATAAATAAGTATAAATGCACTTATCTATGTAACAGTGTACCTACAACATTTCACACTTGAAAATCCAGTGGCTTGACACCGTGGTCTACAAGCTTCATGATTGTATTCTCCATCTCCCTTTGGTCTATGGGGTAATACAAGTTCATTTCTTATATTTAGCACTAGACTTGTTCAAAGAATTCTTGATTATATTTCCAGCAGTCTTTTGTTTCACTCTATAATATAGATATTTTATATTTGGTACCTAAAAAACTAATTTTGGATGTTTGATTTGGGAGAATAGAACAGATATTCCCTAAGAAGATAATTTAATTTAAAAAGAGCTACAAATTTTATTCACTTTGCCTAGCTATAAAAGCAATTCATTCTTTAAGAATTCAAATGAAGGTGTTAGGGTGATGGTTCACCTGAACCACCATGTAGGTTGTGAGCCACCATGTGGGTTCAGTTCCTAGCACCCACATGGTGGCTCACAACCATCTGTAACTCCAAGTCCACGGTGATTGATGCCCTCTTCTGACCTCTGAGGACAATAGATACATGCACATGGTACACATACATACATACAGGGAAAAGACTCACACACAGTAAATAAAATGTTTTAAATCTAAAAAGGAAAAAAAGTGAAAAGTTAAAGTGAGTACATACACAAGTAAAGTAGAAAATGAAATTCCCATATTAGTGATAGACATAAGGATTAAAACATCAGCTAAATATATTAAAGATAATAAAAAAATAATTTGCATTTTGGCTGAGCTGTCTTGAGGGTCATTTAAAAAGTACTGATTTGCCCTACAGAGGATACTGGATAAACAAACTCAGAGTCTCTTACAGTTACAACACAAAACACTCGTGTAAACACAGTTATGTGTGCGCAGGGGGAAGGAAGGGACTTTTCCTGCTTGCTAAGCAAGCTGTTGCTTCTTCCATGGATACCATCTGAGTGCCCTCTAATTTAAGTCAATTTTGATTTTGGGGGCTCAATCCTACAAGATAGTCTGAAAGCCTTAATGTTCTATATTTTAGTGTTTCCAGAATCCAATGATCATCTTGTAGGTACCTATAGGCTGCCAGTGATTAATCAGTTAATTAACATGCCAAAAAAGGCAAATCATTTTAGAAATTATATTCCACCTCGTGGTAGATTCACAGACCTTCACAGTCATATACTTCTGTGCAATCACAGAATCATAGAGACAGGGACAAGTGACCACGAAACCTCAGAAACTGTGAGGCAAAGACCTACATCCAGTAACTGATGGAAGCAGATGCAGTGATCCACAGCCAAGCACTGGGCTGAGCTCCTGAAGAGCAGTTGAAGAGAAGGAGGAGGGATCATATAAGCAAGAGGGGTCAAGATCATGATGGGGAAAATCACAGAGACGGACTAACTGAGCTAGTGGAAGCTCATGGACTCTGGACTGACAGCTGGGGAACCTACAGGGGACCTAACTAGGGCCTCTGAATGTGGGTGACAGTTGGGTGGCTTGATCTGTTTGAGGAGCCCCTGGCGGTGGGACCAGGACTTATGCCAGGTGCATGAACTGGCTTTTTGGAGCCCATTCCCTATGGTGGGATACCTTGCTCAGCCTTGATGCAGCAGGGTGTAGCCCCTGCCTCAACTTGATATGCCAGACTTTGTTGACTACTCAAGGGAGGACTTGCCCCCTCTGCAGAGTGGATGGAGGTGGGATGGGGGGAGGTGGGGGAGCTGGAGAAGTGGAGGGAGGGGTATCTGGGGATGGTATGTAAAGTGAAAATATAATTTTAAATTACAAAAAAAGAAAGTTAAAAAAAGAAATTATATTCCAGGAAAAGAGGAAGACCAGGTGTGTGTGTGTGTGTGTGTGTGTGTGTGTGTGTGTGTGTGTGTGTGTGTGTGTGTGTGTGTGTTAAACACTATCGCATCTATCTCACAAACTTATTAGGTTCAAATATGAAAATACTTGCTAGTTGCAATATACTACCCAGCTATATGACTTTAAAAATACATTGTTCATAGAATTCAGTGTAATTTCTGTGAATTAGTCTATTTGAAAATCAAATTAAATGTCCCAGTGAAGTATGGGGCTGATTTTGGAAACTTTAGCTCCCTGAAATCATTACGATAAAACAAAGCAACAATTAATTTATCAAAATTGACATATAGAACTATATTAGATCATTAAACAGCAAAAGTAATTATAAATTTGTCACCAACTATATTTCATCAGCATCAGCAGTTTTTATGTGTATTACTAATCCTTTACTCCACCTTCTGTTTTATGAGGATGATGCTTAGATCCAACTCTAGCCCAGGCTCATAGCTTGGGGCTAATGATACAAGAGCAACAGATAGAGTTAACACAAAGTTACCTAAGCCTTTTTTGCTTCTGCCTTCTTTGTGATAAAGAGAAGAATGTTCATGGTATAAAAGGTCACCAAGCATTGGTCTGAAGGAGGTAAATCCCAAGGTAGGTGAAACCATTGTATGATTATATGAAAGCAGCTGTGTGTTATTAACTGAGCCCAATTCATTTGATCCTGCAGAACTCCATTCCAGCCTGTTGACAGGACTTAACACCGATCTTGTTTAACTGCTGTTGGGAAATTTTTGACTGGGCAATGGTTCAGGATATGAGCTATGAAAAAGATATTTATTTTCATTTGAACAAAAATGAAAGGCAGCATTTATAAACAGGTCAATTTAATCTGAAGTGAGTTCAAATTAAAATTCTATATCAAAATACCAGCTGGTTAATGATACATATAACTAAAATGAAGGCAGATAATCCCTTATAAAACCTGTAGTATCACTGCATCAGAGTACCGAGCTCTCTTCCTAAAAAATAGTTTACTGGTGGTATACGTGTTCAGAACTAATTGACTTCTGTGTTTTAAAGCCATGCTAGAGAAAAGACCTGGGTTCTGGACAGATTATCCAACTCCTTATGTGTACAATTGCAGTGGAATAGGCTCTATGATTCTGGAAGATTTTTAGGGATGTAGCATTTCCCAAAGTGTGTCAAGAACAATACTAGCTGTACTGGGTGCTATACAAAGAAGTGTTTTATGACCCTATGGGTTTAATATACAGTTGGTTAAATATAATTTGTAGAATAGCTTTATTACTACAGTTCCTATAGCCTTTTACAACATGATATACATTATGACCATAATTTTCCAAATGGATCCACTGTGTGTAGTGTTTATTAAATTTTTGTTGACAATGAAATATGTTTATGTAGAATATATATACAATCTATCATTTATGGAATAGTCTTCATATTTTTCTGTGTGACTTTATCTTCTGGATATTTTTGGCTGGATTCAGAAAGTAAATGAGAATACATATCTGGTTTTCAATTTTAACCATATCATGAAGACATATCAAAGATAATTTGATCATATGTATCAACATATCTGTCATACTCAAAGAGAGATCTTGGAGCCAGAACCATTAATAACACCTGGAAAAATTTTAATGCAAAAATTCAGGCCTTATTCCTTATCCTTATCCAGCCAGGAACTCTAAGAGGTGTGTTCCAAAAGTCAGTCCTAATAAGCATTCTTGTTAAATGTGATATATAGTAAGGTTTATAAAATCTGCAACATATACCATGATATTGGGAGCAGTAAGCAAAGAAGAGGACGATGGTAATGGCAGAGAGCTGAGACATTTTACTTTGTAAGAATTTGTTGGGTACTCAAAGTCAAATGGTTCTATACATACAGAGATGACAGGGAAGTACAAACATACTACATTGTTTAAAGGTTGAATGACATAAAAAATAAAAAAAAAAAGAGGATACTATTGGAGTATATCAGAAAGTTGTGTATTGTAGTGGTGAAGAGTAGATTTGTAATCAGACAAACCTAGATTTAAACGCTTGCTCTAACATATAACGGATCTATTGCTGTTTCAGTTTTTGTTTTATAAGCTAGACAAGACTAGACTAGATAAAACAAATATGATGTATTTCACATTATGTCTAGTATCTTGTAGCAGACAGTTTCATTTAAGAACAAATGATAGTTCTTAAAATTATATCCTAGGTCTGAGTTAGGATGAAAGAAAAAAGGGCTTGCTGCACCTGCACAGAAAAAATTACCTCTGGTAGAAAGTATTCTGTGATGTAGGCCTATGACATGAAAAGGGGGGAAAACAATAAAATCAGAGAAATGCCAGATGACACTGTCACAGATCAGGCTTAATAATCTCATATAAAAAGCAAAGATAGAATGAAGCTGAATGAAAGACAGTCATTCATAATTTAAACCTTTAGCTAAAATAAAAGACATTAGTTGAAGGTAAACTCCCATGTTATCCACTCTAGATATCTGTATTGTAGCACAGAAAAATTATAAGAACAATTATAAAGTAATAAGACAGTTTAAACTCTATGTACTCAAAAGTAACTAAAACAAACAAGGGGAGTGGATGAGAACTAAAATTCACTGAGTTTGAAAACAGAAAAACAGAGGACATGAGTGCAACCAAAAAAAAAATTCTTTGAAAAAATAATTCAATATCAGTTAGAAACTTCTGGTGAGATATACACATTAAAAAAAAGAAAATAAGCTGGGCGGTGGTGGTGGCGCACGCCTTTAATCCCAGCACTCGGGAGGCAGAGCCAGGCGGATCTCTGTGAGTTCGAGGCCAGCCTGGTCTCCAAAGCGAGTTCCAGGAAAGGCGCAAAGCGACACAGAGAAACCCTGTCTCGAAAAACCAAAAAAAAAAAAAAAAAAAAAAAGAAAATAGTAATAACAGAAGACACTAATAAGAATAAACGTGGTCACAAAACTACTGAGCCCATGGAAATTAAGAGGATAATCAGGTATTCTGTGAGCAACTCTGTTCATGTACATCATAGAAATCAGGAAATGGAGCCGTTCCTTGGAAACCACATATTACTACAACTTAACCAATATGAAATGTATAAAAAGGGTTTGAAATAACCATTACTACCTTTTCACAAAGAAAAATCGTAATAACACTAAACATTCAAAAAAATTTCTGTCTCTGTTGTCTCTGTCTGCCTTGCTTTCTCCTCTCTCTCTCTCTCTCTCTCTCTCTCTCTCTCTCTCTCTCTCTCTCTCTCTCTGTCTCTCTCTCTCTCTGTCTCTCTCTCTTTCTCTCTTGCTCTCCTCTCTCCCTCTCCTCTCTCCTCTTCCTCAGTTGAACCCAGAGCTTTATATTTGCTAGGAGAGTACTCTACTTCACCATTCTACTACTACTAAGCCACACTCCCTTATATTTGAACATAATTTTTCCTATAAATTAGTAGGGAATGCTTTTAAAAACATTATTGTTCTTTTACCTTCGGCACAGTGGCTGTGCCTTTATTGCTATCTCAGCCAGCAATTGCAAGTCTGCATGTAGGGGCCTGCTTCTCTAGCAGTAGCCTGGTCACTCAGACAACAGCCTGGTGGGAACTTTGTTACCATAGGCACTGGCCCTGCTGCTGCCGCTAAAGGTAACTTTAACTAAATCTCTATCATTCTATGTAAAAATAAAACTGGAGATTCAAAGGCTGGGGTAAAACCCTACTAAATTAGAGAGGTTGAGTAGCACCTAATTGTAGTTGGAGTTTTCTCCAGTCCCACTCAGACCCGCAGCCACTCAGACCCAAATAAACACACAGACACTTATATTATTTAAACTGTTTGGCCTAATGGCTCAGGCTTCTTGCTATCTAGTTCTTCTATCTTAAATTAACCCATTTCTATTAATCTATCAATTGCCACATGGCTTGTGGCTTACTGGTACCTCACATCTTGCTTCTCATGGTGGTGGCATCTGGCAGTGTCTCCTGACTCAGCCTTCCTGTTCCCAGAATTCTCCTCTTTCTTTATCCCACCTACACTATACTTCCTGCCTGGCTACTGGCCAATCAGCGTTTTATTTATCAACCAATCAGAGCAACACATCCACAGCATACAGAACATCCCATAGCACCTAGCTAACCTTCTCTCCTTTCTGGCCTCCTAAAGAGAGCTTCCTTCTGCTCCATGAAACAAACAAAGCCATGTCCCTCCAAATCCCTCCCCACTACCTCCAGTGCATCTCTCTTATCTCTTCCAGGTGCTCTCTGATGCGCCATGATTACAGTTAACTAGTTGCTAACTCAGTCTCCTGATTCAAGGTTAATTTTATTTAATTAATGCAAATGCAAACTCAGGGTTCACAGTGTGATCAAATATCCCCCAATACATTATTCCAGTATTAATACCACATAAAAATGATACAAGAAGTCTATAGAATGATGAACAACTCACAAGTCAAATCCAACAACAAAAAAGGAGGGGATATGTCATTAGAGGTGGGCTTTGAGATTTCAAAGGCCCACACCAGGCCCAGTCTCTCTCTGTTTCTTCCTGTTATCATAAGTAAGCTCTCAGCTACTGTTCCAGTGCCATGCCTGCCTGCCTGCCTTCTGCAATGATCCCCACCATTATGGTTATGGACTCACCCTCTGAAACTGTAAGCAGACTCCCAAATTAAATGTTTTCTTATATAAATTGCCTTGATCATGATGTCTCTTCACAGCAATAGAAAAACAACTAAGACAATAAGAAATAGAACACTGACTAAACATTCCAAAATTAATATAATTCAGTGACTAGCAAACTGATGATAAAGAAGTTCAGCTGAGATCCTTTTGGGTGAAGACTCAAAAGAGTTCAGTCAGAGGATTCGTGGAGTTGGTGAGGTAATAGGTGGTGGCTGTGGCTTGCTCTGCTTCTCTGATCTTTCAGCTTTTACCCCAATATCTGGTACCGGGTTTTTTATTCTTCTAAGATTCAAACAACACCCCAACAAGTCTCTTAGCAATCACATCTATGCAATGTACTCTCAAAAAAATCCAAAAGTCAAGTTTGGTGAGTTTCCTGCTAGAGCAGTGGTTCTCATCCTTCCTAATTCTGGGACCCTTTAATAGAGTTAGTTCCTCATGTGTTGGTGACCCCCAAGCATAAAATTATTTTTGTTGTTACTTCATAACTGTAAATTTGCTTCTGTTATGAATTGTAATGTAAATATCTGATATGCAGGATATCTGATATGCTACCCCTGTGAAAGGGTCATCGGACTCTCAAATGGCTCATGACCCACTGAGAAATGCTGTCCTACAGGAACATGAGAAGGTTCCTGGAGGATTGCACATAGAGACAACATGGAAGCTCCATGACCTTTCTTTCAGACCTGCCCTATTTCACATCTTTATCAGTGTACTTTACAATACTCTTTATAATAAACGCGTGTTTCCCTGTTATATGAAATGCTTTAGAAAATTAATTGAGCCCAAAGAGTGTATTGTGGAAATCCCAGTTGTATATCAGGTCTGTCACAAGTACAGATAAAAATAGCCTGGTGCTTGTAACTGGCATAAAAAGTGGGAAGAAACAGTCTTATAGATTGAGTCCTCGACCAATAATATCTGACACCATCTCCAGGTGGTGTCAGAATTAAATTGGATTAGAGAACACCCAGCTGGTGTCCACTACAAAATTGATTGCTTGATTGCTAGTGGAATGAAATCTTTACACCTTTGATGTCACAAAAGTTGTCTGTGTTGATTGCAGTGTGAAAGTCGATGAAAAACAAGAAATAATCATAATTGAACAACTGGAAACAGAAATCATTCAATAATAACACTTACAATACGACTCTTACATCCCAACAAAATATGTGTAAAATATTTATGCTAACACTATAAAATGTTGATAACAGAAGCAAAAGATATTAAAAAGAAAGATATCATATGTGAATTAGAAGATTCAGAATACTTAAGATGCCTATTTCCTCAAGTTGGTTTATATTTATCAAATTTAATATTTATAATATAAGATAAATTTAAATCAGTTCCTGTATAAGTCAAAACAAGATTATTTGAAAGTACATTCTGAAATTTGTATGAAAGAGAATGTATTTAGAATAGTCATGCCAATTTTGAAAATTGTAGTTCAGAGTCAGAATGAATGTTTAGCATACTTAAACCCCTTGATTAAACATCCAGCACCCTCCCTGCAAACTTTTAGTATACCTGATATTTAATAGTAAGACCAACTGTAAAAACACACATCAGTAGAACTGGAAGAGAATGCTCATATATACATTAAAACAAATATGGTCATTTTTTCAGGTTCTAGGGATTGAATCCATAAGCACTCTACCAGTGAGACATACACCTACCATGAGGTCAGTCTTCCTGTTTTTCATTTTTGGCAAAGTTACAAATAGAGTTTAATGGGGGAAAGGCAATACCTTTCAACAGTGGGCAATCATAACTACGTTTTCATAGGTAATAAATGATGAACTTAAACAAAAACATCTATACAAAGATTAATTCAAAATGAGTTAACAGCATAAATTTAATACATAAAGTATGTAACTCAGAGATTGATATATAGGAAAAAACTTTTATAACATTGGGTTGAACAAAAACTTCTTATATAGGACACCCAAAGCAAAGTTTGTTTAAATAATCAGATGGATTTCATCAATATCAAAAATATTTTCCTCTTTGAAAGACACAATCAAAAAAATGCTAAGCCAAAGACTGTGGAAACCATTTTCAAAATTGCATACCTGATTATCTGATTAAAGCCTTGTGTCCAGAATACAGTTTTTAAAAATTCTGATGATGGGTATGAAAGTCTATTTTGTCAAAAACTTTGAAACTACACACTGTAAATGATGAGTTTTCCTATATATGAGATATGTTTTGATACTTAAAGACTCATAAAAACCCCTGTAAGTAATACTTGAGGTATAAACCAAGTTGTGATATATAGAGGATTATATTTTTATTATTTAGTTCAAATATTGTTTCCATTTTCAGGAGGATGGAGGGTGATAGAGACCAAACCCAGGACCTTGAACATACTAGGCAAGCAATCTACATATACATCCCAAATTGTCTGCTTCTTAAATGCTCTTTTCTTTGATGTCAGTTATTTATAGATGTGATTATTGATTTCCAGGAATATATGGACTTTTGTTTAACTTTTTACTATTGATTTCTAGCTTAAAAGTATTGTGGCTACAGAACATGATGTAAATGATTTTAATTTTTAAAAACTTGATACTTTCTTTATGACCTACTATAAAGCCAATATTTAGAATTCTGTGTGCTGTTTAAGAAAATGCATATTTGGCTTTGGGGGAGTATATTATTCTATGTTTTTTATTAGCCGTGTTTCTTACTTGCATTATTCAAACAATATATATCTGGGCTCTTTTCTTCCTCACGTGTCTGTTATTAAAAGAGGTGTCAGAATTGTGCCTGAGAATTTTTCATTTGTCAGTTTTAGCTTGTACTTAATAAGTTTTTGGTTCATGTATTTTATTTACTTTTGAAGGGTATTTTTATATTTTAATATATTTTTATATTTAAACACTGCATTTTCATCACATCCATTCCTTATTCCTTCTTTCCAACCCCCTCCACCTCACCCACATATCTCCTGTACCTTCTAAATTCATAGTTTTTCTTTTGATTATAACCCACACATTTGCTCATGTATGTGAGGTCCTCCACTGAGGTATGGGTAACCTACCAATGCCCAGCCCCCTATACAAAGAAAAGTGAATTCCCCTCTCTTGGGAGTCATCAAATTCCATTAGTTCTTCAGGAGTCCCTCCATGCTGGAATCTTTAACTCTCTTGATCGCGTGAAGGTATTGTGGATGTAAACACGGTGATTGTGAGTTCATGTGTGGAATAGCTATGCCGTGCTGAGAAGACAGCACTTCATAGCATTCTTCCTCATCTCCTGCTCTTGCACTTCTGTCCCCTCTTTTGCAGTGTTCCCCTAGCCATGGATGGGGGTTAATATAGATTCTCCATTTATAGCTGAGTACTCCTAGTCACTTATTCTCATCAGTTAAAACAGTTATGACTCGGGGCACTAACCACTACATTACATCTACTTGACGCAAGCTAGAGTCATCTGAAAGGAGGGAACCTCAATTGAGAAAATAGCTCCATAATAGCCAGCTGTAAAGCATTTTCTCAACTAGTGGCTGATGTCGAAGGGCCCAGCTCATTGTGGATGGTGCCATTTCTGGGCTTGAGGTCCTGGGTTCTATAAGAAAGAAGGTTGAGTAAGCCCTGGGAAGCAAGCCAGTAAACAGAACCCCTCCATGGCCTCTGCTTTAGCTTCTGACCCCAGATTCCCGCTCTGTTTGAGTTCCTGTCCTGATTTCCTTTGATGAAGAAGAGTGATGTGGAAGTGTAGGCCAAGTAAACTCTTTCTTCTCCAACTTGCTTTTTGGTCATGGTGGTTTTGTCACAGCAATAGTAACCCTAACTAAGACAATGTACATGTGGCATAAGTATCTGCTTCCATATATGTGTGCTGTCATGGAGAAAGCAAAGAACAACTTCAAAATCATTCTTTGGGTATACCATCTATTATTTTATTTCATTTATTGAGACAAAGTCTGTGATTAGCCTGAAACTTGCCTGGAGTATCTGGCCAGTGAGTCTACCGTGTCCTCTTATGGTCACGTCCTCGGTGCTGTGGTTCCAAAGGCACATCAGCATGCCTAGTGTTTTTTTAAACCTGGCTTCTGAAGGTTAAAATCAGGTCTCCTGCTTATAAGGCAACAACTTTACTGATTTAACTATATCCCCAATGCCTCCAATAATACGTTTTATGTTCAAATCAGTTCTGCTCTATACTAACACGTTTGTACCCACTTCATTTATTTTACCTTCTTTCTCGTTTTGTTGGGCTGTAAAATGAAATCAGGACTCTATTAACACTAGGACACCCTATTTAACACCTTTAGCTTTTATTCTATTAAGCTTTTCACTGAAATATTTTTTCAAATGTTTGTTTTTAAACTTTACCCTCATATTTAGGATATTATTTATATAAAAACATTTTCTTGGGTTTTTAAAAAGTTCAGGCAATCTACCTTTCTAACTGGAAGTTTACTATATGTGCATTTAATTACTGCCATATTTTGTGTTTAAACGCACCAAACTATTCTTTTCACTTATTTCAAGTAGTTTATATTTCTCTTTTCTCAACTCACTTATATATTTGAATTGTAATAATTTTCTATTTCATTTTTTCCATCTACTTAGTTCCATCATATTCTTCCTCCCTAATATTCCAGTATTCTTTTGATGTATTACAGTAGTGATGTCAGCACAGTACGAGGATGCCATGCCTAGATATCACACAGAGACTATAAGAAATTAAAAAAAAAAAGACGGTTTTTCAAGTTGCTAATATTAGGGGTTGTTTTAATATATGCGTATGCAAGTGAAATAACTCTCCCACATCCTTGAAAGACATTTTCCCTGGGACTAGAAGTTCACGTGAACAGTAAATTTCTTTAAGCATGTTGAAGATGTGATTGCCATTTTTTTCATTGCCTTGTTCTTCTAGAGATAATCAGTTGCTCTAGGTAATTCTTTTCTTGTTATCAATTTGATTTTTTCTGTCTTGTCAGTTGTCTGTACTTTCACTATGCTATATTTGAGTATTTATTAATTTTTCAGTGCTGGGACTCAAAGACAGGGCCTTCTACATGCTAGGTGAATGTTCTACCACTGAACTCCATTCCTAGAACTCAGTAAGGTTTTAAAAAATTTACTTCATCAAATTCACTGGGTGTATTGATTTAGTAGGTCAAGCCTTCACTCATCTTCAAGAATGCTACCATTATCTTTCCAATGTTGTTACTGCTCCATTCTTTCTTTTCTATTTTTGGAATTCAGTATAAGTGTTGAATAAAGATTCTCAGATTAGAGCTGGCAAAACGGCTTAGTGGGTAAGGGGTCTTAAAAGCAGGCCTGACAATCTGAGTTTGATCCCTCAATTCCACAGGGTGATAGGAGAGAACCAATTCACAAACGATATCCTCTGACTTACACACATCATGGTACACATGTCCCCCCCCCACACACACATGCACAAACACACGCATGCATGCACGCACATACAATCACATCAAAAAGATAAAAATAATCATGTTGTTTACCTCATTATTTAGTGTTTTCTTATGCTATGTACAATACTGTCCAATAATCTGGAGATGAATATTCCCTGTCTTGCAGAAAAATTAGGCTTTAATTTTAAACACAGCAGGTTAAGTCGTGGTTAGTCAAATAGTTTCACCAGAAGGCCAATTTTGTATTCTCTGTTAAATAAATTCTTTGACAATTTTATGTAGTTCATTTTCCTATTCCCCCTAAATTCTCTGGTATTCAGTGTGAGAACTTGATACACTTTCAGGTAGTAAAACTCACACTATTGTCAGTGCCATGTAGAATTGATTCCTCTTGGAGGTTTTATTTCTCAGACTTATAAAACCAGCCTATAAGAACTCATCAATTATAGTGTACTTTCCATTTTGGAAATTATTCTCATGGATATTTGTTCTCATAGATTTTTGCTTTGGTAAGTTGCAATGTTCTGCATCTACCTATCTGTCCCACAAGTTTTCAGTAACTTACACTTATAACCTCAATTTCCTTACAGATCTATAAAGAATTCCTGACTTTGCAGGTTTGTTTTTTTGTTTTGTTTTACTTTTTCTTGCTACTACAATAGACTGCCAATTTCCAAGCTAATTGCATGCGAGGGCTAACCCTGAAAATCCAATATTATTATGTAATTTTTATCCAACATTTGTTTTTATATGAAGAGCCAAGATCAAAGTTTATCTACTACTTAGATGCAGAGTAATACATTAAAAAAAGAAACAGGTTGTGGTTCTGTTCTAATAAAATTTTATTGAAATCAAGCAAGTAAGAGATAAAGTGCATGCTTAGCATGTTCTGGGTACTATCACTATAAGAATAAGTGATTGTGAAAATATGTAACAGTCCAAGTTTTCACAGTAAGCTATGGTTCACCAAATCCTGCTTTAATTTACCAATTTATGAATTATAGCAATTGATCCATATTCTACATATGAATGTGTGTGTTCTACATGCGAATAGGCACATATAGAAGCAAGAAGTGAAACCTGAGTGGTGTTCCCCAAGCAGCATCTACCTTGTTTTTCTAAAAGGAGCACTCAGTGGCCTGGGGCTGGCCAATTATGTTAGGCTGCCTGAACATGGGTCTTCACAGATTCACCTATCGCTGGTTCTGCAGCACTGAGATTTCAAACCCCTGTCATCATGCACAACTTTTTAATGTGGGTGCTGGAGATTGAGCTTAAATTCTCATGTTATACAGTTGAATTACCTCCTGAGCTACTATTGCTTGCTTTCTAAATGTTAAATTAAATTTAAAGATATGGGGTAAGTTGAACTTAGTCTTAATAAATTATTATCTTGTTATAAGTACTTGATTTACATTTATATATGGTCAAAAATATCTTAATACCCAAAGTAGACAATGGTAAGGAAACCATAGACCAATATCTATCAAGAAACTTCAATCTTGTAATAACAAATATAATGTGCATAAAAGAAATGGATTCAGTATTATATAAATATACATTGATAAGAAATTGGAAACTTACTCACCAAAAGATCAGGAACAACACAAGGATGTCTTCTCTCACGGTTGCTTTTCAATATTTTACTGAAAGTTCTAATTAATCTAGTAGGAAGGACATGAATAAAAAGGAGAAAAATCAGGTTCCTACCTGGCAGGTCAGTATTAGCAAAAAAAGTGGCATGACTGTTATGGGGTAAACAACTTCTTTCTGCTTGGATTTGAGGACCACTTCACTGGAAGAAACTCATGCCGCATACTGTTTAAACTAGTCAAACTCCATGACTGGAGAGGTCATTGGCCCTACTATTCTTATTTTGCCAACTGGTCATGTTGCCAAACTGCCTTATTCTTATCCTTGGTCAGAGAAGCTACTTTTTGCAGTCATCAAAAGTCAATGCTAGGGCTGGAGAGATGGCTCAGTGGTTAAGAGCACTGGTTGTTCTTCCAGAGGTCCTGAGTTCAATTCCCAGCAACCACATGGTGGCTCACAACCATCTGTAATGAGATCTGGCACCCTCTACTGGCCTGCAGGTGTATATGCAGACAGAACACTATACATAATAAATAAATCTTAAAAAAAAAAAGTCCTGTTTCTGGCGCTCTTTCTCCTGCCGCAGTGCCTCCCGCAGTGCCTCCTTGCTGGTGCCTAGTGGGGTGCTGTTACCAGTAGGTGAAGGAAGTGACAGTAGGTGAAGGAAGTGACGAATGCAGTCCCTCAGCAGTGACAACGGCCCCAGGGACGGGACCAGCACTAGCCCTGCGGACAGGAGGTGGTGGAGAAGGAGCCCCTCCAGCTGCCCAGGAGCCCCTGCTCTGAAGACTAGGGAGGCTGAGGAGGCTGGAGGAAGGGCCCAGGGGTGGCTGCTGCCGCCTGCGCTCCTCATAGATGGCTCGGGAGCCATGTAGTCGCCGTGAGGGCCGATACTGTAAGCTCTGCCCAGATTATTTAAGGGGACATGCAAGGAAATGTCCTCCATTTCCTTTCCACCTATGTCCTGCTCTCCCTCCTAACCCGCTTGCTTTGTATGCTCAGGCCTCTCTGCTGCCTCATCAGGAAGCCTGTCTCATTTTGTTCCTTTCCAGCCATCAAGTAAGGGTCTTCCCTTGAGTCCAGGGGTGGAACCCAATGTTTACATTCTCTTCTGTCTTGGTCCCATCCCAGTGGTGGTTTTGTGGCGCTTTGAGGAACCGGAAAAAGAACCTGCTGTTATACCTGGAAAAAAAAAAAAAGTCAATGTTAAGACTCGTAGATAGAGTGCTGAGAAGTGACTGTTAGTGCTCAGCCTGAAACAGGATGTCCTTATCACTCCCCCATTCATCCCCCCCAAAATACAAGACTCAGGAACATTGCAGTAAAGGATGCAGAATGGATGTAATATCCAAAGAACAGGAGAAGTGCTGTGAAATGCTGTATTCCAGGGGTTATCATACCAAGGAACTCACAGCAACTGTGGTTAACTGTACAAGACCAGCACAGGGCCAAGATAGAAAACATTTCAGCGTAGATAAGGTAGACAGTCTACAGGCTCCAGTCCTAATTGAGGAGATATTGGCAGTTGATAACTGCTGTGAGGTGACGGGGTCACCACTGGGCAGCACTAAATGGACTTGATAAAAGTTAGGAGTTGGACAAATGGGAGGAGATACAGGGAGAAATTGAGGGGTAAATATGATCATATTTGATTGTATTCAAGTATGAAATTCTCAAGGAATAAAAAAGTTCCTAGAATTAATAAATGTTTATAGGAAAATGTATACACATATGTACATGTGTATAGGTATACATGTATATGTACGTATATATATGTGTGTGTATGTCTATGACTGTGTATGTATTAGTGTTAATCACTTTACTATATAAAAGAAATTAATAGTTGAAATTAAAAATACTATTTTTATAAATAAATACTAATTTATATTTTTACACCTAAATGAAGTAATTAAGTATTAATTAAAATATATAAAATCTTTATGAGAAAAATCACAAACTTCTGATGAAATAAATTACAATAACTAAAGAAATGGAGAGAAATTTCATCCCATAGATAGGAAGATGAAATGTTTTCAAGATGTCAGCATATTCCTAATTTGATGTGTAACATCAAAAAAATCCTAGTCAAAAATCCTAACAGATTATTTTCTGGCTATTAACAAAATGAATCCAAATTTACATGAAAAGATAGAATAGCTGGTATAATTTTAAAAGAGATGAACAAATCTGGATTACTATACTATCTAGCATTTTGACTTAGTATAAAGACACACTAATCTCAATAATGGGGCATTGGTGAAAGTACAAATAAATAGATTAATGAGTATAACCAAGAGTCCAGAAGTGGACACTATGTATATAATCAACTGAATTTTGTCACAGGTGCAATGGTAGATTAGTTAGTCACCTTTTCATCACTCTGACAAAACAAAACAACAAAACCCAACTTGACATAAACAATTTGGGTCAGGGTTTTAGAGGGTTCAGTCCATGTTTGGCATGTTCCATTGCTGTGGGTATATAGTAAGATAGAACATCCTGGTAGGAAGAGAAACATGGATAAAAAAAAGTATTCCTTCATGGTGACTAAGAATCAAAATGGTATCATGCCCTTAAATGATCTGCTTCTTCCATTTAGGCCTCATCAGAGAAAATTTCTACCGTCTCTCAAAATGGTACTGCTTGCTGGAGACCAAACTGCAATAAAGTTCCCTACAGGGCATATTCCTTACTCAAATTGTAACAAAAGGAAATGATCTGTGGCAAATATTATATATTCAACAAATGGTGCTTAAGCAACTTGATATCCAACCATGTGCAAAAAAACAATGTAGACTAATATTTTATATACATCAAAAATGTATTTCAAAAGATATTACACACCTAAATGTATAATACAAAGCTATGAAGCTTCTAGAATATAGCAGAGTAAAAAATATAGATGACCTTGGATTTGGAATTATTTTTAGATATAATATCAAAGGCATAGTCCACTAAAGACAGAATTGATAGACTAGAAAAATTTTTGTTCTGTAAAAGATATTGACAAAAATGACTCAGCCCACAGACTGGGAGAAAATATTTTCAAAAGACATATCTGATAAAAGCCATAAGTAAACAAAGTATCCAGAAATTCAATAATGAAAAAACCTAGCTCAAATGAACTAAAAGCTTTTACACACACTTCATCAAACAGACACATCAAAGAAGATGTATAAATGGCAAACAAGCCTGAGGACAAACACTCAGTGACTTAGCCATTAGAAAAATATAAATCAAAATGCTGAATCACTACCACACATTTGTTAGAGTGTCCAAAATCTGGAGCACTGATAAAACCAAATTCTAGTGAAGATGTGGATCAGCAGAAGGTCCCATTCTTGTTGATAAGGAAGAAACCACAGCCATTTTGAAAACAGTTTTATAGTTTCCTATGAAACTAAACATAATTGTATCATAAGAACTGTCTTAGGGTTTTATTACCTGTGAAGAGACATCATGACCATGGCAACTCATACAAAGGAAAACATGCAATTGGGGCTGGCTTACAGCTCAAAGGGTTAGTCCATTATCTTCATGGTGGGAAGCATGGTGGAACACAGGCAGACATGGTGCTGGAGAGGTAGCTGGGAATTCTACATCTGGATCCACAGGTAGCAGGAAGAAACAATGAGCCACTAGACCTGGCTTGAGCTTCTCAAACCTCAAAGCCCACCCCCCAGGTGGCACACATCCTCCAACAAGGCCACACCTCCCATTAGTGCCACTCCCTATGACCCTATGGGGCCATTTCATTCAAACTTCCCATAGGATATAACAACTTCACTCCTTGGTATTTATCCCAAAGAGCTGGAAAATCCATGGATGTCTGTTTCAAGACAGTGTTGTCTATGTGACAGAGTTGTACTCATGAACTTTTAACAACCTGGTTGCCTAAACAATACCTGCACAATGACATTTGTCTTACTTACTTTTCTATTATTATAAAGAGACACCATGACCAAGGCAACTTATAGAAGAAAGAGTTTATTGGGGCTTGCTTAGCGTTTCAGAGGGTTAGTCCATGGAGAATTGTGTCAGATAGGCAGATATGTCTCTGGAGCAATATCTGGAAGCTTACATGTTGAGACAACAACCATAGACTGAGAAAGAGAGAGCTAATAAACATAGGTGTGGGCTTTTGAAAACTCAACCCCTAACCCAATTCCATGGCATACCTTCTCCTATAAGGCCATACCTCCTTATTCTTCCCAAACAGTTCTACCAACTGAAGACCAAATATTCTAATATGTGGCCTGGGGTGGGGTTCTCACCCAAACCACCACAACATTTTATTATTGATGGGAAAAATCTTACAAGGCCACCCCTAGATAGTTAGAGAAATTTAATGTGTGCTAAGAGAGGGAGACTGTTCGTTCCTTAACATTTATAACAAATGTGCCACACTAGTGAAGGGAAGGCTTTTTATTGGTGTGTGGAATGGTAAATATATTTGCCTTCCACACAACTTTTTTCTGCAGGCCTAAAACTGCTAACTATAATGCCTATAAAAATAAATTACATGATTGCTACAGTGTGGATATGGTATAAGTATGTTCCCCAAAGGTACATGTGTTGGAAATTTGGTCCACAAAGTGGCAGTATTTGGAGGTGGTAGGGTCTTTAAGAATTGGGGTGTGAGGGGGTAGAGATATATCTCATGAATTTAGGAATGCTTATTCCTTTTCCATAGGATCAAAATTCACAGCATCCATATCAGGCAGCACATAGCCACCTGTAATTTCAGATCCTGGGGACTTGATATCCTCTTCTAGCCTCTCAGGGAACTGCACTCATGTATACAAACCCTCACACAGACACAAACACATAAATATAATTACAAAAATAAGATCTTTTCAAAAAGACAACAAATTGAATCCTGAGGGATGTAGTATAATGGTAAAGTGCTTCAGCTCAGTCCCCTATACAGGAAGAAAAGAAAAAAGAAGGAAAAGAAAAGCAGTCCAAAGCAAATCCAAGCAAAACAAAACAACAACAAAAAAGCCAGCTGCCTCAGTTACTTTTCCTGTTGCTGTGATAAAGTACCCCAATATAAGCAACTTTATGGAGAAAGAGTTTATTTTGGCTCACAGTTTGAGGGCATTCTGTCTTACTTACGTTTTGATTGCTGTGACGAAACACCATGACCAAGTCAACTTATAGAACAGAGTTTAATGTGGGGTTCATGTTTTCAGAGTGTTAGAGTCCATGACAGTCGTGGTGGGGAACATGGCAACCGGCCAGGAAGGCATGATGCTGGAACAGTAGCTGAAGAGCTCTGCCATAGTGAGATTTTCTATTGCTGTGAAGAGACACCATGATGACAGCATTCCATTCTTACAAAGGAAAACATTTATTTGGGACAGCTTGCTTACAGTCCATTATCATTATGGTGGCACATAGCATGGAGGCAGACATGGTACTGGAGTAGCTGAAAGTCCAGAGACAGAGACAGACAGAGAGAGAGACAGAGACAGAGAGACAGAGAGGGAGAGAACTGGGCCTGGCACGAGTCTTTTGAAACCTCAAAGCCTGCCTCCAGTGACACACCTCCTCCAATAAGGTCATAAGCCCCATACCTTCCCAAACAGTCCCACGAACTGGACAGCAAACCTTCAAATATGTGAGCTTCTGGGCACCATTCGCGTTCAAACCTCCATCTTTAGTTACTTTTCCTGTTGCTGTGACAAGATTCCCCAATAAAAGCAGCTTCAGGGAGAAAGCATTTATTTTACCTCACAGTTTGAGTGTATAGTCCAACAGGAAGAGGATGTCCTGGTGGCAGGACATTAAGGCCACTAATTATGTTGTATCCACAGTCAGGAAGCAGAGGATAATGAGTGTTCCTGTTCAGATAGCTTTCTCCTTTTTGTTGTATTTATTTACTTTAATATACTATTTTTTAATTCCTCAAGAATTCCTTACAATATATTTTGATTGTATTTACCCCTACTCTTCCCCCAGACCTTCCCTCACTTCACAACTCCCCTTAACTTCATGTCCTCTTTTTTTTTTTTTCTTTTTGTAACCCACAGACAGAATCCCTCATATGCTGTCCTTATACTCCTGAGTGTGAGGCTATCCACTAGAACATGGACAGCCTAGGATGGGCTACATCCTTAAAGAAAACTGACTCTCCCTTCTCCAAAAGCTATATATTGTCAATAGCTCCCCAGTTAGGGTCGGGTACTTAAGCCCTTCCCCCTCCATGCTGGAATTTCAACTGGCCTGATTTTGTGCAGACAGCTACAGTTGCTATGAGTTCATGAGTGTAGAAAACCTGTCCTGTCCAGAAGACAGTGTTTCACTCCAGCCCTTCCTGACCTCTGGCTTTTATGATCGTTCTGCCCCCTCTTCCATGAACATCCCTAAGACTTGTATGTATTGAGGAGGATATTGATAGCTCACATGTGGCTGAGTACTCCATTGACACCCTCTGCACTTTTATCAGATGCAAGTTTCACATTAACTATCCTTCACTGTACAGAGAAAATTCTCTGATGAGGTCTGAGAGCTGGGTAAATCTGAGTATAAGATAGCAGTTTAGAGCATACTTAGTTTTAGTTTATCTATTTCACCCACTGCCTTCTACCATCCCCCAACTCTTCCTGTCCTCAAATAGTCTCCCCTTCTTCTTTCGTGTCACAGGCATTTCATTACCTTCTGTTTTTCCCAGCTTCTCCCTCTGTTATGCTATCTTCCTCCCCTCTCATGGTCCTTGTACTAAGTTCATCAAGCATACACATGCACACGCGCACATGGGTACACACACACACACACACACACACACACACACACACACACACACACACACCCCCGTTTGGAGGAAAAAGCACACTGTGCTATATTTACTTATGGGAGTTAGGCTTATTTCACCTAATGTAATGATTTCCAGTTCTATTCATTTTCCTGAAAATATCATTATTTTAATTTCTAAAATTATAATGTATTTGAAAATGTTCATCATTCTTAGTTATCAGAAAAATTCAAATTAAAACTGGTTTGAGATTGCATTTTATATCAGTCAGAGTGGCTATCATTGAGAAAACAGTATCAAATGCTTATGAAGATTTGGAGGTCAGGAGACACCTCTACACTTACATGCTGACTTATATGAATGTCAGTATAGAGGATCTTCAAAAGCCCAAAAATAGAACTACCATATGACATACATAGCTTTACTACTTCTGGCCTTGAAGTATAAGTCAGCATATCACAAGATATTTCCATACCCATGTTTATTGCTATCCTGTTCAAAATAGTGACAATATAAAACCAGCCTAAAGGCTTACCAACAGATGAATTTAAAAAGAAAATGTGCTACATACAAACCTATTTTCTTTTTAAAGTTAACTTGCTGAAGGTATTTTTAATAGTATTACAAAAAAAGACTAAAATAATGGTGAATGTAATAGAAAAAATACATTTAAGAAAATACAACATCTGGTCATAATAAAAAAATTTTAGCAAATTAGGCAGAGAGTATATTTTTAACTCACTTTTAGTTCATGAAAAACAATAAAATAAATGACACACAAAAGTGAAATGTTAAAAAACCATTCTTGTAATGATCAGAATAAGCACAAGCCTGTTGCAATTATTTCAATTATTAATTTTCCCAGGCATCCCTGACAGTGTATTCAAGTAAGAAAAACATTTGAAATATATTATGATTGAATAAATGTTATACTGCCGACTTACAGTGCAACATATTCAGGAGGCTATCAAAAGAGGACCATTTGAGCATTCATAACTTTAAGCTAAGACTGGGAAGCATATTGAAACTACATCTCAAAAATATAAATATTAAAAAGAAAAATTTCAAATATTCTTTTTGAATTGTGATATGATGCTATAACAGAAAATTTGAAGTCTTTAAATATATAATTTGAACTCATTTTTTAAATTAGGCAAATTAATACATGTAAAATCAACATAAAAATTACTTTCTCTTATTCTAGTAGCAACTAGGAAGAAAATAAAAAATTCAAAGAAATATCATTTACAGTAGCACTGTAAAATATTTGTCAATATATAGCTGTAAGTAAATATAACAAGTATTTAAAACATCTATAGTCAAAATTCTAAGTCTATTGAAAACTGTTTAAAAATACAACTACTCAGTAAGAGATTAAACTATTTTCCAAGGATTGGGAGATCAAGATTTTATAAAATTTTGTGATCACAAAAATGATGCATTTTTTTAAATTATCAAGCTGTTTACAAAAATATGTAAATGTGAAGATCCAAGAATACTGAAGACACTCTTAAAGTGGAATGGCTTTGTCTACCATATATTTAGACAGATGATAATGTCAGTGTAAAGAAGATGATATAGAAGTCATGCAAATATATTCCAACTAACTAATAACAAAATAAAGCCTCCAGAACCAGACTCACACACACACAAACAGAAATAGATTTATAGTTCAGTAGAAGGAAAGATGAATTTTTCAAAGCTTGATACTTGAAATAGATACCCACCTTGACCTCCTCAGAAAATCAATCTCCTCTCTCTCTCTCTCTCTCTCTCTCTCTCTCTCTCTCTCTCTCTCTCTCTCTCTCTCTCTCTCTCTCTCTTTCTCTCTCTCTCTCTCTTTCTCTCCCTCCTCTTCTCTTCTCTCTTCTCTCTCTCTTCTTTAAGTGATTATAGACTCAATGCAATCCATACTAAAATAACAACAAAAATCTTCACAAAAGAACTCTTAATTTTCATATAGAAATCCCTGCAAAAACAGGATAGATAAAACAATCCTGAATAACAAAAAAAACCGCAGAAGGTATCGCCATCCCAGATTTATGCTACAGAGCCACAATAATAAAAACAGCATGGCATGGGCATAAAAACACACATTAATCAATGGAATTAAATTGAAGACCTGAACATAACTCCACACATCTACTGACACTTGATTTTTTTTTCTACAAATAAGGGAAAAAATGTACACTGAGAAAAGAAAGCACCTTCAACAAATTGTGTTCATCAAACTGGATAGTCGTGTGTAGAAGAATGCAAATACTGACAGTTATGAGTCTCCATGTGTGTGCTGAGAACTCAAACTGGCTCCTCTGGAAGAGCAGCCAGTATTGCTCTTAATTGCTAACCCATCTGAAAAATATCTATTTTCAATAAAAGGAAGAAAAAGAAAGAATGAAAATAGATCAATATCTACCGTTTTGCACAAAACTCAACTCCAGATAGACCAAGGACTGTAACATAAGACCTAATACCTTGAATGTGATAGAAGAGAAAGTAGTGAATATACTTCAACTTATTGGAACAGGAAAGAAATTTCTGAACAAGACACAGTGCAGGCATTAAGATCAAAAATTAATAAATGGGACCTCATGAAACTAAATGCTTCTGTACAGCAAAGGACACCTACAGATTCAAAGCACTCAAGCAAAAAGGCAACCTACAGAGTGGAAAAACATTTATTAGTTATACATAAGACAGAGATGTATTGAGAATGCACAAAGAACTAAAAAACTGAACTATCACGAAAACAACCCAATTAAAAATGAGGTAAAGAACTAACCAGAGTTCTCAAAAGATTAAACACAAATGGCTGAGATACACTTGCTCTATTCATAATAGCCAGAAACTAGAAACAGCCTGGATGCCCATCAACTAATGAATGGATAATTAAAATGTGGCACATTTACACAATGGAGTACTATTCAGTTGTTAATAAAAATGAAAATTTGAAATTTTCAGATAAATGGATGGAGATAGACAAAATCATTCAAAACGCAGACACATTTCATAGTCTCCCTTATATGTTGGCATTAGTTTCTGTGCTTTATATATGTGTATTTCATTTAGAATACACATAGATTTTAGGAAGCTAGTGAAGGGCCACAGGGAAGGAAGGAATCTTCAAAGGAAACAGATATAGAAAACAATGCTATAAAAGGATAACAAGGACAATAGAATAGGGAAATTATATAGGCTGAAAGATGGGAAGGCAAGGTACAGAATAATAGTAGTTGGTTTTATGAATAAGGGAATATGGGGAAGGATAAATAACACTAAAGGCCTTTTTTGAAAAGACACATGAAAACCTACTATTGTGGACATTTATATATGTGGAATTGTGTGTGTGTGTGTGTGTGTGTGTGTGTGTGTGTGTGTGTGTGTGTGTGTAATTTAAATAAAATTAGACTTATAATGTGTGAGGTTACCAAATAAACCAGTTCCAGGAATGAGTTACATTTTTTTTTGAGTCATTGGCCAAAAGAATCCTACCAACCATCCAAACACTACAGGAAATTGTCATTTCTATTGGTTACCATCTATAACTTGATGGCTAGATCCTATTGCTGAAGACACCTCATACTTATGAATAGAACATGGAGAGATCTAGCTGGTACCCTACTTGCTAGTGTTAGAAGGTGCTACATGTGTTACAGGAGGAGTAAAGTTAGTCATCAGTCTCACATAGCTAAGAACCCTGAAACCTATAATAATGACTCACATGCAAGATATGCCCACTGGTACAACTCTGGTGTGGATGTTATTGGAGTAACCAACTGGATTTTTGATTAGATAGATCATGAGCCCTGGGGAAAAACTTACTACTATTTTATTATTCTGATAAATCTAGAAATAAAACAATACCCACTAACATTTTGCTATACCCATAGGTAAGTTAATTGATCAATGTTAATCAAAGAACCTTCTTGCAGTAGGTGACAATCAACACAGAGACCCACAACTAGACAATATGTGGAGAGTGAGAGACTTTAGAGTGCTCAGTCCTGAATGGAGGTCTTCATTACACCTCTCCACCCCTAGACTCAGGATCTATGCAGAAGAAAAGGTGGAAAGATTATAGGAGCCCTAGGTATGGATGACTCCAAGGAAACAGCATCCTCAGATACAATAGGACAGATGTACATGTGAACTCACAGAGACTGTTACAGCATTCACAAGACCTGCAGCAGCTCAAGCCAGACACAAATTTCAGCATGAAAGAGGAGCACAAAGTTCTACTCCTAGCCAAGAAGCTTTTCTCAGATAGCTTCTGGAATTGGTAAAATATGCTTTCTTCAGTGGAGTGACATTGGGTGTATAAACCACACTCTAGGGAAGGCCCCATGCCTAGGGAGTATTGGCCAACACAAATCAGACTCCAAGATTTTTAGTGTTTTTTGTTTGTTCATATTACTGTATGAAGTTCTTAAAGAATAAATTAAAATGAGGAAAATTAGTATAGCATAAAATATATGGTCGTTAGTGTTTATTATTTGACATTTATTTATGTGATAAATTTAAATATTATGGATTAGGTAAAGGTAAACAACGAGATATAGAAAGATAGCAAATTGACAAATATAGTACTCATTTTCCTATAATCAGAAGTGGAAAAAATCCTCTCATAACATGGAAAAACGTCTAGTGATCACAAAACTTGAACTTGTATTTTACATGAGATTACTAATTTACTTTCCAGCTACCAGTATTCAAGAACTTTATTTTCTAAACATTATTAGCAATACTTATTATCTTTTTACCTTTTAAAATAGATATTCTAACAGATGTGAGGTGCTATCTCATGTGTGTGTGTGTGTGTGTGTGTGTGTGTGTGTGTGTGTGTGTGTATTTGTGTTGTCATTTATGTGCTTGCATCTGTTCATGAGGCAGGGGCATGTAAGCATAGGTGTGAGCCTCTGTGATATGCTGAAGGTTGGCTTCAGGTGATGTCTTCTGTTGCTCTCCATCTTATATTTTGAAACAGCCTCTTACTGACCTAGAACTCACTGATTGGCTAGAATGGCTGGCATACAAGCCCCAGAGATCCTTGTGGCTGACTCCACAGCATTGCCATGCTTAGCTCTTGTATGGATGCTAGGGATTTGAACTCAGGTCCCCATGGAGGCATGGTGATAACTTTACTGACTCAGCCATCTCCCCAGCCTCATTGAGATTTCAATTTGTATGTCTCTGGTGATTAGTAATGTTGAACATTTTTTTTCAAATACTTGTTGGTCATTTCCATATCTCCTTCTGAAAATATCTATTCATGTCCTTTGTCCATTTTTTAAAATTTGGCTAATTAAGATAACATTAGGTAGTAATTTACAGACATATTTTCTCATTCCATAAACTGCCTCTTCAGTTTGCTGGTTATTTTCTTTGCTATACTGAAATTTTTAAAATTAATTCAAGTTTTTTTCTGTTGCTATGGTTTAGAAGCCACATCCTATAGCTGGTTTTTTATTTTATTTTATTTTATTATTTTTTATTTTTTGTCTCTTACTCTTTGCTCTTTGGGGGCCCACCACCCAGCTCCCAAAAAAATACACTGAGACTTATTCTTATTTATGAATGCCCAGCCTTAGTTTGACTTGATTCTTGACAGCTTTTCTTAAATTATCCTATCTACCTTTTGCCTCTGGGCTGTTACCTTCTCTGTTCTAGATTCCTTTCTTTACTCTGTGGCTTGCCGCGTGGTTGAGTGGCTGGCCCCTGATGTCCTCCTCTTCTCCTTTTTTCATTCCCTGAACTTCTCTTCCCAGATTTCTCCTTCTATTTATTCTCTCTGTCTGCCAGCCCCACCTATTTCTCTAGCTGTTGGACATTGAGTTCATTACTAGACCTATCAGGTATTTTAGACAGGCAAAGTAACACAGCTTCACAGAGTTAAACAAATGCAACATAAAAGAATGCAACACATGTTTACATCATTAAACAAATGTTCCATAGCATAAACAAATGTAACACATCTTAAGCTAATATTCCACAACAACATCCAAAAAAGTGTTCCCTAGACTAATATCATAGACTTTTATGCTTTTTCTTAATAGTAGTTTTTGCTTTCATTTTTTTGGTTAGTCATTTTTGAGATAGGAATCCCAGTGTTATCCAGAGTAGTTTCATACTTTTTTGCCTCCTTGTCTCAGATCAGAGCTGCGATTACAGAAGTACCCCACCATACCCTTGGTTTTCTTTTAGTAATTTTCTAACCATGTCTTCTAGACTTCATTGGATGATTTCCATGTGGAATGACATTGTCCTGCTAGAGAATGTGGGGGTCTATATTCTTTAATGTCCTTCTTGCTGTGACCAAATACCTGATAAAAACAACTTAAGGGAAGGAGGGGTTTATTTTGTCTCCCAGTTAAAGACTGCAGTGTATCATGAGGGAATCAGGGTGTTGAGAACAAGTCTAATGGCGGCAGCAGTAGCTTGAAGTAGCTGGTCACATAAGTCTTCGGTCAGGAAGCAGAGAGAAATAAATGCTGGCGCTAAAGTTGATTTTTCATTTTGTACCTTTTATTAAGTTCTGAATCCAGTCTATGGGACTGTATTACCCACACTGGGAATAGGTCTTCCCTCCTTAATTAAACCCTTCTGGAAATGCCCTCAGAGTCACATTGAGAGAACTGTCTCCTGGATAATACTAACTCCAATCAAACTGACAATGACGGTTAACTATAATAGTTTCCAAGAGTAGCAGATTATGTGGCTCTTGAACTTTTAGGCAAATGAATTACTGGATGTTTTGATTATAATCAAAATATAATGAGCTATGTGTTGTCCAAAAGAAAATATGATGCTAGGGACATCTGTGTTATAGATGTGAGTTCTCCCTTAAAGGCTCTTTTTTAAAAACCAGCAACTATTACAATATGATGTAGATGTGATGGTCTAGACTGAACTACTTAAACACAGAAATTGTAACTAATTACATTCCTAATTCTAGGAATGTTGCTTGAAATGAATGAAGCTTTATAAAGAACATACATACAAAGTAAGTGTAGATTACAAGCAATTTTAAATGGTTACCTGTGATCATCTCTAGACCCAATGAAGGTAGAAAAGTCAAATCCTTAGCTGGTGCTTATAGTTCTAACCTCTCCAGTTAAATACAGCATATCCTCTTTTGAAGATTGATCTTATGACTTAAGAGTTTTCAAGGTGATTGAACCATTTCATACCAATTAATGCATGAATGTAACCTCTACTAGAGCTACAGTAGCTGCCACACTAGATTCAAGTCTCTTACTCCAAACTCTCATTTTTAGAGCATCAATGGGGAAAGTTTGACTTACTGACTTTTAATGAGAGAAATCAGGTGATGGGAGGCATAACTACTTCTGTGAACTTATCTTTGTAACCTTTTAAACATACATCTAGAGAGTAGGTGCAAACTTTTTTTAAATTCATCACCGGCACTTAAATTCAAACTTGGGTGTAAAAAACAAGCTGCCTTGGTAATGTTTCAAATCTAAAGGCTGTAGCATTAATTAACTTCTGAGAAAGGATGGTGACCAAATAAAGAAAATGACATTATAAAGTAACATTTACTTAAGGAGGTACATGGGCCACAAGGAAATTGTTTCAGGATGTCTTACTAGGACATAGTTCAAAACTGCTAATTGCTTGTTTCATATAAAACCCTGGAACACAGGGGAGACTGATGGAGATTCAATTTTCTTATATTGCTCTACTGGCAAGTGAAGTATTTAATCTGTGTCTCATGGGCTCAATAATTGGAAATAAGGTCTACAATAAAGGGGAGAAAATTGTCATTCTTTTATAGATGTATTCTGTGTCAAACTATAACTTCTTTTAACCAAGAAAAAATATATTAGCATTTTCTGAATCTCTATGAACCCTAGTCCTGAGATTTTTAACATGAATTTGTAGCCTCAAATCCATCTTTCTATACTGAAATTCGAAACCCATTTATTTCTCACCCTAGTTTATTTGCCCCAGCTGATTTATTTTACTAGCACCAGATTAATTTTCTTAATACTCTGTTTTTAGATATGCACTGCCTCAAACTTCTCAGTACTTTACCACTATTCTGTATAACTAAGTCAATACTGAAGTATAACTTTAAATACGTTGTAATTCAAAATCAGTGTCTGTCTT
The DNA here is from genome assembly GCF_007827085.1 of Peromyscus californicus insignis. NCBI lineage: Eukaryota > Metazoa > Chordata > Mammalia > Rodentia > Cricetidae > Peromyscus > Peromyscus californicus. The sequence goes on from NW_026294391.1 coordinate 67,650,573, forward strand.
CTCCTTATGCATGCTCAGCACTCCTCCCTCCACATAAACATACACTGAACCTTCCACCCTGTGAGTGTCTTATTACAACTATGAAATGCTATAAGGAAATCTCAACATTTATTGCTAACATAGGATAATAATTAACCTTATGTCTTTTGAAGAAATAGCATGCTGATGAAAGAGGATTGTGATATCCTCTTATCACACATTTTGCAATAACTTTGAAGCTTCATTTTCTCACATTTTCAACATCTTTTCTACTCACATGGCCTTAGTTTCATATAAATGCTGATGTGTCTCACTTTATATCTCTAAACTTTCTTAGTCTTTCTTAGTTGCAGACTCCTAGCTACTTGACATCTGAACACACCCCAAAGTTGTGATTTCATTGGGGAAAATTCCATACCTTCCCCACTCCTCCATTTCACTAAATACTACTATCTTCATTAAAATTTCTTAGATAATTTTATTTATTCAGTCATATTTTCACTCTTTCCTTCACAGATTATCTGTCAGCAATCTGGTAATATACGCATATTGAATCCTATCACATTTTTATTTGCAACTGTATTGTCCCTACCTCAGTACTGTCATTTTTCTTCTGGACTACAATAAACATCTTCTAAATCTCCTGTGTGTTTTGGGCTGAGTTGTGCCCACTCTCCCAGAAGAAAACATGAAAACAGACACACAAGGCATCCATCTACAAGCTAAGAACAGGGTTCTCAGAAGAAACCATCTTTACTGATAATTCTACCTCAGATATCTAGTCTCCAGAATTGTGAGAAAATAAATTTCGGTTGTTTGTGACAGTTTGTTGTAAAAGTCCTGGCAAAGTGTTATACTGTATTTTTTATTGTTGCTTTTGCTGTGTGATATATTTTTGTAAACGTGATAACTTAAAATACTGTTTATTAGATCACAGGTCTGCAAGTTAAGAGACTCTGGTATAATATAAATGGACTGTCTTCTCAGAGTATCATAAGGAATGAAATTCAGATCTTCACTAAAATGAGTTTTAATCTGGAATCTCTGAGAAAAACTCAATTCCAAGGTTCTTTATTGGTAAAATTCAATTACTTACAGTTGTGACACTGAGGTCCTTGTACTCCTACTGGTTCTGAGTCTGAGAGAACACTTTCCTTTTTGCCCTATGACCTTTCCATCTTCAGACCAACAGTGATGCACAAACTGAACTACTCTAATACTTTACATCTTCCCTTTCCTTGCAAAGGACTCACCTGATGGCACCAAACTCACCCAGAAATCTTATCTCTTTTAAGGTCATCTGTTTTATAAGTTTTTATGGATTTGAGTAAACCATTGCATTTAAGCCAAATAAGTACCTATTATCAAAACCACATATAATATAAATCCAGTGAAAGACTAAAGCAGAGTAGGCCATTTAATTGTGATGGTAAATATATATGTGTGCAATTTCAGTAAAATAGTTTCCTCTCTCATAAACACAATCAAAGTCATGATGATTATAAAAATAATGGCCATTAGATTGCTGCAAACAAGCTTTCTTGGAAAAATTATTAATTGCCATGTTATTTATAATCCTTATGATTTTAAGAAGGGACTAAAACAGAGTGATTTTGTGCTTAGTTAAGCCATAACTGACAATTAAGGGTAATGTTTCTAGTGCTTCCACCTGCACACAAGCACAGATTTCCATTCAAATATTGCCAATTAATATTACCCAACTATATTAATAACCACTCATATTAATAACTTGGTAAAACACTAAATTCTAGGGAATAATCCAAGTTATGTGCAGAAATAGAAAAAAATTGCTTTGTAGAAGTGATAGATTTTTAATTATGTAATGAAAATATTACAAGGAGTATTATAACATCTAAAAATGGTTGAGGTGATTATCTCAACTAAAGGCTAAAGAGAAGTTACTATTACTAGCAGGAAATAAAAATTAAGAAATTCATTACATTTGTTATAGTTTATATGTCTATTAAAATTTTAAGAATGCTTTTATTAATCTTTAATAATTTCATACAATGTATTCTTATCATTTTTACCCCCTTCTCCCATCTCATCCCAGATCCTCTTCCACTTTCTTAGCCACTTAACTTCGTTTCTCTCTCTCAAATCTGAAGGAACCTCATGGAAGAGGAGGTGGAAAGAGTATAAGAGCCCGAGGGGATGGAGGACACCAAGAAAACCTGGTCCTCTAAATCAACATGATGAAAGATAATATGAACTCACAGAGACTGAGGCAAGCATTCACAAGACATGCAGCATCTCCACTAGGTCCTCTGCATATATATTATGGCTTCCAGCTTATTGTTTTTGTGGAATTCCAGAGTATGTGAACAAGTGGGTCTCAGAACAAGTATGTGATCTGTTATGCCCAGATCACGACCCCAAAGAGACCACCGAAGACCGAGGTGTCCAGAATGCAACAGCAAGGTTTATTCTATAGATACAAGTCTAGACAGGGAACTCATTCCTACACCCAATACAGTGAGGCAGGGAGGAATTGTTCTTTCTTTGTGAGGCTAGCTTTTTAAAGGCAAAAACCACAAGCCCTTCAGGGTGGTTGGGGGGGGGGGGGTTGGGGGTTTTGCATGGGTGCAACTCAGATTGGTTTATTTTTATCTCTGTTCTCTTTTAATTGGGTGAGGGTATGTAACCTTTGAATTTACTGGTTGGGGGTTACAATTATCATTTTGGGGGCTGTCCAGGATAAGTCCCAGGCTTTGTCTTTGAGCTGCCATGGGGGCTGGCTGGCCTAGCACGTACTGACTGTGGGGTCTGGCTCAGTGGTCCAGGCTCTGTCCTTGAGCTTATGCATATAACTCTAAATTGGTGAGGGGTCCCAGACAGTAAACATCTGGCTGAACTTTGAGCAGTCAGAGTACGTGCAGAAAGGGAGCTACTGAAAGGACTATGTCTTTTGTTCACGGCTCTCCCAGAGACTGCTTGCTCAGTCTCAGGAAACTAAAATTGAGGCCTGATCTCTGAGAGAAGACTGAGCAGCCTGTTATGGTCCTTTCAGTGCCCTTTCTTGGGATTTTTTCCTTCTGTTGGTTTGTCTTGTCTGACTTTGATGGGATAGTTTTTGTGTTATGTTATTATATTTTATTTTATTATATTTTTAAAAAGGGAATGAACATATAGCTAGCCACTAGAGTAAAGGTTAACAACAGAACTGTCATTCCTGCTAGAAGAGGGAATATCAGTTTTCTCCAATGGAATGACACTGGATATATCAACCACCCCAGGGAAGGCCTCATGTTTAGAAGTTGACCAACAAATAATGGATTCCACAGTTTTTGTGTGTATGTATGTACTTTTATTTGGTTAAAGTTTGGCATTTGGGGTTTTCGTTTGGTTTTGTTTTTTACTTTTGGGTGGTGTTGTATTTTGTTTTCTAAGTTTCCAACATTTTTGTAATATTGGGATTTTGGTTTGTTTTTTTAAGAATGAACATAAAATAAAGTTGGGTGAGTAGAAAGGAGGAGAGGATCTGGACGAATTTGCAGGAAAGGAAGAATAAGATCAAATTATATTTAAATTTAAAGATTGTTTTAAATAATAAAATATATAAAAAATCATTTCATTTATTGTCATTCATAAGTGTATTGTTAAAATTTTAACAATCTTTTTATTAAGTCTTTAAGAATTTCATCTAATGTATTTTTATCATATTCACCCCTTTCTCCCAAATCATCCCAGATCCTCTCCCACCTCCCTAGGCACCTATCTTCATGGTTTCTTTCTTTTTAACCTATGGATTCCACTTTGTGTTTACCAGTTACACCCAGGTATGGAGCTTGCCCTGGAGTGTGGTTAATATACTAGGTGTTACATCACTGAAGAAAACTGATGTTCATTTGCTCTCTCAACAGCAATCAAATAGCTACTCAACTAGGGGTGGGACTTCATGCCCAATTCCCCTCCTTCATTCTGGGACTATATCTGGCTTGAGTTTACATCTGGCTTGTGCATGTTACCACAAAAAAAAAATGTGGATGCATATGTGCAGGCGCCCTGTTGTGTTCAGAAAACACTGTTTCTTTGAAATTATCTACCATATCTTGCTTTTGGAGTCTTCCCACCCTTTCTTCATAAAAATACCTGAACCTTGAGGGAAAAAGTAAGATATACACACCTCATTTAGGTCTAAACATTATAAATCTCTTATTCCCTGTATTTTTACCAGCTGTGGATCTTTGTGTTGTCATCTAAAGCTTCTCTGATACTAGATTGATGCACTGACCTATAATTATTGCAATAAGTCATTAGGAGTCCTTTCAATGCTAAGTCCTTTAAGTAAAGTAATAGTAGTAGGTTCTCCACTAGGGTAATGAATACCCAGGGGTCCTGGGGATTTCACTACATCTGGCGAGGGATATCTGAGGGGGAAAAAATCTATGTACATTGTGCATGTCTGTTAACTTTATTCCTCTAAGACAAAATTCTATCAATATAGCTATGGCTCTGTCAGGCATTCAGGGCAGGAATAACTCTAGACATACCAAGCTCTTTATCCGTCTACTTTATTTCTCTGGTCTGAAATCCTCTCTATATAGCTTCAGTTCCATCTGGTTTCCTCTCATAGTCCTGTTAATGACTAAGCTCTTATGTTTCCAGCCTCATCTCCATCCTCTGTATTCTCATTCTCCATCTCTACTACTCTCTACTCCTGGCACTGATGGACCCTTCAAGAGTTCTGCCTTATCATCTACAAAACCTCTGTCTTCCTCTCTTCTCTCTGGCCAAACTGTTCTGTCTGCTCTACAGAAAATGCCTGCCTTGGCCATGCAGTTCTCTGCCTCCTCAGGAATGTTGTTCTACCTTCCACCTTGGTATGTAAAAACCTCCTTTGTTCTCAGTCAATTGCTCTGGAAAGCCACTAGGCCCCAAGGCAGGGGGGATGGTCTGAGCTTCATTTGCAGAAGAAGCAAAGCTATGTGTCTTCAGCCAGCTTGTCTCCAAAGCTCAGTGGGAGAGTTAGTTACCTAGAAGTTCAGCGGGTCTGGAAACATTTGGGCACAAAAGAATTTCATAGTAGAAGACAGCTGAAATATTAAGAGCTGGATAGCACCAAATACTCATAATAAATGGCGTGCCTTTTGACAGACCCTTGGCCGGTCAAAGTATAGCTTTAATACACAGCTGAATCTCTATAACATATTCTTGTGTCTTGCCACACTAGGGCACATGAACTATCTAGCCACAGTTTATGAGCCTCATTGACAGTTTCAGGTATCATTTCCATTTTGTACAACAGGCCTTAAATCCAATCAAAATGTAGTTATTCCTACAACATTACAACATTTGTGCCAGCATTGTACAAATGTGCATATCTTACTGGGCAGGCCACTATTGTAGCTCACATTTCACAGTTGGGTGAGACAGATGATTAATTTTCTCCTGTGGTAGCAAGCATAGCTGTTAGTTTTTCGGCTGCGTTGTGTGCTTACCCTGCAAGGAAATGCCACGAAACATGACAGAATCCGCTAACAAGAGTTTTATTAAAGGGACAGAGAGTGAACAGGCCTGCGGGAAACACGTGTGTGGAGAAGAAGAAGGAACCGGGAACATGGCGCCAGATTTTAAAGGCTGGGTGTGGACAGATCAGCGTCACTACTACACGCAAGCGCGTAGATCACATGGCCACGTTGCACGCTTACGTGGCTAGTGGGACGTCATGGATCTTGGTCACGCGAGATGCCCTGACCTGGAAAGGGCTATCTGGACCTGGACCTAGCTAGGCGGAAGTGTCCGCCAGGCATATGCAGACAAGCCTGACCGTGGGGGCTTGTTGTAAATCTTTCATTCCTGACTCTTTCTTACTTTCTCCTGCAGGCCGGAAGAGGGCATCAGATCTCATTACAGATGGTTGTGAGCCACCATGTGGTTGCTGGGAATTGAACTCAGGACCCCTGGAAGAGCAATCAGTGCTCTTAACCGCTGAGCCATCTCTCCAGCCTGGTGTCCTCTGGAGCTTGAGAGTGAGAGGCCCTGTTTGTTTCACTGTACATGAAGAGAGATTTTTCTGGGATGGAGGTGAGATAAAAGGTTTTAGATGAGACAGGTGGACCCAGTGAGGAAAGCCTTCGAGTTTAGCAGCTGTAGGAGTCACAAGAATTACCTTGAAGGGTCCCTGCCACTTAGGGGAAAGGGGTGAAGGGCGCTGGCCTGGAGGGAAGAGAAGAACCTGATCCCCAATGTGTATTGGAGGTGGACAATTATTGTCACACGGCTGAGGTAATGAACAGTCTGCGTAGCTCCATAGAATAGACCTTAGGTGACATAAAAGAGGAGTTAACAGGCTATCTGGAACAGTTGGAGGTTTGGATAAAAGACCTGGTGTTAGAACTGGCCTTCCATACATTAGTTCAAATGGAGAGATTGAAAGAGGCTTTTTAGGAAGAGCCCTGAGCCTGAGAAGAGCTAGAGGCAATAATCTTACCCAGTCGAGATGAAGTTCCTGTGACATCTTAGTAAGAATAGTTTTTAAAGACCGGTTGGTACGCTCCACCTTTCCTGAGGATTGAGGACGGTATGGGATATGGAAATTCCAGGGAATATTTAACGCCTTAGCTAGTGTCTGAGAAATCAGGGAAGTGAATTCTGGGCCATTGTCAGACTGGAGAGAAGCAGGGACTCCAAACCGAGGAATAATTTCTCGGAGAAGGAGGTCTGCAACTGTCTGAGCCCGCTTATTAGAAACTGGATATGCCTCCACCCAATTTGAAAATGAGTCCACCATCACGAGGAGATATTTAACTTTCCTGACGGTGGGCATATGGGTAAAATCGAGCTGCTAGTCACTCCCTGGAAGGGAACCTCTAGCCTGGTGGGTGGGAAAAGGCTGACTCCTGTACTTGGTATTGGGATCTGTTTTTTGGCAGATCTCACAAGAAGCAGTAATAGTTCTTAAGAACTGTAAATCCTCAGAGGTGGGCTGCAGGTGAGCTTTTACGAATTGAGACAGAGCAAGATTATTAGGATGAAAGAGCTGGTGTAGATAGGACAGAATTTGCCTAGTGTCTGGAGTTACCTGTGAGGGTGTAGGCTGTACTGTATGGATTCCCTGTGGTGGGTGAGGTGAGACTTGGCCCTGGAGGGCCGCTGTCCTGGCTGCCTGGTCAGCCCGGTTGTTTCCCCTAGAGATGACGGAGCTATCGGTCTGATGAGACCGGCAGTGGACAATTCCTATAGCCCTGGGGAGGTGGGAAGCCTCCAGCATGGCCATTATTTGGCCTGAGTTAGATATGGATCCCCCTTTTGTTGTGAGACGGCCACGCTCCCTCCAAATAGCAGCATGGGACAGGAGGATATGAAAAGCATATTTGGAGTCTGTGTAAACATTTAGAGATTGTCCCTGTGCCAATTGGAAGGCACGGGTGAGAGCTATCAGCTCAGCCTGTTGGTTGGTGGTGTGTGTGGGTAATGCCTGTGCCTCTACTATCTCAGTATCTGACACTATGGCATAACCCGCTTTACGGGTCCCTTCATATAAAAAGGAGTTGCCATCTGTGTACCAGGTATAAGTAGCCTGAGGCAATGTGCCCTCCTGTATGTGTGAAGGGTGAGGTAGCAGCTCTTCTAAAGTTTCAGTGCAGGAATGAGAAGGAGAATAGTCAGCGTTAGGTTGAGGAAGGAGGCTTAAAATATTGAGAGGTGGACAGGTCCGGAAAGTAAGCATCGCATCCTCTAGTAATGCCACCTGGACAGAAAGAACTCGAGAAGGAGGTAAAGTTTGTAAGCCTTTATAAGTTAAAAGATGGGACAGATTATGGTGAGAGAAAACAGTAATAGATGACCCAAAACTTAGCTTCTTTGATTCCCGAATAAGGAGCTCTGCAGCTGCTAAGGCACGGATGCAAGGTGCCCAGCCCTGACTGGTAAGGTCTAGCTTCTTTGACAGATAGGCTACAGGTGCAAAGGAGGGTCCCAGCTGATACCCTAGAGTTCCCAGGGCAAATCCCTCTTTCTCTGCTACATAGAGGGAGAAGGGACGGGTTAAGTCTGGGAGATGGAGTGCTGGAGCCTGAAGAAGAGCCTGCTGGAGCTTTTGGAAAGGTTTAGTGACAGGATGAAGGAGGGGCTCGTGCGGTGAGCCCTGAGCTGCCTCCTATAAGGGGCGAGCAAGGAGAGAAAAAGATGGAACCCAGGACCGTACAAAGCCCGCTATTCCTAGGAAAGACAGAATCTCCTGTTTAGTAGAAGGGACTGTGAGGGACTGGATTAGACGCTTCCTGTCTACAGTAATAGCCTTGTGAGTTGGAGTAATGGATAGACCTAAATAGGTGACCTGGGGAGTTGACAGCTGAACTTCAGAAGGAGATACCCTGTAATCCCGGCTGGATAAGAAATTTAGGAGAACAGAGGTGTTAGTTTGGCTAACCTGTAAGGATGGGCTACAGAGTAAAATATCATCTACATACTGTATTAGTTTAGAGCCAGGGAGAGACAGAGAAAGCAGGTCAGAGGCCAGAGCCTGACCAAATAGGTGTGGACTGTCTCTGAATCCCTGTGGCAGAACAGTCCAGGTCAGCTGTGTGGACCGGTGGGTGTCAGGGTCAGTCCAGGTAAAAGCAAAGATATTTTGAGACTGAGGACTGAGAGGAATAGAAAAGAAGGTGTCTTTGAGATCTAGAACTGAGAAGTGAGAGGTTCCTGAAGGGATAGTGGACAGGAGAGTATAAGGGTTAGGCACTACAGGATGGAGAGGGACCACTGCAGAGTTAATGAGCCGGAGGTCTTGAACCAGGCGGTAGGTTCCGTTAGACTTTTTAACTGCAAGAATGGGAGTGTTAAAAGGTGAAGAGGTTAGGCGAACCAGCTTTTTCCTGAGAAGGTCAGAAATAATAGGCTTAAGTCCTCTCAGGCTCTGGAGTGAGAGAGGATACTGAGCTTGGGTGATATACCTTGTAGGATCTTGTAGCTGGATAATAACAGGCTGATGGTGTCTAGCAATAGAAGGGTTCTGGGTATTCCAGACTTTTGGGTCTACCTGAGAAGCTGGTAGGGGAAAAGAATTGTTAGTCAGAAGAGTGAGTGGCTAGGAGGAGAAATAAAGGAGCTGCTGGTGCGTCTGGGATGGAGCGAATGTGTGGAGCGAAAGAAATGGACGCTCCTACCTTAGCTAGAAGATCCCTCCCCATTAAAGGTACAGGGCAGCTTGGCACCACTAAGAACGTGTGTGTGAGAGGGATGCCTCTGAAAATGCAATTAAGTGGTGGTGTCTGATGAGGTAGATAAGGCTGTCCCCCAACCCCGACAATAGGGAGACAAGCAGGAGAGGTGGGCCTCCAAAACTCTCTCAGGACAGAGTAGGTAGCTCCAGTGTCCAAAAGGAACGAGATGGGGCACCCATTGACCTTTATAATTACCCTAGGTTCCCTGTGTGAGATGGGAGTGGCCGGGGCGGAAACCGGGCAGCGTCAGTCCTCGCTGTAAGCCAAGCCTACAAAGTCAGCTGAAGGGTGGTCTTCATCTGGCGTTCCTACGTCGCTTGGGACGTTAGGACAGTCAGCTGACCAGCGACCCTTTTGGTAACAGTTTGGACAAGGCTTTGTCAGTGCCCTTCGTGGGCCGGCGGTGCAAGCCCGGGCCCAATGGCCTTCTCTCCCACACTTGAAACAGGGACCAGACAGCTTTGGGGAGCCGGTCGGACAGAGCTTGCCAGCATCTGGCAGCTCCTTTTATGGGCTTTTTCATCTCTACCATGGTACACCTTAAATGCTATCGCCAGCATATCTGCCTGTGGAGTTAGAGGGCTGTTCTCCAAACATTTAAGTTTATCCCTAATGTCAGGGAAGCTCTGTGAGACAAAGTGGGTCATTAGCAGCTGCCTGCCCTCAGGGCTCTCTGGGTCTAAGCTAGTGAACTGAAGTAGAGCCTTGGTGAGCCGCTCTAAGAAATGAGACGGATTTTCGTCCTTATCTTGAATAACCATTTTTAGTTTTTCATAGTTTACTGGTTTTAGGGCAGCCTTACAGAGACCTGTCAGGAGACAGGTAATAAACCTATCTCTGGCTAGACAGCCACCCTGGGTGTTGTAATCCTAGTGTGGCTCTCGGTCAGGAAACGCCTCAGATGAATTTCGTCTGCGTGAATCCTAGCCTGCTCCCAAACCCGCCTGCGCTCCTCAGGAAGTAAGTTATTAGAAAGTCTCATGAATATATCACGAAAGGTGAGACTATAAGATTGAGTTATATATTGAAACTGTTTAATAAAGACAGCAGAATTAGAAGTATAAGAACCCAGCTTACTTTCTATCTGAGAGAGTTCTGCTAGAGAGAATGGAACATGAACTTTAATCAGTCCATCCACATCAGTCACCTCTCGCAAAGGGAGAACAGTGGAAGGTTTTGGATGGCTGGAATCTGGCAATTTAGCAGCCTGAGAACGGGTGGTAGGAGGAGTGAAGTTTGGAGCTAGGGCAGGGCCTTTGGAACCAGCCGCTGCCGAGGAAGGAGCAGCTTTAGAAGAAGAATAATCTGGAAGGGGAGCGGAAGGAACGGTTTTCTAGGAGTTGGAGCTGGAGGTCGAATAGGTGGAGGTTCCTTAGCAGGATCTAGAGTCAGAGACTCCGGAGTCAGAGAATCCTCCGGTTCAGGCATAGCCAGGAGCATATGAGCAGGAGAGAAGGAATCCAGAAGAGACGGTTTAGCACTGAGAAAGAAAAATGCTATAATGTAGGGCAACTCTTTCCATCTGCCTGAGCGCTGACAGTAATTAGATAACTCCTGTAAAATATCGGGATCTAAGGAGCAGCTCGGCGGCCATTTTTTGTTGTTTTCTAAAGAATACTTTGGCCATTTTTTAGAACATAGACGAGTTAGCTTAGGAATCTTTATGTAAGGCATTAAACTGAGAGGTTTTAAAGCTTCAACAAGACAGCCTAATGGAGAGGAAGGACTAACAGGGTTGGAAGCCTTGTTTCCCATGTCTGCAGCAGAGAGGCAGAAAAAAAAAAACAAAAAAGAAAAAAACAAACATGATCTGGAGCCAAGGCCCCAGGCGTCCCCAAGGCCAAGGACGGATTCCGGGCACAAGCTGTTCCTTGGCTCGTCAGCCACAGAAACAGGGACCCCTGCCACGTGAGGACAGGATTCCCCGGGAACCCGGACAGCGTCTGCCGCTTCGTCAAGTCGGATGAACGTGTCGGCCCCACGTGGCCCCCAGGACGCACCCAACGGCGGTGGTCCCAATGCGAGAAATATCTCAGGCTGCAGACGTGGGAGAGGGCTAGAAATCTGAGGCCTGCGATAGGGGCCGACCGTAGCCAATGAAGACCGTGGTCGGGGGTTCCCCCGGTCTCAAGAATACTGGTGAGGCGCCGGACGATCAACGGTCGGTCTCACAGATTCAGGAAACCATTTATGCTGGCCGAAAAATGGGGGGACTCACCAATCGGAGAAAGCGGTGTTGCATGGAATTTTTGCGGTCAGGCGAAATGGAGAGCGGTCTGTCGCGTACGGAGCAGAGTGTTGCAGTCCCCGGCTTACAGGTTTCCAGGCGCCAGGCGCCGGGCTCCCGGAAGCACATGCTTGGCACAGCACCAAAAATGTTAGTTTTTCGGCTGCGTTGTGTGCTTACCCTGCAAGGAAATGCCACGAAACACGACAGAATCCGCTAACAAGAGTTTTATTAAAGGTAAAAGGACAGAGAGTGAACAGGCCTGCGGGAAACACGTGTGTGGAGAAGAAGAAGGAACCGGGAACATGGCGCCTGATTTTAAAGGCTGGGCATGGACAGATCAGCGTCACTACTACACGCAAGCGCGTAGATCACATGGCCACGTTGCGCGCTTACGTGGCTAGTGGGACGTCATGGATCTTGGTCACGCGAGATGCCCTGACCTGGAAAGGGCTATCTGGACCTGGACCTAGCTAGGCGGAAGTGTCCGCCAGGCATATGCAGACAAGCCTGACCGTGGGGGCTTGTTGTAAATCTTTCAATAGCCCCTTCCAGTACTAAGAAAGATAGCCAGTAAAGAAGTTTCTTGTCAAGTATCAGAAAGATTTTCCCATGTTCTGTGGTTCAAGTATAAGGTATCTTTAGCAAAGGGTCTTACCATCAAGTTCTGGAGGGTAATCTATAGCATTGGTAATAACTTGTAATGTTAGGGGGTTCTATGGGACCCTACTAACCAATAATTTAAAAAACAATAACCCATTCCTGGTACTAGTGATGTGTTTCAATATCATATGTTGTCTAATTGTGATATTGTCCTACCGTTAAATGGTAATTTTATTTAAACATTACACACACACACACACACACACACACACACACACACACACACACACATATATATATATATGTACGTATGTATAAAGAAAGCTTCTACAGTAGTAGATTTCCATTATGGCTTTTTCAAAAGCCTTTTAGTGTTTAACTCATTCTATTGTTAAAATTTCATCTGCTAATGATTTTCCAAATTAGACAATTTTTTAAAAACTTACTTGGAGCTGCAAAAGAGAAAATCAATATGAAGGCCATACAAGTTAATTAATTTTTATTATCACTCAATAAACTGTTCTATGAAATTCGACACATGCAATGACCACAATAATGAGGGTGAAGAACTTTTCCATCATTTCCTCAAAGTCTATTGTATTGGCATTTCATCATTATACCCTCACCCAACTCTCAGTTATTGACAATGATATATTTTCTGTGATTTTCATCATTTCATGAATGTTATATAAATAAAATCATGTAATATATGAAAATTGGGGGAAGTATAAATAATAAAAGTCCAAGTCATTGGCAAAGAGAGTATCTTAGTTAGGGTTTCTTTTGCTATGAATGAAAGACCCCCACCAAAGACCCAGACACAGTTCCCCCAGAAACCCAAAGGAGCTGAGGAAGGAGATATCTCAAAAATAAACAGAACTGAGTCAGTTCCCCCTTCCTGGAGAGGGTGAAGTCAGATGTTTTCAAAAGAACAAAGTCAGGATGTCTGGTGATGACCAATTAACCACGAGATGTCCCTCTCTGGAGATAACATGACCAGCCCCCGGAGATGGGTTATAAAACTCCTGACAGGGCAAACAGATAAGCTGAAATAAGACAAAGTCCAGGCCTGGGAAAAACTGGACCAATCAAGGATGGACCCATACTAACCCTCTCCCCTCTAAGAAATTTTGTGGGTTTTGCCCCTAAAAACTAACTTCCCCAAGAAAGAGTAACTCCTCCCTGCCTCACTGTGCTTTGGCCAGTGAGTGCTTGAGATAAGTTCCCTGTCAGCGAATTGCAATGGAAATAAACCTTGCTTTTGCATTCTGGTATGCTTGTCCTCGGTGGTCTCTCTGGGGGTCACGATCTGGGCACAACAATGAAGAGATATCATGACCATGGTAACTATTATAAAGGAAAAAGATTTAATTGGGGTAGCTTACATTTTCAGAGGTTTAGTCCATTATCATCATGGTGGGGAGAATGGTGGCAGGCAGACATGGTGCTGGAGAAATAGCCTAGTGTCCTACATCTGGAATTTCAGGCAACAGGAAGTGGTCTGTCTCATTAGTCATGGCTTGAGAGTATATGAGACCTCAAAGCCCACCCCACAGTGACATACTTCCTCCAACAAGCCATACCCACTCTAACAAAGCCATACTTCCTAATGCCCTTTGGAGAGAGCATAGGAATTCTCCTGCTCTTTAGTCCTGTTTCCACTGTGATCCCCATATAGTGTTTTGAGATTGGCTTTTAAAATAAAATTTGGTGTTTCCCAGATTTATCTGTTATTCTTCCCTCTTTACTGTTTAATAGATTTCATTTTATGGATGGGCCATAGTTTATTGAGCCATTTACTCACTAAAGTACATCAGAGTTATTTCCATTTCTGGTTATTACTAATATGGCTGCCACAAACATTTTTGTACAGACATTTGTGTGAACATAAGTTTTCATTACTCTATAATAAATATCTGCCAGCATTTGAATTTCGGTAGAAAATTTTATTGTTTTGTTTGCATCATCAAGTTTTCTTTACTGTTTCCATGTCTCTGCCTTTTGTTAATGAATGGAGTGTTTTCCTCCTAATCCTCTCACAGACAATCTACCACTAGGGACTAAGGATTCGAATGGATGAACCTATGGAGTTGTTATGAATGGAGTGTTTTCCTCCTAATCCTCTCACAGACAATCTACCACTAGGGACTAAGGATTCGAATGGATGAACCTATGGAGTTGTTATGCCTAGATCTCGGGGACCCCCAAAAGACCACCACAGAGACCAAATCCCATATGTAAAAGCAAAGAGCCTTTATTTCAAGCTCCGGGTCTCCATCCCCTGTCTGTCTCGATGTAGTGGTGAGAGCAGAGAGCCCTGAGCTCAAGTGGGGCAGAGTTTGGGGTGAGGGGATTTCCAGGGTCCAGGACCCTGATTGGCTGACAATTGTCTAGGGGTATCTGTAAAAGAAAAATAGGTGTGTGCTAGCCTCAAGGACATCTGGCCACCTTATCTAATGGTTGGAATGTTTGGGACGTCAGGTACTTCCTCACCCCTGGGTGGATCCCTGGGTGGTATCAGCTTAAGGCTTTCCCTGGATCTGGGTGTTGCCTGCCAGTAAGCCTGTCACAGAAGCTGTGTCTAGGCCCCTAAGCATGTCATGGCTGCTGTGTGGTCAAGCTGTTTTGGGGCCTCCACGGGGCCATTCTCATTCAAACTGCCACACTAAGGTGAAACTTCAGTTAGCAGTCTATGGTGATCAAAGGTTATTTTCCATCTTTGATATGTGAAATATGACCCTCCAAAATTATCTTCATGGCTTCTTGCATTTAGAAAGTCAGGCTGGATGAATTATTTATGAACTTCCAATTTAAAATAACCAATGTTCAGGCATCACAAGCACCCCCTTCCTGTCATTTCTAGGACAACAATATGGCTGCCTGAATATGACCTGAACAAGTACATCAATTGACCTGCTGACATCTGACATGGAAGGGGGAAATAACCAGTATTCTAATTTGGCACATTTTCTTAACTCTCAAGTGTCTTATTAACAACTACTATAATACTCTGAGTACCTCATCACATAATGCCAAAATCTGTACCATCTTGTCCTTTTTTCTGTCAATCATCTTTTTCCATATAAGTTGAGATTTTTTTTGTTTACTCATATGCTGAGTAGTTTCAGCATTATGAGTCCCTAGTCTTTTATATATTTAATTGACAACATTTCTGTTTTCACTGCAGCAGCATTTTGGACTGGTCAATTGAATGGAGAAAAATGGAAAACAAACACTTGGGTGATTTTTTCCCCCTGTTTTGTACTTTAAGAGTACAATAAGTAGTTTTCTCCTGGATCTAGATCTCTCCCCACCTCCCTTCTTCTGCTTCTGCCTCACCCCTTCCTTTTCCCTACCTCACACCACCCATTCTCAATTCACTTCCGTGATTACACTGATTTCAGGTAGGACAACAGAAGAAAAGGAAAAACTCATCCCCAGTTCAGTGTTGCATTTCAATCCAGGTATTGTCTTCTGAACCTCCTGCAGACCTTTCCTCACAGTGAGCTCAAATCATTGTGAATAGATTTATGTACAGGTTTCAGTTGCATTTTGTTAGAGAAGCGGGACCTGTGAGTTTACTTCAGCTTTCTTGGAACTGAGTCTATTGTGTGGTTGCTTTTAAGGAGGTAAATGTGAAGCTAAGTCATGTAATGAAAATTTCCTGGGAATTAGAGTCAAAATACCCAGGCATTGTCTTTTCAATAGGAGACCTTGATAAAGTAGCAATTTCCCTGTCTTACTTTCTCATTGGGAAAAGAAAAGTAACAAAATGACTATCTCAAATAGGTATTGGGAGACAAAAAGAAATGAATGAACTAAGCAGAAGCTACATTGAAAAGCAGAGCATAAACAAGTACTGACAGATAAGCAGAAGCAGATAAAAATAGATACTAAGAAATAAAGGCAGACACAGAATGAAGTTGCAAAACATTCTTCTTCCTCCTCTATATTAGGGCAAACACACAAATACACAAAGACAATCACACATACAACAGGAGAAAGGGCGTGGGTGGAGATTTTGATAATTTAAAGGAGAAACACAGAAGATAAAAAGGATAAAATGGCTTGGCAGGGTGTGGTGACCCATACTTGTAATTCAAGTATTTGGGAGGGTAGTCATGGCTACACAGACAATATGAGGACAGACTGGAGAGTGTAGGAAAATCTTCTCTCAACTACCCAGCAAAAGTAAATTAAGATAAAATAAACTACTGGGCACGTGGTTAAGTGATCAAATGCATATATGCATATATAGCATGCACCATCGTGGATTAGCTCCCCAGCACTCAAAGAGAAAGTATAAGGGCAGGAAGGAGAGACTAAAGTGGACTCCAGGCTGATGGCATGATAGGGCTTGGGTTAGGTTGGCTTCAGTGGCAACATATCTCAGCATACATTTGACACAATCTAGGTCTTCGTCTGAATTCCTGGTAGAGATTAGCCCCAAAACACACAAATCCAAGAAGAAATGCTTCACAAGCTTTTCAGATGTAAAAGCCAGAACATACACCTGATTTGCAGAATCGGCATTTAAATGGCTTTTGCTTTTGAGCTAGTGTGCTTCTCATCTTACTCCATTCAAGCACGCACTGTTAAAATCTTTAATTGGAATATCACCAGAATAAAAACCTCTGTCTCTTTGTTCTTGATGAATCCCAAGTACCTGGACTACGGCATTGTGCTTGTTAGGTTCTCTATAAAATGTCTATTGAAAACATGAATTATTCAAGTTACCTCAATTTAGTAAATTTTCCAGTTGGTACAGAGCTTTTGATGATGTTTGGCTTAATATCACTGGAGGAAGTGTTTTGCTATGCAAATAATGTAACTACATTCATTTGGAAAATAAACTAACTGCATAGACCAAAGTGAAATTGAAAGCACCTATCTTTATGACATCTGCTCTGTTAATTTCAAATTCTCTTGTAACAGTCTATTCAAAGGGAAACCTGTCTGAAGTCCCTCACAACTTGTAGCTTAATTTAATAGGTATAAAAACTGCATGGCTTGAAAGGACATTTCTTTTAAAATTATCTATACTCTTTTTTATGCCACCAAGTAGTTCAGGGAAGAATTGGCTTATTATCTACTTTATAAAATTACCTGACCCATGGTTATATTTATAAAATGAGTGAGTTTAAAATCAGTGGTTCTTGCACAGCCTTGGTGCAATGGGGAGGGGCTTGGACCTGCCTAAGTTCAGTGTGCCAGGCTCTGCTGACTCCCCATGGGAGACCTTGATTTGGGGGATGTGGGGATGTGGGGTGGCATGGGAGGGAGAGCTGGACGGTGGGAGGAGGGAGGAGGGGAGATCTGTGGGTGGAATGTAGAGTGAGTAGAAAATTTCTTAATAAAGAAAAATGAAAAGAAAGAAATAATAAAATAAAATCAGTGGTTTTCAACCTTCCTAATGCTGTGACCCTTTAATACAGTTCTTCATGTTGTGGTGATCCCCAGTATAAAATTATTATTTTCATTGCTACTGCATAACTATAATTTTGATACTGTTATATATGTTATGAATCATAATGCAAATATTTTTGGATATAGAGGCTTGCCAAAGGAGTTGCGACTCACAGGTTGAGAATCACTGATTTAAATGTTCATATGAACATGTGAGTTCTAGTGTTCATTTGAACATGCATTTCACTCACTTATGCCATGAATAATTCAATATTCCACATACTGAAAAATGTTCTGAGTACTCAGAGATCTTAGTGACAATACTTGAAATGTTTATTTTATGAAATTTAATTTTACACCTGTATGTGTTGCTTTGCATAGTTCTTAATCAATAATTTGAAAATGTGTCACTCTTTTGTCCAAGTATGATATTTTAATTTTTTATAGTAGATCAAGTCATTGTTTTCTCTTGACTTATCCTTAATACTTCTTCTTACATTTGACTCCTAGCTGGATATATTGTAGTCTCAAACTTCTGAAGTAAGGTATTCAAAGGACAGAGTAGTCTCTTCTTGAAAAATAAAATATTTATTTGTGGTGATGTATTGTGTACCCTAATAATCTTTGCTTGAAGATCAGAGAACAGAACAAGCCACTAGATTAAACATAGAAGCCAGGTAGCAGTGGCACACACCTTTAATCCTTGCACTCAGAAGATAGATTGATCTCTGTGAGTTCAAAGCCACCCTGGACTACATGAGATTGACTCAGTCTAGGAGAGAAACAGAGCCAGACAGTGGTGGCACACATCTTTAATCCTAGTACTTGGTAGTCACACGCCTTTAATCCCAGCACTAGGAAGGTTGAGACAGGAAATGATATGGCTGGGTGAAGAAAGGTATATAAGGTGTGAGTAGACAGGCTCTAAAGTCTTTTGGCTGAAGCCTTTTTGGCTGAGGAAGCTCATTTGGCTAGAGGCCTATCAGCTGAGACTTTTCAGGCTGAGGAGTCCTAGAGGTGAGAGGTGGCTTGCTCCTTTGTCTCTCTGATCTTTCAGCTTTCACCTCAATATCAGGCTCCAGGTTTTTATTAAAAGACCATTCAGTAATTCGTGTTAAATTTATTAACAATAGTATTTTTTATTATTTTGTGTGTGTATGATGTGTAGATAGAGGTATGCATGCTACTATGTGCTTACAGAGGCCAAAAAACAACTGCATGGAGTCAGTTCTCACATTTCACTGTGGATTTTGAAGATCATACTCTGGTCATTAGGCTTGCATGGCAAATGCTTCTGCGCACTGATCCATCTTACTAGGCCAACAAAGCATTTTTTAAATGCTTATAAATAGAGTCTTTCTTAGTAATTCAGTTATACATTGTAATTTTTAAGCCTGCTTGATTGGTTTTTAAACCACAAGAATAAGGAAAACTAAATTGACCAAATCAAGTAAATTAAACTTTCTCTTCAACTATGAATAAATAACTTAGAAAACCAACCAAGCCCTGGATTCTGTCCCCTCGCCCTCTGCAACACTTCCCCAAGCCCATACCATTACAGTTAGTCCCTAGCCCCATGGCTGGGCCCTCCCCCCAACCCCAGAAGACTTCTGCCAAACAGGCCCAGACCACACCAGCCAGAAGGAGTGAGTGACACACCTACCAGCAGAACTGTATCCCTCCCCAGATTCTGTCCACCACAACCCTCCCCCAGGCCAACACCATCCCAGCTTGTCCCTGGCCCTGCTGTTGCTGGGACCCCACCCCCAATTTGGTCACCAAGACACAGAACACACCAGCCAGAACAGGTGAGTGGCCTGATTGTCAATGGAACTGCACCTCTACCTGGATTCTGCCCCCCCCCCAGGTGGAGACCATTCCCAAAGCCCATATAACCCCAGTGAGTCCCTGGCCCTGGCCTCAGAACCCGATAGAAGAGAAAGTAGGGAAAACAGCCTTGAACACATTGGCACAAGAGACAAGTTCCTGAATAGAACACCAGTAACACAGACACTAAGATTGACAACTAATAAATGGGACCTCATGAAATTGAAAAGCTTCTGTAAGGCACAGGACACCATCGATAAGACAAAACAGCAGCTTACAGAATGGGAAAAGATCTTCACAAACCCCACAACTGACAGAGGACTCATCTCCAAAACATATAAAGAACTCAAGAAACTAGACATCAAAAAACCAAATAATCAATTAAAAAGTGGGTTACAGACCTAAATGGAGAATTCTTAACAGAAGAATCTGAAATGGCAGAGAAACACTTAAAGAAACGTTCAATATCTTTAGCCATCAGGGAAATGCAGATCCAAATGACTCTGTGATTTTAAGTCTTAACACCTGTCAGAATGGCTAAGATCAAAACCACAAAGGGCAGCTTATGTTGGAGAGGATGTAGAACAAAGGGAACACTCCTCCACTGCCGGTGGGAGTGCAAACTTGTACAGCCACTTTGGAAATCAATATGGCGGTTTCTCAGAAAATTGAGAATCAGTTGACCTCAAGACCCAGTTTTATGAATCTTGGGCATGTACCCAAAGGATGCTCAATCATACTACAAGGACACTTGCTCAATTTGTTCAGAGTTTTTCATAACCAGAACCTGGAAATACCCTAGATGCCTCACAATCGAAGAATGGATAAAGAAAACGTGGTACATTTTCACAATGGAGTATTACTCAGCTGTTAAAAACAATGACATCAGGAAATTTGCAGGCAAATGGATGGAACTAGAAAAAATCATCTTAAGTGAGGTAACCCAGACCCAGAAAGACAAACATGGTATGGACTCACTCATAAGTGGATATTAGCAAAGTAAAGGATAACCATGCTATAGTCCACAGTCCTGGAGAGACAGATAATGAAGGTTCAAGGGCCTACTAGTGGATCTTCCTGAGAAGGGGAAATAGAGGAGAGCTCCTGGGTGGACTGAGGCAGGTGGACATGAGAACTTGAGGGATTGGGTTGGGGAGTGGATGGAGGAGGGGAGTGTTGAGAGAGATCACTAGAAAGGGGGGCTTTTGGGAGCCCAGTAGAAGTCTGATATAAGAAAACTCCCAGGAGTCTACAAGGTGGCCCCAGCTAAGACTCCTAGCAATAGTGGAACTGAACATCTCCTGTGAACGGATTCATGACTACCCCGGTTGTCATCAGAGAGCATTCATCCAGTGACTGATGGAGGCAGATTCCGAGACCCATGGCCAAACACTGGGCCAAGCTTGGGAAGTCCTGCTGAGGAAAGGGAGGAAGGATTTTAGGAGCCAGGGGGGTCAGGGACATCGGAGGAAAACCCACAGAAATGGCTAGCCTGGTTCATGGGACCTCACAGAGTCTGAACCTACAATCACAGAGCCTGCATGGAACTGACCTAGGGCCTCTGCATATATGTGACAGTTGCATAGGTTGGTCTATTTGTGGGACTCCTAGTAATGGGAGCAAGGGCTGTTCCTGGTGCTTTGGATGGCTCCTGGGAACCTATTCCTTCTGCTGGAGTGCCTTGCCCAGCCTGAATACAGTGGGAGTGGGGCAGGTGTGCTTGTTTTTAAGGCAGCTTGATATGCCATGCTTTACTGAAGCCCATGAGAGGCCTGCCCCAAAGCAGATATGGCAGAGGGGTTGATTGAGGAGGCAGAAGGGAGCTGGAGGGGAGAAAGTGGGAGGGGTGGAGGGAGGGAAGGCTTCAGTAAAATAAATAAATTAATTTAATTAAAATATGTAAAAAACAATGTAATATGAACCCTACTAAAATTATATAGTTATAAAAATAAAAAATTGAAAGTAGTAAGAAAGATAAAAACAAAAAAGAAAAAGAAAACCAACCCAATTTAGGTGTACCCACATTCTAAATGGCTATATGGAGGTTTGTTTAAGTTGTTCATACTTTTGCCTGTCTGTGACAATGGCCAGCTACTGGAATCTCAGCCTACAATAATGTAGTGCTTATGATTTTGGAATCTACATTCAGACTACATAGGAAAATGTTTTGTCTTGTATCTTCCTAACTGTACATGTAATGTATAATACTGAACAAAATTCTTAAACTCACTATGAATGTAATGAATGAATAAATTTTTGGAGCACTTGCTGTTCCATAGTAAACACTTGGTAAATACTAGCTTTAAGACAGAAGCCATTTAAATGCACACACTGCAAGGTAATTTATTAATATGTTCTAGTTGTTACTTCTCTAAACTTCATGAAACATTGATTCTTGGCTTTGTGGTTTTTCTACTTGGTGTTTGTTTTGAGTGCTGAGGATTCAATCTGTTCTCTCACTACATTCTTCTAGCAAACTCTCTCTGTCTCTGTCTCTCTCTGTCTCTGTCTCTCTGTCTCTGTCTCTCTGTCTCTGTCTCTCTCTGTCTCTCTCTCTGTCTCTCTCTGTCTCTCTGTCTCTCTCTGTCTCTGTCTGTCTGTCTGTCTGTCTGTCTGTCTCTCTCTCTCTCTCTCTTTCTCTCTTTGAGACAGGGTTTCTCTGTGTAGTTTTGGTGCCTGTCCTGGATCTCACTCTGTAGACCAGGCTGACCTCGAACTTATAGAGATTTGCCTGGCTCTGCCCCCGGAGTGCTGGGATTATGGGATTAAAGGTGTGCGCCACCACCGCCCAGCTCACTCTTTCTTTTCAATCTCCTTTGTAAAGCTTTCTCTCAACTGCCAAGTAGGTTTAGTGTTTCTACTGCTTTTTGTGTGTAATCAAGATAGATACAACAATTATCATGATAGTATGTTTTAATTATCATTTTCATATGTGTTTTATAATTGAGTATAAGCTTTTGTCAGTGTCTGGATATATTAACCACATCCCTTTCTTGGATTTACAGACCTAGAACATATCTCAATTACTTCCCTATCACATTACATGGGAATATTTTGCTATCCAAAAATATTTTGCTCTTTCTTCAATGACAACAACACTTAACACATTATAGAAACTCAATAATCTTTATCCAATGCATTAATTAATTCCAAAATGAGCAAGTGAGGTGAGATGATGAAGCAATACTGAAGAAAATGCCAAGCAACCTATCAGCCTTAAGAATTACCCTTCCAATATCAATGCTTGGATGGTACAATCATCTGTTGAGCTTTTAAATGCTCAGAGCCCACTTTTATTTGTTTGTTTGTTTGTTTTATATCTGAGTGTTGCTATCTCCTGTAGGTTTCTCTTGAACCTTTAGACTCAAATGATCCTTCTGCATCAGCTTCGCAAGTAACTGAGACTATAGCTATTCATCACCATACTCAGTTGGTAAGCTTTTCCAAACTATTGGTGCCTATAAATATAAATAACCCTGAAGTATTCTTGCTGAATCAATCTAGGGAGAAATCAATCATTCACATCTTGTAAAATACGTTTTAATGCACATTTTATACATCATAAAATTCACATATTTGAATTGCACAATTCAATACTTTTCAATAAATTTGCTGTTGTGCAGCTATCATAGTCTAATTTATACCAATTCCATCAACCTCCACCAAAACTCTTATTTATTTAGTCACTTTCTTGTCTTAGTCCCAGTGTCAAACACCCCTTATTCTATTTTGACTCTATAGATTTATTATATTGGCATACAGCTTAATTTAAAAAAACATACAGTAACAATGTACTCATTTTTTACACTAATATTTTCAGAGTACAGTGATGGTTAGAACACTTTCATCCCCCTGAAACAAAATACCTCACCTATTAGTAGTCATCCCTTATTGTCCCCAGAATCTGTGGCAACCACTAACCTACTTTCTGTAGCTATAAATTTACCTCTCCATCGCATTTCATACCTATGGAACCTTACAAGTCTTTTTATTTGGTTTCTTTCATTTAGCATAATGATTTAGTGGTTCATTACACTATAGTATGTATCTGTGCATCATTTACTTCCATGTTTGAATAATTTTCCATTGCATAGATAGAACATTTTGCTTATTCACTAATCAAATAATGAAGTTTCCTCTTTTGAGCTTTCATGAATGTTGCCAATTTGAATGTTTGTATGCATATTTTTATGTGAATGTGTGATTTTATTTTTTTCTTGGGTGCTGTCTTTAGAAATGAAGTTATGTGGAAATTATGTTTGTTTTCAGTACTGGGGATCAAGCCCAAAGCCTTAGACATGCTAATCAAGCATGATACCAATAGCTACATGCTTAGGTCTATGGTTAAACTTTTGAAAATTTACAAAACTGTCTTCCAAAGTGGCTGTACCATTTTATATTCCCACCAATAGTGCATGAAGATTCAAGTTTCTCAATATCTTTGTCAACACTTCTTACTGTATCCATTTTATAAATGATTATTACAGCCATTTGAGTAGGTATGAAGTAATACCTCATTGTGGTTTTCGCTAGTGATTCCCTAAAGACACATGTTGTTAAGCCTCTTTTTGCATAGCCATTTTTCTTGTGTTTGGGGTATTCAGTTTTGTTGTAGATGGTTGATTTTATTGAGAAGCAGTCTCACTATGTGGTCCATGATGTCGTTGAAATTATGATCCTCCTGCTTCAGTCTCTCAAATGCTGTGATTACAGGTGTGTTTCATGATGATTGTCTTTCTCATAGCTTTTGTTACTGTCATTCAGAAATGTTTTAAATTTTGTAAGTTATAACGATAAACAGAACATAAAACTAAAGTGTATCTATTATCAAGCGATAAATAGTGTTAATATTTTCATATTTACATGTCAAATATTTTCTATTCATATTTGTATATATTGTTTTTATTGACATTTATTCATTGGACATAGTTTTGGGTTCTATTAAGACAATTTCTTTAAAATGTATCAAGTATTTTGACCATATTCACATTCTGCCTCCTCTTTCTCTACAATATCATTTCTCAAATCTCATAGTCTCTTTTCTCCAACCTTCCTTCTGAGACACGCACACACACACACACACACGTACAAAATGTGATATTTTTATATTCTTCGTGAGTTTTAACACTTTTCTTGTTTGTGTGCTATGTCTGTTTCCTCATTTTTTTTATCTTGGTATTTAGTTTTTGTGTTCTTTGCTGATTATTCCATATAATAATACTCTGTAGATATATAGCTAGCAAAGACGTCCCCCCATTCCCTTGCTGTTTCTTTTCTGTGAAGAAACATTTAATTTCATGAAATCCAATTTGTTGATTATTGATATTGTTTCCTGAGTCATTTTAAGAAAGTCCTTGCCTTGCCTATATTCTGAAGTATTTCCCCTGTATTTTCCTCTAATACTTTCAGAATTTTAGGTTACATGTTAAGGTTGTTTCTTTATTTGAATTCATTTTTGTACAGGGTGAGAGATGATAAGAAGGATCTAGTTCTATTCTTCTGCATGTGGAGATCCAGTTTTCCCAGCATATTATTCCTTGGAAATTCAGACATTTCATGCATGAGTATTGTTTGCTATTTTTCTTATAAATTTTCTCACAAATTTTAATGGTTCATAAATCTCTTTTTTTCTCTAGGCATAAGTCAAAGCTTACTTTTATTTTTAAAAACTCTGATTTTAGGGTATTGAAGAAAATATGAGCTACTAAGCTCATCAATGAGTTTTGGATCAAAGTCAAGAAGCATCATGAATGACAATAATGGGATCATCTGTGTCTAATAGATGCCTTCTTAAATAGAGAGACTCTATTTATAAAGGAATAAGTGTGGTTCCTTGACCTTTGACTTGATGGTTTTAAGACCATGATTTAATCTAAGGCAAATGATAAACCAGATAGTCAAACTTGATCAAGAAGCCCAATGGAGCTTGCTGGCAGATGATGAAGTTACCAGTGAGGGCCACCTAATGGTGATTTCTGATCCTGTCATCAGAAACTGGGACAGGCAATGTGGCTAATGACTAGCTAAAGGTGTGAATGACATAAAAGGTAAACATTCATGATCTTAAGCAACACATTAGCTTGCAGTTCTGCACTAGAGCTGATGATTGATAAGTGATAGCTTTCTCTCCTACTTCAGTGTCAATCCCACTTCAGGATTCTTGAAATGCAACCCTGGCCATCCAGCCTAATGGTGCACTAGAAACAGCACAGGATATGGAGAGGTGATTATATGGAGGTGCCATATATCAAGTGGTTAAGATGGCAGGACAGAATAGCAGACAGAGTGGTGGTATGTTGCTGTAGAAAGTAGAAAAGAGCACTCCTAACTTATGAGTACATATACAACATGCCATTCTTTCTTTCACTATAAAGAAGACACTGTCAGGGCCGGAATTTCAGTGAATTAACCAAAGTGTATTTTAATACAAAGATACAAAGATTTGCTCTTACACTGATGCCATCTGAAGTAATTGTCATTATTCTGTCATACTGCAATTCACTGAGGAGAGAAAATAGCCTGTCTTTTCACCTGGCAGTTGTTAAGACCTATTTTCCTTCTACCCCTTTCCTTTCTTCTATTAAACACACAGTGATCAATTTAATTTCTTTGTTTTGGGGAGAGAGAGAAAGAGAGTCTTGTTATATCTCCCAGACAAATCTCAAACTCAAAGGCTTAAAAGATCTTCTTGCTTCAGATTCTTGAGGTGACATGATTGACAAGCCCATGTCTTCCTACCTGTCTTGAGGTTAATTTAAATTTATTTCTGTCCAACATTTTTTTTCTGGTGCCTCTAAAGTAACTCTTAACTATGAACACTACTCCACATACCTGTTTTGCCTAACCCTGGCTTTAAAATTTTGTTCTAGGTTTTACTGACCTTTCCAAACCACATCTTAAATATCCTCTGTTACCATTTTAAAGAATATATTACTAATATATTTCAGCCACACAATGAATTAAATTGGCTTTTGTATATCTTAGAATCTTGACACATTTGTGCCATTATTCTTAAGAAAATGCACCGCTTAGTTTAAAACAGTATAATTAAGACTGCTTTAGAAAAATATTATTCTAGGTTGATACTAATCTAGGAAGTATAAAAAAACTTTGATAAAAATACATAAGATGTAATTCTTTTTTTAAAACATAATCATATCATTTTTTCACTCCCTCTCCTCCCCACTACCCATCCCATGTCCTACCCCTCTCTCCCAAATTCACAGCTTAGTCATTTTAAACTATTGTTGTTATATATACATACAAACAAATCAACATATAAATACAACCTGATGAGTCTGTATAGTCCTGCATGCATATATCTGTTTATAAAGCTGACCACTGATATTGGGTACAACTCTTACAAGTCTATCAAAAAGAACATAATCAGAAACGTTTTCAAATATAAAGAATAACACAACAGAAGATTATTCTTTCTTTAGTTGATTCAAGTATGTTAATGCAAAACTCTACTCAGATTGGCTTAAGAAAAATCCTTGAAGTATACATATTCTTATGTAGATGTGGAGTGTTACAGTAACTTATTTTCCTTTATTTGTGTTATCTTCATAATACATCTTGGTAGTAAATGAAAAACAAAAGCTTGAAAGTTTCTTTCTTGCTTTCTGTCCATGTTTGGCTGTGATTAAATTTCTGAGTTTTTGCTGAATTATGTCATATTTTGTATGGACTCTACTTTTTTTAGCTTTATTGAAAATATTTTAATAGAAATAGAATTATGTCCTTTTCTAACTCCTGCATTCTATACAGGCTTTCCCAGATAACAGCCATCAAACCCCTTCCATGTGCCCCCACTTACCCACTGACAGTCTCTTTTTCATTTATTATATTTATTACATACATACATACATACATATGTGTGTGTATACACACAGACATACACACATGTATGCATGCATTAATGTTGTTTATGTCTATGTGGTTTCAAAGTGGACCACTCTGCATTGGACAACTAATAAAAAGGTCCATTCCTAGGAGAGGCTAATTCTTTCTTTCTCCCAGCAGTCAACAGTTGCCTGTAGTCCCTTGCCTAGGAGTAGGATCCCATGAGAGATTCCCCTTCTATGTTAACATGCCCATTGATACTCCTCTTGTTCCAGTACTCTTTCCGTAGCCATTTCTAGGAGAGACTGCTTCATAGCAGACTTCCTGTATTCTGACTATTAAAACCTTTCTGTCTCCTCTTCCAGAATGTTCCCTGAACCAGAGATGCAGGAGCTATGATGAGGATGTATTGACGTAGGCTGAGCTCCATATTATCCAGTTGTGATTTTCTGTGATAGTCTCCATTTGTTGTAAAGACAGATCTTATACTAGTAACTTAACAGCACACCCAAGAACTCTAGAACAAAAAGAAGAAATCACACCCAAAAAGAGTAGGCCTCAAGAAGTAAACTCAGGGCTGAAATCTATTAAATAGAAGCAAACAAACAACAATTACAAAATACAAAAAATCAGTAAAACAAAAAGTTGGTTCTTTGAGAAAATCAATAAGATTGACAAGCCAAGCTATTATCCAAGTTAACTGAAAGCTGAAGAAATAATATCCAAATTAACAAAAGTGCAAATGAAAAGGAGGACATAACAGATACTGAGGAAATCCAGAGACTCATAAGGCTATACTTAAAAAACTTGCCTCCACTAAATTGGACAATCTAAAAGAAATAAATGATTTTCTTGATACATACTATATAACAAAAGTTAAATCAAGGTCAGGTAAGCAATTTATACAGATCTATAACCCCAAATGAAATATAAAGAATTGACTAAGTCTCCCAACCAAAGAACAAAAACCATGTCCAGATAGTTTTAGCACAGAATTCTACCAAACGTTCAAAGGAGAGTTAATGCCAATACTCCTCACATCATTCCACAAAATAGAAACAGAAGGAACATTGCCCAACTTGTTTTACAAAACCACAGTTACTTCCAAACCCAAACCATGTAAAGACATAACAAAGAAAACTACAGACCAATTTCTCTTATGAACATAGATGCAAAAATTCTCAATAAAAATACTTGCAAACTAAATCTAAGAACACATCAAAAAGATCATCCACTATGATCAAGTAGACATTATCACAGAGATGCAGAGATGGTTTAACATATGTAAATCCATAGATGTGTTCCATCATATAAACAAACTGAAAGACAAAAACCACAACACAATACCCAACACCCCTTAATGATAAAAGTCCTGGAGAGATCAAGGATACAAGGAACATACCTCAACATAATAAAGGCAGTTTACAACAAGCCTATAGCCAACATCAAACTAAAGGGAAATAAATTTAGAGCAATTCCACTAAAATCAGGAACAAGACAAGGTTGCCTGCTCTGTCCATATCTATTCAGTGTATTAATCAAAATTTTAGCTAGAGCAATAAGACAGCTGAAAGAGATCAAGGGGGATACAAATTGGGAAGGAAGAAGTCAAAGGATCTTGCAGATGATATGCTAATATACATAAGTGACTCTATAAATTCCACAGGGAAACTCTTACAGCTGATAAACACATTCAGCAAAGTAGGTGGATATAAAATTAACTAAAAAATGTCAGTAGCCTTTCTATATACAAATGACAAGCCAACTGAGAAAAAAATCAAGGTAATAACACCTTTCACAATAGCCTCAAATAATGTAAAATATCCAAGGGTAACTCTAAACAAACAGGCAAAAGACTTGTATGACAAAAATTTAAGGTATTGAAGAAAGAAATTGAAGATGTCAGAAGATGGAAAGATCTCCCATGCTCATAGATTGGTAGAATTAATATAGTAAAAATGGCTATCTTACCAAAAGCAATCTACAGATTCATTGCAATCCCCTTCAAAATTCCAAGACAATTCTTCACATATCTCGAAAGGACAAATATATATAGGACATATATATGTTTATGTCATATATATATATATATGATTCTAATGAAATCTCCAAATAATGGGGAGACAGAGTTCCAAATAGCCATCTCTTGTCACCAAATGAAGCTTCCAGTACCAAGACTGGGTTACATCTAATTGAGTTGTTGGCCAAAAGGGTCACATAGGAATCTCCAAATAACCCAGGCTGTTGCCAAAACTGTAAATTGCTTTCCACAAACTGACAGCAAGGTCCCATTGCTGAAGACAACACTTACACAACTCTTTGAAGATTAAGTTAAGTTGGTGCCTTCACCCTTATGTTGTAGAGTCTTTGATACAGAAAGGTATTCTGTATGTTACCAAAAGAATAATGTAAACTCTAAACCAGTCACAAACTCCTGGACCTCCTGGTGTCCTGCCTACAATATATGCTAAGGAAATGGTGGCACAAAGCTTGTGGGAGTAACCAAATAATATCTGATTTTACTTAAGGCCCCCTTCATGAGATGGTACTCATATCTGATGGTGCTTGGACAACCAAGTCCCTGAGAGTAGATAACCCAGGGTCTAGGGTAAAATCACATACTATTGTTCTAAAAAAATGTAGTGATAAAATGACTCCTAATGACATTCTGTTATACCCACAAGTCAGGACATTGCTTAGCCATTATCAGAAAAGCTTCCTCCTGCAGCAGATGAAACAAATATGTTTAGCAGATGAGACCCAAGCCAGACATCATGCAGA
Source organism: Peromyscus californicus insignis (assembly GCF_007827085.1). NCBI lineage: Eukaryota > Metazoa > Chordata > Mammalia > Rodentia > Cricetidae > Peromyscus > Peromyscus californicus. The sequence continues at coordinate 67,680,429 of NW_026294391.1, forward strand.
GAGTGAGACTTTGGAACACTCATCCCTAAATGGGATTTCTCCCTCCCATTATGGCTCAGGGAACCCTACAAAAAAAAAAGAGGAAGAAAGAGTGTATGAGCCAGAGGGAATGGAGGACACCAAGGAAACTAAGCCCTCTAAGTCAGCACGTTCAAAGCTCATGTATGCACAGGTCCTGCAAGGGTGTGCATCAAATCCTCTATGTATATGTTATGGCTTCCAGTTTAATGTTCTTATGGGATTCCTGAGTGTTCAGACCAGTGGGTCTCTGATTCTTCTTACTTTTCTTGGGCTCTTTTTCTTCTTTTGTCCTGTCTGACTCCGATGTGTTAGTTTTTGTTTGATCTTATATTTTAGTTTATTTGTCCTTTAGAAGCCTGTTTATTTTCTAATTAGAGACAGAAAGGAAGTGGATTTGGAATGAAGGGGAGGTGGTGAGAAATTGTAAGGAGTAGAGTGAAGGGAAACTGTAATCAAGATATAGTATGTTTAAAAAATATCTATTTTCAATAAACAAATGAATATAACTCAGATAAATAATAAGATTTTATTATAGAGATATTACAATCATTACAAAAGCTTTTAGAATAATAATAATAACAAAGTGCTAATATTTCCAAGTATAAAAACTTAATTAATAACAAAAAATAGTGTATTCAAATTTAATCTCAGGGAAAACAGAAAAGAAATGTTGAAAAAAGTCATAGAAGGAGATTGGGATAAAAAATCATAGTAAAGATAAAATATAGTTATCAAATGAAAACAAAAATTCTGGATAAGAAAATACAGAATGGGGCCTCATGCCTTTAATCCCAGAACTCAGGAGGCAGAGGCAGGCAGATCTCTGTGAGTTCAAGGCCAGCCTGGTCTACAGAGCGAGATCCAGGACAGGCACCAAAACAACACAGAGAAACCCTGTCTTGAAAAACCAAAATAAATAAATAAATAAATAAATAAAACTAAAATACAAAATGTGAGGAAATAGCACATTTTTAAATTGAAAGTTTATATGAACTTCACCTAGTAAGAATCTTATAAAAGGTTCGATGTTAAGAGAAGCATTTGTTGTATACATGTTCCATGTTCTTGTTTCAGTCTCTCTGAGACCCAGAGACACACATCAAGTGCTTAAAAATAGGCAGCTCTAAGAACTGTGTGTGTGTGTGTGTGTGTGTGTGTGTGTGTGTGTGTGTGTGTGTATGTGAAGCACGTGATGGATGATAATATATTTGGATATCAGAGATTAATAAACATTCTTTGATTCTGATATTCAACTCCCTTTTTAGGTTAGTACCTTTCATTATAGATAGTTTTTGAGGGGGAGAGAAAGATGTCCTGCAATGATAAAATGACCACTGATTATCAATGATTTTCTCCTTGGACAAAAGCTTGTAGAGTCCTCCGAGCACTTTAGTCTAAGCCCCAGTTTGAGTCTAAGAGAACTTGAAGAAAACACCAACATAGTTCTCTAATAGCTCAGAGCTGCCTTCCTAAAACAACTCTAGCTCCCTTGAAAGTTCCTGCCAGGGAAAAATCAAGACTACTAGAAAAATTTACCACTTGTTCTAGCTAACTCCTGAGGATAGGACTCTGTCTCCCAGTCTCAGTGAGAAGAAAGATTCCTGACTGATAATTCCCAGCAAGCAGATGTATTTGGTCAAGGCAGACTTTCATGGACTTCCTCTTTGCAGTGTTTACCTTTCCTGAGTCAAGTGAGCCGCTGTACACACCCCGCCCACATTTTCCTTTAAAAATAAATCAAGTTACCCCTATATGAATGAAAGTTTAGTTCAGGTCACACTGGATTCTTTTCCTTATATAAGAGTTACAGCTGATTAAAATGTCTTTGAGCTTGTTCTCTGGTATCCAGCTTTATCTTTGATATTGCATAGATTTTGAAATGTTGTTTTTAATCTGTCTTATTAAAACTATGAATTTCCTTTCCCCAGCACTTCAAAAAGAGTTTCATATTCTCACAAGAAAAGCATCACATTAAAGTACCATCACATTTCTAACATTTATGTAGCTTTTTTCTGAGAAATTTGAGTAATATGTTTATATATATATTGGTTTATATTCTTTTTCCTTTATTAAAAATAGAAGCAAGAGTGATTTTAAAAACAAAAACCCTCGCCATGATTTAGTAAACAGATTTACTGTTCAAAACATTGTTTCCTACTACACACAAAGCTTTGATAACTATTTCTGCAGTAGAGTTTATTTACTTGAATGTAGTAGCTCATGTTTGTAATATCAGCACTACTGAAGATGACACAAGATGGCTAGTGTGAGTGTGATATTAACCTGTGCTACATAATCAGTTCTGGGCCAGCCTGGATTAGAGTGAGAACCTGTCTCAAAAAATATAGAAGAATCCTATTTATTTTTAACTTACGTTCTTAAAATAAATTCAGTGCAATAGGCTCAAGGTTAATTTTACTTAAAATATTTTATTTGTTCTTGAGAACTGTGCATCTCTAACAGTGTAGAAGTGCATGTGTTTTTAAATTTATTTATTTTTAGAATCTCATGCATGAGTTCTGCATTTACATCATTTTCACTGCTCCCTCTCTCCTTCTAACTTCTTCCATGTCTTTCTATTCCCTCTCAAATTTATGACCCCTTCTCTAGTTATTATTATTACACGTATGTATTTACATATGTATATATAAATAGCTTTCTGGGTTCATTCAGTGTTGTTTATATGTATATGTGCTTAGAGATGACTGCTTGGTATTGTATAGCCTATTATGGGGCTTGTCACTACTTCCCAAAAGGAAAAGTCTCTGTGTTTTCATAATTATGCCATTAGAATGAATTTTGTCAAGTAGGATAGATGTTATTTTTACTTGAAAATATTTTATTCATTGCTTGGAACTTTACAGAACTGTAAATTTGTTTCAGTGTAGAAGTGTTTTTGACTCACAGCACTTTTACTAAGGAAGAGAAACACAGATTTATTTTTTGACAATAAACTGTTTGATTTAGATGATAATCTGCCAAGCATAAATACCGCTGATAATTTCCATTTGTTGGAAGTGTTTCATATAAAGTATATCTTTCCCAGGTGTTTTTAAAACTTATAGAAGGAAGAAACAGATTAGTAAGATGTGAGTATGCACAGTTGTGTAAAAAATATATATATATACAGTAATTTATGTTCATTAAGTGGGTTGACTTGAAAAAAATGGCCTAAAATAATAGTTGAGTTTGAAGGTTACAGCGGGGAAAGCATCTTGCATAAATACTAGTCATTATTTTTTATCATCTTTACCTGATTAGTCAACAGGAACATGCCATTGAATTAAATACTTCATGGATTTCACTTAATGAGAAAGGGAATAAATGACTACCTATTATTTTTCCTCATCACAGCACTTGCTGTTTCTAGGTTCTGCTGAAAGAATTCAATTCTAAAGATAGTATTTATCTAGCTTTTCCTTTTTTCCTCGTGCCTTATCTCTACCATGGTTTTTATTAGTTTCTAGAAATCACTGCACAGGCAATTATTTTGAAGGAGGTCAAAGGCTCATTTGATTCATTTCTGTACTGGCACATAGATTAAAGGTACAAATGTAATCAAGTGTTGTGCTTAGTCAGAAAGAGCTCAAAAAAATTCTATTCTTAAAAATGAAGTCCAACCTCACAGATGGATGAAAGATGTTTTCTTTTTAATTAGTGTTTCTGTTTGGTTTGAAAAATGTAACTGCCTGGAAGCTATTTTTGAATAACCTTCTCTTGCAGCGCCATGGGAGAGTAGAATGGTTGCTCACAAGAGTACTGAAAAATCCTAACCTTATAATTATTTAGGACTTGGATATTATTGAAGAAAACAACCGCTGAAGCACTATCCCATTTTCCTGTATGTCTTCAATGTTCTCAATAACTCTTATAGCATAGAATATCCTGTTTCAAGATTTTGACATAGTTTTTTACTAATCAAAATATTAACAACACATACCTTGCACACAGAATAGCAAGCAGATCTTTTGGAATTCAACTAGGAGGAGCACTAAGCTTCAGAACATAAAATGACCAAGCACTTCATTAGAAATTTGTTTCTAAATACTGTATTCTCCTATAGCAGAGCAAATTTCCAGACAAAGTTTTGGCAATTAGATGCTGATGTACCACACCCAAGCACATTCTCAGCCAGGTTTTTTCCTAGGTTCTTGCTAATAGATACACGTCAGACATTTATCTCACATAGATACAAACAACACCATGTATTTTATAAAAAGTCATGCCAAGACTCTCTTTTTAGATGTTATCAGATCTCAGACCTCAGCAAAGACGTCTTGTGAAAGTGGAGCATTAGAAGGGAGGAGACAAAGCTGGGTTGAATTTAAGTAGTACAGTCATCTCTCAAACATTCATACTTATGGTAGAAATATTGTGCAGATTACAAAAAAAGAGAGGATCACTAATGAGGTCTCTCTGTATTAAGTTGGAACATTTAGAATATGACAGTTTTCAGAAACTGTTGAGTAGGTTAAACTTTAGTTCAATGGATTTGGAATCCTACATTCAAGACTACTGGGAATAGAAATCAGGGAGGACTGGGTAATATGTGTGTGTCGTGTGCCTATGTGCAATATTGAAAAGATTATGAAATTATGGTTTGGATTTTCACTGATGATTGTCTAGGGCCATAAAATACTACCATTCATTATGAAGCTTTTGGTGGTTTTCTTATCATATATATTTGTATGTTGGCAACATTAGTTTTTAATAGTACATTTGTGGTGTATTACATTTTTATAGGTTCCAATATCCTATTCTGGCTATATTCATGTTTCACTGGAAATCTTTTGCAGGTGAGTTAAATACAAGATAACTCAAATATTACACTGATACATCATATTATATATTACTTCATGATTTGAATATCAGGATAAGAAAAGAGGTGGAAAATTCACACCTAAGAATCCTCCCAATTTTCCTTAAAAATTTGCCTCTATTGTACTCGAGTCTATCATTTTTATCTAAAAATACCTAGGACTTTCATTACAATTACTTTTTATTCTTAATTCCATAAATAAGCTAATACGAGATTTTCTACTCTCAATCATCAACTACAGGATGTTCATCTCTATTATGACTCCCAACACCTTCAACTTTCTCTTGCTTGCTTTTAGACCTCTTGTTATTTTATTGGCTTTACGTCCTATCTTTGTATGCTTATTTTTTACTTTGGTGATTTTTTCCTCTCTCCAAAGTTTTTAGCTCCTATAACATAGACTATTTTGATTTACAATCACATAAAATGTAATTTATTTGGTGTGTTAATGTGATTAGATTAAATTAGTTTTATGTCATTTTGAGATGGGCCTCGAGAGATAGCTCAGCAATCGAGAGTGCTTGCATTTCTTGCAAAGGACCAGAATTTTGTTCCCTGCATCCACATCAGGCTCTTTTGAATTCCAGAGAATTCAAAACCCTCCTCCATCCTCCCTAGGCACCTCATGCATGTGCACACACACACACACACACACACACACACACACACACACACACACACACACACACACTTATTTCTTTAATATTAAAAATGAGAGACATTTAAACCCAGACTTAGGAGACAGAGGAGGGTGGATCTCCATGAATTCAATGCCAGCCTGGTCTTCATTGCTAGTTCCAGTCCAGCCAGAGCTACACAGTGAGATTCTGCCTCCAGCAAAAGAGGGAGGGTGATGACAATAAGTATAGACACTAAAATAAACTCATGAGTATCCTCTCATTTAGAATCTATTTTTCTTTAGATAGTTTTAATTTTCAGTGACATACTTTGGCCTTTCATAGTGAGACAAAAGACTCAACTTTCAGGCAATTGGAGATCAATAACAAAGACGAAAATGAAGAGCAAGCTAGGAGATATGTGGGTATAACTCTCCAATTTAGACAAAACTAAAAGAATTTGCTGATTGGATTGCTGAACAAATACAAAATGTTCCTCTGAGGATGACAGAAACTTAGAGATTTGAGTAATGGAAATTATCAATAAGTGAGATTAAATACTGATGATTGAAAAAACTAAAGTATATAATACTGTAGATAATTTGTTCTTTCTTTTATTTATTCTTTGGTAACTTCATATACATATAGAATGTTTTAAAATCACATATAATTTTACTTTTTATTTATTACATTTTAAAATTCTTTTGATTGCTGACTTATTTTACTTTTAAATGTTTTTATTAATTCTTTGAGAATTCCATAAAATGTATTTTAGTATTATTCACCCCTCCCCCAATTCCTTCCAGATCCAACCCCCTTTCTATACCCTCCCAAGTTTGTGTCCTTTTCTTCTTTTCATCCATTAAGTTAAATTATCATTGCCCATATATTCTGAGATGCATAGACTTCCACTGGAGCATGGTCAACTTACCAGGGGCTATGTTCTTCTTTTTTTTAAGTCTTAAAAATATTTATTCAATTCACTTTTGTGCATGAGAGTATTTTGTTTGAATGTATGCTTATGCAGCATGCACATGCCTGATTATCTTGAGGTCAGAAGAGGGCATTGGATCCCTTGGAGCTGGAGCTATATGAATGGTTGTGAGCCACCATGTGAGTGCTGGGAATTGAACCCTAGTCCTCTGCAAGATCAACAAGTGCTCTCAACAGCTGAGCCATCTCTCCAGCCCCAGGGACTATATTATTAAAAAAAAAAAAAACCTGGCTGTCCCTTTCCTAGCATCAATCAACCAGCAATAGCTTTTCAGCTAGGCATAAAAGCCCACCTCCCCTCTCCTTTCTGGGAGTTTTCTCTGGCTCTACTTGCACAGGTTTTGTGTGTGCTGTCACAACCACTGTGACTTTATAGATGTACCTGCCCTGCTGTGTCCAGAAGACATTGTTCCCTTGATCTCTCACCTCTGGCTCTTACAGTCTTTCCATTCTCTCATTTGCAAAGATCCCTTAGCCTTGGGAGAGAGTGTTATATATTTTGAGCTGAGCATCCTACATTCCATTATACTCTGTACCATGACCAGTTTTGTGTCTCTGTGTTAATTTCTATTTACTGCAAAAATAATCTTCTCTGATGAGGGTTCAGAGATACATTTATTTATTTATTAGCCTATAGTGTCTAGGAGAGGCGCAGTTCCCCATGTCGAGAATCTTCTGGAGTAGCTGTTTCCATGTAAATTTTGACAAAGTCATTAGTGTCAGTTACCCCTACTGGTATTCCCTCCTTTACTTGCTCCCCCTTTCCCAGCTCCAATTTTACTCTTTTTGATCCATTATTTCCCTTTAAACCTTTATACTACTATGTTCTGCCTCCCTACCTTGAAAACTTCCTCCCATGGCATCAATTCACTGACCCCTATGAGTATTTCAAAGTTTAAATTTGTATAATTTCTAATTGGTATATAGTGTAAAAGGTTTTGTAATAGTATTTTATACATTATTTTCATTGAGTCTCTTCTCCCTTGTTCTCTCCTATCCACCTTCCCCAACCTTGTACCTTTTTATCTCTAACATTCCCCTTTCAAATTTCATGTCACCTGTATTCTATATGATGTAGGATTTTTTACGGGTATGCCTGAGAGTGGGACCACTGAAATGATGTTAATAAGCAGATAGAGAAGGGAATGACCCAGATATCAACTCTCTAATTCCCAACAGTTCATTTAACACTGTCTCAGAATATCCTATTCATTGAGATAAAGATGTAAGAATTAAATATTAAAATTAAGCAGATTGAAACACTGAACAAAATAGTGTTAATTTATATTACTTTAGAAATAAATAATCATTTACTAAATATGTACTACAAAGCTCTTGTTCTCTTTGGTATGGTGTTATTATTTTGATAAAGATGCAAAACACAAATTTATCATACATACAAAAAATCTAGGGGAGGCAGTTCACATTTTGAGTATTAATATTGAAAGATGCTGAATGCTTGGTTAATATAAAGCATAATCTTGTGAAAGTTCTAGAAAATTATAAGACTTTTTTGTAATAGTAGAGGTTAAAAAAATAGGCAGTTTCTACACATAAAACTGACCCAAATGTGGCATGAAGTTGATAAGTGTTTGAAAGGCATACATGTAAAGTTCTGTATTTGGTTTTGAAAATCAAAGACCTGAAAGAGTACCTAGACAGAAATTTATAGAGAAATGACCTAGAAATTTTACTGACCATACAAAATATTTAAACGAACAAGTAAGACAAAATTAAACGAATGGAAAACAGGCCCTGTAATCTTATATGACACTATTAAAATTCTAGCATCAAATTCTGCAACAATGGAGCAATACATCACACCTGGGGTGGTTTTGAGGATGCAATGAGGAAATGTGTGCAAACTGCTAAACACCGGGTTAAGCATTCAGTGAGTTAGTTATGATTACCAAAGATCATCTTATGCTGTTTGTGTAAAATTCCATCTTAAAGATAGAATTTAAGAAATAAATGAACCAATATGAGGAATAGAGAAATTTTGAGGCACGGTGGAAGTAAAAAAAATCATATTCTTTCAAAATATTAAGGAGTAAGAAGGAATAATTAAGTTTACCTTTTAAGGTTCTAATTAGTGACAGAGAAATAGGTGAAAATCACAAGAAGATGCATTTTAGTTTACTAATTGTAGGAAAAACTTTCTAACCAAATCTACAAAATCAAAAAAGGAATATGCAGGAGGAGGCAGGTTTCCTGTCACTTTATATATTTATTTGATCATGTGGAAGGACACTGTGTAGAAAGCAGTCACACATGGATTTATGCACTCATTTATTTCTTTGTCGTGATTGCCATGAGACAAATAGCAAGGCCTACTGTAGTTCAACATTTAGATGTCTGAGACTGTTTCTAAGTCAAACAGTACGTATGTCTGAAGAAACTTGCCTTGTAAGTTCCATAAGGAGTTTTCTTTTCCAAAATTCATTTCTGTTCTTTACTCCCTGTAGCTTCAACACTGCTGACTTCCAAAGAAAATACTTGCTGTTTAATTCTATGTTCTGCCATAGACAGCCAGCTTTGCAAACCACAGTGAGTTAAAGACTTTATTATTGGAATTGCATGATTATTTTTTTCCAACTCAGTTACAAATGTGGAGGAATCAGGCATAGAAGAGACGGGAGCTGAGGCTTTGTTGCTGCTCTGTATGATGCTTCATGTTCAACATAAACATGTTTCCAAGTGGTGCAAGGATATTCAGTGAAGAAGCAGAATAGCTACTCCTAGCCTGCTTGGTAAAATCCTTTTTGGGGAAAGTATTTAAATGAAAATAAATAGCTAGGAAATTGTACAAACTGTATTCACACCCTGTGTTCCAGATGAGGTACTCTCCCTGCTGCTGTCAGCAACATTTCCTGCCAAATCCACGAACTGTTTTAACTTGACCTTGAGTGGATAAACAATATAATCATCCGTGTCACATCTCACCAGCCTCTGCTAGTCAAGAAAAGCATGCTTGATTCATAATTACATCCCAAAAGCAACTTGCTGTTCTAGACGAGCAAAGTACCTGAATTAACAGATGTACTTGTCCAAGTTGATTTCATAGCCAAAAAAACAAATGAAAATGAGACTCAAAACACATTAGAGAATGGCAAACCCTGGGTAATCAGTAAGAGCAACTTGAACATTGCTTTTAAAAGTGCCTTTAATAGCAACAGTACAGAACAAAGGTGAGAAGCCTGTGACAAATGGCAATTTGAATGGAGCCATAAAAACAAGAAGACTGACTTTCTTTCCCATGGAGAGAAAGAGTTGGCAGTATTTGAAATGGTAGTATATGTTTTTAAAAAGGATGAGATATGTTAAAAGAAATTATCTTGTCAAAATGAAGATGAATATAAAAATAATTACAAAATAAATATAAGGGGACTGTGAACAGTTCACACTTCTCCTTTGAACCCGAGTCTCTATTCTGTATAGCATACATGCAAGTAGCAACAGAGTTCAATGGTCACTCCTCTCACTTGCTAAGAATAAGATGTCCCTTTCCCAGGTTAAGTAACTACTCGCTTTTATGGAAACCAGAAACAAATGGAAGGGAGCATAATTAGGTACAAACACAAAAGGCCAGTGTTTTAAAAGGTTGTAAGACTCCACATAAGATCATTCAGTGTGTATTCTTCCACTACAGAAACTGTAACATTAGCTAAAGACTTTTCAGATGCTGCCTGATGAGGTTTTAAAAAGCAGACTTTAGTTTTAAAATATCAAAGAAAATGAGAAATATTTTGTATACTTTCATAGTTGATTAATTTTAAAAGCATAAAATATTTAAAAAATAATTCATAAATACATAAAAACCTAGCAAATATAATAATAATGTAACTTAGTCTCACCAAAAACCAGAGGTAAGAAACTAACCAAAAGGATATTGCTTTTTTTCTTAAAAACTTAACCAAATGTGTAAGATTGTCCAAAGTGTCGTGGTAGTGAAGAAGGAGTCTTCATCTTTGACTGTGAAGGTTTCATCTGGTCATCACATTTGAGTTGTCCCGAAATAGAAGTCATTGGGTACATAAGAGATTTCCAGTATGGATAGACAGCAACATAGAAGGAAAATAAATGTGTGTAGACGTGTTTGCAGAGATAGAATATGTGTAGGCATTAGAGCTTGATAGCTCTGGATATGGGAGGTTATCTCACTAGGACTAAGGAACATTTTAAGTGACTTGGAGGCAAAATGAACAGTCTTATAGAAATATAGCATTTGATGATGATGAATGAATCAGTATGTATGCTGACTGGTGGAGAAAAGAAAGACAAAAGACTAGTAGAAAACCACCTGGAGATTAAAGAAACAGAAATATCAGTCAGGTGAACAATGAATGTAGCAGAAGGGAGGAAAAGAGAAAACTACAACATTTAGATTCTTAAAGCATTATTTCTAAAAGACTGATTCAGGTATTTTTTTTTTTTTTTTTTGCTGTGGATCTTCTGTGCACTGGGTTGGGCGGATACTGTCTGCATAGTCCTAGCTGCTCTCCTACTTATGGTAATACTCCAGTCTCAGCTTCCCAAGTTCTAAGACTCTAGCAGTGAGCCAGGTCAGAATATTCTGTTATTTGTTTTGTTTGTTCATTGTGCTGCACTCTCACCAAAGCTGTGTCTGCTAGTGACACCTTTATACATTCTGTCCTCTACTTGACCTCCTTGAAAATCCCTGGTACAAAGCCAAACTCTGTGCAAAGTGCCCTAGCCAAAAACTGTGTTATGTGTGCAACAGCGTTCATTAGACTAAAGAACGTGAGACAGGTACAGAGCTTAAGAGGTATGAAGTACTATTCCTTTTGCTTCTGCTTCTGCTCCAAAAGCCTGCATGAAAACTGCAATCCTGATTACCTAAAGCACTCTAAGCAGATCTTTGAAAATGTGTAAAATTCTCAGATGTAGTTTGAGAAATTCTCTTGCTGCTCAATAATAACAGCAAAACAGGCATGAAATCAGAGGGAAAATATTTATAAATATTGGAAAACAGTAGCAAGAAATATCTATTGGTTTCTATTTTCATTTAAATATAGCATCTTCTGAAAGAGTTATTGCTACAAGACAATGCTCTTCTTCAAGCATATTAGATAATCCTTTTACAGGTTTTCTTTAGTTCTACCACTAAAACAATTCAACTATCACAAAATGTCTGCACTGAGCAGTATATTCACATTCTTACTCTCCTTCAATATGAATTTACTTTGCAATAACATTTATTTAAATTCCTAGAGTTAACTGTTCATATTAGCAGACATCCGAAGCAGTTTTCCATTTTTTTGTTTACTTTATCTCCCAAGTTTTGCCCAAGGCTTCAAAATCTTGTCACTGAAGATAACAACTAGAGATCAACTCACAGTTGCTGAGTTGTGATTGGTCACAGAAACAGATTACAGGAGCCTAGTATTGCATTCAGGTTTCTCAAGCCTCTGATCTTAATAAGTACCTCAGCTACCCAAACCTCAAAGACATGGCTATGGTGCAGTGTGATAGCTTTTATGACTTTGGTTTCCTTAAATATATGGTACCCTCCAGAACCCTGTAGCAAAATACCAAGGAGTGGCATTGTTTGTCTTACTCTGTGTCAAACTTTATGTTAAAATGTTAGTTACATGTGCTAGTGATTTATTTGTGTACTCCCATCCCTGTCTTCACTATGACAAGAGTAAGGGAGAATAGAGGCCCAAGTAAAGGAGCAAATTTGTTTCCCATGGGAAACTAGTTAGTTGAGTTTCAGTTGAAGCCACTCTTAAACAAATCTATGGAATGATGGTTAGAGTAAAGCATGCTCCCTCTAATTGGTATAGTTCCCAACCTCTTGCTTAAGCTGGGCTGTGCCATGTCTTTTTTTTTTTTTTAAGCTCCATGATCTCATGTGCTCCACTGAACAAGTGACAAGCATTATTGTTCCTGTTTCTTGTGCTATCTTATTGTGAATCTAGATAATTGCAATAAGATTCTGAGAGCTACCTGGTTGCTAATCATTTTTTTTAAGCCCCAAATGACAGCGAAACATGAAAGGCAAGCAACAATCCCCAAACAAAACATGTCTTTGAAATGGCAATGCATTTTCCTTGTAGAGGTTTCATTTTTGGAAATTTATCTTCCTAGTATCTTTGGGAGATACTACATTAATCCAATCTTGTCTCAACCAAATCTCTATTCACATTAGAATTTCATTAGCATTCTAGAAATTAAACTTCTACAAGAAAAAGTGTGTGCAATTCTAAAGATCTTCAAATTTATGTTGGGGCAATATTAGGTATGTTCTATTATTTCTTTATTTAATAAGATAATGTTCAAATTGAAAATCTGAACATATTCCCTAGTTGCTATTCCCCAATTATTTTTAAATAATGATTGAAAATAGATTTTTAACATTTTGCTATAATAATATAAATATCATATCCCTGTCATAGAAGAATTGAAATATGAATGTAAGAAAACGTGCTTTACATTTAGGGGACATGCCCCCTCTATTTATCTATCTTTCCATGTCTCCCTCTGTGAGTCAGGAGTATTTCTGGAATTTATATATCATTTTGAATGATAGAATTTTATTGTGCATACATTTTGTGGTTTGCTTTTGAAATGATACATACATTTTCATATGGAAATACATATTTTTTCAACATTATTATTAAGAAAGCACCTTAGTTTATTTAACCAGTCCTGCATTGTTGGAGATATAGATAATTCACCCATTTTTGTTATTATAAACCATCTTTTTAAAAGTATATTATTGAAACCCTCATATGTATTTTTTAATAATCTCTCTGTATCAAAAGTTCATAATCCTATAAAGGGTAAGGTGAAAATATTTAATATTTTGGGATACTGATAATACAGTATCACAACTACTCACTTTTGCTGTTATATTATGGAAGCAGCCACAGACAATATATAAATTAATTAATGTGTCTGTGGTCCAGTAAAATTTATTTCCAATTAGGAAATGGGAAAGATATAGCCTGTGAGCATGTGCTGAGTTCTGCCCAATGATAGTATTTCATAAGAAGAACTGGTGGTATACATATTTAAATATTTAAGGCTTTTAGTACATAATACTCCATAGAACTTCAAAACAGTGATTAAATTATGGTATTTCCTGTCTCAATGGGCCTTTTCACATTGTGATATACTTTTAAAATATAATTTTTTTTCAATTTTAAAGGAATTTTTCATGTAATATTTTTATAATATTTTATATTCACTTCACTTTTCTCCATCAACTCCCTCCATGTTACCCCTGCACTTCTTGTCTTTTTTTTTCTTTTTGCAGCAGATATCCTAGTTCTCTGGCTCTTACAGTATGTCCACCAATTTTTCCACCATGTTTCCTGAGCATTACCAGTAGGGGTTGTATTATAGATGCCTCAACTGGAGATGGCAACCCCACAGTCCATTGTTCTTTGCATTTTGACCATGTGTGGCTTTCTGTAATGTTCTCCTTTTGCTGAAAAATAAAAGATGCTTCTTTGGTGAGGGGTGACAGCCACACTTATCTGTGGGTATAAGGATAAGTGTTTAGTATGCAGTTAGAAATTATATTGGTTTAGGCTAAGATCAATGGAAAAAAATGATGGGGCTAGAGAGATGGTTCAGTGGTTGAGAGCACTTGCTACTCTTGCAGAGGACCCACGTTTGTTTCCCAATGCCACATAGTGACTCACAGCCATCTGTAACTCAAGTTCCATAGTAACTGATGCCCTGTTCTGACCTTTATGGGCACCAGGCACACATTTGTTGCATCTATGTGCATGTAGGCAAAATACTCATATGTGAAAAATAAATCTAAAGAAAAAATGGGGGGAAAGGGAAACATTTGAAAGAAATGCTGGAAAAGATGTGGGAAAGGGGGAACCCTCATTCACTGTTGCTGGGATTGCAAACTAGTACAGCCTCTATGGAAATCAGTGCAGAGAAGTCTTAAAAAGTTAAAAAATAAATCTACCATGCTATATACTTTTTAAAAGAGTTCTAAGGTAACATGTCAATGATCAAGTTAATATGAGTCTTAAAGGGACCATAAAATGAGAGGAAGACATCCCCCAACTTAGAAGATTCAGATTGGCAAACTCTGAGCTCATAGTCTTAGCAGACATTTCTCTATGAATAGAAAAAATGATCAATATATCTGTATGATAAGTACATCATTATTTTCCACACAAAAAAAATCAGTAGTATCTGTGACATTCATTAGGCCCACACCAACCACAGAAACATCTTAAGCAGCCAATTAGAACTGACTTCCTGAGGCTAGCAGGTGATGTTGAAGAAAAGGTTTAGGGGAGTGTCAGAGGTATGGAAAATAAAATGTGTTCTCCCAACTGACTGACCGACAGACAGACAGACAGACAGACAGACACACACACACACACACACACACACACACACACACACACACACACACACACATCCCTCATGTATACAAAAGCTGACAATACAAGGAATAAGAAAGTTCTTTGCCCTAGAGATAAAAAGCCAATGGAAATCAAGTTGCACATTACTGACTACATGTCCACCAATATTTCCCATTCAGTTTAGAAGCTGTTATAATGCTTGATTTAATTTTTATTTATTTGTCTTTTCAGCTTAATAACTATGATTTCTCTTTCATTATAGAAAATCTGATGGTGAGCATAGATGTGCAGAAACACTCAAAGACATCTAATAACAGATAATAGAGTATCAGACAGAAAGAATGATGGTGGAGAAAAAAGATTTGGAAATATTTTAAATCTATACTCTCAAGAAAAATAATGGACCTCCAACCATAAAAGTATATTGAAAGAGAAAAAATAAGGAGCACTGAGGAAAAGTAAGCTGTTTTGTATTTCTGTGGAGTCTCCACTCTGAGTCTTTAAAGTGAATTAGAAATATGACTCCATGCTCCCCAGAACATATAACAGAACCTATTCACTGCTTTTATGGTCTTGAATAAGTTTACTCAGTATTCTGAGCATTGTTTTTCTTATCTGTAAAATTAAGATGTTACCACATGGTGGTAGGTTAGCATATTCCCGACACATAATATATAGTAAGTTATTATCAGATATTATCACCATAACCACTATAACCATCCCTAGAAACCTGTAATATTCCAACTGCTGTCCACTATTCTACCCCCAAAGCACTATTCCTACACAATAATAAGTAAAATGTGCATTAGAATTCTAGATCAGTTTTTTCTATCTCAGTTCTCAAATGCTTATTAGTTTATCTTTAAAAGATACTCTATCATTTCTCTAGTATTATAATTCATATTTGAGGAAGATTTTGGTGTGTTGTATTTGTGAACTACTTAATCAAGGACCTCTATGAATTGAAAGCCATTATTTCTATATTTACTGAGGCAATATTCTACTCTGCATAGTAGCTGCTTTGCAGATTCAATCAATCATGATAGATACCCTGCTTTCTTCAGAATTAAGCATCATCATAATCATTCAACTGGTGAAATCCTGTTGTGTAGTGTACTATTTATAAGGTGAATAAAATGTGAAAACCAGACGTAAAATCACAGTAAGCAAAGTGAAACCATCACACATTTGCAAGATATGGAATGTTAGTCTGACTGAAAAGTGATTGTCTAAAAGCATTTAGTTACAAAGAATGGGGTCTCCAGAAAAAGAGGAAGTTCCTTTTTCTGTCAAACAGGGAGTGCAATGCAGGCTTTTTAATGTTTAATATAATGTTCTTCCCCCTCCCTGGCATCTGTACTCAAAGATATGGAACAGAGGAATAATGAGGACTGAAGCTTATTCATTGAGAAAATTTTGGACCATTTCAGGTTGCAAAACAAATGAGTTGAGACAAGCACTAAGACTGAAAAATAGGAGCAGAGATAGAGTACTTTCACATTCTGTATTGTCAGCAACTATTTTTGGCTTGTTTAATTTGGGAACTGAAGAAGATGGTAGCTTGTCTGGTTGTAAAATTATGCTTTATTCTGAGACTTCCTCCAGAATTTAAATGTGACACAAATCTTAAAAGGTCTTATAATAATAAAAAACCCCAAAAGCCCAGAGCCAGATACTGGGGTGAAAGCTGAAAGATCACAGAATCAGAACAGCCAGCCACTAGCTTACCTCTACAAATACCTTAGCCTCAAGAAAGCGAGTTCCTGTTTCCTCAAGCCTTATATACCTTTCTGTGTCCTGCCATATTACTTCCTGGGATTAAAGGCATGTGTCACCACTGCCTGCTTCTGTTTCTTTCATGTAGCCCAGTGTGGCCTTGAACTCACAGAGATACAGATGGATCTCTGCCTCCCAAGTGATAGGATTAAAGGTGTGTGCCACCACTGCCTTACCACTATGTCTAATTTAGTGGCTGTCTCTGTCCTCTGATCCCCAGGCAAGCTTTATTGGGGTACACAATATATCACCACATTTAAATTCTAGGGTTTTACTCACAACATGGTTAAGTAAAATTTCAAAGTAAATTAAGCCAACCTACCAATTGCTTGCTAATTTTTTATTATGCTTTCAGGTTTTGTTATGTGTCCCCTGAAACTGGAAAAATATTGGTTAAATATGAATTAAAGATACACTTCTATGTAGTCAGACTTTCCTTTTGGCTACCAACTCACGAAAAAGACACAGAGACTTATTAATTATGAAAGCTCAATTGCTAGCTTAGGCTTGTTTCTAACTGGCTCTTACAACTTAAATTAACCTTTTTCTATTAATTTACTTTCTGTCTTGTGACTTTATTATCTCATCTCTGTAGTGCCCATCCTACTCTCTCTGCATCTCATGACATCTCCCCATGACTCCTCCCTTCTCTTCCCAGCATCCTCTCTGCCTTGAAGATCTTGCCTAGCTATTGGCTGTTCATCATTTTATTAAACCAATCAGAGTTACAAATCTTCACAGTGTACAAGAAGATTATTCCACAACATTCCTCACTTTTGTCTAAATAAAAGGAAATGTTTTAACTCTAACATAATAAAACTACAAACAATAACAACAATTACCAGGTAAGAATTGCACTTACAAATGTTCAGTCTATTTGTATTTGGCATATTCAGAGAAAATACTCCACTGTTTATTCTATCTTGATGAGTCCAAAGCTCTGTACCTAATTTCTCTTATATTATAACTAAGAAAAACTATGACTATCTAGTCTTCAACTCCATCAAATATCCCAGAAGGATATAATATTACCTTAGTAAACAGAAAGTACAGAGCAAGCAACTTCCAAAACTAAAAGTAATGACAGAAACAGCTGGCTATCTGGACAGTCACCCAAAGTTTCTCTGCAACGTTGGGGAATCCATCTTCAGCATATAGGCCTATAATATCTGACAGACTTTTCTGTGAAGCAGGAATTTTTGAAGGACTGTCCTACCTTGTCTTGGCAAAGTTTGAAAGGTACTTTTCTTTGTGTCCTACTGGTTCAGTTTGGACAGCATACTGTTAGTAGTCGAGGAAAGGACAGTTTATTGCCCAAATGTCTAGCTTTTGTTATAAAGAAAGCAAACTCCATATGGAGGTGCTTTGGTGCCCATCATCCTTTTTTGAAGTAAATTGGTGCTGCCAGGAGCAGGTAAGTCTCACTGTCATGAAAAGCCTTATATTCTTAAAACTTCTTAAATGCCATATTCTGTAGATCTCTGAAGTGTTTGAAGACCACCTGCCTATCTAAAGTATATCTCTATTTGACCTTGAAAGCAAACCTAATGTGACTACAAGTTTGATTGTTATAGGTGATGAACTACTAAATTGCATTTCTTTATTATTCTAAATAGTTTCTAATAATAACTTTCAAGTGCTAGAAATTTATATTACATTGTTAAATAAGATACATAGGTACAGTACCTTAAAAAGGAGTAGAAATGTATGTGTAGTATGTTCTAACAAAAATAACCTTAAATTTGTATCAATACATAAAAATACCTTTAAAAAGAGTAGAAACATATATACAGTATAACAAAAATAACCTTAAATTTTTATCAATGTACAAAAATCCATACCAATGTAAAAATTTTAAGACTAGTAGTTGCTTTTTTAGTTTAAAAGTAGATTCAATATTCTACCCTTTCATTGTGTCATTTCTATATCCCCCCTTTTTCTTTTCAGCTTTTTTCCTGATCACTACCAATAACAACTTGTAAGCAACCCCCCTAAATGATGACAAATATCCATAACCCACTGAATGACCCAAACCACTCACCCCACCTCTTGGGAATGTGGGCATCATTTTTTCTAGATTGCTTCCTGCTGTCTGGGGGGTGATAGTATCTCTAGGGGATCCTGAGAAAATTGAGATAATGGTCAAGTCCTGGGAGAGCTAGCTGTATCATTTATTGCCAGTCTCTGTGTAATGGGAAATGGCAGGACTTATTTGTCCTGGCTGTAGGAGTACATGAAGCTGAAACATCTCAGCTAGTCACCTTGAAATTGTCCTGAGCATTTTGCAGTCCAAAGCCGATCTTTGGGTGGTGTTTGTCAGCTTAGTGGTGTTATCATAGTCCTGGTGGACTTGTTATTGTGGGGCCTCATTATCATTTTGGTGACTTCAAAGGTCACTGTTAAGTTGTGGTTCACTGCAGAAAACTTAAACATTTTAAATGTCATATGCAACAGATCTCAAAAAGATTAAAGGATCAATATTTGTTATGTATATCTAGAGTAGAAAACCTTAATTCCTAGTTACCTGATAGAGACTCAAATCTGAAATCATGTACAGGAAGATTGAATCCTTTTTCTAGAATTAGTTAGTACTCTATATGACCATTAATATCACAACAGAAAGTTTAAATATATATTTAATATATTAACATATATATGTTAATCTTATAAATTTTGAGATAATATTGATACTTTAAGAAAAGTTTTAAAGAGTCTAAATAAAACCAAGGGATTATGAGATTAGTGGCAATTGTTTAATTCCTTAATTTTGATTCTTCTTTTGTTCCATACCAGGTGGCTCTTCTGACATGAGACAGAAATTTTGTATTTTCCTTTAGCAAGCATGCTTGGGTTTACCAGAGGAGAGAGCCATGCTCCAACCCCAAAGCCAGTTTTAATTTTTAATTGAACTGGGACTACGTAAAGACCATTTGCATTATGTGTCTGCAGAGAAAAACAGAAACAAACATTTGGAAAGATTTATGAGATTTTTACCCTATTGGATACATGCCATTAGACCAATTTACTATTTTTCTTGGGACATTTTCTCTAGATGATTTGTCCTTTTTCTTCAGATGCCTCATTTGTCCAATGGTCTTCAGACTTCTTAGCTAGAGGCCTTCATTCTCCTGGAAAGACAAAAACAAAACCATGCTCCAACCCTAACTTTGGGGAGTTTCCTTTTTGGCAGGTTATATCTGATCAAATTAAAGGCATTTGTTAGTCTTATAAGTTAGTTTAAGTTGAATGGCCATGTTTTTTGATGAACTATCACCTCTTCTAATCAAGAGGTCTCTCCTGTTTGAATCTAATCTTTATCAATTTTGATGGTATCTATAGCTTTTCTTCTTCTGTAGAAACAAAAGCAAAACCTTTTCCCCAATGTAACACGTATCTTAGTTTCTATATCAAGGTCAACATATCTTTAAAGTACAGAGGCTGATTTAATTCAGCAGTTTCTTCTACTAACCAATTTCTCTCTGCAGCTGTTGTTTATTTTTTGTTAGCATTTAAAAACTCTAAAGTTAATAAAGCATTCTGCAATCTATCTCTGAGGGTCTTTATTACCCCTGTTTATTAAGCATATCTTTTAAAGTGTGATTAGATCTTTCTGTAACTGCTTGCCCTGCAGAATTGTGTGGTATACCTGTAATGTGCTTTATGTTGTAATATGCAAAAACTGTTTCATTTTACTAGAGACATATGCTGGAGTACTGCCAGTCTTAATTTATACAGGTATCCCTATGTTGGTCATAATTTCTAATAAATGTGTAATTATAGAATCTGCCTTTTCAGAACTCAAAGCAGTTGCCCCTTGAAATCCTAAATATGTACCTATGATGTGTTATATGTATTTTAATTTCCCAAACTCTGCAAATGAAACACATCCATTTGCCAAATTTCATTTCTTTTAACCTTTGGGTTACTTTCTGTAGGTAGTGGAGTTTGGTTATACAAGGAACAAATAGGACATTTCCTTATAATTTCTTTGTCTTGTTGCCAAGGGATAGAAAAATCTTCAACCCCTTGCTTGTTAATACATGGAGTTTTCTACAAAATTCTGAGGCTCCTAACACATCTCCTAGCAATAGCAGATCAATTTCATCACTACCTTGTGCTAGAGGGCATGGTAGACTCATATGGGATCTGATATGTGTTATATGTGTTATATACAAGGGGTGGTTTCTATTTCTAATTATTTCTTGTAATTGAATAAACAACAAAGTTAATTCTAAATCATCTGGAATAAGTTCAGCAGTTTCAATATGTAAAACAACTCTTTCTGCATACAGAAAGTCAGTAAATATATATGTTTGTTTGTTTGTTTTTGTTTTTCGAGACAGGGTTTCTCTGTGTAGCTTTGCCCTTGCCTGGATCTCCCTCTGTAGACCAGACTGGCCTTGAACTCACAAAGATCCACCTGGCTCTGCCTCCCAAGTGCTGGGATTAAAGGCGTGTGCCACCACCACCTGGCTGAAAAATCAGTAACAATATTAAGAATTTCTAGAAAATCTAATACTACCATGAGAATAACATATAATTCTGACCTTCAAACAGAATCATAAGGGCTTTGAGCCACTTTATTTAAATTTCCTGACTTAAAACCTGCCTTTCCTGATTTATTTGGATCAGTACAGAATGTAGGGACTCCAGAAATTGGTGTTCCCCATACAATGTGAGGAAAGATCCAATTAATTCTCTTTATAAACTGAAGTCTCTTGCTTTTGGAATATTTGCTGTTAATCTCTCCCAAAAAAATTACTGCAAGCTTTTTGCCAATGTTCATTTTCTGTCCATAATGAGGATATTTCAGCATTAGTAAAAGATACCACAATTTCTGCTGAGTCTATTCCTGCTGATTGATGAAGTCTTAATTTTCCTTTCAGAATCAAATCAGAAATCTTTTCTACATAGGTCTTTAATTTCTTACTCTGTGTGGTAAGAAAATATACATTTTAAGATATTATATTCTCTGTACAAAAAGATTATTTCACAAACTTCTACTTTCATATTCACTGGAATACAGAATATTACCTATGATCACTGTGGAGTGTGTGTGTGTGTGTGTGTGTGTGTGTGTGTGTGTGTGTGTAATATACAGTAATAAAATTACCATCTTTGACACAGTCTAAGTATAGTTGTTTTTACCCTCTTAAGTAATAATGTTGACTACTTTGTTTATAGTTTGAATGTTGGAGACAGGGTTTTTGTATGTAAATTAAGCTGGTCAAACTCAAAGAGCTCCATCTGCCTCTGTTTCCTGAGTGCTGAGATTAAAGGTGTGCACCACCATACCAAGCTGTTTACAGGTTTTTTTTTTGTTTTGTTTTTTTGGTTTTTTGAGACAGGGTTTCTCTGTGTAGCTTTGCGTCTCTCCTGGAACTCACTTGGTAGCCCAGGCTGGCCTCGAACTCACAGAGATCCCCCTGGCTCTGCCTCCCGAGTGCTGGGATTAAAGGCGTGTGCCACCACTGCCCGGCTTGTTTACAGGTTTTTAAAAATAAAATATTGCCAGCCGGGCGTTGGTGGTGCACGCCTTTAATCCCAGCACTCGGGAGGCAGAGCCAGGCGGATCTCTGTGAGTTCAAGGCCAGCCTGGGCTACCAAGTGAGTTCCAGGAAAAGGCGCAAAGCTACACAGAGAAACCCTGTCTCGAAAAACCAAAAAAATAAAAAAATAAAAATAAAATAAAATAAAAAAAATAAAAATAAAATATTGCCAAAGGCTCAGCCTGTTTATTTACATATTTTAATTCCTTTCCAAAGGGTGAGTTCTAATGGTTTACTGATATTCTCTAACAAGAGATATGTTGTGATTACTTTGTAAAAAAGAAGTGAAAAATAGAATAGACATTTTGTGGGTAAGGGGGAATTGAAAAATGTTCTTTTAGTGTATTGAAGTTTGATGATTATGACATAATAGTGTCATTGGGAGATCAGGAAACTATAGAGGAAAATGTTCACTTATTCTGACAAAAAAATCTAGTACTTTTTTCAGGAATTTAATTTTAAACATGAAATGAAATTTATTCTATCATTTTGTCTTTGGGAAAGAGTTGGGCCTGTCACCTACTTGAAAAACTTCTATTTTACAGTGGAAGTAGGCTTTTTTCTAAGCCTTAATTTCTAGTTTTCTATTAATAATCATGTTTACTAGTGTGATAATCTTCTTATTTGGCTTAAGTCTGGCTTTATTTGATGTAATTATTAAAAGTAGATTGTAAAAATAGAATTTATAGAGAGAAAATACGAAATGTTATGATAATGAAGCAAATCATTTGATATAATCTATCTCAAATCCCTGTATTATTAAAAATAAGTCAAACAAGATGAAAACCTACAGGAGCTTGTTGCAGATGAATATTGAAACCATTCTCTCCAAAAGTAGTTTAAGCCATTAAAATTATTCATATGATTACTCATAACTTAACACATTTGCTATTATTATTATAAAATTTTATAACTCTATTTACATTGTTAGAGGCACAATAAGAACAGCAAAGCCTGAAAGACTTGAATCTTAGTACACTTGTTAAATTCAAATAACATCTTAGAATTGAGGCTTATATTTTATGCCAAGTTTTATTTCACATTGGGCTCAATTTGTTACTACAGCTACCAAAATGATGTGGCTTTGAAAAAGCTCAGTATATGGACAGAACCTTATTCGATAACAAGGTCATTTAAAATGAGCTCTTCAGCCAGACGTGGCCTCCTTACTTTGGGTTAGTTGTATTGCTAATAAAGATTCTAAATCTTATAATACTTGAAAGGAAAGCAAGTGAAATGAGGACTCATTAATAATCTAAACAATTATGGAAATCTCAGAAACATGAGAAAATCTTAAAATTAAGACAAGGACCCAACAAATTAACATTTATATTCAATTAGATTCTTTAAAAAAGATACTTTGAATTTTTCTTTTACACTGGTACTTGGCATTTGTGTTGTTTACCCTTATCTGTGACCAAAATTTTCACAATTATAAAAGACACGGGATTGGGATGATTTGAATCACCAACTCAAACAAGTTTACTCCTTTCCAGGTGTTTTGGTTATGTTTTCAAATGGAAAGAAACATCAATTAATCCAATGTAATAATATAGAACTTAAAACATGGACATATTGATAAAAGAGCTAAAAAAAAATAGCCATATCCTCTCGATTCAAGGTGAGAAATTGGATTGATTCTCAAAAAAAAAAAACAGTTTAGTATGGGCTATATAATAAATACAAATAAAAGACCTCTATCTTTTCTGTGGTCTATCATTGACCTATATGTTATATGATATACCTTCTTTTAACTTGAATTTCTATCATCAGAATTACCAAGACAACGCAAGTTATCCCATAGTAATTATGTCATGGGAGTGGGGAAATACAAAAGACATTATTAATATTGTAGACATTTTGATGTGGTCTACAACATGAATATAAAATATTCATTAGTTTCTGTCATATGGTAAGCTCTCTGGTAGAACTAAGACTACATATGACAGATGTGGACATCATAAACTGTATCATTAGGATATAGTAGCCCAAGAAAGTAGTGGCTTAAGCCACTTAGGTGGTACTCAGAAGGCCAGGGAATGAATACTCTAACAGTACCAAAAGACGGAACAGTACCCCAGGCACCATCTATAATAGAAAATATGAGTGATTCAGGGAGCATTTATTCAATGATATCTTTACCATAGCCCTTTAACAGCTTGGTAACACCAAGAATCAGCTTATCCCAATATTTTGCTAGAATTCTTATATGACACATCATTATTTCATGAGTATATTCACAAGGCTTCCCAGACAGGACTATAAATCATAAGCATCAGGGACAGTTGTTTAATCTACTAGCTTCTGGACCCTAGCCTACAGGCTTTTAATACAGTATGTCTGTTATGAAGTCCTAGAATCTATTTACTTTCCAGGCTACCTGTGATATTGTGACTAATATTTGAGGACCACTTCATTATTGGACATTAATAAGCAGAGATAATTTATTTCAATTTTCCTATATACTAAGATTCTACTAAAATAATAGAGGTAAAGGGGATACATAGGACACTTGAGGAACAATTTCCAAGAGCCAGTGAGGTTTCTAAAAATTCTCACACAAAGCTCTGTGTTGTATTTTCTCCAGACAGACCCAAACTTCCCTCAAGTATCAGCCAATGGAAATCTATATCCAGAATTTCCTGTTTACAACTCATTAGGAAATGAGATGCAGTAAAGAAAACAAGAACATTAAGGGCGTGTCTGCATCAAGCACATTATGAAACAATTAATTACTGTTTCTTCCTTCTGTGATCATGAGAATTCCAGGTGACTCTCCCGCCAGCCCATTAAAACTTAGGTTGTGAAATTTAGAATATCTAAGCTATTACCTAAGCTATTTTCTTTCCAACACTTCCTCCAATAACCAAAAAGAAAATTGTAGAATATTCAAACACACTTTCTTGGAAACACAGACTCCATTGGATGCTCACTCACTCACTAAGAGGTTTTTATATTGAGTTATACAAACCTACCCAACTGTAAAAGATATTTAATGATGAGAATATCTACTTTGATTGAGTGGAGGCAAAAATTAGCACCACTGAAAATGTGTCACATTTTTAACATTGAATGTAAGTCTAGAATATTGATATAGAAATCAGAAACCATCAAACCAATATATCTATTTCTTTTTCTGTGTTAAGATGCTGCCTTTTAAATCCTGTAGGGTCTTATTTTGATTTAAATAAAATCTCTCTGATTTACAGATACAGAAAATCTACTGATTGAAACTTTGCTGATTCAGAAAGCTTTGCTTGTTAAAATGAGAGATGATAAAAATCACAGAGATGAAGATTATATACAGGCTAACTTGAGTTGATTGCTTACTACACTCTAAGCTCTCTGCTATGATCTTGACATATATTATCTAACTTAATCTCAAAACAATTATATGAAATAAAGAATATAATCATTTGCATTTTCAGATAAGGAAACCAACACCAAGCAAAATTAACTTAATTTTGCAAGGGCCATACACTTCTAATTGCCTGAGGTGGAATTCAAACCAAAACTGATTTCATGTGTGGGATAATACAGGAAAAATAAAAGCAGATAACATAAGACAAAACAATTCAATTGAATTTTAGTGCCTGTATATGGAACTACTATAAATGGATCCCAAAGATGCAATCTTCTTCTCATTCCATACATACCAAGTTATTAAATTATAGAGCAATGCAAATCCTAACCCAAACTACTCATTGAGATGCTGAGTATGAATGGCAGCTATAGTCCAGCCCTTTAGAACACGAGATAATAAAATTGTAACCTAGTTCAGTAACATTCTTATTTCTCTTATGAATACTTATCTGGATTTTTATAAAGGCATTGCTGCAACATTTTGACTATTCCATATGTACTTCACCCTTTTAAAATAAAAATGTCCATTAAAAAATTAAGAAATAGTTTTATGTGGTGATGCTTGCTTGTCTTTCTAGCCACTAGGGAAACTGAGGTAGGAGCACCACTTTGGGTCCAAAAGTGTGAAACCACTTGGAAATCTAGTGAGACCTATTTTCCCAGAAAAGTTATGGACAAAATAAGTAAGAAAAAAATAATACCCCAATTTTAAATAAAGATTATAAATCAATACTATACTCCCATTGTTAAACTATTATTTCATTTATATTTATTTTTAAAGCGCTTTTAAACATGACCTGTTACTTGTAATGCTAATTATTTAATTTGTGTGGAGCTTTCCTAGATTTCCTTAGAATCACTACCATTTATTAGGAAATTGTCTTTTGAGAATTTGCATACATGGATAACTTTTAAGTTTTTTAATTTATTATACAATATAGCAGTGCCTTATATTTAAGTTACAATGTCATACCTGTGTTTAAATGGTTAGAACTAGTCCAATAGTTATATAAAGGTAAACCATGGAATGGAAATTGCTTGTCATTGGTTATTCTTTTATGTCTTGGCTCTGACATTTAAATCCAAGCTATGAAAGGCAAAATTTTGCCAAGCAAGCTTAGCTTGTCATACATATAAGGGTACTAAGACTCGATTAATCTTGAGGTTGCAAGTCATCAGTTTTAGGCTAGCTTATCAGTATCACCATCATTGTCTAGAATGGTTCCAGGAAACTCCTTGAATTATGCTTTGTCGATTCAGATGAATTATTCACTCTTTCTGCCTACCTGAAGCATGGAATTAGTGAAGCCATAAGGAAAGAAGAGATACATTTTGTTTTTCTATTTGTTCTGATATTAGATCTAGGTGAATTTTTGTCATAGACAAAAATCATGCCATAGAGTCTCTACACTTTACTAGAGGACAAAATCATTTATTGTGTTTCTATTTTCTTTTGAAATTTTGATAAAAGACTAAGGTTAAAACATTTGATTTTCTTTTTAAAAGTATTATTTAGGGCACTTTAGCAATTAATCTTTTTGAAGGCAAATGGGGAACTTCATAATGGATTTTGATCCTATCATAGTGGCAGTAAGTAAAAATTACATATTTGTGTATGTACAGTGCATGGTTGGCACCTGAAAATATTTATAGTTTTAGCTATACCATTCCCAGAAAATGCTCTGGTACTTTGGTCTTTGTTGGTATTCTGAGTCTTCTTTTCTTGCTATACATATTCCCATGTACTCCTGTGATTCCAGTCAATAAGCAGCCCTGCTGGTAATTCTCCAATTTCTACCATTGTCTTCCACATGTCCTATAGAGTCCAGATCAAATATCAAACTGCTTGCTGAACATCTCCAGCTAGATTCTTCTCACTTATTTTTGAATATAACATAGATGCACTTCAGCTCATCCCAAAATTCAGTTCAAAATATCCTGTGTTCCATGTACTCATTCACGATGTTACCAAGTATCAGTTGCCCAATGCAGAATATGAATATTATCTTCCTTTTGTCCCTCATCTTATATACTATATCATTACTGAATTGGGTTGGATTGTATTGTCTTTGTAACTCTACAAATTACTAAGTTTTATATCCACTGTCACATTTTGGTCAAGTTACCATCATTTCTTATATGAACTACTCTAACAATCCATTAATAAGTCACCTTCACTACAGTTTTGTAGTTTTGTATTTTTCATTGTAGGTTAACACAAATATTCAGTTAATAAATCCTATAAATATTCTAACCATATATTATCTGCAGTGGATCTCATATTTATGTTATAGTTTCACATTTATTTTCTTCTGTTTTATGACATTGGACAAGTTAACTTTTATGCTTATAGGTCATACCATATTTTATCTGTCTTGACACTTATCAAATTACAATTATAGGTTTACTAATCTGAAAACTCGCATAGATTGTAAACTCCTGGAGGGTTGAGAGTAAAAGTCTGTTTCATATCCTTGATAGTCAGCTAGTCATTGACACATAATAAATGATAAATAATAATTTTCTAGAAAAAATGGAAGGAAGGAAGAAAGAAAAAGAGAAGAGAGACAGAGTGGAGGGAAGAGAATATGAGAGAAAAGAAGGAAGAGGGGGGATGAAAGGAAGGAAGGAAAGGAAACAGAGGGAAGAAAAAAGTAGCTAAGAAAGATTATAGTCCATTCATCAAATCATTCCAGTTTTACTACAGTCAAAGAGACAAAGAAGTAGAGTACATAGTCTCTAGGAGGTATTTAGAGTGTGTGATTTACTTAAATTGAGGAATTGGAGGGAAATTGGTGAATTGACAATGTCTTCAGGATAGTGAAGTGTATGTGCTTTTGTTATTAACATGAGTGAGACTGGGTTGAAAAAAGTACAGCTTTGGCTTTTGTTTCAAGTTTTATTTATTATTGTTCTCTCATTTTACTCCAACTTCATGTCAAATACTAGCTTCAAGGTCTTAGTGTATTGCAAGCAAACATACAACATGAGCTATTCGAAGGAAACCATACTGATCTGGACTGCTGAGTGCCTGCTTCTTGTTTCTCCCAGCAAGGCATAAAGACTGTTACTTTCCTAATCTCAGATGTCATTATGATGATTGACCTCAAAGTTTATTGAATGATTCATGTGGGCTATTATGGCCTATTCTTGCACTCTGTTCTATCTTTACATTTTTACCCAACTGTTCTGTGATTGGAACTTCTTGCAGTTTGACATTTATAGTAACTAATATTTAAAGCAAATTTCCTACTCTGGGAATGCTGATGTTTTTATTAAATATGATTAAAGATCACATTTAAAGCTTCACAGAATACTTCTGTAATAAAATATATTTTAATGGTCGGTCATAAAGTGGGAGAGAGAGAGGGAAGCAAAATTTTGTTTTATGTCTTCTCTTGAAAGCAAACAAGAAAAAGTTGTTTGTTATCTTATGTAAGGAAAGGGAAGTTAGAATCCAATAGCTTTGCTACAAAAACAATGGTCTTGCTTCTTTTCAGTTTAATGCTCTAGGACACATGATTTTCCTTCAAAGGAATATCTGAAAAAGAGTCACCTTGGAGTAGTAAGTTAACTTTGTGCCCTAACTTGAGGACTTCTTGCAAGACTACACAGTAAGAATTCACCAACCATGACATCATCAGATAAAACTGGATTTCAAAGATAATTCAAGGAAAAAAACAATCATTGTAAATAAACATGTGCCCCAAATGAAAACAACAGGAACTTGGCATCTTGTGTAGTCATTTTACTTTACCTTTCTTTGATGTCAGATACATAATTAGAAATTCTGTGTGGTGATAATTTATTTGTTCTTTAATAAATAAAGCTTGTCTGGAGATCAGAGGAATAGGAACAGCTCTTATAAGTAAACAAAGAAGTCAGGCAAGTGTAGAATACGCCTTTAATCCTATCACTTGGCAGGCAGGAGTCTGTCTGGATCTCTGTGAGTTCAAGGCCACACTGGAAACACCCAGGTGTGGTGGCACATGCCTTAAATTCCAACACTAGTTAAACCATGGAAGTCTGGAGGTCTGCACAGACAGACAGGAAGTGATAGAGCTGGGCAGGGAGAGGAAGTGATGTAGCTGGACAGAGAGGACAAATCAGATGTCAGAACAGCAAGGCATATAGACATGGGTAGACAGGAAGCATTTGGAAGCTGCCGAGTTGGTGAGGTAAGGTTAGCTGTGGCTTTCCCTATTTCCCTGATTTTTCTCAGGCTTTCACCCCTATATTTGGATCCGTGTTTTTTATTTAATAAGGCCATTTAGAAATTCATCTACAATTCTGTGTTAAAATTTTATCTGTTTCTTTCCCAAGAAATTGGTCTATTTAAAAATATCACAAGACTATAAACTTCCTTTTTTATTTTTAATTGATTATTTTCCTTTTAAAGTCACACAAGTAGCAGATGAACACTTCTTGTAGAAAAAATCAAATGCACAGTTATATGCAGTAGCAAGTGACAGACTCACTAGCCATGCACACCTTCAGGCTAAGGCATTCCCCCAGAAGGAGCTATTACTAATAGTTCAGTGTCCATCTTTCTTATCCACTTTAGACAGCACTTTAATTTAAAATATTAGTAATATATGTCTAAAGAAGAAGGATCATGTTTATATACAGTTTAATTTTTACACAGAACTTGGAACACTATAACTTCATTGCAATGCTTATTTTATTTTGCAAAGAAATTTTGCAGAACACAAGCTTATCTTACTTGTTCAGTAATGAAATATCAAAAGTATCTCCATAGAAGGTTGTTCAATTATTAAACTATCTCATTTGTATCTGGAAGAACAGAGAGATACTAAGGGATTCATCATATGTAATTCTGCATGAAGTGAGCATAATATATTTTAAAAACAGTTTACTAACTAATTCACTTATTATCCCATTATTTTCCCTTAGCATAACATATCACTTCCACATATTTCACAGTTCCATACATCCATGGATTTAAAGATATTTATCTGGTTAATAATAAATTAGTATATTTTAGGGGTACAATGTAGTATTTTGATCTATATATACATCATTAAAAGACAAAATAAATTAATTAAAGTGTGTATAATCCAACTAATACATCCTATTTTGTGATGAGTGTTAAATGTTAAATATCTATTCTACACACACACACACACACACACACACTCACACACACACACACACACACACACACACACACATATATATATATATATATATATATATATATATATATATATATATATCTCACAATTTTATTAACTGTGGTCCTCAAGCAGCACAATCATTCATGAATTGAACATTGTTCCTCCAAAGTAACTAAAATATTTTGTCCTTTGACCACCATCTTTTCCCCATCTTGTCAACTTCTCTTAGAACTTGTGGTAACTGCATTTTGACTCTTTAAGAGACTGACTTGCCTATATTCTACATATTAGTAAGATCATGCTGCATTCAACATTCTATGCTTGGCTTCCATTAGAATTATATCTTCTTCTTCCATCTATGTCGTCACAGATAGTAGAACTTCCCTTTTAAGATTCTATAATCTATTGATGTGTATATTTTTCATTATCTATTCACCCATTGATTTACATTTAAGTTACTTACAGAGTTTAGTTATTGTAATGCTGAAATAAAGATTTGAGATACTAACTTCAAATCCTTTGGCTATAGACCTAGAAGTTGAATTACTGGTTCATATGGTAATTCTATTTCCAGTTTCTTGAGGAGCCTCCATGCTATTTTTCCAAATGTCTCTATTAATTTACATTCCCACCAACAGTGTATAAAGATTCTCATTTCTTTATGTCCTCATCAACCCTTTGTATCATTTGTCCTTTCACGAGTTATCTAGCAGG
This sequence comes from Peromyscus californicus insignis, assembly GCF_007827085.1. Classification (NCBI taxonomy): domain Eukaryota; kingdom Metazoa; phylum Chordata; class Mammalia; order Rodentia; family Cricetidae; genus Peromyscus; species Peromyscus californicus. Next base: position 67,711,782 of record NW_026294391.1, read on the forward strand.
AATGCAGTGATATCTTACTATGTTTTTGACTTGCATCTCCCTCAGAAGTAATGATCTTGAGCATTTAGGCATATTTCCTTTAGCCATCCTATATTTTATCTGATAAATGCCTTTTTAGATCTTTTATCTATTTCTAAAGTCAGGTTATAACCATACATACTTCTTATTGATACAAAAATTATATTCTCAGGTTTACTCAGAGAGTACAAAAGAACATTTACCTAATGATTTTATGTATTATTAGTAATAAGGTTGATTCTCAATTTAAATTTTTAACATTTTGATAGCTGAGCTTTAGTTTAAGGAAGTTAAAAAAACAACTTTAAGTCTCTTTCTTAGTAGTCCCATGTTGGTTGTTTCCTAAAGATTTCAATAAACATGGCCATATTAAGCATATGCTACAGGATGGATCATGATCTAATCGTTGTCAGGTGTATAGAAGAATAATTTATTCACATTCTCTTTGTCTTCAGTGAGTTATGCTGGTAAGCTGGCACAGAAATACATGAAACAAAGTTAAAGTCAAACCATATGGAACTAAACATGAATGTGAAAGTGTTAGAAGAAAGGGGTTTGGAGATGGTTTCCCAAATTTATTAGTAAACAACCTATATCTTGAAATTAGATAGAACATAATTAGCTTGTTAGTGTCTTTAGAACAAGGTTCCTAGAGTCAAGCTACTTGTCTTACCAACCCTGGTTTCAAACTTGATAGTCCTGTGACCTAGAAAGGTATATAATATTGATACCCTAGTTACTTCATATTATAAATGGAGATGTTAATAATACTGATGATTTCATAGGACTGTCTAGAGTATAAATTGAGATGATATCTATAAAGCACTTATAGGACATAATCAATATGTTGCTTACTAGCTGCTATTATTCAAATTAGCATTTACCTATTATTACTTAGCAAGCATGTTAATACTATTTAAATTATCATTGTATAAATTTTGAAAGAGCATTCCTGGGTATTATAGTATTATATGAAAATTCCTTCTTTTCATCCATCTTGAAGTTCTCATTTAGTACAAGTACCTATATTGTTTTTTTATTGAGAATTTCATATGTGAACCCAAATGTATATGATCATATTCAACTCCCATTTTGCCCTCCAACTTCTTCCAGATTTCCTTCCATACCACTACTTCTCAACTTCATATTCTTTTATCTATCTATCTATCTATCTATCTATCTATCTATCTATCTATCTATCTATTTTATTTATTTATTGTCAAGTCCTTTTAGTGTTTCCCATATCTACATGGATTTTGAGATATCCACCAAACTTTAAAAAAAGATTTTTTTCAGCAAACTCAGCTACATGAAACCATTTTCCTTCAAGTATATAATGGAGATTGTACCTTATATTTTCATTCTGTACCCTCTGGTATAATTTAGAATCATATTTCTACATTCAATATATTTAATATAGCTTTATTGAGGCATGACTTACACATCAAATATTCTAAATATAACTATAGCACTTAATGAATTTTAGTAAATTTATAGTTATTCAATTATTGTTACAGTTCAATGCAGAAATATTTGTAATATGCCCTAAAGAAGTTCATCATTTGCTGTATTTTTGACTTTTATGTTCATCTTTTGCTTATTTTTTAATTTTTAAAAATGCGAATGAACAAAATCATAACGAAAGAGAATAAACCCACAAACCTAAGAGTCAATAAACCATGACAACTTATTTCCAAAACAATACTATCATCCGAAATGATACTGTATGACCTTATCAGTATTACATTTGCACTTATCTCTACAAAACACATATCTATGTGAGCTGTTCTAAAACATTTATAATTTGTTTGCCTCAACAAGAGATAGCGATTTTATGGACACTGCATTCCACTCGTTTGTGACTTTCTCCATAAAATCAAAATAAATCTCTCCAGAATTAGGAACAGCTCTGCTTTTGATGAGATGATAATGAGATTATGTCTGAATTTTTATAAAACAATAAATTCTTGTACACAAAAGAAACTAAAGAATAGATGTTTCTGTTCGTTTAATGAATAATAGATGATAGCATGTGGGCCACATAGAAGACTTTTATAAACTATAGACTAGCATTTATGGTACAGAAAGTTACATTAATGCTACTGGAGGAAAAAGTAATCATCAATATCACCCAGCTGCAAACCCTGTGACCTACTATAGAGACTTGTCTATAAGATATACTGGTGCGATAGTGGCAGAAATGTTATGGAATTAACCAACCATTTTATAATGGGTTTAAGGCCTACTCCATGAGATGGAACCCATTGCTAACACTGCTAATGTGACCAACAATCTGAAACTAGATAGATGTTGGTCCTTAGATGGAAATTTACTATTATTATTCTGCTAAAGTAATGTAGCAGTAAAATTATTCTTCATGACATATCGCTATATCTATAGACCAGTGCATCACTCAACCCTTATCAGAGAATCTTCTTCTTACAGTAGATGATAACTAAAACAGAGACCCACAACTTGAAAATGTGAAGAGTGAGAAACTTTGGAGTACTCAAACCTAAAGGAGATGTCTTAATCAAACCGTTCCTCTCAAGGCTTAGGGATCTATGGAAGAAGAGGTAGAAAGATTGTAAGAGTCAGAAGTCATAGATAACTCCAAAGAAATGGCATCTTTCAAATACAACAGAGTTGATGCACATATGAACTCACAGAGACTGTGACAGCACACACAAAACCTGCCTAAGTTCAAACCAGACAAAATCCCAGCATGGAGAAGAAGAAATGGACAGAAAGTCCCATCTCTAATCAAAAAGCTATTTTCAATCAATACCAGCTCTGAAAGGGAAATCAATTTTCTCCAATGAAGTATCCCTGAGTATATCAACCATGTTTTAAGTGCCCAGTAGTAATTGGTCAACACAAAAGGAATTCTACCTTTTTGTATGTACTTTTAGTTTTGTTTTTGATATTTTTTGTCTTATTGGTTTTTGTTTCTTTGTTTTGATTTTTGTTTTTTGTTTTTTGTTTTGGAAGATTTTTGGAAGAGAAAAAACATAAAACTGTATCAGTAGAAAGGTAGGGAGGATCTGTATGGAGATCAGGGAGAGGAAACAATATGATAAAATATATTATATAAGAAAGTTTTAAATAAAAAATAAAATAAACAATTGATAAAGCAAAGTACAATAAAAAGAGAACCAAAGTTTTATGTCAGAACTATTATTAAAGTGTGACAGACTAGAATAATCATGTGAGTATGGAATCATGCAAACCTAGGCTTGAGTTATAACTGAGTCAATTAGTAGATGTAAGATGTAATTTGGGCAAATTAAATCAATTTCCACAGCCTCATCTCTTCTTCTGTAAATAAAGGAATAAAAGCCACTTTGTTGGGTTTATTCTGGGTATTTATAACATATATGCACACCACCTATTGTTCAGTAATAAATACTGTCTTCCCTCTACTTTGCTCTTTCTATCCCTCTCCCTTCTTTTAACTTATTCTTCCATTCATCTTTCTATTATTTGTTGCTTCAGAAACTGACTCTGAAGAAATATGGAAAAATATGCCTTTTAAGGAATCTATGACCACTGAGTCCACTTCTGTACATAATGAATCTCAAGAATACAGTCACAAGACCGAAGCTGGCTCACTCCCTAGTAAAGACTTTTCTCAACATCTTGCTACCACATTCCTCCCCCCCAAATATGCCAGAGCTTTGATGATTAAAATCAAATCTCTTGTCAAAACAGGTTCCTCAAAATTGTCTCTGTGCATATATTCCTGTGTATTTCAACCACACCCTCACAATTCCATCTTAATTTATGTTGTATTATATCTTGTTGATTGGATTTTGGAAGATGATCTGCAAAATACCTTATTTGAAATACTCAATTTGATGTTTGATTACTAGATAGCTACCCAAAATAAAGATTAAGAACTTGAAAAATGACTTAAACCTTTTTATTACCAAGAATATTATGGTAGCAAAATGTTAATAGAAAAAAATGTCAAGGAATTTGAGTGTCTCATATTTCATTGTGTGATAGTAAGTATGATTTAACACGAACCTACATTGTTACTGGAGCTGTGCCTACAGAAACTACCATAGTAATGTGTTTATATGACACATAATTGAATGCAAGTTGCAACTTGTTCATAACTATTACATACACGTTGGTTTGAGCAATGTGCAGTGTACAAACACAAGACTAAGAGCTATGCAATTCATGTCGTCTATCACATTTCCTTGTTTTTAAGAATAATGGTGGCATTGATGTCATAAATTAGTCAATATCAACATTAAAAAAGAATAAATCTTTAAAATATGATTGTTCTAGAAATATTAAATAAAACAAATAGGTTACTTTTAGCTAATTTTATCACTACTTTGCTGCCTAGGAAGTCAAATTTACATCTAGTAGAACCATGGATAAAACAGCTTTTTTATCAAAGACTTAATGATCTGACTTATAATGAGTTGCTGCACTTGTTAAGTGCCCTCACTTTCAAATAACTACTACAGCATACTGCAGACCATCCTAGAGTGTTCCAGCAACCTAAATAACAACTATGTCTTGGAATGTCTAGCAATGGATACAGACAGAGCTGGAATGGAGGACCCAGATGGGGTGGAAAAGTGATTGTAAAAAAAAAAAAAGCAGAAGAGAGCGACAAAGTTGCTTTATTCAGAACACATGTCAAAGAGACTAAAAGAAGAACTAAAATGTCTGATAAGTATCATGAATGCCTTTTAAGCTCATAGAAACTAATATAAACATACATAATTGGCCATATTCCACAAAAATTCAGAATCATAAAATAATAAAGAGAACCATGAGGATAGTGATGCAATCTTTTTAAAGACACTATTCACTCACATTCCCCGCTATTCTTTTCTGATTAGTTTCTTCAATAAACATGTACTCAGACTGGCTTTACATGATTAATCAGATCAATTGTCCTATGGGTCAACCACTACATAGTCAATTTGATCATAAGTAATCAGTCCTATTCTGTCCTAATGACTGAATAAAGCTTGGTTTGAATGACAATTTCATCTAATTTTCAGCTCAAAAGTGTCCTGGAGACCATTTAGTTCACAGATGCTCAACCTTTGCCACTCTTCTGAAAATTCAAAATGTGATTTTCTAAGATAATGGTGGTACTTTTAGTAGCTATTGATTAAGGAAATACATAATAACAAAAGGCTACAATTTATTCAATGTTGGCTTTAAATGAAAGCACATTTTCTTAATCTCAACAGCATTTACATATATAATCATGCAATATATGTTAATTTATGCACTCTATAGACAGTGCTCCATAACCACTTCAATGGATGTACTTGTACAATATTTTTTGAGTCTATCCCCTACTCTTACTTCAAAGAAACCTAGGTTTTTGGATTTGAACCACTGAAATTTAATCTTGACTTTCCATATCCTAGACTGATTTTGTGAGTGATACATATTAGATTGAAAGGCTACAAGGTTCCAACAAGTTTAGCATCAACAATGGGAAACAAAGACAGAGTCTTGTGATAAAAGAACGGTCTTAGGCTCATTGTCAGGAGAACTAAGCTTGAGCTCTCCATTCTTTTGGCCCCTTGTTTCCTTATCCATAAAGAAGAGATAACAAAGCTAGCTTTATGTAATTGTGCTGGAAGTAAAAAAACAATGATGCATACAAGTATTTCTCTCACCATTGAATTTTACTGCACAATGGAAACATTTTATTAGAACCTGACTCTCAATTGGATACTCTATCAATTATTTTCAACCTTTTGATGACTACACCTGGTTATGTTATTTGGATGGTTTTGATCTTGAAATCAAGTAGCACAATGATTTGTTTATTTTTCTCAACACAAAATTATAATGGTACAAATAACTATTTATAATGAATCATAATATGGAAACCATCTCAGTTCATAGCCAATATTTCCTTTCTATTGTCTTCTCTACCTTGCTATGTTTGTCTCTGAATTAAAGAAAACATAGTATTTGTCTCATCATCACAGTTTCCACTCCTCAGGCATCTTTTGTGTTTTCTGTTATAAGTTGATCACTAAATTATGTGGACTTTATCACAAAGATAGAGATTCATGGCCTGAGGCAAATGTTCAGTCACTCAAGTGCTCATCGTGCAAGTATGAGGATCAGAGCTGGATGGCCAAAACCTGTATTTTAAAAAAAATACAGACATGTCTGTGTTTGCCTATAATTCCAGTAATAGTGAAGGAGAGATAGGAGGGTCCCTGGAGTGTGCTGACCATCCCTCTAGTCAAAATTTTGAGCTCAAGTTTGAATGAGAGATTCTGTCTCAAAAAATAAGGTGAGAAGAGAATGAGGAAGACATCAGATGTCAACCTCTTGCCTCCACATGCTTCACACTCCCATGCATGCATGCACATAAGTGCGCGTGCACACACACACACACACACACACACACACACACACACACACACACACACATGATAGTGGTTCATTACAGCCCTCAAAAGTTCAGTGTTGTCATTGAGATAACTGGCAGAAAATTGGGACAAAAGTTCTTCCTTCTAATGTATTTTAATTGTCAGTGTTATTAGTTCAAGTACATGAATGAAGTAATCTTATCCATTTTTATGATTTTTTGATATGAGTTCAAATCAACATTTGCATAATTAGAAGACAATATGAAATGTAGACACTACAATGCAGTCATATTTTTAGACATGCACATCAACTCTTCCAGGCTGTTATATATATTCAGCTATGTAAATAAAACTTTCAAATTCATAGTATGAAATCTTGTAACTTCCTGGTGGGATGAATTTTCAAGGAACTTTAATTAGGAATTAATGGCCCAATCATTTTAGATGATTACTTAGATATGTTTCTACCTAATGATACATATATACATGTATGACTTTGTAACAAATGCATTGAGTCATTGGATACTGTCTAACATCTAAAATATATTTCTCTGAAATATATACAGGATGTTTGCATGGTGAGCAGATGGGGCACATCCTAAAACAACATATGATTTTATAAGCCAAGGAAGCTATAGGGCATATATTTCCTGTTTATAGCTTGAATTATGACTGATGCTTCCTTCTTATTAGAAGAGGGAGACTATGTGTGCCCCCATGGGAACCTACTACTGTAGAAGTTTTCTAAAATATATACTATGTGAGAGGAATTTTAATTGAGTCACTGTATAATGGGGAGACAATGCTACAACTAGACATCTTATTCCACCAAATAAAATGTACAATGCCAGGAATGAGTTATGTTTGTTGAATCTTTAACTAAAATGTTCCTATGGAACCCTCCAAACACCACAGGTTATTGCCAAAGATATTGGTTGCTCTCCACAACCAGATGGCAAAACCCTAGTGCTGAAGACAATGCTTACTTATGTCATCAAACGTGGATCTAGATATAGAACTGGTGCCCAAATAGAAGCTTCACCCCTACCGATGAACAGTCACAGTGCTAGGAGATACTCTGCACAGCACCAGAGGAAAAAAGTAATCATCAATATCACCCAGCTACAAGCCCTGTGGCCCACAATAGAGACATGCCTGTAAGATATACTGGTACAACCATGGCAAAAAAAGCTACAAAAATAGACAGCAAGCTTACCTTTTAGTTGGATTTAAGGTCCACTCAATGAAATGGAACCCATACCTAACAATGATAAAATGTTAAAGAACATGAGGCTAGATAGGTCATGAGCCTACAGGAAAACTTATTACTATTGTTCTGCTGAAGGAACAGAATAACAAAATGACTATCTTACATTATATTACATATTCCTATTCCCATGGAGAAGAGATTCATTCAGCCCTCATAAAACAAGTTTGTTTTACAGTAGATGGTACTTAATACAGAGACCCACAATTGGACAATGTGCAGAGAGTGAGAAACTTGGAGCACTCAGCCCTAAATAAAATGCCTTTATCAAACCCCTCCCTCAAAGCTCAGGGATCTATGTGTAGAGGAAGTGGAAATATTGTAAGAGCCAGAGGTGATGAATGGAAACCTTGTCCTCCAGACACAGTAAGATTGATACATGTATAAACTCAAAGATTGCTGCTGCACAAGACATGGACAAATTCCAACCAGACAAAATTCCAGAATGGAGAAGGGAACGGGGACACAAAGTCCTACTTCTAACCAATACATTTTGGATAAATTTAATATTAATGAATGTGAGATAACATATTCTTTGGAATATGATTTCCAAAGAGACAACAATATTGCTTTATGCATCTTTCATCATTAACTACTTTTCAAAAACTTGTTGAGATTTATTTATTTTACTTACTGTGTATGAGTATTTTGGCTACACGTTTGTCATACATCACTTGCATGTTTGGTGCCAGCCGAGGTCATAAGAGTGTATTAGATCTCCTGCTAATGAATTTATCAGTGTTTCTGAGCCACCATGTGGGTACAGAAAATCCAATCTTTGTTCTCTGTAAGAGTAACAAGTGCTCTTAGCTGCTAAGACATGCTCTGCCCTTCCTTCATCATAAATTATTAATGTTAAACAACCAATTTTTTCCTATATGCTGTGTGTGTATGTATGTATGTATGTATGTATATATGTATGCCCTCCTAGTTAACATGGGGAGAAAGAGAGATCAGCGGGAGTAGGAAGGGCTAACAGGGGGTAATGATCAAAATACACTTTATACATGCATGAAATTGTCAAAGAATAAATAAAAATATTTGTTTTAAGAAGCACAGGGCTGGAGATATGGCTCAGCACTTAAGATTGCTTCTTTCACAGTCATGAAGACTGGTGTTTGTGTCCAAGTACCCATGTAACAAGCTGTTTGTCCTTGTCCACATGTCACTCAATCCTCGAAGGAGATGGAGACAGGAGGATTGTTGGACCTTGCTAATTTTCAATGAGTCAAGAAAGCACAATCCCAAGGTTGAAGATGGGAGCCTACGTGAAGAAAACAGGCAGAGACAAGTAGAAGCCACACAACATGCTGTTGGCCTATCCACATACACAGATGCATGCACACCTTCACAGGAGCATGCATGCACACTCTCACAGGGTGCATGCACACACACATGTTCATGTACACACACACGTGTAGCTAGAGTTTTCCTGCCTGGCCCACAGTCAGGACAAATCTCTGTCACCCGCCAGTCCCACAGCAGCTCAGACCCAACCAAGTAAACACAGAGACTTATATTGGTTACAAACTGTATGGCCGTGCAGGCTTCTTGCTAACTGTTCTTATAGCTTAAATTAATCTATTTCCATTAATCTATACCTTGCCACATGGTTCGTGGCTTACCAGCATCTTCACATGCTGTTTGCCATCTTGGCGGCTGGCAGTGTCTCTCTGACTCAGCCTTCCACTTCCTAGCTTTATTCTCCTCCTTGTCCCACCTATATACTTCCTGCCTAGGCCAATGGCCAATCAGTGTTTTATTTATTGAACAATCAGCAACACATTTGCCATACAGAACATCCCACAGCACACACGTGCATGCACACTCTCACAGGAGCATGTACACTCTCACAGGGTGCGTGTACACACGTGTTCATGTACACACACATATGCATGCACATTCTCACAGGGAGCATGTACATACACATGTGCATGCACACTCTCACAGGGTGCATGCACACTCTCAAAGTTTCATATGCACCATCAAAGGAGCATGCACTTTAACAGGCACATATACATACACACACAAATGAATAAACAAATTTTTAAAAATGTATCTCTATATGGGTCACCAAGGAAAAAATACATAGGAATCTATAGTTGAAAATGCAAAGATAGAGGGAGAGAGAGAAAGAGAGAGAGAAAAGATATAGAGAGCTGTTTATTACAATTACTCATTATATTAATGAATATTTATTACATTACATGATTTCTAATATACCTATATTTTCTGATATCTACGAGGAAGTGCACCCCACTATGTGATTTTGGAAAATTCATTGTTAGGGTGTAATTTTTAAGTTTATGATTTATTGCCTTTGAAATGAAAATTCCATAAGATGAAGCAATGTCTTAAATTGTTGATTGTCATTTATCCTTTGGAATTTTAGGTGCTGGAGCCTTGAGAGATCTTAACATCTAGAAGACAAAAAGGCAAAACCTCATCAAAGATTAGAGATCCTTGTTCACAATTTACTCTGCAATATGCTGCAATTTGGAATCATTTCCTCTTTGCTTGCTGCCATAGGCCTCTAATTAAATACCCATCTCATACATCTATCGTGGGAATAAGTGAGATAATGCATGTAAAGCAGCAAGCACAGAGCTTGGCAAGGAGTATGTTCTCAGTAAATGGTAGCTATAAAAAATCTCTTAGCCATTTACTAACCAATAGCAACTGGGAATTAACTGTCTGTGCCTAATGGAGTTAATAGAAAGGGGAAAATAATACTTACTCTATGCTTTCATAGTGTAATTTTCCTAAAGATCTTTGGAACATTTTCTATTTAATTGTTTAGGCATTGCATATGATTTGAGGAATTTCATTTTAAGCTATTAAAATAAATTGGATGTTTTTAGCATCACAGACTAAAACACTAATAAAATATGGAAGTCCTTAAATCTTGTAACTCTTATTCTAATATCCTATGTTATGTGCTAAAATGAAGCTCAAATGCTGAAGGCACATAGATTCCTATTTTATGCAAGTGTTATGAAAATAAGCAGGTCACTATGTTACAATCAGGAAAATTTATTTTATGCACTGTTATGCAAATAACAATAATGTTTAATAGTAAAATTTATAGAATATAATTTTACATCCATTTGTCTGCAAATTTCATGACATCATTGTTTTTAACAGCTGAGTAATACTTCATTGTAAATGCAGCACATTTTCTTTATCTATTTTTTCAGTTGAGGGACATCTAGGTTGCTTCCAGTTTCTGTCTATTACAAATAAATCTGCTATAAACATAGTAAAGCAAGTATCCTTGTGGTAGGATTGAGCATCCTTTGGGGTAGACCAATTTCCAATTTTCTGGAAAAGCACCATATTGATTTCCAAAGTGTCTGTACATGTTTGCACTCCCACCAGCAATGGAGGAGTGTTCCTCTTGCTCCACATTCTCTCCAGCTTGAGCTGTCACTTGTGTGTTTGTCAGGTGTAAGATGGAATCACAGAGTAGATTTGATTTGCATTTCCCTTATGGCTAAGGATGTTGAACAGTCCTTTAAGTATATCTCAGCCTTCACTGTTTAAATCTGTACCCCATTTTTAATAGGATTATTTGGTATTTTGATGTCTAGTTTCTTGAGTTCTTTATATATTCTGGAGATCAGCCTTCTGTCAGATGTGGGGTTGGTAAAGATCTTTTCCCATTCTGTAGGTTGCCATTTTGCCATATTGACAGTGTCCTTTGCCCTACAAAAGCTTTTCAGTTTCGGGAGGTCCCATTTATTAATTGCCTATATCAGTGTCTGTGGTACTGGTGTTATATTCAGGAAGAAGTATCCTATGCTGATGCATTCAAGGCTGCTTCCTACTTTCTCTTCTATCAGCTTCAGTGTACCTAATTTTATGTGGAGGTCTTTGATCCACTTGGACTTAAGTTTTGTGCAAAGTGATAGATATGGATCTATTTGCATTCTTCCACATATAGACATCCAGTTAGACCAGCACCATTTGTTGAAGATGCATTGTTCTTTCCATTACGTAGTTTTGGCTTCTTTGTCCAAAATCAGGTGTCCATAGGTGTGTGGATTTATGTCTGGGTCTTCGATTCAATTCCATTGATCTACCTGTCTGTTTTTATGTCAGTACCATGTGTTTTTTATTACTATAGTTCTGTAGTACAGCTTGAAATCAGGGATGGTGATGCCTCCAGAAGATCTTTTATTGTACAGGATTTTTTTTTGTTTTTCCAAATATTGTTCTTTCAAGGTCTATAAAGAATTGTTTGAGATTTCAATGGAGATTGCATTAAATCTGTAGATTGATTTTGGTAAGATGGCAATTTTCACTATGTTTACTCTACTGATCATGAATATGGGAGATCTTTCCATCTTCTGATATCTTACCAATTTCTTTCTTCAAAGACTTGAAGTTCTTGTCATACAAGTCTTTCACTTGCTTGGTTAGAGTTACCCCCAGGATATTTTATATTATTTGTGGCATTTATGAAGGGTAATGTTTCCCTGATTTCTATATCAGACCATTATCATTTGTATATAGGAGGGCTACTGATTCTTTTTTAGTTAATTTTATATCCAGCCACTTCACTAAAGGTATTTATCAGCTGTAGGTGTTCCCTGGTAGAATTTTTGAGGGTTGCTTATGTATACTATCAAATCATCTGCAAATAATGATACTTTGACTTCTTCTTTTCCAATTTTTATCTCCTTGATCTCCTATAGTTGTCTTATTGCTCTAGCTAGAGCTTCAAGTACATTAAATAGATATGGAGAATGGACAGCCTTGTCTTGTTCCTGATTTTAATGGAATTGCTTTAAATTTCTCTCCATTTAATTTGATGTTGGCTATTGGCTTGCTGTATGTTGACTTTATCATGTTTAGGTATGTCCCTGTGTACCTGATTTCTCCAAGACTTTTATCATTAAGGGGTGTTGGATTTTTGCCAGTCTTTTTCAGAATCTAATGAGATGATCATGTGGCTTTTTTTTTCCAGTTTGTTTATATGGTGGATTACAAATCATCCTGAATGAGGTAACCCACACTAAAAAAGACAAACATGGTGTGTACTCACTTATAGATATTATCTGTAAAGTAAAGGATAACCATGCTACAATCCACAGACCAAGAGAGGCTAAGTAACAAGGAGGGCTCAAGTCAGGAAAGCTGGATCTCCCTGAGAAGGGGAGATAGAGGAGATTTCATGGGTGGATTGGGGGAAGGTGGGGATGAGAACATGAGGGATCAGGTTGGGGGAGGCATGGAAGAGGAAAGTGTAACTGAAGTTTTCCTGTGTCCCACCTGGTCCACAGCCACTCAGACCCAAGTAAACACACAGAGGCTTATATTAATTAAAACTGTTCTGCCATTAGCTCAGGCTCACTACTGACTAGCTCTTACACTTAAACTCAGCCCATTTCTGTTAATCTATATGCCACCACATCTTCCATGGCTTTACCTGTGTGCCATTATATGCTGTTCCTTGGATGGCAGGATGGTGTCTCCTGACTCAGCCTTCCTCTTCTCAGAATTCTCCTTGTCTGCTTATCCTGCCTATACTTCCTGCCTGGCTACTGGCCAATTAGCATTTTATTAAACCAGTGAACAAAAGCATTATTCTACAGCAGGAAAGTCTTGAAAGAGACTTTCCCTTGAAAAGGGAGGTGGGTATTTCAGGGTCAGGTAGAAACCTGGTGCAAGGGAAACTCCAATGAATCTACAAGGAATGCCCCAGCTAAGATTCTAAGTAACAAAGGATGAATAGCCTGAACCTGCCATCTCCTGTGACCAGGCAAGACTTCCAGTGGAGGTATTGGGACACCAACCCAGCCACACAACATTTGACCTACAGTTTTTCCTGTCTACAAGATATGCCGGGGTAAAGTTGACACAGAAAAAAAGGGAGTGGCCAACGAATGGCTGGTCTAGCATGAGACCCATGCTATGAGAGAGAGCCTATACCTGACACTTCTGGGGCTAGAACCCAGAGACTGGATAACCCAGAGACCTAGAATAGAACCAAGCACAATCAACAAAAAAGTCAACAAATACCTAATGATATTCTGCTATACTCACATACTCTAGACAAATTTTCATTAGAGAGGCTTCATCCAGCAACTGATGGAAACAGATGCAGAGACCCACAGACAAACATTAGGCCTAGTTTAGTTATCCTGCTGAAGAAAGGAAAGAAGGATTGTAGTAGCTAGAGGGGTCAAGGATATCACACACACAAAAAAATCTACAGGATCAACTCACCTGGGCTCATCGGGGCTAACAGAAACTGAAGTGACAACCAGGGAGCCTATATGGGACTGACATAGACCCTCTGCATATATATGACAGTTGTGTGGCTTGGTCTTCTTGTGGGATTCCTAACAGTGTGAGCAAGGGATGTCTCTGACTCTTTTGCTGGTTCTTGGGACCTTACTCCTCATATTGGGTCACCTTGACCAGCCTTAATACAAGGGGAGGGGCTTAGTCTTACTGCAACCTGATATGCCATGTTTTACTGATATCCAAGGGAGACCTGCCCTTTTCTAAACAGAAATGGAGGAGGAGTGGATGGGGGGGTGCAAAATGGAGGTAGGGAAAGGGACTGGGGAAACTGTGAACTGTGATCTGAATGTAAAATAAATAAATTTTAAAAAGCATTTATGAAGTCCACAGTAAACCAATTCGTAATTTTTAACAGATTATATTATTTTTAAAGGAGAATATAGTTTTACAAATCATAGTTTAAAATAATTAATTCTACTGAATCTATGATGTGATATGATCAGATGTTGAAGTGAGTGATATTGTATAGGAAAGGGCCATGGGTATTATTAATGATTTAGTTACTTCTGACAGTCATTAGAAATTCTTTTTTTTCTAGGAATCCTTTTTCTTAAGTTTTCTTATACATAACAAACATATAGACACCAGTAAGCTAAAACATCATTTAGATTACTTTTATGAAAACGTTAAAGTATACCAATATTAGAGAGGTCACAAAGACCAGCCACTGTATGAATACGTGGCTTTATAGAACTCATTTTAATTTTAAAATTTTGGTACTTCACTTTTGGTTTTAAAGGAAAAATAAGACTTGAAATTTAAGCCATGTTCATTTTTGTTTAAAAACAAAATATTCTAAATGATGCCATTATGTTCAGGAATGGCCTTGTAAAGGCCAGTTACTGTGCATGTAATGATATAACTGTAGCATCACAATTAGACATTTACTGATTAATTTTCCAAGACACATGCCTTTGGGGAAGGGTTTTTGTTTTTGTTTTTCAGGAGAATGAAAGCTAAAAAGTCTGAAGAACACTGGACAAATGAGACATCTGAAGAAAAGGACAAAAGCATCCAGAATAAATGTCCCAAGAAAAAGTGTAAATTGGCCCATTGGTATATCACATATAAAATTTCATAAGTTTTCCTAAACGTTTGTTTCTGCTCTTCACTACAGACGCTTAACACAAATGGTCTTTTTGTAGTCCCAGTTCAATTAAAAATTAAAGTTAGCTTTGGAGTGGGAGAATGGATCTCTCCTTCTCTAAACTCAAGCATGTTGTTAGAAGGAAAATGCAAAATCTCTGTATCATGTCAGAAAAAAGAGTCATCTGATAAGGGACAGAAGAAAACCAAAATTAAGGGACTATTCTATTGCCACTAATCTCAATTCTTTGGTTCTATTTTGATTCTTTAAACTTTTCTTAAGATATAAATTTTATATCAAAATTTATAAGATTAATATACATATATATTTTAAACCTTTGTTATATTAATGGTCATATAGAGTATTAACTAATTCTAGAAAAAAAGGCTTCATTAGTTGCCTATACATGTTTTTGTGTTGGAGTCTCTATCAGTTTCCTGCAGTGAATCATGACCAGGCGAACATCGAATCTGAAGTCTCTAGAAAGATGATGGGGTCCCACAACAACGATTCTACCTGGACAATAATAATACCACTAAGCTGACAAACATCACCCACAGATCAGCTTTGAACTGCAAACTGCTCAAGACAATTTTGAGATGGCTAATTGAGATGATCCAGCCTCACAGACTACTTGAACAAGGACTTGAGATAAACTCTGCACACAGAGGCTAGACAACAAATGATACAGCTACCTTTCCCAGGACTTGACTATTAACCCAAAATTTTTCTTTTCAGGTTCCCCTAAAGATGCCTGCAAACAGCAGGAAGCAATTTTAATAACACAATGCCCATATTCCCAAGAGGTGGGGCAGGTGTTTTTTTGGTCTTTTAATGGGTTTTGGGTTTGGGATAGTTGTCATTGTTTAGGATGGTTGGTTACAAGTTGTTATTGTTAATGGTCAGGAAAGAGGCTAAACAAAGGAGATTAGATTTAAAGTTATTGTTTGAAGAAAAAAAAGAAAAGAAAAAAGAGGATATAGATAAAATGTAAATTATTGAATCTACTCTGAAAAAAAGATATAGAAATGATAGAATAAAGGGTAGATTATTGAATCTATTCTGAAAAGACAATTGCTAGTTTTAAATACATTAGATTGGATTTTTATATATTGTATACAAATTATATATATTGAGATTGATATTGTTAGAAAATTTTGTATGTATATTTCTAATCTTGTTCAGGATATTGTACCTATGCAGCTCATTTAACAATGTAATGCAATTTGCTAATCTTTGAAAGTTATTATTACCAATTATTAGGATATAAAGAAATGAAAGTAGTTAGACATTACAATTGAACTTATAGTTGTACTAGATATGTTTTCAAGGTCAAGCAGAGATATATTTTAGATAGACAGGTCTTCAAACCCTTCAGAGAGCTACAGAATATGGCACTTAAAATGTTTTAATAACTTAGTTTTTTTTTCTTTCTTTTTATGACTATGAGACATGTCTGCTCCTGGCAGCACCAATTTACTTCAGAAAAGATAGGGGCATTGAAGAAACTGCATATGGAGTTAACTTTCATTGTGGCAAAAGTTAGCCACTGGGCAACAGACTGCACTTGCATCAACTACTGAAAGCATACTGTCCAAAATGGACAAACAGGATACAAAACAAAGGATTACTGATCTTTGCCAAGACAAGAGTGGTTGAAGCTTTGGCAACAGGCATCCTCTGAGGCCAGGACAATATGGCACCATTGCTGAAGTGGCTTTGCAATCCGGAAAAGGTACAGTGCCCCTTTCTTCGAAGGCAGCTGAACTGGCAGTGGACCAGTGGCTTCTGGTGTGCAGTGGAACAGTAGCTGAAACAGTTATTCTTTAAAGAGTAACTAGGCTGACAGAGTCTAACCTGTCAATGGCAGACTGGCATTTAATAAAGGAGATGAAGCCACCTACAAGCTGAAAAGAATGGACAGCCAAATTCCAAAACCACCAGCAATTTCCAGAATTTAAAATCCTGAATCATGATATGACACTGTGGAATTTAAGTTTATCTGGTACATAGAATACTCACACCAAAAGTGAGGTCGAGCTATAGGCCTTGTGTACATTCTACTTCACAAATGAGTCTGTCAGATACTCTAAGCCTGTAGGCTGAAGATGATGCCCCAACGTTGCAGAGAAACCTTGGGTGACTGTCCAGAAAGCTGACTGTTTCTGTCAACTCACATTTTTTTGGAGGTCACTTGTTTGCACTTCCTGTTTTACTAGGTAACATTATTTCATTCTTGGGTCTCTGAGGGAGTTGAAGATTAGATAGTTACAGTTACAGTTTTACTTGTTAGGAATTTCCGAAAAGAAACTCACTAAGAGGTGTTAAGTGTATAAGTTTGAAAGACATCATAAGATAGTTTTCTGTTGATAATATAAGTTAGGATAGAAAGTGAATTAGGTACATTTTGGACTCAAAAAAATAGGATAGATAATGGAATATTTTCTCTGAATTTGTCAAATGCAAATGGACTAGACATTGTTGATGTATTTATTGATTGTATATATTGTATATAGTTATTGTACTTAATGTATATAGTTTTTCTTATATTAGTTATAACTTCTATTTTTTTCTATTTTTATTAGACAAAAAAGGAGAAATGTGGTGATATTTTATTTGTGGGTTAATAAATAAAGCTTTCCTGGAGATCAGGAGGAAAAGGCCAGCCATTTTAAGTAAAGAAGTCAGGCAGCACACACCCTTAATCCCTTTGCAGGCAGGATCTCTGTGTATTCAAGGCCACACTAGGGAATAGACCCAAACGTTCAATCCCAGTACTAACCATAGAGACCTGGAGGTCTGTACAGACAGAGAGTGACAGAGCTGTGTAGGAAGAGAAAGTGAGTTAGCTGGGCTAAGAGCCAATGAGAGGACAGAAAAGCAAGGCACAGAAGCCTGGGTAGACAGGAAGTCGTGCTCTTTGGAAGATGCAGAGTTGATGAGGTGAGGTTAGCTAGTGGTTTTCCATAGTTCCCAGATCTTTCTAAGGCCTTAACCCAAATTCTGGCTCTGTGTTTTTTATTTAATAAGACCATTTAGAAATTCATCTACACATGCCAATCATTGCTATTGCAGAAATAAAAGCCATTTAATAAGCAAAGGGTCATTCTTTGAATTAGAGTCCATGGGAACCAAATAAACTATTGGTGTATTGGTTCACATCTTTCATTTTTTTTTTTCTGTAAAATCCTTAAATATTGGAACATCCTCAGCTTAGTATATAACAAGTGAACTATTTGTCTTATTCCTATGTAATATTTTTAAAAGTTATAAAGTACTATCTATAGTCTATTATCTTAACTTGCACCATTGTCTAAGATACCTTTTCATGAGGCAGTAAAGTCAACAACTCTGGTCCAGAGTGAACAAAACAGCTAAAGAATTTATGTGACTTCTGAATCATTATCATCAGTTCAAAGCATGTTGTATACACAGAGATTCAATGTGTATTTACACCTGAAAAAAGGTACAACTAAATGTCTGTTAGAAACAAACTGGATACTGGGTTTTAAGTAATTTCATCCAGATGTTTAACTGAAAAAAAACTTTTAGTACATATTGCTTAAATTTGATAGTTTTTGAAAAGGTAGTTCAGGAAGGAAATTTAAAAAAAACTTCAATTAGTAACATTTTTGTGTATATACTAATCTTATGTTCAGATCACTCTCACTATTTTTAAGCTGTCTTAAAGCAATACATTGATAAAAAACAATATTATTATATCAATTATAAGCTGTCACGATATAATGAAATCACATTATTTATATTTCTCAAAGTCAAAATATGCATCAGTTCAAGGGGGAGTTATCCTGGATTTTATTTATTAAGAAAAGATTGCCTAGAAAAAAAGAATGAGCAAAATTCATTCTTTGAGTTCATTTTGAGTATTTTCAAGAAATTTCTTTTTTCCATTTAAAATACTCATCTCTGTTTTCCCAACTTCCCCAGAACCTACTGCCTTATGAACATCATTTTAAAAAATGTCTTCCTGCAGATTATGAGCTCACTGGCACAAAGGACCTGTAATATATTTTGTATTAATTAAATTTATTCATTTATTTTACATCCCAACTGCAGCTTCCACTTCTTTCTCTCATCCAATTCCCTCCCCTCAACCTCCCCCAATCCATTACTCCTCTATTTCTACACCAAAATTTTATTGAAAACTTACCTGCTCACAATGTGCCAAGCATGGACCTCAGTGTCCTAACATTTATCATCTCATATTTTCTTTCCACAACAATCCTATCAAGCAGATATTGCCAAGATCTCTATTTCATAGCTAAGGAAATGGAAACTTGAATAAGTTGTGTGAAGCTAATTTAAAGCTTTGAAAGTATGATTTGGATGGCCTAGCTCTTCATGACACCTTTCCCATGCTTTCTAGCCTCCCTTCAATGTCTGAGTACCACTTGGGAAAGAAGAATGAACAGGAAGGAAAGACCACCTATCATTGCAGTATCCAAATAAAAGTTACCTAATGATAGATTAGGGTCTGTTTAAAATTGTATTTTTTCTAAATTGTACACATATTGAGGGGAGGTACATGCAAAAGCAGATGCCCATGGAGACCAGAAGGGGGATGCAGATGACCTGGAGCTGGAATTGCAAGTGGTTGTGAACTGTCCTATGTAGGTGCTGAGAACTGAACTTGGGTCCTCTGCAAGAGCAACATGTGCTCTTTAATTTCTGAGACTTCTCTCCAGTCTAAGTAGGTATCTTTTAGGCCCAAACAGAACATGCTCTATTTTTAACTGACAGTATATTGCCATCAACTTTACGTATGGAAAAGAAATAACTTGAAAGAACAGAACAAAACCTTGGCATACCTTTAGGATGCCAACAGAATCATAGGGGTTGCAAACAGGACAATTTTTTTCTTCACTGGACCTTGAATGTAGAAGGTAGTATCTTCTGACAAACACTTCCAACTTCAGGCATGAAAATGAGCAGATTTTTCACCAAGTGCTTGCTAGGTAGAGGTTTTCTATCACCTCATTGTATTTTCAAATTGTAAATACTTTATGTGTTTATCTTGCACAATACACAACGCATTAGTTCATTTAAGTAAATTAAATGAGTAAAAGAGAACATTTATAATTAGAACAATTTTCCAATGTAAATGAGTGCATGTGTACTTTTAACACGCTTGAATATTTTATGTTCTTAATTGGCATAATTAAGGTTACGGGGAGAGCATATTCTTTGTTAATTTTTAGCCCCCTATTTTTCTCTAATATTATAATTACAGACAATGTAAAACATAACAAACTCTTCAATTGTGAAACTTGACATTCTCTGTATTTCTTATGTTGATCTTGACAAATGCCTGATGTAGTTCTTTAGCTATGTTCACTAAAATTATGCACAAAATTATTTCTTTAGTATTTTCCATTTATACAAATACATTTTGAAGGAAAACACACTCCCTTCATAATTATGAAAATCAGAAAGTCAGAAGACTAATGTCTTGCTTTTGAAAAGGTACAATTTCACAATAAAATATTATTTGTTCATGTGATAGTACTTTTATTATAAATATTTTCTCTTTACAATTTATAATATTAATGAACATTTTCACCTCAATACCTTTATTTTTACTGTTGAAAATGCATAAGTCTAGGCAATGAACAGAAAATAAAGTCTAACTGCTGCTGTGGGATGTTCTGTATGTCAAATGTGTTGCTGATTAGTCAATAATTAAAACACTGATTGGCCATTGGCTAGGCAGGAAGTGTAGGCGGGACAAGGAGGAGAATAAAGCTGGGAAGTGGAAGGCTGAGTCAGAGAGACACTGCCAGCCGCCATGATGAGAAACAGCATGTGAAGGTACCGGTAAGCCACGAGCCATGTGGCAAGGCATAGATTTATAGAAATGGATTAATTTAAGCTGTAAGAACAGTTAGCAAGAAGCCTGCCACGGCCATACAGTTTGTAACCAATACAAGTCTCTGTGTTTACTTGGTTGGGTTTGAGTGGCTGTGGGACTGGCAGGTGAGAGAGATTTGTCCTGACTGTGGGCCAGGCAGGAAAACTCTAGCTACAAATGGCGTCCAACGTGGTGGCAAGAGTTTCCACCTAAAACCTGAGAAAAAAGATTCTAAAACGGAGCTAAAAACAGTTCCTAATTGTCTCTCTCAAATGAGCAGCAGCTGCTGGTTTGAGCTACTTGTGGGTTCCTGGTGTGCATGCTCGACATGCTGTATGCCAGGAATGAGGCTTCTGCAAGTGGCACATTAAGCTACATGGTGGATTTAGCCTTTGCTAGTGCAAAACAAAAAAGGGTTTCTGGGCTACTTGCTGCTTGGATAAAAGCATAGACCCACGATAGCTCCCAGAGCTGGCGGTAAACCACTGCCAATGTTGGGAAGCTGAGGTGGGCGGAGCCAGCAGCCACAGCTGCTGCAGTTTAAAGCAGGAGATTCACAATAAGACAGATTCAGATGTAATAGTTTACAATGTGTGTAAAAGATACGTAGGCTTGAAAGAGACAAAAAAGGTGATATATAGAGTTATAGAAACAAATACATAGTTTTAAAAAATAAAGTCTTTAAAGAGACAGTAAAGGTAGTATAAAAAATAAGCCACGTAAAAATGGATATTACACAGAGAATCTGGATTGTGTTTTCTTTGGAATTTTTAACTGCAGAAAAACATTTGATTGTAAAAGCTGTTGAGTTAAACCAATATATATATTTTAAAGATACCTTGACTTCAAAATTTGGATATAAGGATATATTGCTTTGGAAAAGAGTCTCTTTTGTTTCCACAGAAAGCCAGAGGCTATGGATTTGTTCCAGATTAAGACACATCAGGTTTGACCAGCCAAGACCCCCTGAAAGGTCTCCGATGACACCATGGCCCAGATGATCCAACATCCAGAACGGTTTGAAGGCATCTGGCTCAGATGATACAGCCTCATGGACTATTCCATAATCCTAAAATTTTCTTTGTTTCCCCATAAGATACAGCGCCCCCCTCCAGCAGGAAGTAGTAAGAGAAGCTCCGCCCAATTTCCCAAATTATATGTAATTTTACTTTGTTAAGGTTAAAATCTTCCTTTTTGAAAAAAAAAGGGGGAAGTGCTGTGGGATGTTCTGTATGTCAAATGTGTTGCTGATTAGTCAATAATTAAAACACTGATTGGCCATTGGCTAGGCAGGAAGTGTAGGCGGGACAAGGAGGAGAATAAAGCTGGGAAGTGGAAGGCTGAGTCAGAGAGACACTGCCAGCCGCCATGATGAGAAACAGCATGTGAAGGTGCCGGTAAGCCACGAGCCATGTGGCAAGGCATAGATTTATAGAAATGGATTAATTTAAGCTGTAAGAACAGTTAGCAAGAAGCCTGCCACGGCCATACAGTTTGTAACCAATATAAGTCTCTGTGTTTACTTGGTTGGGTTTGAGTGGCTGTGGGACTGGCAGGTGAGAGAGATTTGTCCTGACTGTGGGCCAGGCAGGAAAACTCTAGCTACAAACTGCTGCTCATCTCAACTTTATTTACACAGATAAAGATCGAGTCCTGGAGATAGAATAGGTTTAATACTAAGCTTATTATGAAGTTTGTAATGTTGGAAAAACTAATATTTTTCTGTACCTTAATTTTTCCATCTGTAATAGAAAGTTGACAGAAACATTACCTGACTTTGTAAAATTGATGTGAGAATTAACCAAGTTAATGCATACAAAGGATATAGAATACTGCTGGCACTCAGAAAATGCTTGATAAACATTAGCACTTGTCATTTATAATACAGTACGTGCATAGTACAGTGATGCTTGTAGTTTTATATAATTATCTAAGCAACAGTAAATTTGAGGACTTTTGAATCAGAGGCCAAGTGACAGAAAAATCCTTTGTATGTATACCTATGTGAGTGTTAGTGCAAGTGTGTGTGTATGTGTGTGTGTGTATGTGTGTGTGTGTGTGTGTGTGTGTGTGTGTGTGTGTGTGTGTGTGTCTGTGACTGTGTCTGTGTCTGTGTATGTAGGCCAGAGGTCAACCCTGGTGTTGTTCCTCGGGGCCATTCATCTTACTTTTTGAGACAGGGTCTCTCCTTGACTTGGGCTCACTGACTCATCTAGACCTACTGGTCCGCATGTGTTAGGAGTCAACCCATTTCTGCCTCCCCAGCTCTGGCACTTTTTATGTGGGTACTGGAGATCAAGCACCAGTCCTCATGCTTGTAAGGCAGGCAGTTTGCTGAATGAGATATCTTCCCAACCCCTAACTATTTTTAGTGATTTTCTCCCAAAACTTTTGTGCTGGAAAAAAATCCACTAGGTTACAAACTGTATTGAATTACTTAATCAAACTTTATTGACCCGTTAATGGGAAGATAAATTCTTATTTTGCAGCTTAACTTTATTTTTGCTTCCATTTTTTTACTGTAAGAGATTTTCTTTCCAACTGTTTGTTGCTGGCCCTAAGTCCATTCATTTTCTCTCTTTAAGAAACCCTCATAGAAAGCACTTATCCCTGTAATTATATAATTGCATTAGTGGGTTCTTTTGCAGAAAGGTCTTTATAACATCCCATAATTACAACATGTCCCTATTAATTATATAATCTTCTAGAACAGATATTGATAGAAAAAATTCTTTGATATGTTTTACAAAAGAAATTTAATGCTTGGGTACATTTATGGCTACACAGAATTTGGCAGGCCACTTTATTCTCTGGACCTCGCTTTCCTCATTTTTAAAATAAGAAAATTTGAGTTATGCTATATTCTTTGATTATTTTCCAACATCTAAGCTTCTAAAATGTAATCACTCCATGAACTAATACATATTGGAGAGCCTGCAATGAAGCCATTTTCTGGCTTCAGTGGAAAGTTTTCTCAGTATTTCCTATAACCTTTGCTTAAACAGTGGGAATCAAGCTTCTTGAGCAAATTTCAATTAAAAAAACTTCATTACCGTATTTAACAAAATATTTTCTGAGGGTTGGTAACAAATGGTTCAATCGCCATCCTCAAAAGCCATTCAACACAAATTCAGATGTAAGCAAAGAGAAAAATATTTCTGGTTCTGTTAGACTATTTTAGAAGGATTCTTTTATTTCTTTGAGAATAACTGGTTACTTCAATTTGTGCTTATTCCTGTTTTCAAGAAGTAAATATGTTTTGTTTTCTATCCTTTACTGATTGTTGCCTAAATGGCAAGTTTTTGTTTCTATGGAAACTTCTGCGGTCAAGTTTTAAGCATGTTTAATGGCACCCTCAAATCAGATAGCTGGATGACTAATCTGAAGGAATTGCTCCCTGTTGTTTCATCAGTTGACTGCTCTCATGAGGATTTTACCCTTCCCTACTCACACTGCTGTCCCAGATGAGAAAAACAGAGTGGAGGAGAAAACTTTATTATTCAGATCTGAGTGTTAAAGTTTACATGCATATGTGTGTTTGCGTGCATGTGTGTATGTGTGTGTGTGTGTGTGTGTGTGTGTGTGTATGCTCATGAGATAAAATCTTATTCGCAGTCACTAGATATTTCTTACTAGTTGCTGGGAGATTATATTAGAGATGATATTTGCTTAATCTAGGAATATTTTTCCTTCACCAATAGTCCTGTCAACTACATGTAGTAATGCAAAAGATGTAAACAAGGAAAAAAAAACTATGTGGGAAGTCCATATGGTATTTCTGAGCTGAGAATGAACACTCAGGCAAAGGATAATAGAGATAATGCCTTGTTCAATTTACGGGAAATACATATGTACAATTTAGTACTAGATGTGGCTTTCTAAAGAAGGGCCTCTTTATGTAACTTTTCAAGACTAATTAGAACAACTGAAACACTTAATTGGAGCAGTTTAATGGGAAGACTGAGTTTTAACTGGAAGAGACTGAGGATATCCTGTGTTTCAACCCTATGATTTTACAAATGGACAGAGAACAGAAGTTATGTGATTTACTCAAGCTCACTCTGGTGATTACTGGAAATGGCAGGACTTAAAACTGGCTTTCTCGGCTCTCACATAGTGTTCTTTCTACCATCATTTGTTGCTTCATAGCTATTTAAATTTTGAGGTTTGTAATGTCTCCCAAAATTTACATTCCTAGATTTTTTTTCTGAACTCTTCTTTGTTTCTCTCTTCACAAACATGTGCAAAGTGTTCATTAGCTTTTAGGTGTTCACTGTGGCCATAGACTTTTTCAACTTTAAACTAGATAATGACAGCAGAGTTTGAATGTCTAGGAAAATCTCTCTGTACAACTATGATACAAGGTGTTATTATGATAATTTGTGTAGAAGAAGCCACATGATTACTTGTTCACACTATTAAATTCATCATCAAAGTTCTCATAAAGAAAATAAATACTTTTGTCTGATTTATAGATAAGGCTGATTCCAATTAAATTCCTTCTACTCTACCAATCCAAAGCAAGTTAAATTGTTTTCAACTTGCCACAGCATTTTGTATTGTACTAAAACTACTTGAGAAATGTGCCCCTATTAAGATAAACACAAAACTGTGGACCAAAATGCAAAAGAGCTCACATAAAAACCTGTATCCCATAAAATGTCCTCACAATAACTACAGGCCTTCCCCACATAGTTCCCCTTAATGACAAAAAGAGTTCCACTGTAGCATCCACTTCTCTCCAGTGTGATTTCAAACTGTTCAGAAGATTTTGTAATGCAAGTGAATGAAGTAGCTGGTGTTTCATTGCTGAATGAGGAGGTGTTTCATGAGAAAATATTTGGAAGGGAAAGGTTTATTTGGTGACAATAAAGCCACTGACACAGCTTGGACTCTAGGCCCTCGGAGTTATAAGAACTATATAGCACAGAGGTTTAAGCTTTAAGCCTGGGCCGCAAATAATGAGTATCATTCATGTAAAAGCAGAGACAATTTTTGTTAGGGAGATAATGCATGGAACAATATATCATTTCCAATAAAATCATCTGCAGATGCTCCAACAAATACAGCCTATAGAATGACTGAGATTTGGAGACTGAACGTATGTGTGCCAGATGCTTTCTGTGTCTTTTCCTTTTAATATTTTCTCTAAATACATTCTAAAACTAGATGGCAACCAACACTGCTAAAGATGGCAATTCTTAGGTGATTTTGCCAATTTAGAAGAGCTGCTATCTGGCCCCTTCGAATCTGCTTGAAGGAATATTAGACAACGAAATAAAGACCGTTAAAAATATCCATTTAATGTCTGGCATAATAAACCAACTTCTCTGACATAAGACACTTTTCTTGAACTTGGGCTCCTGTGTAGGCTGCTACATCATGAATTGGATTGGGAGACATTATGAAGCAATAAACACTTCATGACTGCTGATTGCCTTTCATAAAACCATAGCCTCTGTTTGCTGTATAGACATGCATTGTGCTCTAATTACACTTTCATCTTACATTTAAAACTGAAACAATTATCGAGCTGAGCTCTGTTAAAAAAGAAAATAGAATTTGCATTATTAAGTATTCAATTATGTGAGGAAAACCCAGAAAATTAATTCTAGCCTTGGACATCGTTTCTTGCAGTTCTTTGTATAGATTGCCTGCTTACTTTATCTTAATCACTGAAATGAGTTCAGTGGTCACTTCCTTTAAAATGTATCTCCTTCTTATGTGCTACAATGGTGTCCTATACACAAACTTACTAAAATGTTAACCACACTGTATTGCAATGGCATTAAGTTTTTTCTTGTTACAATATTCCCTAAACCTGAAACAGGAGCCTCAAGAGATGAAGTATATAGTATGCTGGCTGCATGCATGAAAAAAAAAAGAACAGATGAATGAATGGCTTGTACCCTGATATCTGAGAAAACTGATCCTCTTATCAGTACTTTTTCCCAAGGGAAAAATAATTTCTCACCATTTCAATGTGTAGCTCCATTCTCATTAGCCAAACACCAGTATAAGCAAAAACTGTGGAAGTGTTAATGTATCATCTTCCTTAATTCTGTGTGGTTATCTGGTACTCACCACGTCTTGTAGAAATAACTCAAACTCACTGGTTTAAAAGATTCAGAGCTTCATGACTATGGAAAAAATGTAGAGGCTAAAGATACAGCTAGGGCTACCATTGAAATCAATTATTCCCTTTAATGATAAAAGTATTTTGCACTGCAGGAGACAAAAAGCATTTTATTTCTTACAGGCCATCATACTTGAAGTAGCATCATCACTAATGATGAAAATGGGATATCGTTTTAAGTGGTCCTACTTGTGAAGAGAGACTCAATTACATTTTCCTTCTAATTATCATCAGTGTTGAAAAGGTGGATTTCAAGAAGTCTTTTAAAAATACTTTAATGACTCATGAATGTACTAGAGACTGTAGCATGCTGAGATTTGTCAATCTGAGCATGCAAGTTTGTGCAAATTTAAAACTGGTTTAGTTGGGTGTGTCTGACATTCATGAAAACCTAGTTATGTTCGCATGCTGAGCAATGAAGTTACGACCTTTAGCTCAAATATCCTATGATGGAAACTGCATTGGAAATGGTGTTTTAGTAAAGTCTGTTCATTACAAATAAAAAGCTTCTTCTTTTATCTATACTTTAAGTTGGATAAAATACTTCTGTAGATTTGACTTCTTCAGAAATGTCTCAGAAGCTGTTAAATTTCAGTATTATAAAAACAATGTACAAGATCTACTATAATATTTTGTGGAATTCATGACTTCTGACTGATGACAATGTTAAATCAGAATACCAGGGGTGGGGGGCTGATCATTGCATTATAATTCAAATAACTAAGCTAAACTATTGTATTTTAATACTGACTTCAACATAAATATAAATGAACCATTTTACATGATATACTGCTATGCTCTGCAGTTCTGGAAGATTTAATTAGAAGTATTAAATTTCCACACAGATATGCAAATCCTTTTAAACAAGCTTATTCTCTTGACCAAGGATATTAAAACAAGAATTTCTAGAAGCATGAAAGTTTTACATAATTTTCTCAGCTTAATATTTCTAAAAGATAATATATGGAATAAAATCAGAGAATAATAAATATACTTACTACAATATTCAATATATTGTATATATTTATTTTACAAAATACATAAAGAGAGGCCTAGCAAAATACATATTTTAAACTTGATTTAGATATGTTCATGTGGATAAATAGCTGTATCTTAACATTGTGATAAGTCAAAAATGAATAACGTAAAGCTATGAGCTTGATTTCTCATTTGATGCCAAGAATGTCAATTTGGATCCACAAAACTGGGAGTCTTTAAAACAAGGTATTCTAAAGGATTTTCATATGTAGAATTGCTTTTTGATGCTTTGGTAATGTTCCTAGAATGAGTTTATGGTTTGTGGTGGGTAGTCATTAGATTCTTCAACTTGACTTGGAGTGTTTCTCATTTGGCCTCACATAACAGGTAGCACTTTGATCTTAAATAATCTATTTGCCTATGTAAATACTTATAAAGCATCATGGATCATGCTGACCTCAGGGAAATTGCAACAATACTCCAAATTTCTCCCAATTATTTACTCATACTAGCACCACCAAAAGTGACAGATTTTTCCCATAGTATAAATATAAATAAATAATGTTCAAAATTCAGCTTTTGCATGATATCTGAGATGAAAAAATAAAAATGTTATGATTGAATGAATGAATGAGTGAACTAAATGAATAGAATTAAGAAAGACTTTTTTCCCTCCAGAAACATGCATGTCAAAAAGAGCTAAAAGAATTATTGGGAAATCTTGACCTACCTTTCATGTTAAGCATGAAAATATTACAAATGGGTTTGTGTGTGACTGAGCAATAATAATCTGTCTAGTACACATGAGACAATTTATTCCATCCATAAAACCACCAACAAAAGAGTATATAGAACAATATAAGATTCAAGAGAGTACTGACATTTGTATAAATAAGCACAAAGTCCTACATTTAAGAGGTTCTCCTATCTAAATGTTTGCCAAATAATATTTCAAGAACCCTAGAAGAAGGACCTGTTCCCTGGTCCTTATGTGTGATGCTATAAAATGGCATGTATATATTATATAGCACAATAAAAATAATTGTTAGTAATAACAACAATGTCATGGTAGAAGCAGCTCCACCTTAGCCGAAACCAACTCTAACCAGTTAGGGAGGTTCAAGAGAATGACCTTAGTTACCAAAGTTTTGCTGGAGTGTTACTTCTGCTGCTGCATAATGCTTGTTATGATTGCAGGAACCTCCCTCTTCCTCTCAGCCTTCATTTTGATAATAGCCAACTGAATTAAACTCCAAACTCTTTTCTTTTAGATACTTCTTTATTAAAAGATATATCTAAGGCATTAGGATAAAAATAAAGATTGTTTCCAATTAAAATAAAAAAAATAGAGAAAGAAAAAATAGCATAGAACTTCCAACTTAAGCATAGTATATTATATTTCTATGGTGGGGTAGTTTTCTACCTAAATTTCACGAAGCAGGATTTTTCGTCTGGTTATAAGTGTTACTAAATCTCACACCTCAACACATATCTAGATCACAGTTGTTCAGTATTTGAGAACTGTAATTTTTTTCTAGGTACACAGAATAAAAAATTTTTCTAGAAGGTAAATGAATACTAATTTTTTAAATCTTTTTTGGACTCAATTTAAACATTTATTTTTGGAATCTTTTCAAATCAATAGCTCTAAACAATGGCAAGAGAGGTAAAAATCAATAGCTGCATTCAAAAGTTACACACCTGCCAGAAAACCAGGTAGATTGTCCACAGACCTTTTTTGTTCTCTCTGTTCCCCCAAATGCAATACCTAGTCTCATCTGCGATGCTCCAACAGAACAGCAGCTGCAATCTTCCCTCCCCCTTGCACACGTCTCCTGTGGATTCCAGTCCATCCTCTCCTGACCTCCCTCACCCACTTGGTCACTTTGTCCCTGCTCCCAACCCCAGAAGGTACCCCCTGCTAACCCAAGGGCCATTCATCCCAAGATAATAAGCAGGTTGAAGGCAGATCTGCCCCTTTCCTACTTCTCCTGAGATCCAATACCCCTAGTCTCATCCCCAGCTCTATAGCAAGAAAACTGCTTCAGTCTACCTTTCCTATCTGCCTCCATCCCAAAGGAAGCACAGATCTTCTCCCCCAGTGTTCCTTACACATTATCCCATTATCCCAGCCTCCAACTCGAGCAGGCATTCGCTGGGAACACAACTAATTATAACAGAGAAACATATTAGCTAACTGAAGACCCTCAATACTGCCTCCTCCCCTCCAAATCCAATCTTTCCACCTTGTCCCCAGCACTGCAACAGAACACCAACTGGAACTGCCCTCTCCACTGCCCACATCCCTTGTGGATCCCATAGTCCATCCCTCCTAACCTTCTTTCTCTCACTCAGTTGCTGTATCCCAGCCCTCAGCTCCAGCAGGCATTCCCTGATAACCCACAAGCCAAGCCTGCTAGAAAACCAGGTAGACTGCCTACAGACCTTCTTTTCTATCTGTGTTCCTCAATATTCAATCTCCCAGTCTCATCCTCAGTGCTTCAACAAAACGCTATCTGTAGCCTTCCTTGCCCGGCCCCCTGCCAAAGTCTCCTGTGGATTCCACAGTCCACTTTTCCTAACCTCCCTCTCCACATTTATCTACTTTATTCCAGCCCTCAAACCCAGCAAGCACCCTCTTTTAACACAAAGGCTTCTCCTGCATTGAGAAGAAGTAGACTAAAGGCAGATTCATACCTCTCCTACTGCTCCCGAGCTCCATCCCCCAAGTCTCATCAGCCAAGCAGGCCAGTAAAACAGGCAACCCATAGCCAACACACTCTCTCAAAATTTGATAGTGGAAACAGAAACAAGGAACAAAACACCCATCCAACAAAGACAAACCTAGAAATCAGCACCTAGACCTATAATCACCCTAAACCCAGATACCTAGATAACAACATAAGAATGCAATCGATAACAGCCAGGACAATATGTCTCCACTAGAATCCAGCTATCCTATCACATCAGGCCCTGAATATTCCAACATAGCTGAAACACAAGAAAAGGACCATATAAAATGTGATAGAGGTCCCTAAAGAGGAAATGAATAAATCCCTTGAAGAAATCCAGGAAAACACAAACAAATAATTGGAAATTAATAAATACCTTAAAGAAAGCCAAGAAAACACAAACAGTTGAAAGAAATCAATAAAACTTTTCAAGACCTGAAAATGGAAAGAGAAGCAATAAAGAAAACACAAACTGAGGGAATTATGCAATTCCCTCCATAGAAAAGAAAAAATTAAGAATTCAAATAGGAACTGCAAAGGCAAGTGATGAGCAAGTCTACCTCCATCTTAGGCTTGAAAGCTATCTTATAGCAAAGATTAAACTAGATTCATTCCTGTTTATGATTAAATCTGTTTCTCAAGGATTGAGCTATGGCCCACCTGTAACCTTAACTACAAATGATTCTATATTGCCTGTTCCAGGAAATGGAAGCCATGCCTTTGTTTCAAATGGTTATTATGACCACCTGATGTTATGACCGCCTGATGTTATGACCACCTTGCAACTGTGTCTTTGTTTCAGAAGTTTGTTATATTCTGCTTCTGTAACCCTGCCTATTTATCTACCAAATGCCCCCATTTAGAAACCCCTTATCCCTGAGCTATGAAAACCCTATCTTCTCTACATCCAATGTTGACCTCTTGAACTCCATCTTAGGGAGAGACAGCCCATGTACACAAACATAAAAAAGTTTGATTTAATAATTTGCTGATTCTAATTAATTTTGCTATGATGATTTGGCTTGATGGTCTTTCTCCTCATATCTTTGGGACTAATGAAAGCTTCACAAACAGGATACAAGAGATGGAAGAGAGAATCTAAGGCATTGAAGATAGAATAGAATAAATAAATACATTGGTCAAAGAAAATGTCTAATTTTAAAATTTTCTGACACAAAACATCCAGGAAATCTGGGACAGTATGAAAAGACTAACCCTAAGAATAATAGGAATAGAGAAAGGAGAAGAATCCCAGCTCAAAGGCTGAGAAAATAGCTTCAACAAAATCATAAAAGAAAAAAATTCCTAACGCAAAGAAGGAGATGCCTACAAAGCTACAGAACATGCAGAACACAAAATAGATAAGAACAGAAGTCCCTTTTCCACATAGTAATCAAAACACTAAGTATACAGAACAAAAAAAAAGAATATTAAAATCTGCAAAGGAAAAAGACCAAGTAACATATAAAGGCAGACCTATTAGAATTACAACTAATTTCTCAATGGTAGCTCTAAAAGATGGAAAGATGTGCTGTAGACTCTAAGATACCACAGATGCCAGCCCAGACTACAATAACAAGCACAACTTTCAATCACCATAGATGGAGAAAATAAGCTATTCCATGATAAAACCAACTTTAAACAATATCTGTAAATCTCACCCTACAAAAGGTGCTAGAAGAAAAAGTCCAACCAAAGGAGATTAACTGTACCCCGAAAAACACAGAAAATAAATAATCCCATTTCACCAAAATCAAAAGAAGGGAAGCACACACACACACACACACACACACACACACACACACACAAAATCACACACACAATCACACACACATACCACCACCACCACCACCAACAACAACAACATAATAACAGGAATCAAAATTCGTTGGTCTTTGATATCTCTCAATATCAATGGTCTCAACTCCCCCAATAAAAAGACACAGAATCACAGAATGGATGCAAAGCCCAGGTCCATCTTTCTGCTGCATCCAAGAAACACACCTTAATATCAAGGACAGATATAACATCAGGGTAAAAGGTTATAAAAAGTTGTCCCAAGCAAATGGACCTAAGGAGCAGGTGGGTATAGCTATTTTGATATCTAACAAAATACAATTCAAACCAAAACTAATCAAAAAAAGAGAAAGCAAAGGACACTACATACTCATCATACTAAAAATCCACCAGGATGACATTTCAATCCTTAGTATATATGCCTCAAACACAAGGGCATCCAAGTTTTTTAAAGAAATACTACTACAATTTAAATCACATATTGATCCTCACACACTAATAGTGGGAGACTTTAATACCCCACTTACACCAATAGACAAGTCATCCAGACAAAAACTAAACAAAGAAATACTAGAGGTAATGGATGTTATAAACCAAATGGATCTAGCATACTTACAGAATATATCACCCAAACACAAAAGAATATAACTTCTTCTCTGTACCTCTTTGAACTTTCTTCAAAATTGACCACATACTTGGACACAAAGAAAGTTTCAACAGGTACAAGAAAATTGAAATAACTCCCAGACTCCTATAAGTTCTCCATGATTTAAAGCTGTATATCAGAAAAAAACAGAAAGCTTACAAATTCATAGAAACTGAATATCCCTCTACTGAATGAAACATGGATCAAGACAGAAATAATGAAAGAAATTCAAGACTTCCTATAACTCAATGAAAATGAATACACAGCATACCCAAACTTATGGGACACAATGAAATTGGTGCTAAGAAGAAAGTTCATAGCACTAAGTGCCTACATGAAAAAATTGGAGAGATCTCATACTAGCAACTTAACAGCACACCTGAAAACTCTAGAACAAAAAGAAGTAAGAATACCTAAGAGGAGTAGACAACAAGAAATAATCAAAGTGAGGACTGAAATCAATAAAATAGAAACAAAGAGAGGAATAAAAAGAATCAATGAAATAAAGAGTTGATTCCTTGAGAAAATCAACAAGATAGACAAATCCTTATCAAAACTAACTAAAAGACAAAGAAAGAATGTAGCCAGACACTTTTCTCTGTCTTGCCCCAGTCCTGAAGTCCCGCAACCAGTTTTAAAATAATCACTCAGAGGATTAATATTAATTACAAACTGTTTGATCTATGACTCAGGCTTATTGCTAGCTAGCTCTTACGTCTTAAATTAACCCATTTCTATTCATCTGTATTTTGCCACGTGACTACGGCATTCCCTGTCTGCTGGCATCTTGTGCCTTGGGTGGCTGGATGGCATCTGCCCAACTCCACCTTTCTTCCCCTTGTGTCTCTCTTGGATTTCCCACCTGGCTATAACCTGTTTTGTCATAGGCCAGAGCAGTTTCTTTATTAACCAATGGTAGCAACACATATTCACAACATACAGAAAGGCCATCTCACAGCAAGAGAATATCCAAATTTTAAAAAATGAGAACTGAAAAGGGGGACATAACAACAGGCACCAAGGAAATCCAGAGAATCATAAGGATATACTTTAAAAACCTTTACTCCTACTTTTAGAAAACTTCTACTTTTAGAAAAATTTAAAAGAAATGGACAATTTTTTCAACAGGAACCACTTACCAAAATTAAACTAAAATCAAATAAACAATTTAAAGAAACCTATAATCCCTATTGAAATAGTAGTCATTAAAAGTCCCCCAATTAAAAAAAAAGCCCAAGGCCTGAGAACTTTTGTGCAGAATTCTATCAAACTTCCAAAGAATAGTTAACAGCAATACTCCTCAAATTATTCTACAAAATAGAAACAGAACATTGCCAACTCATTTTATGAGGCCATGGTTACCCTGAAACCCAAACCACATAAAGACCCAACAAAGAAAGAGAATTATAGAACAATTTCCCGTATGACCATAGATTAAAAAAGAGTACTGGCCAACAGAATTCAAAAACACATTAAAAACATCATCCACTATTGTGGTGGTATTTTATGTTAATAAATAAAGTTGCCTGGGGTCAGAGCTATTAGAGCCATAGCAAGTGCGTGGCAGTGGTGGCATACACCTTTAAGGACCTGGAGGGCGGTACATACAGGCAGTGACGAGGCAGTCACATGATTGGGTTTACAACCAATGAGAAGCCAGAACAAGGAGAATATAGAGACAGACACACAGGAAGTAGGGCTCTCTTTCGGAAAGCTCTCTTGGCTGAGGAGGATCCCTGAATCAGGAAGGGTGAGGCTCTTGGCTCTGACCTCTTGGCTTTCTTCTCTGAATCGGCTCTGTGTTTCTTGTTTGATAAGACCATTGGTTACATCTACACTGAATTACATCTACACATTATGGTCAAGTAGGCTTCATCCTAGAGATGGTTCAATATAGGAAAATCAGTCATTGTAATCCACCATATAAACAAACTGAAAGAAAAAAAAACACATGATCATCTCTTCATGCAGAAAAGGCTTTTGTCAAAATCCAACTCCACTTCATGATAAAAGTCCTAGATTAGGGAAACAAGTGACATACCTAAACATAATAAAGGCAATATAGATCAAGCCCATAGCCAACATCAAAGTAAATGGAAAGAAACTCAAAGAAATTCCACTAAAACCATGAACAGTACAAGGTTGTCCACTCTTCATATCTATGCAATATAATACTTAAAGTCTTAGCTAGAGCAGTAAGACAACTGAAAGATATCAAAGAGGTACAAACTGGAAAGGAAAAAGTCAAATATCATTATTTTCAGATGATAAGATAGTATACATAAGTGACCTTAAAAATTCCACCAAGGAACACCTACAGCTGATAAACACCTTTAGCAAAGTAGCTATAAGATTAACTTGAAAAAATCAGTAGCCCTATTACATACATATGACAAATAGACTGAGAAAGAAATCAGGAAAACAACACCTTTCACAATAGCCTCAAATAATCTATCTTGGGGTAATTTTAACTAAGCAAGTGAAAGACCTATATGATAAAACTTCAAGTCTTTGAAGAAAGAAACTGAAGAAGATATCAGAAGATGGAAAGATCTGCCATGCTCATGTATTCATAGGATTCACATAGTAAAAAATGGACATCCTACCAAAAGCTATCTACAGATTCAATGCAATCCCCATCAACAATCCAACACAATTCCTTACAGACATTGAAAGGACAATTCTTAACTACTTATGGAAAACAAAAAAAAAAGTTAGCTAAATAATCCTGAACAACAAAAGAACTGCTAGAAGTATTACCATCCCTGATTTCAAGCAGTACTACAGCACTATAATAATAAAAAACTGCATGGTATTGATATAAAAGAAGACAAAAAGTTGATCAATGGAATTGAGTCGAATACCCAGACATAAATCCAAACATACATGAACACCTGACTTTTGATAAGCCAGAAACACAGACTGGAAAAAAGACATTTCCACAAATGGTGCTGATCAAACTGGATGTTGGCATGTAGAAGAATGCAAATAGGTCCATATTTATCACCCTGCACAAAACTCAAATTCAAGTGGGTCAAAGACTTCAACATATATCCAGATACACTGAACCTGATTGAAGGGAAAGTGGAGAATAGCCTTGAACACATTGGCACAGGAGATGACATTCTGAATAGAACACCATTACCACGGGCACTAAGATCAATAATTAATAAATGGGACCTCATAAAACTGAAAAGCTTCTTCTGTAAGGCAAAGGACACCATTAACAAGACAAGTGGCAGCCTACAGAATAGAAACAGATGCGAAGACCCACAGCCTGACATTGTGTGGATGGAGAGTCTAAGTGGGAAGTTTCCATCAGATCCTTCCCCTCAGAGCTCAGGGAATCCCAAGGAAGCAGAGTCAGAAAGATGATAAGAGCCAGGGGGAATCGAGGACACCAGGAGAACAAGGCCTTCTGAATCAACTAAGCAAGGCACATATGAGCTCACAGAAACTGAAACAGCAAGCACAGGGCCTACATGGGTCTGCACAAGGTCCTCTTCATATATATTATTTGTATTAGCTTAGTATTTTTATGGGACTCCTGACTATGAGAATGAGTGTGTCTCTGACTCTCGTGCCTACTCTTGGGACTCTTTCCTCCTGTTGGGTTGCCTTGTCTATCATTTAGATCATAACATTTGCTTCATCATATTATGTTTTATTTTGTCATTTTTGGTTGTTACTTCTCAGAAGTCTGTTCTTTTATAATGAGAGACAGAAAAGGGGTGAATCTGGAGGGGAGAGAATGTAGGGAGGAACTGGGAGGAGAAAAGGGAGGCAACACTATAATTAGGATATATTGTATGAGAAAAGAATCTATTTTCAATCAAAGGAAAAAATGAAAAAAGTTACAAATTTTTCAGTGATATATTATAAGTCTTTGTCTTACCTTATCCACTCATCACTACTAAGTATAATTGCAACTATTTTTAAGATCATTTATATTTAGAATACTACAGCTTTAGAAATCTAAATTCTCAATGAATGAATGGATAATATTTATTAAATAAGCTTGTTTTTTTGGCAATTTCATGCATGCATATAATGCATTCTGATTATTCTCTCAGCAGATCTTCTCATGTCTCTTTCCTATAATCCTTACTCTCTACAAGTCTCTCCCAAGATTGGTGTCTTTTTGTCTTATGGCCATGAGTTCAATTATGTGTGACCATGGATTTGGAACTATCCATTGGAGCATGGGTCCACCAGTGGATAGACAGTTGAAGACAATAACTCCTCACTCAGAATATATCTGTATCAAACAGTTCAGAAGTTAGGAACAGGGGCTGTGAGTCCTTCCCTATCCATGCCAGATGGTTGATTTTTTAAAATTCTTCTCTTATACCTTACATCTAACCACAACCTCCCCTTCCTCCACTCCTCCCAGTTCCTCTCTCACCTCCCCTCTCTCCCATATCCATTACTCCTCCATTTCCCTTCAGAAAAGAGCATGCTGGATGCTGGTGGCAAGCACCTTTAATCCCAGCACTTAGGAAACAGAGGCAGGTGGATCTCTGAGTTTGAGGCCAGAGTTCCAGGAAAGCCAGACCTACACAGAGAAGCCCTGTCTCAGAGAAAAACAAAACAAAACAACAACAACAACAAAACAGGAGCCATTTTGCTTTGGAGCAGAAGAGACTAAGTAGAGGTCCAATCCTAAAAGTTAGAGGTGCTCATTCTTTTGGAGGTCTAGTGAATATAACCTCAATGGGTTTGAGTTCATGATTGTAACTATTGTGTCTTAGCCAGAAGACATAACACAGCCTTTGTCCTTAACTTCTGGCTCTTACTTTCCTTCTGCCCACTCTTCCAAATTATTCTGTGAGCCTTAGAAGGGATGCTAAGAGATTAGTGTGACATTATTTAATTTACTCTTAGGTTTGGCTATATGACAGCAAAATAACTGGTAGATTTGGGAGGCAAAACATTGATTCAAATAGATGCATTGGTGCTTATTAAGTAACACTGATTTGCTGGGTAATGTTAAATGCTTCTTTTGAATTTGTGATAGAGGCAAAGCCATCATAACATATGTCATATAATTTTGCTAGGGTAACTCCAGGAACCCTGACCTCCATAACTAATAGATATTTGTCCCAAGCTAGGAGCACTTAATGGCTATCATAATATGATATGAATTTGGAATATTTGAACTCCCATGTCTTTTCTAGTTTATATTCTTCCTAAGCCTGCTTTTCTTCAATTGGTCTATCAATTCTGTGAGCTGTTCTATGCTAGTTCAGTAAATCTTTTT
Organism: Peromyscus californicus insignis; assembly: GCF_007827085.1. NCBI lineage: Eukaryota > Metazoa > Chordata > Mammalia > Rodentia > Cricetidae > Peromyscus > Peromyscus californicus. Next base: position 67,750,258 of record NW_026294391.1, read on the forward strand.
ATTAGTTAAATAGTCTCAAATAATAAAACCATTAGACCTAATCAATTTGTTAAACAGGATAACCTTGATTTATTCCTGATTTTATTGGAAATACTTTGAGTTTTTCTCCATTTAACATGATGATAGCTGTGAGCTTGTTGTATATTGACTTTACTATATTCATATATACTCCCTGTATCCCTAGATTCTCCAGGACTTTTTTTTTTTTTTTTTGGTTTTTCAAGACAGGGTTTCTCTGTGTAGCTTTGCGCCTTTCCTGGAACTCGCTTTGGAGACCAGGCTGGCCTCGAACTCACAGAGATCCACCTGGCTCTGCCTCCCGAGTGCTGGGATTAAAGGCGTGCGCCACCACTGCCCGGCTCTCCAGGACTTTTATCATGAAGATATGTTGGATTTTGTCAAAGGCCTTTTGGTGGTTTGAATGAAAATGGCCTCCATAGGCCAACAGGGAGTGGCATTATTAAAAGGAGAGGCCTTCTTGGCATAGGTGTGACTTTGTTGGAGGAAGTTTGTCACTGGGGGTGGGCTTTGAGATCTCAGATGCTAAAGCCAGGCCCACCCTGTGTTTCATTCTCTTCCTGTTGCCTGCCAATCTGAATGCAGAACTTTCAGCTACCTCTCCAACACCTTGTCTTCCCAAATGCTGCTGTGCTTCCTGCCATGACAATAATGGACTACACCTCTGAATTGTAACCAGTCCCAATTAAATGTTTCCTTGTAAGAGTTGTCATGGTCATGATGCCTCTTTACAACAATAGAAACCCTAACTCAGACAGTCTTTGTCTGCATCTAATGAGATAACTATGTCATTTTTGTGTTTCAGTCTGTCAATGTGTTGGGTTATGATTATTAATTTATATATGTTGAACTATCCCTTCATCTCTGGGGTGAACATGGTGGATGATCTTTTTGATATGTTCTTGAATTTGGTTTACAATTATCTTTTTTTTTGTTTTTTGGTTTTTCGAGACAGGGTTTCTCTGTGTAGCTTTGCGCCTTTCCTGGAACTCACTTGGTAGCCCAGGCTGGCCTCGAACTCAAAGAGATCCGCCTGCCTCTGCCTCCCGAGTGCTGGGATTAAAGGTGTGCGCCACCACCGCCTAGCGCAATTATCTTAACCAAGAAGTTTTAAAGAAGTATTTACATTGAAAATGATAAAACATTAATAAAATAATTGAGGATGATAAGAAATAGAAGGCTGTACTGTAGTGGTATTTGCTCCACCCATGACTTTGGGCTATAGGGCCCAAAGGAGGCAGTGTTTATTGCTGTTGTCTGTGACCCCTTAAAAGGAAAGGAGAGAAGGGTCACATGGTCCTTTCTTCCTTTTATTTATTTATTTTTATTTTTTTATCCTGGCATGATCAGACTCTGATGACCTAGAAATTGAACCCAGTCCTTGGAATATCAGTCAGTGCTCTTAACCGCTGAGCCACCTCCATGACCCCCCTGTGCCACCTCCATGACCCCCCTGTCCTTTCCTTTTAAGAGGTCACATACAACAGCAAGAAGCACTACCTCCTTTGGGCCCTATTGTCCAAAGTCATGGGCAGAGCAAATACCACTACACTGTACTGTTTTCCTGGATTGAAAATACTTATACAATTAAAACGTCCATAGTACACAAACATATATATTCAATATAATCATTACCAAAATATCATAATATTGCTTATAGATATAGGAAAATAAAAAATTTAAAACTTTGTGTGGAGTCATAAAATATCCTGAATATCCAAAGAAATAGTGAAACTATATTTATCACTAATTTATTTTTGACACAAGTGCCAAGGATACAAAACGAAAGAAGACAGTCTTTTTATTAAATGCTGTTGGTACAAGAATAAAATTGACCCTATCTAACCTGATAAGAAAAAAATCAAATAAAATTGATTAAAGACTTAAATTAGAAGAACAAATAAGAGAACAATCGATAACCTTAGTCTTGGCAGTGATTTTCTATGGAATTACATAAAAAGCTGGTGCATCTTTTCAAAAGCAGTAGTTTGAAGAGGAAACAGAATAGAGGAAATACTTGCAAATCACATATTCAATAAGATATTAATATAAAGATATATGCTACTAAAACATCTCAATAGCCAGAAAATAAAGCATCATTATTTTGAAGTGAGTGGAGGAGGTGGAAAGCTTATAAGAGCCAGAGGATCAGAAAATCTGCTATGATGTTCTTTATCCTGGAAATGACAGGGAAGCTATTCCCATGATTCCTCAACGATATGTTATTTCCAGCTATTTGCCCTGATATTTTGCCTTGTAGAATCTTTTGAAGGTTGGTAGTGTGGTGTCTCTAGCTTGTCTCTTTTGTTTTTTAAGTTTTTTTCCACTTTGATGTTAGCATGTCTATTGATATTGTCATTGTCCAGGGCTTATTTATGCAGCCATACTATTGAGGTATTATGGATGTATCTTCTCTGACATTCCTAGGATGTAACAATTTCACAGCAGACTTCCTGGTCCTCTGACTCGCAAGATCATTCTTTCCTTTCTTCTCTAATGTTCCCTGATCCTTAGGTGCCGGAGATGTGTTGTAGATGTATCCATTGCGGCTGAGGTCCCCATGAGCTGTTGAGCTCTACATTATGATCAGTTTGGGTTTTCTGTAAAGGTCTTCCTTTGCTGCAAAGAGAAGATTCTTCAAAGCAGAGTGAGAGCTACATATATCTATGGGTATAAGGATAAGTATTTGGAATGCTATCAGGAATTAGGTCTAGTAAAGTAAAGTTGCAGTGGTAGGTTCCTTTCTAAGATCCATGACATCACTAGTTCTGGGTAGTTGACTAGGTTTCTAGTACCAGACAAGAATTCCTTCCTGTTAAGCAGACCTTAAGTCCAATTAGACAGCTGTTGGTTACTGCTCAAATCTGAGTGCTGCTACTGCACTTTTAGGGATACCTTGCCGTGCCAGTCATTGTTGTGTTCCCTAGGCATCACTACTGGCTAGAACTATTAGTTTTCCTTCCCTTGGCAGTTTTCATAGCATCTTTTGGTTCTAGGAAAGCTAGATTGCAGGAAGGTGGCCTTTAAGTTAGATCTAGCTCAAATCTCCCCAGTCCCATGTTTAAAGTATACGGCATCTTCAGCAATAGATACTTAATTTCAACTTCTGAGAAGCAATCAAGGTCAACAGCAGCAGTATATATTGTGTTGGGACTCACTTGGAATACCCTAATCAAGAACCTGAATGGAGATTTCTCATGCCAGGAACTGGGTTTTTCTTTAGATAGTCTATGGTCCTTGTGGAGAGCATTGTCACGCGAAATGTCATAACTTCATATAAAAAATACATATATAATCAAAAAAAGGGAAGTCATTGATTTGAGATGGTTATGACATGGGAGGAATTGGAAGGAACAGACATAGAAAGGGGTAGATGGAGGAAAGGGAATGGAGAAAGATATGTAATTAGATTTTAATTAACTTTTTAAATAAAAGAAGAAAACCTTACAACTTGCAATGCCATAATGTTAAGTAAATAGGCAAGGTGTAGGAGAGACAAATACTGAATGCTATCTCACTCATATGCAGTCTAAACAAGCTTACTCTCACAAAGCTAATTAGTAGAACATTGATTACCAGGGATGGGGTGGGGTGGGAAGTTTCAAGGAGTAAGTCCAAGAGATTTATTGTACAATAAAGTGTCTATAGTTAGTAACAATGGATTATATTTTTAGCAATTTACTGATATTATTATTATTTGGGTCTTTGTGTGAATGTGTAGAGGTCAGAGGACAAGTTTCTCTTCCCACGTTCATCTGTGTTCTGGGGACTGAAGACAGGTCATCAGGCTTGCAGACAGTCTTAAACCAGAGCCATCTCACCAGCCCCTGGATTATACTCTGGTTCTATTTTTCCATTTTTCAGCTCCTCGATCTTACTCTGGTTTTATTTTTCCATTTTTGAGAATTTATACATGAGTACTATATTCACATTATTTCCACCCTGTGCTCTCTACTCTCCAACTCCTCCTATGTCTACCTATTGCTTCTCATATTCATAGCCTCTTCTTGTTATTTTTGTTACGCATCCATCACACATACACACAAAACCTTCTGAGTCCCTTTAGTGTTTCTTGTATGTATATGTTTAGGGTTTATGATTTGAGATTAGATAACCTATTAGGAGTCTCACCGTGGTCCCTGGAGAACACTGATGCTACCTCTCTGTTTGTAGTAATTAATTTACTGTAGCTCTTCGTCTAAGGGTGAGGTTACATGTGATTTCTTCTACCCACGTTGGAATGTTAGCAGGCGCTGTCACTGTGCAGGTTGGTTGTCATATATAGAAGGCACTGCTCCACTATGTTGTCCTTGCTGGCCTGGGACTTGCTATGTACAATAGAAGACACTCATAATCCCAGCACTCAGGAGGCAGAGGCAAACAGTTCTCTGTGACTTGGAGGCCAGCAATTCGAGGCCAGCAATTCCGGGCCAGCCAGAGCTATATAGTAAGACCCTATCTAAAAAAAATAGATTATATTCTTGAATGGTATAGAGTCAATCTTACATGTTTTTATGAAAAAAGAAAACTGTATGAGTTATTTTATATTCTAATTTTATACATTTAGTCATCCCACAATGTACCTATACTCCAAAGTGTCATGGTTGTTTTTTGTTCTTTTTGTTTGTTTGTTTTGTTTTGTTTTTGTTTTGTTCTTTCTGGAGCTGAGGACCAAACCCAGGGCCTTGCGCTTGCTAGGCAAGTGCTCTACCACTGAGCTAAATCCCCAATCCAAGCCTCATGTTTTATGTGATAAACACAATTGCATCTGTCATGTTAAAATGAAGATTTGAAAAAATACGTATAGGAAATTTAAAGTTAGGTTTAATTTTCATAAGACATTAGTATCACAGTTATTAAATGAATGATTTGAATCGAGACCATAAACTCTGGAGTGGTTTTGATTCATCTACTACTATCAATTAATCCATTAATACTTACAAACACGGACTATCAGAAAAAGTATATGCCTTTGTAGTTATCAATGTGAGAGTATAGTAGTTTACTGTTCTGTGGATGAACTACAAGTAAATGAACAGCTACCTAATAGCTGGCCATCTATGTGTATGTCATGAGCATCTATAGACAGGAAGACTGCAATCACATACCATCTAATAACTACCATAATTTTAAAGTAATGATGAATACAAATGACATTTTAATACATGTATAAGGATAGTTAAGGGATATGACATAAAGACATGTGATTTCTATTGACAATGATGACATATACTACTAGTGCTATTGTTTTTTGTCATATGCTATAATAAAAGGACATGACGAAACTCATGTAAGGTAGTGAAAAATCAAAATAACTTTTTTTCTGATGCAAATTCTGAGAGGTGCAAGTTTTTGTGAGGCATGGAAAGATGAAAGAAAAATAAATTGAGATGGTAACTGAACTGTAAAATGGCAATAATAATTTTTTTAGAAATTAAATTATGTAACATAGGACAAGCTCAATTGAGGGAGGACATCAAGAAGGGAATAATTATTGTTTGTGTGTTTTGATGTCATAGGAAATATAACATACAGGAAAGCTGAGGAAAGGAAAAAGGTATAGTTTAAACAAGCACACACAGAAAGGGGGCAATTGATGGAGTAAAGATGTGTTGTCAAAATGGAATCAAGAGCGTGAAGAAAAACATGAAAGAAGGAAAATCTCTTCCTCAGATGTGGGGGATAAAGAAAAAAATGGTTTCATTAACATTTAGGAAGATGAAGCATTCCTTTTCCTGAAGCTTCTTTTATACAGAAACTTCTGTGAGATATCCTTTAGTAATAAGCCTTGGGGAAAGGTTGTACATAATTTTTAATTAGCAGATGAATTCCATTTGGTATATCAAAATGGTATCTGAAGTATATACAGCTGTGTACACTGTGGTTTGGCCTTACCTCACATAGTTATCATTTTTGTGGTCAGTACACATTACGTCTACTCTCTTTCTAAGCCTGGTGTGCAATGCTGATGCTGGTTTTTAGCTGAAATTCTTTTGTGTTCTGAATTTACGTTGGCGTTTGCCTCTGTGAGCTTTCCTTCATCTTCAAAGGCTGTTGCGCTATTCTGTTAAGATAGCCTTTTTTTCCATTAATCTCTTATATCCATTATCATGCCACAGAACAAGTCATTTTTATAATGGGAAGGGGCTGTCTTGGAAAGGAGTTATATATTGGAAAGCGAGGCTGTACTTTGGTTTTTTCTGAAGAGCAGTCTGATCAACCAGTGCAGTTCTGCTCAAGGGCCAGGGATGAGCTGGATTTACAGCACTGTTAGTTGGACAATGTGAGAAGAGAAAGCAGTATCATTTCCTTGCCATTTGTTGTATTTAGCCATGTAAATGCAGCATGAGGATCAGTTTATAAAATACTATTTTTGCTTGGATACTCACCATTTAGTGAAATAAATACAGTAGTTATATTTTCATAATTGAGTGGGGTTGTGTGTACACTTTTACTTCCATGAATTTTCTAAAATTCTCTTTACTCTGAGAATCCACTTAAAATACGTTAAACCTAAGATGATGCCTAATCACAGACAGTGTGTTTATAGGGCTGAAGTAAATTTCCTGTTGACTTTTGTAATTGTGTGTTATTATTTGAGCAGGCTGACTTCTAGAGGATAGCAGCCCTGAACAATACCTAGCACTTAAATATGTAAGTATTAAATCACTTGACTCACAAAAAGGGTTATTATCCGTTTTCTCAAAGTTTGTCATCATCTAATTGTTTCTAGTTGTGTTTAGGGTCATCTCTACCTCCTTGATAGCCAATACTATTATCATCAACAGAGGTCTTTTGTATGTACACTTAATGCAGATCACTGTCTTCAGCAAAAAGGACCCACAGACAGTAAATTAGAATGGTCCTGCCCTTGAGGAACTTGCAGCCCACAGAATTCAGAAATGAATTCTGCCTCAGCCAGTTGTTTTGACCCGCCACTGCTCTCCCATGTCCTAAAACATCATAGTGTCATGCTTCCTACTAGAAGTCAGAGCCAAGAATTCATACCTGATAAGAGTGTGTTGCAAATGTTGATTTTGTAATAGTGTTTTCTGTCAAAGGCATCCTGTATTACACCTTTGTCAGGTACATGGCTGGCACATTCTAGGTCATCACTGGCTTTTCTAGAAAAACTTCTCTCCTGGTCATCAGTTAGGTATTAGTCAATCCTTAGATTCTCCATTTGTTACTCAGATATCAAAATGAAAGAAAGGTCATGATGTTATCAGTTTTTGTCTAATAAGCAATATCTTTAAGACTTATGGTTAAGAAAGAATGAGACATAATTTCATCATGGAACTGATATTCAATGACTTCACAACATGAGCATGTCATACTTTGTCATCTTTACCTCTGATTAACTCTATGTCCAAGTATTCAAAAAAAAAACCTGAGCAAAAAAACTGTTTTGAAATTTATGCTGCCATGCTTTACCTCCTGTCACTTAATATTACTTGAATTGATAAAATTCATCAGAATATCCCTTCTGTAAAATTTCTCCTGAGAACAAAAAGAAAACAGTACAATATTATTACTAATAAATGTTCACCTTCAGTTACTGTATCCAGCTCTATGGTAGCTGCAAGAACAGAGTTGCGATACATACAGGTTTATTCACCACTGTTTGCTGTCAGCCTTGTATTTCAGACACAGGACTGTATGTTGCATTGTTTCTATAAGATCCTATAACTTTGGTGATTGCAAAAATTTATTTCCTTGAAAGTCAGTTAATAATATTAAATATGAATAGCCAAGAAGATGCCTCAGCTATGCTAGCATAAGTTTTCAAAGACCTAAGCAAGTGGAAGATACACTTACTAGGCTGACACATATATCATACACAATTCGCCGTGGAGATAGATTTTCTGATTAAACTACAGCAACTTTAAACATCACATGGCACCATTAATACTTCTTTTTTATGTACATCACATTTCTTTTATGTACTGTTAGAGTTTGATGTTCTTGATTAAAAGAAGAATCTAAAAACTAACCATCTCAAAATCTCCCAGGGGATAATTTTCTGTTAATAATGACTAAATAGACACACACACACACACACACACACACACACACACACACACACACACACACGACAACAGACACAAATAATCTAACCAAGAGACTGACAAATAGCAGGTTCCCAAAAATATTCATATTCCTTCCCTTCCCCCTTTAAACAAGATCCTATTATTATATGTATGCATAAATGAAACAACATAAAAGAAGTCTAATGTGCTATATTAAATCAAATGGTTTATTACACGGAGTCCAAGTTTAAAAAAATCTGCTTTTTTCTCCTTCATTCTCCCTTATTTCTTCCACATTAATAAGGTTATTACAATATTGAATCAGGCTGTGCTTCTTGGATGACAGTCATTAAAAATAATGACATACAATTTGGCTACCGTTTCCTGCTTAGAAATACACGGGACCATGGATATAAATTATCAACATGATTATTTTTCACATTTTGAATAATCCTGAGGCCTGGGAATCCTTATGGCCCTCTCTACCTAACAGAAAAAGCCTATCATCTGCATGCAGACCACACAGCAGCAATTGGTCCAAATCTTCCCTCTAGATTGCTTCTGTAGTGTGGAGTTTTAGAGAATAAACAGATTGATAACAATAGAAACTAGACGAGGCCTATTACTTTAAACATAATCAAAACTTTTGCAAGTTTCAGTAAGGAAAATGTCCATCTTTTATAGACATTTCAAGTAAAACCCTATGGATTTCTCATAAGCAGTTATATGACCACAAACTAATAAAACCAAACTGCATTTGAAATGTGGTGTTTTCTGTAATGATGAGCTGAATGAATGATATGTAACACCTCTAAACTGCGTGATGCTTTCCATAGGTACTGGATGATTCACTTTCAGTCTCAAAAATGCTTAGGGAGAACAGATGAAGTCCTCCAGCTGCCTAGT